>NC_141686.1:40768300-41368300 GCF_964263255.1 Lissotriton vulgaris | reverse complement strand
TTTGGGGCAGATTTACAAGCCCCTTGCGCCACTTTTGCGTCACTTTTCCCATGTTAAAAGTGATGCAAAAGTGGCGCAAGAGGCTGGTAAATCTGACCCTTTGTGAGCAGTATGAGCGCAGTATGAACAAGGCACTCGGGAACGCTTGAAGGATTCAGTCAGCTCAGTGTGCTCCTGATGCGAGCACTAAAAGTGAAAGCAGCTTGAGGTCATTAGGAGCAGTGAATCGAGAGAGCAGCGTGTGCAGCGGCGAGTGCGTGCAGTGTGTGCCTGGCAGTGTGCGCCTCTTGAGTGGAGAGTGAATCCTCAATATACGAATTTCTGGCGATCTCTTGGTCAGATCCATTCCGAGCACACCCGAGAGTCTTTTCTTAGCTTAATACTGAAGTGCCTGACGTCAGCTAGGCCTCGAGCTGCGCAGGCACGCCAGCACTGTAGCATCTCACACTGGGGAACAGGGGATCAGCTGCCACGGCTGCAGCAGGTGCAGTGGTACCGGTGCCCTAATAATTACTGTCATTTATTGCACTAAAATCAGTAAAAGGGCCAATTGTCATCCTTGCCGCAGGGCCCACGGTATCTTTGCTACACTACCTTGAATAGCTGCTAACAAAACATGAAGCAAGCACATGCACTACAAGCAGTGGTAGGTGAGTATGAGCAAGACACTGATAGTAGAGTAACCGCTGTCGGCAGTTAATGTGAGTGTAAGTGTAGTGTGAGCAGCAGAGTGTAAGCAGCGTAGTAGCTCCTTTGGGTGAAGTCTTTGAACTAAGCTACAGTGTCCGCTCAGGACTGAGCATAATCTCTCATGGCTGCGGAAGGGACGTCTCTCGTCTCTGTGAGTGCAGAGTAGTGAGTGCAGAGTAGGGAGTGCAGAGTAGTGAGTGCAGAGTAGTGCGTGCAGAGTAGTGCGTGCAGAGTAGTGAGTGCAGAGTAGTGAGTGCAGAGTAGTGAGTGCAGAGTAGTGAGTGCAGAGTAGTGAGTGCAGAGTGCAGAGTAGTGAGTGCAGAGTAGTGAGTGCAGAGGTGTGAGTGCAGAGGTGTGAGTGCAGAGGTGTGAGTGCAGAGGTGTGAGTGCAGAGGTGTGAGTGCAGAGGTGTGAGTGCAGAGGTGTGAGTGCGAGTGCAGAGGTGTGAGTGCGAGTGCAGAGGTGTGAGTGCGAGTGCAGAGGTGTGAGTGCAGACTAGTGAGTGCAGAGTAAGTATGCAGACTGAGTGCAGAGTAAGTATGCAGAGTAGTGAGTGCAGAGTGAGTATGCAGAGTAGTGAGTATGCAGAGTAGTGAGTATGCAGAGTAGTGAGTGCAGAGGTGTGAGTGCAGAGGTGTGAGTGCAGAGGTGTGAGTGCAGAGGTGTGAGTGCAGAGGTGTGAGTGCAGAGGTGTGAGTGCAGAGGTGTGAGTGCAGAGGTGTGAGTGCAGAGGTGTGAGTGCAGAGGTGTGAGTGCAGAGGTGTGAGTGCAGAGGTGTGAGTGCAGAGGTGTGAGTGCAGAGGTGTGAGTGCAGAGGTGTGAGTGCAGAGGTGTGAGTGCAGAGGTGTGAGTGCAGAGGTGTGAGTGCAGAGGTGTGAGTGCAGAGGTGTGAGTGCAGACTAGTGAGTGCAGAGTAAGTATGCAGACTGAGTGCAGAGTAAGTATGCAGAGTAGTGAGTGCAGAGTGAGTATGCAGAGTAGTTAGTAGGCAGAGTAGTGAGTATGCAGAGTAGTGAGTATGCAGAGTAGTGAGTATGCAGAGTAGTGAGTATGCAGAGTAGTGAGTGCAGAGTAGTGAGTGCAGAGTAGTGAGTGCAGAGTGCAGAGTAGTGAGTGCAGAGTAGTGAGTGCAGAGTGCAGAGTAGTGAGTGCAGAGTAGTGAGTGCAGAGTAGTGAGTGCAGAGTAGTGAGTGCAGAGTAGTGAGTGCAGAGGTGTGAGTGCAGAGGTGTGAGTGCAGAGGTGTGAGTGCAGAGGTGTGAGTGCAGAGGTGTGAGTGCAGAGGTGTGAGTGCAGAGGTGTGAGTGCAGAGGTGTGAGTGCAGAGGTGTGAGTGCAGAGGTGTGAGTGCAGAGGTGTGAGTGCAGAGGTGTGAGTGCAGAGGTGTGAGTGCAGAGGTGTGAGTGCAGAGGTGTGAGTGCAGAGGTGTGAGTGCAGAGGTGTGAGTGCAGAGGTGCGAGTGCAGAGGTGTGAGTGCGAGTGCAGAGGTGTGAGTGCGAGTGCAGAGGTGTGAGTGCAGACTAGTGAGTGCAGAGTAAGTATGCAGACTGAGTGCAGAGTAAGTATGCAGAGTAGTGAGTGCAGAGTGAGTATGCAGAGTAGTGAGTATGCAGAGTAGTGAGTATGCAGAGTAGTGAGTATGCAGAGTAGTGAGTATGCAGAGTAGTGAGTATGCAGAGTGTGAGTGCAGAGTGTGAGTGCAGAGTGTGAGTGCAGAGTAGTGAGTGCAGAGTAGTGAGTGCAGAGTAGTGAGTGCAGAGTAGTGAGTGCAGAATGCAGAGCAGTAAGTGCAGAATGCAGAGTAGTGAGTGCAGAGTGTGAGTGCAGAGTAGTGAGTGCAGAATGCAGAGTAGTAAGTGCAGAATGCAGAGTGTGAGTGCAGAGTAGTGAGTGCAGAGTAGTGAGTGCAGAGTAGTGAGTGCAGAGTGGTGAGTGCAGAGTGGTGAGTGCAGAGTGGTGAGTGCAGAGTGGTGAGTGCAGAGTGGTGAGTGCAGAGTGGTGAGTGCAGAGTGGTGAGTGCAGAGTGGTGAGTGCAGAGTGGTGAGTGCAGAGTGGTGAGTGCAGAGTAGTGAGTGCAGAGTAGTGAGTGCAGAGTAGTGAGTGCAGAGTAGTGAGTGCAGAGGTGTGAGTGCAGAGGTGTGAGTGCAGAGGTGTGAGTGCAGAGGTGTGAGTGCAGAGGTGTGAGTGCAGAGGTGTGAGTGCAGAGGTGTGAGTGCAGAGGTGTGAGTGCAGAGGTGTGAGTGCAGAGGTGTGAGTGCAGAGGTGTGAGTGCAGAGGTGTGAGTGCAGAGGTGTGAGTGCAGAGGTGTGAGTGCAGAGGTGTGAGTGCAGAGGTGTGAGTGCAGAGGTGTGAGTGCAGAGGTGTGAGTGCAGAGGTGTGAGTGCGAGTGCAGAGGTGTGAGTGCGAGTGCAGAGGTGTGAGTGCGAGTGCAGAGGTGTGAGTGCAGAGGTGTGAGTGCGAGTGCAGAGGTGTGAGTGCAGACTAGTGAGTGCAGAGTAAGTATGCAGACTGAGTGCAGAGTAAGTATGCAGAGTAGTGAGTACAGAGTAAGTATGCAGAGTAGTGAGTGCAGAGTGAGTATGCAGAGTAGTGAGTAGGCAGAGTAGTGAGTATGCAGAGTAGTGAGTGCAGAGTAGTGAGTGCAGAGTAGTGAGTGCAGAGGTGTGAGTGCAGAGGTGTGAGTGCAGAGGTGTGAGTGCAGAGGTGTGAGTGCAGAGGTGTGAGTGCAGAGGTGTGAGTGCAGAGGTGTGAGTGCAGAGGTGTGAGTGCAGAGGTGTGAGTGCAGAGGTGTGAGTGCAGAGGTGTGAGTGCAGAGGTGTGAGTGCAGAGTAAGTATGCAGACTGAGTGCAGAGTGAGTATGCAGAGTAGTGAGTAGGCAGAGTAGTGAGTATGCAGAGTAGTGAGTATGCAGAGTAGTGAGTGCAGAATGCAGAGTAGTGAGTGAAGAGTGCAGAATGCAGAGTAGTGAGTGAAGAGTGGTGAGTGCAGAGTGGTGAGTGCAGAGTGGTGAGTGCAGAGTGGTGAGTGCAGAGTGGTGAGTGCAGAGTGGTGAGTGCAGAGTGGTGAGTGCAGAGTGGTGAGTGCAGAGTGGTGAGTGCAGAGTGGTGAGTGCAGAGTGGTGAGTGCAGAGTGGTGAGTGCAGAGTGGTGAGTGCAGAGTGGTGAGTGCAGAGTGGTGAGTGCAGAGTGGTGAGTGCAGAGTGGTGAGTGCAGAGTGGTGAGTGCAGAGTAGTGAGTGCAGAGTAGTGAGTGCAGAGTAGTGAGTGCAGAGTGCGAGTGCAGAGTGCGAGTGCAGAGTGCGAGTGCAGAGTGTGAGTGCAGAGTGCGACTAGTGAGTGCAGAGTAGTGAGTGCAGAATGCAGAGTAGTGAGTGCAGAATGCAGAGTAGTGAGTGCAGAGTGTGAGTGCAGAGTGGTGAGTGCAGAGTGGTGAGTGCAGAGTGGTGAGTGCAGAGTGGTGAGTGCAGAGTGGTGAGTGCAGAGTGCGAGTGCAGAGTGCGAGTGCAGAGTGCGAGTGCAGAGTGCGAGTGCAGAGTGCGAGTAGTGAGTGCAGAGTAGTGAGTGCAGAGTAGTGAGTGCAGAGTGCGAGTGCAGAGTGCGAGTGCGAGTGCAGAGTAGTGAGTGCAGAGTAGTGAGTGCAGAGTAGTGAGTGCAGAGTGTGAGTGCAGAGTGTGAGTGCAGAGTAGTGAGTGCAGAGTAGTGAGTGCAGAATGCAGAGTAGTGAGTGCAGAGTGTGAGTGAAGAGTGGTGAGTGCAGAGTGGTGAGTGCAGAGTGGTGAGTGCAGAGTGGTGAGTGCAGAGTGCGAGTGCAGAGTGCGACTAGTGAGTGCAGAGTAGTGAGTGCAGAGTAGTGAGTGCAGAGTAGTGAGTGCAGAGTAGTGAGTGCAGAGTGTGAGTGCAGAGTAGTGAGTGCAGAATGCAGAGTAGTGAGTGCAGAATGCAGAGTAGTGAGTGCAGAGTGTGAGTGAAGAGTGGTGAGTGCAGAGTGGTGAGTGCAGAGTGGTGAGTGCAGAGTGGTGAGTGCAGAGTGGTGAGTGCAGAGTGGTGAGTGCAGAGTGGTGAGTGCAGAGTGGTGAGTGCAGAGTGGTGAGTGCAGAGTGGTGAGTGCAGAGTGGTGAGTGCAGAGTGGTGAGTGCAGAGTGGTGAGTGCAGAGTAGTGAGTGCAGAGTAGTGAGTGCAGAGTAGTGAGTGCAGAGTAGTGAGTGCAGAGTGTGAGTGCAGAGTGCGAGTGCAGAGTGCGACTAGTGAGTGCAGAGTAGTGAGTGCAGAGTAGTGAGTGCAGAGTAGTGAGTGCAGAGTAGTGAGTGCAGAGTAGTGAGTGCAGAGTGCGAGTGCAGAGTGCGAGTGCAGAGTGCGAGTAGTGAGTGCAGAGTAGTGAGTGCAGAGTGCAGAGTGTGAGTGCAGAGTAGCGAGTGCAGAGTAGCGAGTGCAGAGTAGTGAGTGCAGAGTAGTGAGTGCAGAGTGTGAGTGCAGAGTGCGAGTGCAGAGTGCGACTAGTGAGTGCAGAGTAGTGAGTGCAGAGTAGTGAGTGCAGAGTAGTGAGTGCAGAGTAGTGAGTGCAGAGTAGTGAGTGCAGAGTGCGAGTGCAGAGTGCGAGTGCAGAGTGCGAGTGCAGAGTGCGAGTGCAGAGTGCGAGTGCAGAGTGCGAGTGCAGAGTGCGAGTGCAGAGTGCGAGTGCAGAGTAGTGAGTGCAGAGTAGTGAGTGCAGAGTAGTGAGTGCAGAGTGTGAGTGCAGAGTAGTGAGTGCAGAATGCAGAGTAGTGAGTGCAGAGTAGTGAGTGCAGAGTAGTGAGTGCAGAGTAGTGAGTGCAGAGTAGTGAGTGCAGAGTAGTGAGTGCAGAGTAGTGAGTGCAGAGTAGTGAGTGCAGAGTGTGAGTGCAGAGTAGTGAGTGCAGAATGCAGAGTAGTGAGTGCAGAATGCAGAGTAGTGAGTGCAGAATGCAGAGTAGTGAGTGCAGAGTGTGAGTGAAGAGTGGTGAGTGCAGAGTGGTGAGTGCAGAGTGGTGAGTGCAGAGTGGTGAGTGCAGAGTGGTGAGTGCAGAGTGGTGAGTGCAGAGTGGTGAGTGCAGAGTGGTGAGTGCAGAGTGGTGAGTGCAGAGTGGTGAGTGCAGAGTGGTGAGTGCAGAGTGGTGAGTGCAGAGTAGTGAGTGCAGAGTAGTGAGTGCAGAGTAGTGAGTGCAGAGTAGTGAGTGCAGAGTGTGAGTGCAGAGTGCGAGTGCAGAGTGCGACTAGTGAGTGCAGAGTAGTGAGTGCAGAGTAGTGAGTGCAGAGTAGTGAGTGCAGAGTAGTGAGTGCAGAGTAGTGAGTGCAGAGTGCGAGTGCAGAGTGCGAGTGCAGAGTGCGAGTAGTGAGTGCAGAGTAGTGAGTGCAGAGTGCAGAGTGTGAGTGCAGAGTAGCGAGTGCAGAGTAGCGAGTGCAGAGTAGTGAGTGCAGAGTAGTGAGTGCAGAGTAGTGAGTGCAGAGTGTGAGTGCAGAGTGCGAGTGCAGAGTGCGACTAGTGAGTGCAGAGTAGTGAGTGCAGAGTAGTGAGTGCAGAGTAGTGAGTGCAGAGTAGTGAGTGCAGAGTGCGAGTGCAGAGTGCGAGTGCAGAGTGCGAGTGCAGAGTGCGAGTGCAGAGTGCGAGTGCAGAGTGCGAGTGCAGAGTGCGAGTGCAGAGTGCGAGTGCAGAGTGCGAGTGCAGAGTGCGAGTGCAGAGTAGTGAGTGCAGAGTAGTGAGTGCAGAGTAGTGAGTGCAGAGTGTGAGTGCAGAGTAGTGAGTGCAGAATGCAGAGTAGTGAGTGCAGAGTAGTGAGTGCAGAGTAGTGAGTGCAGAGTAGTGAGTGCAGAGTAGTGAGTGCAGAGTAGTGAGTGCAGAGTAGTGAGTGCAGAGTAGTGAGTGCAGAGTGTGAGTGCAGAGTAGTGAGTGCAGAATGCAGAGTAGTGAGTGCAGAATGCAGAGTAGTGAGTGCAGAATGCAGAGTAGTGAGTGCAGAGTGTGAGTGAAGAGTGGTGAGTGCAGAGTGGTGAGTGCAGAGTGGTGAGTGCAGAGTGGTGAGTGCAGAGTGGTGAGTGCAGAGTGGTGAGTGCAGAGTGCGACTAGTGAGTGCAGAGTAGTGAGTGCAGAGTAGTGAGTGCAGAGTAGTGAGTGCAGAGTAGTGAGTGCAGAGTAGTAAGTGCAGAATGCAGAGTAGTGAGTGCAGAGTGCAGAGTAGTGAGTGCAGAATGCAGAGTAGTGAGTGCAGAATGCAGAGTAGTGAGTGCAGAATGCAGAGTAGTGAGTGCAGAGTGTGAGTGAAGAGTGGTGAGTGCAGAGTGGTGAGTGCAGAGTGGTGAGTGCAGAGTGGTGAGTGCAGAGTGGTGAGTGCAGAGTGGTGAGTGCAGAGTGCGACTAGTGAGTGCAGAGTAGTGAGTGCAGAGTAGTGAGTGCAGAGTAGTGAGTGCAGAGTAGTGAGTGCAGAGTAGTGAGTGCAGAGTAGTGAGTGCAGAGTAGTGAGTGCAGAGTAGTGAGTGCAGAGTGTGAGTGCAGAGTAGTGAGTGCAGAATGCAGAGTAGTGAGTGCAGAATGCAGAGTAGTGAGTGCAGAATGCAGAGTAGCGAGTGCAGAGTGTGAGTGAAGAGTGGTGAGTGCAGAGTGGTGAGTGCAGAGTGGTGAGTGCAGAGTGGTGAGTGCAGAGTGGTGAGTGCAGAGTGGTGAGTGCAGAGTGGTGAGTGCAGAGTGGTGAGTGCAGAGTGGTGAGTGCAGAGTGGTGAGTGCAGAGTGGTGAGTGCAGAGTGGTGAGTGCAGAGTGGTGAGTGCAGAGTAGTGAGTGCAGAGTAGTGAGTGCAGAGTAGTGAGTGCAGAGTAGTGAGTGCAGAGTAGTGAGTGCAGAGTGCGAGTGCAGAGTGCGAGTGCAGAGTGCGAGTGCAGAGTGAGAGTGCAGAGTGCGAGTGCAGAGTGCGAGTGCAGAGTAGTGAGTGCAGAGTAGTGAGTGCAGAGTAGTGAGTGCAGAGTAGTGAGTGCAGAGTAGTGAGTGCAGAATGCAGAGTAGTGAGTGCAGAGTAGTGAGTGCAGAGTAGTGAGTGCAGAGTAGTGAGTGCAGAGTAGTGAGTGCAGAGTAGTGAGTGCAGAGTAGTGAGTGCAGAGTAGTGAGTGCAGAGTGTGAGTGCAGAGTAGTGAGTGCAGAATGCAGAGTAGTGAGTGCAGAATGCAGAGTAGTGAGTGCAGAATGCAGAGTAGTGAGTGCAGAGTGTGAGTGAAGAGTGGTGAGTGCAGAGTGGTGAGTGCAGAGTGGTGAGTGCAGAGTGGTGAGTGCAGAGTGGTGAGTGCAGAGTGGTGAGTGCAGAGTGGTGAGTGCAGAGTGGTGAGTGCAGAGTGGTGAGTGCAGAGTGGTGAGTGCAGAGTAGTGAGTGCAGAGTAGTGAGTGCAGAGTAGTGAGTGCAGAGTAGTGAGTGCAGAGTAGTGAGTGCAGAGTAGTGAGTGCAGAGTAGTGAGTGCAGAGTAGTGAGTGCAGAGTAGTGAGTGCAGAGTGCGAGTGCAGAGTGCGAGTGCAGAGTGCGAGTGCAGAGTGCGACTAGTGAGTGCAGAGTAGTGAGTGCAGAGTAGTGAGTGCAGAGTAGTGAGTGCAGAGTAGTGAGTGCAGAGTGTGAGTGCAGAGTGTGAGTGCAGAGTAGTGAGTGCAGAATGCAGAGTAGTGAGTGCAGAATGCAGAGTAGTGAGTGCAGAGTAGTGAGTGCAGAGTAGTGAGTGCAGAGTAGTGAGTGCAGAGTAGTGAGTGCAGAGTAGTGAGTGCAGAGTGCGAGTGCAGAGTGCGAGTGCAGAGTGTGAGTGCAGAGTAGTGAGTGCAGAGTGCGAGTGCAGAGTGCGAGTAGTGAGTGCAGAGTGCGAGTGCAGAGTGCGAGTGCAGAGTGCGAGTAGTGAGTGCAGAGTAGTGAGTGCAGAGTAGTGAGTGCAGACTAGTGAGTGCAGACTAGTGAGTGCAGACTAGTGAGCGCAGACTAGTGAGCGCAGAATGCAGAGTAGTGAGTGCAGAGTAGTGAGTGCAGAGTAGTGAGTGCAGAGTAGTGAGTGCAGAGTAGTGAGTGCAGAGTAGTGAGTGCAGAGTAGTGAGTGCAGAGTAGTGAGTGCAGAGTAGTGAGTGCAGAGTGCGAGTGCAGAGTGCGAGTGCGAGTGCAGAGTGCGAGTGCGAGTGCAGAGTGCGAGTGCAGAGTGCGAGTGCAGAGTGCGAGTGCTGCGAGTGCAGAGTGCGAGTGCTGCGAGTGCAGAGTGCGAGTGCGAGTGCAGAGTGCGAGTGCAGAGTGCGAGTGCAGAGTGCGAGTGCAGAGTGCGAGTGCAGAGTGCGAGTGCGAGTGCAGAGTAGTGAGTGCAGAGTAGTGAGTGCAGAGTAGTGAGTGCAGAGTAGCGAGTGCAGAGTAGCGAGTGGAGTAGCGAGTGCAGAGTAGCGAGTGCAGAGTAGCGAGTGCAGAGTAGCGAGTGCAGAGTAGCGAGTGCAGAGTAGCGAGTGCAGAGTAGCGAGTGCAGAGTAGTAAGTGCAGAGTAGCGAGTGCAGAGTAGCGAGTGCAGAGTAGCGAGTGCAGAGTAGCGAGTGCAGAGTAGTGAGTGCAGAGTAGTGAGTGCAGAGTAGTGAGTGCAGAGTAGTGAGTGCAGAGTGCAGAGTAGTGAGTGCAGAATGCAGAGTAGTGAGTGCAGAGTAGTGAGTGCAGAGTGCAGAGTAGTGAGTGCAGAGTGCAGAGTAGTGAGTGCAGAGTGCAGAGTAGCGAGTGCAGAGTAGCGAGTGCAGAGTAGCGAGTGCAGAGTAGCGAGTGCAGAGTAGCGAGTGCAGAGTAGCGAGTGCAGAGTAGCGAGTGCAGAGTAGCGAGTGCAGAGTAGCGAGTGCAGAGTAGGGATGCAGAGTAGTGAGTGCAGAGTAGTGAGTGCAGAGTAGTGAGTGCAGAGTAGTGAGTGCAGAGTAGAGATGCAGAGTGAGTGCAGAGTAGTGAGTGCAGAGTAGAGATGCAGAGTGAGTGCAGAGTGGTGAGTGGTGAGTGCAGAGTGGTGAGTGCAGAGTGGTGAGTGCAGAGTGGTGAGTGCAGAGTGGTGAGTGCAGAGTGGTGAGTGCAGAGTAGTGAGTGCAGAATGCAGAGTAGTGAGTGCAGAATGCAGAGTAGTGAGTGCAGAATGCAGAGTAGTGAGTGCAGAATGCAGAGTAGTGAGTGCAGAATGCAGAGTAGTGAGTGCAGAGTAGTGAGTGCAGAGTAGTGAGTGCAGAGTAGTGAGTGCAGAGTAGCGAGTGCAGAGTAGTGAGTGCAGAGTAGCGAGTGCAGAGTAGTGAGTGCAGAGTAGTGATGCAGAGTGAGTGCAGAGTAGTGAGTGCAGAATGCAGAGTTGTGAGTGCAGACTAGTGAGTGCAGACTAGTGAGTGCAGACTAGTGAGTGCAGAGTAGTAAGTGCAGAATGCAGAGTAGTGAGTGCAGAGTGCAGAGTAGTGAGTGCAGAATGCAGAGTAGTGAGTGCAGAATGCAGAGTAGTGAGTGTAGAATGCAGAGCAGTGAGTGCAGAGTAGTGAGTGCAGAGTGCAGAGTAGTGAGTACAGAGTAGTGAGTGCAGAGTGCAGAGTAGCGAGTGCAGAGTAGCGAGTGCAGAGTAGCGAGTGCAGAGTAGCGAGTGCAGAGTAGCGAGTGCAGAGTAGCGAGTGCAGAGTAGCGAGTGCAGAGTAGCGAGTGCAGAGTAGCGAGTGCAGAGTAGCGAGTGCAGAGTAGCGAGTGCAGAGTAGTGATGCAGAGTGAGTGCAGAGTAGTGAGTGCAGAATGCAGAGTTGTGAGTGCAGAGTGTGAGTGCAGAGTAGTGAGCGCAGAGTAGTAGTGAGCGCAGAGTAGTAGTGAGGGCAGAGTAGTAGTGAGCGCAGAGTAGTAGTGAGCGCAGAGTAGTAGTGAGCGCAGAGTAGTAGTGAGCGCAGAGTAGTAGTGAGCGCAGAGTAGTAGTGAGCGCAGAGTAGTAGTGAGCGCAGAGTAGTAGTGAGTGCAGAGTAGTGAGTGCAGAGTAGTGAGTGCAGAGTAGTGAGTGCAGAGTGCGAGTGCAGAGTGCAGAGTGCGAGTGCAGAGTGTGAGTGCAGAGTAGTGAGTGCAGAGTGCGAGTGCAGAGTGCGAGTAGTGAGTGCAGAGTAGTGAGTGCAGAGTAGTGAGTGCAGACTAGTGAGTGCAGACTAGTGAGTGCAGACTAGTGAGCGCAGAATGCAGAGTAGTGAGTGCAGAATGCAGAGTAGTGAGTGCAGAGTGCGAGTGCCAGTGCAGAGTGCGAGTGCGAGTGCAGAGTGCGAGTGCAGAGTGCGAGTGCAGAGTGCGAGTGCAGAGTGCGAGTGCAGAGTGCGAGTGCAGAGTGCGAGTGCAGAGTGCGAGTGCAGAGTGCGAGTGCAGAGTGCGAGTGCAGAGTGCGACTAGTGAGTGCAGAGTAGTGAGTGCAGAGTAGTGAGTGCAGAGTAGTGAGTGCAGAGTAGTGAGTGCAGAGTAGTGAGTGCAGAGTGCGAGTGCAGAGTGCGAGTGCAGAGTGCGAGTAGTGAGTGCAGAGTAGTGAGTGCAGAGTAGTGAGTGCAGAGTAGTGAGTGCAGAGTAGTGAGTGCAGAGTGCGAGTGCAGAGTGCGAGTGCAGAGTAGTGAGTGCAGAGTAGTGAGTGCAGAGTAGTGAGTGCAGAGTGTGAGTGCAGAGTAGTGAGTGCAGAATGCAGAGTAGTGAGTGCAGAGTAGTGAGTGCAGAGTAGTGAGTGCAGAGTAGTGAGTGCAGAGTAGTGAGTGCAGAGTAGTGAGTGCAGAGTAGTGAGTGCAGAGTAGTGAGTGCAGAGTAGTGAGTGCAGAGTAGTGAGTGCAGAGTAGCGAGTGCAGAGTAGCGAGTGGAGTAGCGAGTGCAGAGTAGCGAGTGCAGAGTAGCGAGTGCAGAGTAGTGAGTGCAGAGTAGTGAGTGCAGAGTAGTGAGTGCAGAGTGTGAGTGCAGAGTGCGAGTGCAGAGTGCGACTAGTGAGTGCAGAGTAGTGAGTGCAGAGTAGTGAGTGCAGAGTAGTGAGTGCAGAGTAGTGAGTGCAGAGTAGTGAGTGCAGAGTGCGAGTGCAGAGTGCGAGTGCAGAGTGCGAGTGCAGAGTGCGAGTGCAGAGTGCGAGTGCAGAGTGCGAGTGCAGAGTGCGAGTGCAGAGTGCGAGTGCAGAGTGCGAGTGCAGAGTGCGAGTGCAGAGTAGTGAGTGCAGAGTAGTGAGTGCAGAGTAGTGAGTGCAGAGTGTGAGTGCAGAGTAGTGAGTGCAGAATGCAGAGTAGTGAGTGCAGAGTAGTGAGTGCAGAGTAGTGAGTGCAGAGTAGTGAGTGCAGAGTAGTGAGTGCAGAGTAGTGAGTGCAGAGTAGTGAGTGCAGAGTAGTGAGTGCAGAGTGTGAGTGCAGAGTAGTGAGTGCAGAATGCAGAGTAGTGAGTGCAGAATGCAGAGTAGTGAGTGCAGAATGCAGAGTAGTGAGTGCAGAGTGTGAGTGAAGAGTGGTGAGTGCAGAGTGGTGAGTGCAGAGTGGTGAGTGCAGAGTGGTGAGTGCAGAGTGGTGAGTGCAGAGTGGTGAGTGCAGAGTGGTGAGTGCAGAGTGGTGAGTGCAGAGTGGTGAGTGCAGAGTGGTGAGTGCAGAGTGCGACTAGTGAGTGCAGAGTAGTGAGTGCAGAGTAGTGAGTGCAGAGTAGTGAGTGCAGAGTAGTGAGTGCAGAGTAGTGAGTGCAGAGTAGTGAGTGCAGAGTAGTGAGTGCAGAGTAGTGAGTGCAGAGTGTGAGTGCAGAGTAGTGAGTGCAGAATGCAGAGTAGTGAGTGCAGAATGCAGAGTAGTGAGTGCAGAATGCAGAGTAGCGAGTGCAGAGTGTGAGTGAAGAGTGGTGAGTGCAGAGTGGTGAGTGCAGAGTGGTGAGTGCAGAGTGGTGAGTGCAGAGTGGTGAGTGCAGAGTGGTGAGTGCAGAGTGGTGAGTGCAGAGTGGTGAGTGCAGAGTGGTGAGTGCAGAGTGGTGAGTGCAGAGTGGTGAGTGCAGAGTAGTGAGTGCAGAGTAGTGAGTGCAGAGTAGTGAGTGCAGAGTAGTGAGTGCAGAGTAGTGAGTGCAGAGTGCGAGTGCAGAGTGCGAGTGCAGAGTGCGAGTGCAGAGTGAGAGTGCAGAGTGCGAGTGCAGAGTGCGAGTGCAGAGTAGTGAGTGCAGAGTAGTGAGTGCAGAGTAGTGAGTGCAGAGTAGTGAGTGCAGAGTAGTGAGTGCAGAATGCAGAGTAGTGAGTGCAGAGTAGTGAGTGCAGAGTAGTGAGTGCAGAGTAGTGAGTGCAGAGTAGTGAGTGCAGAGTAGTGAGTGCAGAGTAGTGAGTGCAGAGTAGTGAGTGCAGAGTGTGAGTGCAGAGTAGTGAGTGCAGAATGCAGAGTAGTGAGTGCAGAATGCAGAGTAGTGAGTGCAGAATGCAGAGTAGTGAGTGCAGAGTGTGAGTGAAGAGTGGTGAGTGCAGAGTGGTGAGTGCAGAGTGGTGAGTGCAGAGTGGTGAGTGCAGAGTGGTGAGTGCAGAGTGGTGAGTGCAGAGTGGTGAGTGCAGAGTGGTGAGTGCAGAGTGGTGAGTGCAGAGTGGTGAGTGCAGAGTGGTGAGTGCAGAGTGGTGAGTGCAGAGTAGTGAGTGCAGAGTAGTGAGTGCAGAGTAGTGAGTGCAGAGTAGTGAGTGCAGAGTAGTGAGTGCAGAGTAGTGAGTGCAGAGTAGTGAGTGCAGAGTAGTGAGTGCAGAGTAGTGAGTGCAGAGTGCGAGTGCAGAGTGCGAGTGCAGAGTGCGAGTGCAGAGTGCGACTAGTGAGTGCAGAGTAGTGAGTGCAGAGTAGTGAGTGCAGAGTAGTGAGTGCAGAGTAGTGAGTGCAGAGTGTGAGTGCAGAGTGTGAGTGCAGAGTAGTGAGTGCAGAATGCAGAGTAGTGAGTGCAGAATGCAGAGTAGTGAGTGCAGAATGCAGAGTAGTGAGTGCAGAGTAGTGAGTGCAGAGTAGTGAGTGCAGAGTAGTGAGTGCAGACTAGTGAGTGCAGAGTGCGAGTGCAGAGTGCGAGTGCAGAGTGTGAGTGCAGAGTAGTGAGTGCAGAGTGCGAGTGCAGAGTGCGAGTAGTGAGTGCAGAGTGCGAGTGCAGAGTGCGAGTGCAGAGTGCGAGTAGTGAGTGCAGAGTAGTGAGTGCAGAGTAGTGAGTGCAGACTAGTGAGTGCAGACTAGTGAGTGCAGACTAGTGAGTGCAGACTAGTGAGCGCAGAATGCAGAGTAGTGAGTGCAGAGTAGTGAGTGCAGAGTAGTGAGTGCAGAGTAGTGAGTGCAGAGTAGTGAGTGCAGAGTAGTGAGTGCAGAGTAGTGAGTGCAGAGTAGTGAGTGCAGAGTAGTGAGTGCAGAGTAGTGAGTGCAGAGTGCGAGTGCAGAGTGCGAGTGCGAGTGCAGAGTGCGAGTGCGAGTGCAGAGTGCGAGTGCAGAGTGCGAGTGCAGAGTGCGAGTGCTGCGAGTGCAGAGTGCGAGTGCTGCGAGTGCAGAGTGCGAGTGCAGAGTGCGAGTGCAGAGTGCGAGTGCAGAGTGCGAGTGCAGAGTGCGAGTGCAGAGTGCGAGTGCAGAGTGCGAGTGCGAGTGCAGAGTAGTGAGTGCAGAGTAGTGAGTGCAGAGTAGTGAGTGCAGAGTAGCGAGTGCAGAGTAGCGAGTGGAGTAGCGAGTGCAGAGTAGCGAGTGCAGAGTAGCGAGTGCAGAGTAGCGAGTGCAGAGTAGCGAGTGCAGAGTAGCGAGTGCAGAGTAGCGAGTGCAGAGTAGTAAGTGCAGAGTAGCGAGTGCAGAGTAGCGAGTGCAGAGTAGCGAGTGCAGAGTAGCGAGTGCAGAGTAGTGAGTGCAGAGTAGTGAGTGCAGAGTAGTGAGTGCAGAGTAGTGAGTGCAGAGTGCAGAGTAGTGAGTGCAGAATGCAGAGTAGTGAGTGCAGAGTAGTGAGTGCAGAGTGCAGAGTAGTGAGTGCAGAGTGCAGAGTAGTGAGTGCAGAGTGCAGAGTAGCGAGTGCAGAGTAGCGAGTGCAGAGTAGCGAGTGCAGAGTAGCGAGTGCAGAGTAGCGAGTGCAGAGTAGCGAGTGCAGAGTAGCGAGTGCAGAGTAGCGAGTGCAGAGTAGCGAGTGCAGAGTAGGGATGCAGAGTAGTGAGTGCAGAGTAGTGAGTGCAGAGTAGTGAGTGCAGAGTAGTGAGTGCAGAGTAGAGATGCAGAGTGAGTGCAGAGTAGTGAGTGCAGAGTAGAGATGCAGAGTGAGTGCAGAGTGGTGAGTGGTGAGTGCAGAGTGGTGAGTGCAGAGTGGTGAGTGCAGAGTGGTGAGTGCAGAGTGGTGAGTGCAGAGTGGTGAGTGCAGAATGCAGAGTAGTGAGTGCAGAATGCAGAGTAGTGAGTGCAGAATGCAGAGTAGTGAGTGCAGAATGCAGAGTAGTGAGTGCAGAATGCAGAGTAGTGAGTGCAGAGTAGTGAGTGCAGAGTAGTGAGTGCAGAGTAGTGAGTGCAGAGTAGCGAGTGCAGAGTAGTGAGTGCAGAGTAGCGAGTGCAGAGTAGTGAGTGCAGAGTAGTGATGCAGAGTGAGTGCAGAGTAGTGAGTGCAGAATGCAGAGTTGTGAGTGCAGACTAGTGAGTGCAGACTAGTGAGTGCAGAGTAGTGAGTGCAGAGTAGTAAGTGCAGAATGCAGAGTAGTGAGTGCAGAGTGCAGAGTAGTGAGTGCAGAATGCAGAGTAGTGAGTGCAGAATGCAGAGTAGTGAGTGTAGAATGCAGAGCAGTGAGTGCAGAGTAGTGAGTGCAGAGTGCAGAGTAGTGAGTACAGAGTAGTGAGTGCAGAGTGCAGAGTAGCGAGTGCAGAGTAGCGAGTGCAGAGTAGCGAGTGCAGAGTAGCGAGTGCAGAGTAGCGAGTGCAGAGTAGCGAGTGCAGAGTAGCGAGTGCAGAGTAGCGAGTGCAGAGTAGCGAGTGCAGAGTAGCGAGTGCAGAGTAGTGATGCAGAGTGAGTGCAGAGTAGTGAGTGCAGAATGCAGAGTTGTGAGTGCAGAGTGTGAGTGCAGAGTAGTGAGCGCAGAGTAGTAGTGAGCGCAGAGTAGTAGTGAGGGCAGAGTAGTAGTGAGCGCAGAGTAGTAGTGAGCGCAGAGTAGTAGTGAGCGCAGAGTAGTAGTGAGCGCAGAGTAGTAGTGAGCGCAGAGTAGTAGTGAGCGCAGAGTAGTAGTGAGCGCAGAGTAGTAGTGAGTGCAGAGTAGTGAGTGCAGAGTAGTGAGTGCAGAGTAGTGAGTGCAGAGTGCGAGTGCAGAGTGCAGAGTGCGAGTGCAGAGTGTGAGTGCAGAGTAGTGAGTGCAGAGTGCGAGTGCAGAGTGCGAGTAGTGAGTGCAGAGTAGTGAGTGCAGAGTAGTGAGTGCAGACTAGTGAGTGCAGACTAGTGAGTGCAGACTAGTGAGCGCAGAATGCAGAGTAGTGAGTGCAGAATGCAGAGTAGTGAGTGCAGAGTGCGAGTGCGAGTGCAGAGTGCGAGTGCGAGTGCAGAGTGCGAGTGCAGAGTGCGAGTGCAGAGTGCGAGTGCAGAGTGCGAGTGCAGAGTGCGAGTGCAGAGTGCGAGTGCAGAGTGCGAGTGCAGAGTGCGAGTGCAGAGTGCGAGTGCAGAGTGCAGAGTAGTGAGTGCAGAGTAGTGAGTGCAGAGTAGTGAGTGCAGAGTAGTGAGTGCAGAGTAGTGAGTGCAGAGTAGTGAGTGCAGAGTAGTGAGTGCAGAGTAGTGAGTGCAGAGTAGTGAGTGCAGAGTAGTGAGTGCAGAGTAGCGAGTGGAGTAGCGAGTGCAGAGTAGCGAGTGCAGAGTAGCGAGTGCAGAGTAGCGAGTGCAGAGTAGCGAGTGCAGAGTAGCGAGTGCAGAGTAGCGAGTGCAGAGTAGCGAGTGCAGAGTAGCGAGTGCAGAGTAGCGAGTGCAGAGTAGCGAGTGCAGAGTAGTGATGCAGAGTGAGTGCAGAGTAGTGAGTGCAGAATGCAGAGTTGTGAGTGCAGAGTGTGAGTGCAGAGTAGTGAGCGCAGAGTAGTAGTGAGCGCAGAGTAGTAGTGAGGGCAGAGTAGTAGTGAGCGCAGAGTAGTAGTGAGCGCAGAGTAGTAGTGAGCGCAGAGTAGTAGTGAGCGCAGAGTAGTAGTGAGCGCAGAGTAGTAGTGAGCGCAGAGTAGTAGTGAGCGCAGAGTAGTAGTGAGTGCAGAGTAGTGAGTGCAGAGTAGTGAGTGCAGAGTAGTGAGTGCAGAGTAGTGAGTGCAGAGTGCGAGTGCAGAGTGCAGAGTGCGAGTGCAGAGTGTGAGTGCAGAGTAGTGAGTGCAGAGTGCGAGTGCAGAGTGCGAGTAGTGAGTGCAGAGTAGTGAGTGCAGAGTAGTGAGTGCAGACTAGTGAGTGCAGACTAGTGAGTGCAGACTAGTGAGCGCAGAATGCAGAGTAGTGAGTGCAGAATGCAGAGTAGTGAGTGCAGAGTGCGAGTGCGAGTGCAGAGTGCGAGTGCGAGTGCAGAGTGCGAGTGCAGAGTGCGAGTGCAGAGTGCGAGTGCAGAGTGCGAGTGCAGAGTGCGAGTGCAGAGTGCGAGTGCAGAGTGCGAGTGCAGAGTGCAGAGTAGTGAGTGCAGAGTAGTGAGTGCAGAGTAGTGAGTGCAGAGTAGTGAGTGCAGAGTAGTGAGTGCAGAGTAGTGAGTGCAGAGTAGTGAGTGCAGAGTAGTGAGTGCAGAGTAGTGAGTGCAGAGTAGTGAGTGCAGAGTAGCGAGTGGAGTAGCGAGTGCAGAGTAGCGAGTGCAGAGTAGCGAGTGCAGAGTAGCGAGTGCAGAGTAGCGAGTGCAGAGTAGCGAGTGCAGAGTAGCGAGTGCAGAGTAGTAAGTGCAGAGTAGCGAGTGCAGAGTAGCGAGTGCAGAGTAGCGAGTGCAGAGTAGCGAGTGCAGAGTAGCGAGTGCAGAGTAGTGAGTGCAGAGTAGTGAGTGCAGAGTAGTGAGTGCAGAGTAGTGAGTGCAGAATGCAGAGTAGTGAGTGCAGAGTAGTGAGTGCAGAGTGCAGAGTAGTGAGTGCAGAGTGCAGAGTAGTGAGTGCAGAGTGCAGAGTAGCGAGTGCAGAGTAGCGAGTGCAGAGTAGCGAGTGCAGAGTAGCGAGTGCAGAGTAGCGAGTGCAGAGTAGCGAGTGCAGAGTAGCGAGTGCAGAGTAGCGAGTGCAGAGTAGCGAGTGCAGAGTAGCGAGTGCAGAGTAGCGAGTGCAGAGTAGGGATGCAGAGTAGTGAGTGCAGAGTAGAGATGCAGAGTGAGTGCAGAGTAGTGAGTGCAGAGTGAGTGCAGAGTGGTGAGTGGTGAGTGCAGAGTGGTGAGTGCAGAGTGGTGAGTGCAGAGTGGTGAGTGCAGAGTGGTGAGTGCAGAGTGGTGAGTGCAGAGTGGTGAGTGCAGAGTGGTGAGTGCAGAGTGGTGAGTGCAGAGTGGTGAGTGCAGAGTGGTGAGTGCAGAGTGGTGAGTGCAGAGTGGTGAGTGCAGAGTGGTGAGTGCAGAGTGGTGAGTGCAGAGTGGTGAGTGCAGAGTGGTGAGTGCAGAGTAGTGAGTGCAGAATGCAGAGTAGTGAGTGCAGAATGCAGAGTAGTGAGTGCAGAATGCAGAGTAGTGAGTGCAGAATGCAGAGTAGTGAGTGCAGAGTAGTGAGTGCAGAGTAGTGAGTGCAGAGTAGTGAGTGCAGAGTAGTGAGTGCAGAGTAGTGAGTGCAGAGTAGCGAGTGCAGAGTAGTGAGTGCAGAGTAGCGAGTGCAGAGTAGTGAGTGCAGAGTAGTGATGCAGAGTGAGTGCAGAGTAGTGAGTGCAGAATGCAGAGTTGTGAGTGGAGTGCAGAGTAGTGATGCAGAGTGAGTGCAGAGTAGTGAGTGCAGAATGCAGAGTTGTGAGTGCAGACTAGTGAGTGCAGACTAGTGAGTGCAGAGTAGTGAGTGCAGAGTAGTAAGTGCAGAATGCAGAGTAGTGAGTGCAGAGTGCAGAGTAGTGAGTGCAGAATGCAGAGTAGTGAGTGCAGAATGCAGAGTAGTGAGTGTAGAATGCAGAGCAGTGAGTGCAGAGTAGTGAGTGCAGAGTGCAGAGTAGTGAGTACAGAGTAGTGAGTGCAGAGTGCAGAGTAGCGAGTGCAGAGTAGCGAGTGCAGAGTAGCGAGTGCAGAGTAGCGAGTGCAGAGTAGCGAGTGCAGAGTAGCGAGTGCAGAGTAGTGATGCAGAGTGAGTGCAGAGTAGCGAGTGCAGAGTAGTGATGCAGAGTGAGTGCAGAGTAGTGAGTGCAGAATGCAGAGTTGTGAGTGCAGAGTGTGAGTGCAGAGTAGTGAGCGCAGAGTAGTAGTGAGCGCAGAGTAGTAGTGAGCGCAGAGTAGTAGTGAGCGCAGAGTAGTAGTGAGCGCAGAGTAGTAGTGAGCGCAGAGTAGTAGTGAGCGCAGAGTAGTAGTGAGCGCAGAGTAGTAGTGAGCGCAGAGTAGTAGTGAGCGCAGAGTAGTAGTGAGCGCAGAGTAGTAGTGAGCGCAGAGTAGTAGTGAGTGCAGAGTAGTGAGTGCAGAGTAGTGAGCGCAGAGTAGTGAGTGCAGAGTAGTGAGTGCAGAGTAGTGAGTGCAGAATGCAGAGTAGTGAGTGCAGAGTAGTGAGTGCAGAGTAGTGAGTGCAGAGTAGTGAGTGCAGAGTAGTGAGTGCAGAGTAGTGAGTGCAGAGTAGTGAGTGCAGAGTAGTGAGTGCAGAGTAATGAGTGCAGAGTAATGAGTGCAGAGTAATGAGTGCAGAGTAATGAGTGCAGAGTAGTGAGTGCAGAGTAGTGAGTGCAGGGTGAACAATTCCAATACAAACCACATAATTCCATTACACACCACATGCATACACTCCATAACACATGGATAAAAGACATTGCCATTTATAATGCCATTAGCTCTAACTCAAATAAATCCGAGACCTATTGCATTTCCAATGCTTGTTACATATGTACTTACTTGGACATCTAGCACTGAGATATCCATTCACTCACCAATACACCCATGCACACATTCAACCGCCCATATAGCTGTTTCCACATGCACTCTTGAACTCATACACCTAGTGAATCATCTGCTCACACATCTATGCACAGTCACACACCTCCCAGCCACCCACTCACACACACACTCAGACTCCCATTCAAATACTTGGGCAACCAATCAATAACCCATATAGCCACTCATATAGCTACTGATCAACACATGCAGCAGCTTACACAACAACAGACATACTGATGCACACATTCAGACAGTTTAGTCACTAACCCATGCATTTAGTAAGACACATTTAATCACTAACTCATACAGTCAGTCACGCACCTACTAAATCCTTCATCCAGAAACTTATACATCCACTCATTCTTCAATATGTAAAACATATTTAAACTTTACAGAAACACACAGTCACTGGATGATGTCATCAGTGATGTCAAATGAGATGTCATCAGTGATGTCATCAGTGATGTCACTGACCATGTCATGATGATGTAATATGTGACATCATCAGCAGTGGATTGCGGGTGCGCGAAATATAGTTAGTACAACTAACTATATAGGAGCAATTTTTGAAATGCTAATTCCTAACTATATAAGGCCTGAAACCTATGGTATTTTAAGTGAATATATATATATATATATTACCTACTGGCGGTCGCCAGTAGGTATATATAGTTAGGACCTAGTTTCCATAGGAAATCCGCAACATTCTATTGGGAATAACTTTGGCGCCGGTTGATCAATCTATGTGAATTTCTCAAAGAAGATGGCGCGTTGCGCTCCGCTCCTTCCCTGAAAGTTTCGGGGGGATTCGTGAAGCGGGGGCCGAGAACATTTGGGGGTCCCAAAACGTGTTTTCCCCATGCAATTTTCCATAGGACCTTTAGACACGGCTACAGCCCGAACGGCTGAACGGAATCACAAGAAATTTAGCAAAATGGTAGAGTCTGATTCGCAGATCACGCGTTTGCTTAAATGGTGCAAATCCCTCCAGTAGTTGCTGAGAAAATTCAAGTTGAAATCAATTATATATCTATAAGCGCGCACAGTGCGAGCACCGTGCGAGCACCCCGCGATTTTTAAAAAAAAAATAATTTTTAGGGGCCTTGGGGGTCCTTGTGGGACCCCCTGAGCAGGCCTAGAGGGTCAGGGTGCTTCTACCCTGCCCCCTTTTTGAGTTCTACACATTTGTTTTCCTGCTTTCCTGTGCCTTAGTCTACTGAGGCACAAGATGGCTGCCAACTGTTTCTGTTTTGGAGTGTTGATAGACAGTAGCAGCCAATCAGCATGCCTTCGCCTAAGAAGAAATTGCACCAAAAAAACAGACAACTTCCTGGAGGCAAAGATTCTGAAAAACAAACTTCTCGCCAGGGGTTATCCTAACAAACTTCTCAAGCAATCATTAAAGAGAGCATGGTACAACAACCGAGACATGCTACTCACTAATCGTACAAAAAACGACAACAACCCTTTGGTCTGTGTCACGACCTTTGGTACCCAGAGTAATCAACTTAAAAAGGTCATATTAAAACACTGGCCACTACTATCTGAGCTACCAGAACTCACTGATAAACCTTTGTTTTCATTTAAACGTGGTCGCAATCTGCGGGACAGATTGGTGCACGCATACGAGTACGACAAACAAAACTTAGTTGAAAACATGAGACAACTGACCCCGCTAACTGGCCACTATAAATGCAACAAGTGCACTGCCTGCTGTACGACCGATAACATCAAAACATTCAATTTGAATGGTAAGACATATCAAATAAGAAACTTTTCAAACTGTCGCACGAAAAATGTGGTCTACTGTATAGAGTGCCCGTGTGGCATGATATATATTGGAAAAACTACGCAAATGATTAAACAAAGGATTTTACAACATCAATCCAGAGTCAGGTGCAAAACAGAGAATGCACCTCTGGTTGAACACTTTATTCAATTCAAACACAGTGAGGTTGACATCAAATGGTGGGTCATTGAAGTAGTCAAATCCACCATCAGACAAACCAATGTCGATAGACTGCTGACTCTCAAGGAGAACCAATGGATAGAGCTCGCAAATAGCGTAAAAAATGGTTTGAATTCATCCACTGAGTGGCACACTTTAGCGTGTCTCACCTGATGCACTGGTATACTCAATAATATGTGAGCGCTCCATGTGACAGAATGACTTTCTGCATTTTCTCTCTGTACCCTTTGGCTCCATGCACCTTATGTTGTGAATTACTGTTCGGCATCAATGTAACATGCCTATATAAATAAGACCTTTGTAGTTTGCCTTTTTTGTACCCTATGTTGTGAATCATCAGTTGACACCAAAGTAACCTATCCCCATGATCAAGGACTTTCAAGTTTGCAATGTTTATACATGACTGTGTTCAATAGAATGTGCGCGCATACAAGGCGACAGGGGCAAATGTTTTGCCATCCATCCTAACCAATGCCTTCTTCCTCATGTGAAAACCTATTGACCCATTAATCCATCCATGACTAATAACCTACACGGTATTTTAACTTGGTTTCAAACATGTTAAAATCAAATGACCCATAAGTCAATTCATGACTAATAACCTTTATGGTATTCATATTCGTTTCCAAATAAATACTAATAACTCCTTCCTCTTGTCAAATGTGCAAATTAACCAAACCGATTGACCTACATTGCACCAAACCACTATATGGGTTTATATTGAGGCATAAGTCGATGTGCAAATTAACTAATCTACATCATGCCAAACCGATTGCCCTACATTGCACCAAACCACTACGTGGGTTTATATTGAGGCATAAATCGATACAGCCACTATAAGATGGCGACCATTTTGGCTCATCTTTTTAGCTTCCAAGCCGTCCCATACCACGTGATCAGGCCACCCAATTAACCACTACTATATATTTGCTCATGTGGCAGCGTTGTTTAGCTCCCCTCTGATTGGATACAGAAGAGACGCTTGATTCCTGCAACTCGCTACAGAAGTAAGTCCCAACTCCGCCTCGTCAATTTCATTTGTAACTTCACACCGCTTTGACTTTCTAAAGAGCATAGCGTATTGCGGAATTCTGTCTGCGCAATAAGTCATTTACATTGACTTTCTTTTTCTCGATGCCGTTTTTTCGATCTTTCAATGTGTACCCACGGCTATCTTTCCAACTTGGCAGCGTTAGGCGCAACGTGTAACAGATGGTGTTTTTTCAACACAGCTCACTGCTACACGCTAGGCGACCTCTTTATCCACGGCAATAACTTGCTGTTAATTTAAACCCTTGGAATGCACCATGTTTGCCAACATCATTCGTATCCCGCGCTTGACGCTCTTTCTGACCTCAAAACGCGTCTTTTACCAACTGTTATATAAGGCGAATGTATGTTTTCTGTGCTGAAATACTCGTCGAGTATTTCCTTCAGCCATCTCATAAAGACACGGCTGGTCACCTACAACTTTCTTGAAGCCATCGTGTCACTTAAACGTCTGTATGCACGTTTTCATTTGCACTGCCTCTTATTTGTACTGCTTTGGGTATCGCCTCAGAATACGATTGAGGTACCATTAAGCATCCACACAATATGTTTGAGGCATCATTGAGCCCTCACATATCAACAGCAATAGCAACATATATGATTTCTCACTAAGTTTCCACATTTGATATTAAATCCTCGTTGTTGTATCCTTTACAGCCATCTTGAACATTGAGATTGAAACCACTGGTTCATTAAAGTTCTAAATCGCTCCTGATTTGAATATTTGGATTTTGCTACGGGGCAGACCTATAGCTTCCCTAAGGTAAATAGGTTTCCTTACCTCTGCTGAAAACCCACTACAATTAATTAATAACCTCCTCAATAATTGCTGTAGCTTATTTGTGGTATCCTTCCACTCTCCACAGATAATGATGTGTTCATATTCTACATGATTCCAACTACAGCTTTGTTTCATTAATGAAATAAGTAAGTGTATCTACCTGTGTATCCTTTGAAACAAGCCTTGTGAGTCAACTTTTTTGCCTTGTAAATAATCATCTTAAATTGCACAATGTGTTCAATGCAACTACACATGCCTGTCAGTCACCTTTGTGGTCAGCACACTGACCAATTTGCTAGACTGCACTTTTTTGCATGCAACTCACTTAAATGTGCTTAAATGTTATATATGTAAATATATGTTTCATAATTGTCCTCATATAACAGCAACACGTTCTAGGACCTATTGCTAATTTTAAATATGTTTTTTATAGGGGTCATCCTTATTGCATCATTCTTTTGTCCTGATGATGGTCTATGGATTATTCCACTGAGACCGAGACGTCGACTCTTCAATCCAAGTCTCTCTTCTTGTTTTACACCTGGCTCCCAATTTACCATCTTGGAAAGAAGCCAATTTAATTTAATGTATTCCTGACTGGATTGTCTTCTTTTGTATTTATGGATTGTTTTCTTCAGCTCCATTTACATTAGAAACACATGCAATTGTTTACAACTGTACACCCTTGATTTACATTGATGATTTATTTCAATATACAAATAATTTTTTCAAAAACTAATTCTTTCGTGTTGCTTCACTTGTACTCTTGTGTTTAACCTGTACTCATTGCCAGATAACACAAGTTTGTTTCTGAATCTGTACAAATCATTACATTTCTATGGGGCTAGTGTGGTAGTTTCTATAGTATCTGACTGACAGATTCCTAAGATTTTTAACAGTCGCTGTTTCATTCAGCTGTTAAGTCTAATTAACACAGACTGCATTATACTGTCTAACTTATATCCTCAAACAAAACCCTTGCTGGCAATCTTCTCCTTAAAACAATTTTACTGCCCAAGCCCGCAAGGGTATATTGGGTTACCCACCCCTATTTTTAGTTCCAGAGAAAGTTGCATGCTCATTGGCTGTCAACACTACAAACCAGGAAGTGTTGGCATCCATCTTGTGCTAGGTAGACCGAGGCACAAAAGAAGCAGAGCTCACAGCCCACACAGCTCTCACAGCCCACATAGCTCTCACAGCCCACACAGCCCTCACAGCCCACACAGCCCACACAGCCCACACAGCCCACACAGCCCACACAGCTCTCACAGCCCACACAGCTCTCACAGCCAACACAGCCCATACAGTTCTCACAGCCCACACAGCTCTCACAGCCCACACAGCTCTCACAGCCCACACAGCTCTCACAGCCCACACAGCCCAAACAGCTCTCACAGCTCTCACAGCCCACAGAGACCTCACAGCCCACAGAGACCTCACAGCCCACACAGTCCTCACAGCCCACACAGTCCTCACAGCCCACACAGTCCTCACAGCCCACACAGTCCTCACAGCCCACACAGTCCTCACAACCCACACAGTCCTCACAGCCCACACAGTCCTCACAGCTCTCACAGCCCACACAGCTCTCACAGCCCACACAGCTCTCACATCCCACACAGCTCTCACATCCCACACAGCTCTCACATCCCACACAGCTCTCACAGCCCTCACAGCCCTCACAGCCCGCCTAGGTAGACCGAGGCACAAAAGAAGCAGAGCTCACAGCCCACACAGCTCTCACAGCCCACACAGCTCTCACAGCCCACACAGCCCACACAGCCGTCACAGCCCACACAGCCCACACAGCCCTCACAGCCCTCACAGCCCACACAGCCCTCACAGCACACACAGCCCTCACAGCACACACAGCTCTCACAGCCCACACAGCTCTCACAGCCCACACAGTTCTCACAGCCCCACAGGTCTCACAGCCCACACAGCTCTCACAGGCCTCACAGCCCACACATCTCTCACAGCCCACACAGCTCTCACAGCCTTCACAGCCCACACAGCCCACACAGCTCTCACAGCCCACACAGCTCTCACAGCCCACACAGCCCACACAGCTCTCACAGCCCACACAGCTCTCACAGCCCACACAGCTCTCACAGCCCACACAGCTCACACAGCTCTCACAGCCCACACAGCTCTCACAGCCCACACAGCCCCCACAGCCCACACAGCCCCCACAGCCCACACAGCTCCCACAGCCCACACAGCTCCCACAGCCCACACAGCTCCCACAGCCCACACAGCTCCCACAGCCCACACAGCTCCCACAGCCCACACAGCTCTGGCAAAGATAATACCAGCAGAGAACAAGCACTGGCAAAGACAATAACGGCAGCAAACAAACACTGGCAAAGACAATAACGGCAGAAAAAAAAAGGCAAAGACAATAACGGCAGCAAAAAAAAAAACACGGACAAAGGCAATACCAGCAGCGAACCAACACTGGCAAAGATAATACAATCAGGGGGGCAGGGGCACAAAAAAGGCACAGTCAGGGGACAGAAGGCCCGACAAACGGCACAATCAGGGAGCAGAAGGCAAGAAAAAACGGCACAATTAGTGGGCAGAAGGCAACAAATACGGCACAATCAGGGAGCAGAAGGCAAAAAATACAGCACAATTAGGGTGCAGAAGGCAAGAAATATGGCACAATCAAGGTGCATGAGGCAGGAAATACGGCATAATCAGGGGGGCAGAAGCCAAGAAATACGGCACAATCAGGGGGGAAGAAGGCAAGAAATACGGCCCAATCAGAGAGCATCTTGCTCCGGTCCAAAAATCGGATCCCTAGGGCTGCTCAGGTGGTCCCACAAGGATATTCAAACAATGTTGTGTGATAAGCACTCCTTAGTTCATCAATTTAACCTAAGTTTTATCAAATTATATATGGTGCTAACCCATATCTTGACTAGCCCCTAGCCAAGTTGGTACAAAATGCAAAAAATCACAGAAACCTGTGGTATGGGGAGCACTATCCACTCATTCACAATTACGTGCTTAGTTTTTCTTATTTTTTATACACATCTTTCATCAATTTAAAACATTGTGGTTCAAAAAAAGTTAAACTAGAGTGTTCGCAAACTGTATCCACAGTCATACAGATCAGACTAAGAACGTGAAAAAACAAAACAAATTCTCATCAAACAGTGCTTTGTGTTTCCTTTCTTCAAAATAGTTTTATTCTTCTTTTTTCATCAATGAAAGTTTGAATTCCTCAAACATCTCTCCATTATTCAACATATGAAGCCATGTCCCAATGCATTTCGGTATGCACCTTCGTCAGGGGAATGCGCTACAAATAACATAAAAATCTATCACATGTATGTCAAAAGGAATATAATATTTACAGTTTCATACAATACATAATTTTTAGAATCAGTCTTGAACAGAAACCAGAAGATCTCATAGAGTGTATATACATCACATGTGTGATAAAGATCATGCTCAACAAAGTTCACCTGCCACCTATTAGACCAAAACATGGTGTACAACCAATACCGCCACCACCTACTGCTCACTACATGCAAGTGTGGACAACGTAAAAAACGTATAAAACCATGTGTGCCGCCAAGTAATCCAAAATTCAAGAAGTGCCACTGTTGTGCACTCTTACCTTCACTCACAGCAATAAAGCCAGCAGAAATCGAATTCCGGGCTATCCTTGTTCTAAAAAATAACGGCGAAAATCTTACTATACTGACTCCAATCCTTGATGTCTAATTAGTCCTAGTACAAACAAACCAGTACTTACTCGGTCTTCTAGACCCCACGTTTAATCCTTACAACGATGTTCAAATAGACTCGTATCTTTGCTCTGTAATACAGTAACAGGAGGGCTCCTTAGTATTTAAATCAATTATAAATAAGGGTTCTGCTTATTCTGCGTGGGTTATGTCTCACCTCTAGCTTCGAATGCACCGCGTAGCTCTCGGGTTCTTTCGTGTGACTCTCACTTTTAGATCGGGACCGTGCTAGAGACGCCGATAAATGGCGTGTGACATCATAGTGCTCTAAACATGGAAAACGGACTATCAGCTTACTCATCCTCATCCAAAATGGCGGTTATGTTTACTTTACTCGGCAGAATATGAACAGAGACTTCTCTTCCTAAATTTAATAACTAAAACTATATTTACCTAGGATTCAAAAATAATAAAAAGTGACTATTGTGTGTGTAGTCTAGTATTATTGGTGAGATTTATTGAGCATAATTATAAATAACACATGACTAATGTAAACGAATACATTAAAAATGCAAATAACCAGCAGTCATATTACAACACTAATTTACAGAAAACAAATCATTTCAATCTTATCATTTAGCCCAAAGGGGGTCAGCGTCCTAAGGGACTTAATCCAGTACGTCTCTCTTTGTGCTAACAGTTTAATTGTGTCAACATGTGGTTTTTCCACCAGTCTCTCTAACACAGTGAATTTTAATTGAGGTATCGTATGACCCCTCATGCCAGTGTACAGCCAAACATGATTTCATATTTTTTGTTCGTATCATACTCTTATGTTCGGTCATCCGAACCTTCACCTTCATTGTAGTGCGTCCAACATAAACAAGTCCACATGGACACTTGATTGCATATATTAGAACACTCGAATTGCAGTCTGATGTATGTCTCAAGGTTATCTTTTTACCTGTGTGGGGGTGAGCAAAAGTATTGCCTATCAAAACATTGCCACAATGGCCACAGTTTTGGCACTTCATCATACCTTTCTGACCTAGATCCGCATTTTCCTGCCTGCCACCTTTCAGAATTTCCTTAATATTCCTTGATCTGGAGTGTGCAAACAGAGGTTTGTCTAGAAATACCTGCCTGAAATCAGGTTCTTGCTCAATTATTTCCCATCTCTTCCTGATGCATTTCTTTATGGCCTCTGCGGCTGTGGAAAATTTTAATACATAGACTTCCCTCCTGTTTTTGCTTCTTTCTCTCTTTTCTAACATAGTGGATCTGGGCATGGCTCTAACTCTGTTTTCAGCTTTGTCAAGAACTGTGTCCGGGTACCCCCTTGTTGTATACTCTGTGCGCATTCTCATGATGGTTTCTAACCCTTGATTCTCATCTGAACAAATTCTTCTTGCCCTGATGAATTGTGACAATGGTAGGTGTCTTTTTAGAGATTGTGAATGGAAACTCTCAAAGTGTAGGGCATTGTTTCTGTCTGTTGCCTTCTTGAATACACTTGTTGCGAGTGTGTTCCCTTTTCTTGTGATCATGATGTCAAGATAGTTTATCTGTTCTGAACTGATAGTATGTGTAAATTTAATAAAGGCATGACAATTGTTTAACTCTTGGAGTTGTGCTCTTAAATTATCTTCTGAACCTTTCCACACTATCAGTATATCATCGATATACCTAAGGTATAGTGCCAGATGTTTTTGCCATTTTTCTTGCTTTAATATATGTTCATCTTCGAACTTCGACATGAACATATTAGCGTATGTGGGTGCCCCGGTAAACCCCATAGAGGTCCCCGTCTTTTGTAGAAAAAAACAGTCCTGCCACTGAAAGTATCCATGGTACAAACAGAATTGCAATAATTCAAGAAGAAAAATGTTGTGACTCTCCTCATACTCATGTTGCAAAAGCATCCACTCTGCTGCCTCTAAACCTTCCATATGTGGGATCGAGGTGTACAGGGCTGAAACGTCAACCGTGCACAACCATACTTCCTCATTATCAGAAATAGGCACGGTCTTTAAATTTCCACAAGGATATTAACATATTTAAACGTTATCCGCTAATAGAATTTGCATTTTCAAAACCTTGCAAATTCACTGAAAAAACCATAGGTTTCAGGCCTTATTCAGGTAGGAATTGGCATTTAAAAAACCTTTGAAATTCACTGAAAAAACCATAGGTTTTAGGCCTTATATAGTTAGGAATTAACATATAAAAAACCATTGAAATTCACTGAAAAAACCATAGGTTTTAGGCCTTATATAGTTAGGAATTGGCATTTAAAAAAACTTGAAAATTCACTGAAAAAACCATAGGTTTCAGGCCCTATATAGTTAGGAATTAACATATAAAAAACCACTGAAATTGCTCCTATATAGTTAGTTGAACTAACTATATATTTCGCGCATTCGCAATCCACTGCTGATGAAGTCACATATTACATCATTCATGACATGGTCAGTGACATCACTGATGACATCTCAAATGACATCACTGATGACATCAGTGATGACATCATCCAGTGTCTGTGTGTTTTTGTAAAGTTTAAATATGTTTTACATATTGAAGAATGAGTGGATGTATAAGAGTATGGATGAAGGATTTGATTGTATAAGTGAGTAAGTATGTGTTAGTATATCTGTGAAAATGTAAGCTGTTCTGTGTTTAACAGTATAGATAAAGAAATCAAAGTGTGATTGAATCTTTACAGGACTGACTAGGTGTGTGAGTAACTCCATGGATGAGTGGCAGTGTGTGAGTGTCTGCATAGGTGTATGAGTGCATATGATAGTGTTGTAATAATGAGTGACTATATGTACGAGTGATTGTATGGCTGAATGAGTGAATGTGTGTGTAGACGTAGGAATCAGTGAGTGCGTATGTAGTAACTGGTATTCGTGTGTCAATGGTTTCAAAAATGATACTCTGTATTTAACACTAGGTGTAACAGAGTTACAGTTAGAGTTATATTAGAGTGTAAGGAGGAGCATTGTATTATCACATGAAGTATATCATCAGTGGTGTGATCATTGATGTCAAATTAGATGTCATCAGTGATGTCATTTGAGATGTCATCAGTGATGTCATCAGTGATGTCACTGACCATGTCACGAATGATGTAATATGTGACATCATCAGCAGTGGATTGCGAATGCGCGAAATATATAGTTAGTTCAACTAACTATATAGGAGCAATTTCAGTGGTTTTTTTATATGTTAATTCCTAACTATATAGGGCCTGAAACCTATGGTTTTTTCAGTGAATTTTCAAGGTTTTTTAAATGCTAATTCCTAACTATATAAGGCCTAAAACCTATGGTTTTTTCAGTGAACATATATATATATATATATATATATACACACACACACACACACACACACACATACACATACACACACATACATATATGCAGAGAGAGAGATAACAGCATGATGAAAGGTTAGGTGTCTACACATCATCAGTTTCAGCTCATGAACCTAGACGGAAACACTTCTATGGAAGGAAATGTGCTTTTTTATACCTTTAAAATCGCAGGCTGTACCCTAGAATTTTTGTATGCCAACTGTTGGATTGATTCATTGTTAACGCTGACAATGTAGAGAAAATGAACAATTAGTGATGAAATTAAAAAAGATAGGTCGTAAAGATTCATCTCTTTCTGTAACCTCTTTCAATATCTCTGATGAGGCAGAAACAGGAGAAGGAAAGAATATTCGAAATCTAAGCATAACCCCAAAGGAGCTTGCATGTGCAGAATGTATGCATAGGAGCATCCTAAGGCGGTATTTGGATTCATCCTTGTTGAACAGCATTACTACGATTATACTCTGCTGCTGGGTAGCTCTCCACAATTCTTCAAGCTTAATTTTAATACTGATTAGGCATGACAACTTTAGCGTAGGCTTCCTGCCAGGCAAAGGATTGGATAATATTGGTTAGAAAACAAACCCGACAGCGACTGCATTCACTAACGCTCAAATCTGTAACAAGAGAGCCAGCTTCTCGTTGGCAGAAATCAGGTCAAACAAAGATTGAATTAAACGAGAAGAATAAATAATACAGAAAAAACGATCAAACCTTTAACTTGGAATACAACAGATTAAAGTGGCAAATCGAAAAGGACCAGTTTTATTTTTTTAACTGCCATTTAAAAATATAGGGAAATTAAGGCAAGAATGTCAAATTTACGTAAACTTTAAAATGTTACCAGCTTCAAGTAAGCTTTGTGTACGCAGATAAAATGAAATACAATAACAAGCCAGGGGTACACAAATATATCTAAATGTACCAGCAGCTCTCAAAATCTTAATGGGTGTCTACTGAAAGCAGAACTGCGAAATGTTCACGTGCCCTTTTCCTGGTATCCAATTTACAGATCATATTGAAGAAAGGTAAAAAAAAGTTTGACTATTGAACAAGTCTATACCTTGGACACTAAACCATAGAGGCAGGTTTAGGAAGCAGAAGCAGTTCTTCCAAAGATGGGGGTGGGGAGGTGGGGGGGAGGGGGCGATCCTACTACAAATCTACCTCCCGTCCACCTCACAGTTCTGTTTTAAACCCACATCAGCCATAAAGAGTGAAAATAGCTAATGACCGAATTCTGAGAAATACAATTTCATACTGTGCCCCCACAATTCCATTGCCTATGGCACATACACACTACTGCCATGCACACCAATTGTTAACATCTATAAATCACCTACACCTCAAATAAGGGACTAAGCCCAGGATGAATGTAGAAAATGACTGAAAGGCGCATTCTTTGTTCAAAGCAATTGGCACAGCGCAACTCCGAGGAGAAAGTTTCACATAATTCACAACAAATACGTGTATTAGCACAATTCATTCAACATCAGTATCCTTAACATATGAGTAAGCAAAATGAAGTCTACACAAGATTCAAAAATTATCTTCGTTACTTTTGAAAACTTAAGACTAAATCAAACATGGATGTGATGAGGAAGGGCATGCTTTGGTAGAACATTTCTGGTGCAGAATTCTAGAAACAGCTTGTATCTCGGCATCGGAGCTCTTCACACCCAGCTGGCATCTGTCACGTGCCTTGAACGAAAATCAGCAAGCTTTGTAAATAACAGGAAATGTAACCACAGCAGGTGCAAATATTAGAGGAGTGGTGTGATCATACTTTTATATGCCTGGAAGATGTGTAGCTGAATTTACAATGCTTGCAGGTGTTGTACTGTATAGCAGGGCCCACGCTCAGTCTCTATTTTAGTTTCACGTTTTAGCCTGACAATTTCCTCATGGTGACTTAACATGCTTTACACTTACAAGATAATGCACTGAGAAATTATTATACATGCAGATAATTTCTTGGCAAGCGTTATTATCATGTTATTTGCACACTCTGTCCAAGGGTAAGGCATAGAGAATGTGATGCTCTTGTATTTGGTTGTCCGATTGGAGACAGCTCCAAGGTTCCGGACTAACCATCGCATCAGCTCTGCACTTTTGACACTGTGCAATTGGAAAAGTGATTTTATTATTTAAAACGCCTCTGTGATCCATTTAGCAGAGGAGCACTTCTGCTGGGATTGTCCTGGAACATGACACTGTGACTGAGATGCAGTCCTGTTGACTGATCTCTATCCTACAAAGGACGATATCCTGTTCTAAAAAGGCTGGCTTTCTGATACATTGTACCCGAGTATGGGGAGGTTAGGCTATTTTCAATGGCTCTGGCCACTATGCTCACGATGATATAGGTAATGTTAGCTAGGAGAATAATCATAGAGTACTGTCTTAATGGTTGAACTGTTTATCTTTTTCACCATACTTTTAATGCTAGTTACAATGCTTTATTTCTTCTGCCTAACTGCAGCAAACTCTTTCTACACACGAACACGATTGTTTCAATAAATGTTGAAAAGCCAATTTGAATTGTTCTTGTGTTTACAGTGGGCATGCAAAAGTAAATAACTAAAGGGTAGATCCGTCTCCACGATTTGCTTGGGGAATAAAAAGTGGTCATGTTTGAGGTTGCGATATAGTTTGGTACCCTAGTAAAGTTAGGGGTTCAGACTGGGCACAGTGAGCTAGGTAGGAACCAGGCCAACATTTCCTCTTGGTATGTGTTAACAGAGTTGCCATATTTTAAAGTTTATGTTGTCCAGATACACAGTCCCACTTACTTCGTAGGAACCATGTTACATGGTGCCACCAACGTTGTAGGTCAGGTACTTATTTAATGAGTCTCCTGAGTAGTTTCTGCATGTGCCCAAGGTAAACTTTTCACCTTATATGGCACTAGCAGCGATCATTCCTGTTAACTGCAAACATGCTCTTACAGCACTATAACCACAAGAAGGGCTCCCTGTCGTAGGGTGGAGACGTTACATTTGTGGTGTAGGCCCACCAAGCATATAAAACAGAGGTATTCTACTCTTCAGTCCACTTTCCTGCAGTCGATGGGCCTTCACAAACATTTCACACACACACACTCCAACTGCATTTCCCGGTCAATACGAAGCTTATGAAGAGTTAGAAATACCATTAACATATCAGAAACATCAGGATTAGTTCTAAGGTGCCTTCCCACATATATTACAAAAAGTAGGACTGGGCCCCCTCAGCAATACAGTGCTATACACCAAAGCCAAATGCAGAACCCTTAAATGTTTCAGACCTCTAGGCTCTTCCCACAGGTCTAGACTATAAAGAAGTTTAACACAATTTGTAATGTGTACAATAATAGCTACACTAGCGAAGGATGTTCAAGCTGTGCAGCCACAATTAGCTGTGATTGCAATTAGTACAGTCACTATTAATGCAATTATGGGTAAAGTTCCCGCCAGACAGGAGAAAATTCCATTTTGGATTGCACATAAAAATAAACCAGCTTACCTTAAGGGAACCCATGACAAACACAGAATTCTCATACTTTGCCTACCACTTGGTATGGTTCCCATCGTAGAGCGTTGTGCAACTTGGGGCACTTGGGCAAATACTGCACCCAGTAATATTAGTATTTAACAGGGGGCTCAATGGAGGCCACTTAAAATCAGGCATTAATAAAGACCAGGCTCTTCCTAGGCTCCTCATTCTTGTCTAAACATGCTTGCCATATATGCCAAAACGCATGGTACACCATCTATTTCTGTTTTGCCTGAGGAGCTGAAACAGATTCAGAATAAACACGGGGTGGTCTCAGTCCTGGATTTGGGGATGAACTTAATATGCAACTTTGCCACAGTTTCCTCAATTATTTGAAGTAATATTTAACTGGAGGCAGCATCACTGGCAGTACACCAACGTCTTATGTAGGTTCTCATTGCAGACCAAGAGCACAAATCACCAAAAACTATTGCTGAAATCTATAGGGCGAGATAATTTGGGGGTCAGACCTAATAAGCCCAGCTTAAGGGCAATTCTGAAAAATAAATTACCAAGCAGGCACCTGAGTCTTCTAAAAAGTGCTGGGACAAACAGAAAAAGAAATATAGAACAAAAACACAAGATGATCTTCGCAACTGAAGCCCACTGATGCATGTAATAATTTATGCAACTGTGATGAACTTAAACAGATTCATAAGTATCAGTATAGTGATACACGTCTTTCTCGTTCCTTTCAGGACTCACCCAACAAATGCTTGGAGAGAGGACGATGGCCGGAGCGCAGACAAAAAGACTATGTGAAACCGAGAAAGGACTCACAACGCTCATCTGATATCATCATAAAAAAGGAAGAGAAACTTTCAGAACAAAAACCCTAATTCAGAAAGAAGAAAGTGGAAGGTATTTCCACTAAACATGCCACACAAATTGAGAACGCTTCTTCAGAACATGACATGGACACTGCTAGACAACGCAGCAGAGAACACAATAGTTTGCTGGAAGTTTCAAGGGTTTCTGGTTTAGAGAGCAACTAATGAATCTATTTAAGTTGAAACACCAGATCAGCGGGTTAGTCCTCCCAAAACACTGTATGATTTGGACAATCAAATTAAGGCTAACATACCACGTTCTATTAAAGTAATATTCTGGGAAATTACGAGCTATGGCTTCTATGACATTCTCTTGGCTGAAATAGACTGGTCTCCTAAGTTTGTTACAAAAGTCACAAAAGGGAGAAGATGAATGGACCCTTGCACAAGTCCCAGCATTATACCACAATCATGTTAGCTGAGAGAAGAAACCTTCTTATCCAGTTATACCCATAAGGCCCACAGTACAAGTGCAATCACAATCTCCAATAAAACATGAAGCAAAACGCCTGGTTAGGGAAATTGTCTTACAATTAGAGTATCAAGATGTCGTAGAGCCTTGTATTTTAGCAATGAACAATCCATTATTTCCGGTAGCCCTACCAGATCATTCTTATCGTTTAGTCTTAGACTGCAGACATTTAGAAAGTCATAAACGCACCTTTGTAGTTCAAAATTCACACAGCGCGGCACTAATGAACATCATAATACACAAAAAATACAAAACAACTTTGGATATTTCCAATGGTTTTTTCTGCCAAATTTAGCGCCTGAAAGAAGGTTTTAATGGCTTTTTCTGCATTAGGAGTCCAGAGAAAATTTTGCTGACTTCTTCAGAGGTATAAGAAATGTCTAGGTCTGTTTTCTGCTCAAGTAACATCAATTCTACATGCCGTTGACCCAGAAGCATTGTACTACATTCATGACATTAACCTCACGGAGGAGAACTTAAATACACACTTAGCCACACACTTACCCAGAGTATATTGCATTGTTTTGGGATTTGCTGTACATGGCTAAAAATTCAACATTAAAAAAACAAAAACTGCTTTTCTCAGTGTCCTATTCATAGGACACGAGTTGTGAAAGGAAGGTAAAAGCCTTGCCCCACATTTCTTAGAGAAACGTGCCCTTTTACAACCACTAAACAGCATCAAGATGCTGCTATCAGTTTTTTGTTTCCTAAACTGTGGTGGCACATACAGTTCAAGTTCAAGTTCAAGAATTTGTATAGCGCACTACTCACCCAGAGGGTCTCAAGGCGCTTGGGGAGGGGGTTCATTATTTATCGAATAGCCAGGTTTTAAGTTCTTTTCTGAAGGAGATGTGGTTCTGTGTAAGGCGGAGGTGAGTGGGGAGTGAGTTCCAGGTCTTGGCCGCCAAGTAGGAGAAGGATCTGCTCCTATCGTGGATCTTTGGATACGCGGGACTGCAGCGAGGCCTTGATTGGAGGATCTTAGTTGGCGGGTGGGTGTGTAGAAGGATAGTCGAGTGTTGAGGCATTCGGGTCCTAGTTTGTAGAGGGCCTTGTGTGCGTGGGCGAGGAGACGGAATGTTATACTCTTGTTGACAGGAAGCCAGTGGAGGTCTTTCAGGTGGCCGGTAATGTGATCTTGGCGAGGGATGTCCAAAATGAGTCTCGCCGATGCGTTTTGGATGCGTTGGAGTTTTTTCTGTAATTTGGCTGTAATTCCGGCGTAGAGGGTGTTTCCGTAGTCTAGTCGACTCGTAACCAGTGCGTGGGTGACAGTCTTTCTTGTCTCGGTGGGGATCCAATGGAAGATTTTTTTGAGCATACGAAGTACGTTGAAGCAGGAGGATGAGACGGCGTTGACTTGTCTGGTCATCGAGAGGGAGGAGTCTAGGATGAAGCCTAGGTTACGTGCGTGGTCATGGGTGCGGAGCCCAGATCCGAAGGCCACCATGAGTCGTCCCAGGCAGAGGGGGATGATCCTAGGATGAGCACTTCCGTTTTCTCTGAGTTGAGTTTTAGGCGGCTGTTTTTCATCCATATGGCTACTTCTTTCATGCCTTCGTGAAGATTGGTTTTGGCGGTGTTGGGGTCTTTGGTGAGGGAAAGGATCAGCTGGGTGTCGTCAGCGTAGGAGATGATGTTGAGGTTGTGTTGGCGCGCGATGGAAGCGAGTGGACTCATGTAAACGTTGAAGAGGGTGGGACTAAGTGATGATCCTTGTGGTACACCGCAGATGACTTCGGTGGCCTCGGATTTGAATGGGGGGAGGCAGACTCTCTGGGTTCTTCCGGCGAGGAACGAGATGATCCAGTCCAAGGCTTTACCTTTTATGCCGATGTTGCTGAGGCGTTGTATGAGGGTGCTGTGACAGACAGTGTCGAAAGTGGCGGAGAGGTCGAGTAGAATGAGGGCCACTGTTTCTCCGTTGTCCAGTAGTGTTCGGATGTCGTCTGTTGCTGCGATGAGGGCGGTTTCGGTGCTGTGTTTGGCTCGAAAGCCGGATGGGGAGGGATCGAGGGAGTTGTTGGATTCGAGGAAGGCGGCGAGTTGGCTGTTGACGGCTTTCTCAATGACTTTGGCCGGGAATGGGAGGAGGGATATGGGGCGGTAGTTTTTAAGTTCAGAGGGGTCTGCTGTGGGTTTCTTCAGGAGGGCGCTGACTTCGGCATGTTTCCATCTTTCTGGGAAGGTAGCAGAGTTGAAGGAGCAGTTGATGACATCACGGAGATGGGGTGCGATGATGGAGTCTGCTAAGTTGTAGATGTGGTGGGGACATGGGTCGGTTGGCGAGCCAGAGTGGATGGAATTCATTAGGCAGATGGTGTCTTCAGTGGTGATTGGGTTCCAGGCGCTGAGGTTGTTAGAGGGCGGTTTAGGTTCTGAGGGGGGTGGAGAGGATTGTTTGTTGGAACTGTTTTCGAAGCGGTTATGTATGTCGGCAATTTTGTTGTAGAAGAAGGAGGATAACGAGTCGCAGAGGTCTTGGGAGGGAGTGATGTCGTTTGAGGCTGCGGTGGGGTTGGTGAATTCTTTGACGATGTTGAATAGTTCCTTGCTGTTATGGGCGTTGTTGTCGAGTCGATTCTTGAATGCTGATTTCTTGGTGGATCGAATCAGATGGTGGTGTTTGCGGGTGGCTGACTTGAAGGTGGTCATGTTGTCGGTGGTTGGGTTTTTTCTCCATGTTTTCTCGAGAGTACGGCATAGCTTCTTGAATTTCTTAAGGTCATCGTTGAACCAGGGGGCCTTTTTGTTGTCTTGTTTGGTGTGATGGTTTATCAAGGGTGCTAATTTGTCAGTGCTGTGAGTGATCCATTGTTTGAATTTGATGGCAGCTTGGTTTGGGTCCGATGAGAGGGCGGGTGGGTTCTGGTTGAGCGATGTGAGGTGTTGGTCGGTGGTGATTTTGTTCCATTTTCTCCGGGGGATAGGTTGTGGGGGGGGGTTGTGGGTCGAGGTGTTTTTTTTAGCTGAAGTGAACACAACAGTGGTCCGTCCAATGGAGAGCTGTGGTGTGATCGAAGGAGATGTGTTTGCTGGAGGTGAAGATTGGGTCGAGCGTATGTCCGGCTACATGGGTGGGGGTGTCAACAAGTTGTTTGAGGCCGAGATTGGCCAGGTTGTCAAGAAGGGTGGTGGTGTTGCTGTCGTTTTTCTTTTCCAGGTGGAAGTTGAGGTCTCCTAGTAGAATGTAGTTCTCGGAGGCGAGGGCATGTGGACTGATGAAGTCAGTGATGTCTTCGCTGAATTGTTTACGGGTTCCTGGTGGTCTGTAGATGAGGGTTCCTCTAAGTGTGGTCCTGGGGTCGGTGTGGATCTGGAAGTGGAGGTGTTCGGCGGTTGTAAGGTTATCGTCGGAGCTGGTCGTGATTTTGATGGTGTTCTTATGGACGATGGCGATGCCTCCTCCTGTTTGGACGGTGCGGTCTTTCCGGATGATCTTGTAATTGTCCGGGATGGCAATGGCGATGTCGGGTGTTGATGATGCTTTCATCCATGTTTCAGTAAGGAAGGCGACGTCCGGTGATGTAGTGTCGAGTAGATCCCAGAGTTCAGTGGCGTGTCTGTGGACCGAGCGGGTGTTCAGCAGGATGCACTTCAGGTGGTTAGAGTCGGAGCTGTGTTTGGGGTTCGTGGATGTCGTATGGGTCTTATCGCTGGTAAATTTGCAGGAGCGGCAGGCGAAGGGACCGTGGGTACATCCCGGGGCAGCTTCGTAGCATTGTGGTGTGTGTCCGGGGTTAAGGGCGAGGAGAGTTGCGGCATCATACGTGAAGCGAGTGGGCTGGGTAAGGCGGGGACCAGGGGGTCTGGCGCTTGGCGCGGTCCAGGCGCGGACGGGCGTAGACGGGCTTACCTTTGGCGCGCATGGGGCGCGACCGCTGCGCGTGAACGCTGCGCGAAAATGCATCTGTCATATGCGGATAGTGGAGGGGAGGGGCGAGGGAGGAGCAGCTGGGAGGCGGGAGGCGGGGTGGAGAGCTGTGGAGGGAAGGCAAAACAACAACAAGCAAACTAAAATGGGAGTCAGCCAAAGGCGATGCAGGGTTGGGGCACAAAGATGGTGAAACGCTGAAAAAAAAATACAGTCAGGCACACAGTGACAATACAGGCAGCGTAGGTTACAAGAGCGTTGCAGCGCGCTATGGGCGACTCGCGGTGATATGCTAATTAGTAATATGTAACAGAGCAGGTTTAAAGGCGATATAACGCGATCTGGCGTACGATGCTGGTTATAATATAAATATTGCGTCTACAATGCAGGCGGTGGGCTAGTTATAACGATACCAATCTGGAGTCAGGTCAGGGAGGCAGCGTGATGAGGAAGCGACCGTGTGCTAGGGAATCAGGACGGTCACAGAGGATTCGTGGGAGAGCGAAGCCTGACGATCTGTGGGAGGGAGGAGCAGCTGGGAGGTGGGAGGCGGGGTGGAGAGCCGTGGAGGGAAGGCAAAACAACAACAACAAGCAAACTAAAATGGCAGTCAGCCAAAGGCGATGCAGGGTTGGGGCACAAAGATCGTGAAACGCTGAAAAAATTATACAGTCAGGCACACACTGACAATACAGGCAGCGTAGGTTACAAGAGCGTTGCAGCGCGCTATGGGCGACTCGCGGTGATATGCTAATTAGCATTGTAGACGCAATATTTATATTATAACCAGCATCGTACGCCAGATCGCGTTATATCGCCTTTAAACCTGCTCTGTTACATATTACTAATTAGCATATCACCGCGAGTCGCCCAAAGCGCGCTGCAACGCTCTTGTAACCTACGCTGCCTGTATTGTCACTGTGTGCCTGACTGTTTCATTTTTTCAGCGTTTCACCATCTTTGTGCCCCAACCCTGCATCGCCTTTGGCTGACTGCCATTTTAGTTTGCTTGTTGTTGTTGTTTTGCCTTCCCTCCAAGGCTCTCCACCCCGCCTCCCGCCTCCCAGCTGCTCCTCCCTCCCACAGTCCCACAGATCGTCAGGCTGCGCTCTCCCACGAATCCTCTGTGACCGTCCTGATTCCCTCAGACACGGTCGCTACAATGGGTTAAACCGTAGTATGACTTAATTCATCTTGATCTTTCAAACGCTGGACTTCAGAACAAACTGATATTGTCAGAACACTGCAAACTGAAATGCTTGCATGCAGACACTTACATACTCATACCAACGAAACTAACTTGGTGATCTTCGGGACTTAAGAGAATTTTTAGGAAGATTTGAGTCTGTAAAGAAATGTGATATACCATCAAAGAAAATTCGCAGCTAGGCTGGATAAAGGAGAGCATATAGAATTCTAGCGTGTTGGAGAATTTTACTGGTGGGTAGGAATTCACAGTGGGCCGTCTGAAAAGGAAGAGAGAAGTCCGGGAAAAAGGATAAGTTGTTACCTTAATGTTGGATCGACCTGGGTTCACAAGCTTGTTGCATGATGACCTCATGGTCACAACAGTTTAAGAGTCGGGCTACTATGTGACTTGGTGGCGCGCCCACAGGCGGTTTGGGGCCAAGGGAATGATAAGCTCGCTCGACTATGAATACAGCAGATAACTGGTCACCCAACAGGTCGTGCAGCAGACTTTCGACATAGTCCTCCATTTTTTAAATATCCGTTGTTTCCAGAATTCCATTAATGTGAAGGTTGTTGCACCTGGAGCACGCCTCAAGGTCTTTTATTTTAACTTTAGTCCGGTCAAGCACCTTGTCCATCCATAACAGGTGTTTTTTGGACTCCATGTGAGTATCCTCCACATCTGAAACTCGGTTTTCTAACTGATCCAATCTCGTTTCATGCGTGTCTTGCATTGCCTGACCAGGTCTAGGCGGCTAGTGAGGAGATCAAGTTTGGAGTCTATGGTTTTAAGGATAGTTTCTACATTCAAAAGTAATGCACGTAGATCAATTACCTGTGCATTTCCTTAGTCTATTTGAAGCATACATCCACCACTCCAGAGATATTACCGGAGGTGGGTGGACTACAAAAGGCGTGGGTGGACTATAAAAGGCATGAACTGACTACACATTGGGCTCATTGGCTGGAGAGCAAGGGGGAGCTGCAATGATGTTAAGTGCAGATTCACCTTGGGGACTAACCCAATTCAGGACGCCTACAGTGCCAGAAGCCTGTATAACCATGAGGTTGTCAACTGTTGTGTGCAACAGAAATATAGTCTCCTTCACAGATGTATTTTAGAAAAAAAGGGAAGGCCCTTGTTTTACTATTATTATTATTATTATATTTAAGTTTATAAACCGCACAGCTACCCGGAGGTTTCCCGGCGCTAGACCAAATTAAGGAGAAGAGGCTGAGAAATATGAAGGACGACTATTGGTTAAATAACCAGGTTTTTATCTCTTTGCGGAACTTAAGGTAACAAGGTTCAGTGCGCAGGGCCTGGGGAAGAGAGTTCCAGAGGGAGGGGGCTAGGTAGAAAAACGAACGGCCACCCATTCTTGCTCTTTTTACTCTGGGGACCTGAAACCTATTCTGGTTGGAAGAACGAAGGGTACGGGCAGGACAATAGTGATGAACCAGCGTACTGAGATAAGATGGGGCCTGGCCTGCATTGATTCTGTGCATAAGGCAAAGTGCCTTGAATTTCGTACGACTTTCAATGCGAAGCCAATGCAAGTTACGGAGGGAATTAAAGGTGGGAGATTTATTGGGAAGATTACAGAGCAGCCGAACCGCCATATTCTGCACTGTCTGAAGTTTCCGGGTTATCTCTTTACTTGCCCCCAGGAGAAGAATATTACCGTAGTCCAGTCTGGAAGTAATTAAAGCATGGACTACGGCTTTCTGTGTCTCTAGGGGAAGCATCTAGATGATCTTTCAGAGCCATTTGATGATAGTAATGCAAGTGGAGGAGGTTTTGACCACGTGGTGTCTCATGGAGAGCTGGTCATCGAAGATGATACCAAGGTTACGAGCAGTTTTAGAAGGAACAGGGGGGTACCCGTTTGGGTGGGCCAATGCTGGGGCCCCCACAGAGTAGTATTCAAAAGAACATCTATAAAATTAACCTTTCTAGATAGTATAGCAGAGAACTTTTGGAATTTCACCAAGACCACAAATTCAAAGATAGCATAGTGAAGTTATGTCAGATTTGATGCAGACAGCTGAAACATATTCTTGTCATGCACTTTTTAAGATAGGCACAGCAATGGTCTTAACCACGCCGACAAAGGAGCTCTACAGTAGCAAATGTATTAGTGAATAGTCACAGTGATGTGTAAAAACTTAACGGCTGTCATCTGTATTAGTTATGCCTCAGAGATAAAGCAGTGCTCTTACTGGTGGGGGTTGTGTCAGTCAACTTCCCCAGACATTGACTAAAGCAAAAGTATCCAGCTGCCCATTTCTGAACATTTACAGCAATCCCAAGCCAAGATTGGTATTTGGATGGAAATCCTACCTTAAAGGAGCCTGGTAAGTCCTGGGGAGCTGGTTTGGTTTTCATGCTAAAACATCTACTCCAGGGTTGGGAGCATGGGGCAGCAGAACAGTAAGCACAGTAAGGGGACCCCCTTTAGCATTGCGCCAGCACTTGCCAGCATCTCCACACCGCCGGGGACTCCATCCCCCAAACATCAACATGGCAGGAGCCGCCCACGCATTTATCAAGCGCCAGGAGGTGCTTGAAAGCTGACCAGGGTCCCGCAGCACGGGAGCCCCATTGCATTGTGCCAGCACTTGCCAGCATCTCCATAGCACCAGGGGCTCCATCCCCCAAAGGTCAACTCAGCAGGAACCACCCACATGATTTTGAAGCGTCAGGAGGTGCTTAAAAGCTGACCAGGGGTCCCACAGTGCGGGACGTGTGCGGGCATGCCCGGGCCAAGGACGGGCTCGTCTGCACCCATCCGAGCCCAGAGGAGGCCGGACAGGGCCAATTCCCTGAGATCTGCATCGTAAAGACTTGGATTATGACTAGGACTGTTCCCCTTATTAAGGTACTGCATTCTATTTGACATTGCTGGTCCTCATTAGTCAAATTGCATCTACCTCTCATTGTACTGCATTTTCCTTAGTATGGGGAAAATGAAAATGGCGGAGTGTGGGACGGGTACTGAGAAAACAAACGTACTCGGAACACTAGTCCTGCGCCAGGGAGGGTCGGGGAGCATGGGACCGATGTGTTGGATCGCATTCACAACATTTTATGAGACAGAGATTGCTTTCGACATTCACACCCTCCTCTGATATTTCAATTCCCATCCCCAAGGCTCCTCAAAGACATACTTCACCTGTGTCGACCAATACTGGGTACGGGAACATACAAACTATTTAAAAAGGCTTCTCGTAAGACCCACTCCCTGAAAAGCACCAGAAATATTTAAAGAGCCCTCTATTAGACAATGAGTGAATCCCATTAGAATGAATGCGCACTGCTAGCAGATCTCCCACTAAGTAATCGCTTTACCCTTCTTGCAGAGCACTCATCCTTAATTGATGTACCAACTGGCAAAGAAGTCTCGGAAGCCATGAGCTTAGTAACCAATAGGCCAAATATGAGTCTACACCTTGGCAGTAAGTCAACAGTCAATAAACTACTACCCTCTAATACAGATCTACTGTGGGTGATAGAAGCTCTTAAAGAAACTATAGTGGCTTTGACTGCCCTCATGTTGAGATTGCATCTTAGATTAGAAGAGCAAAGCCTTCCATCTACGCCCCCACCCCAAGCACTGCCACAAACTTGAATACGAACACGAACATCCTCACTTCGTACAGCACAAAAACACCACGCAATGCTTATAACACCAATTCTGCACCGCTGATGGGTATTTCAGGCCACCATGATAGGGTCCCCCTGCAACCAAACACCTACGCATGGCAAACATCAAGAGGGCTCCACTAGGGGAATAACAGGACTTAGGATGGCCATGGAGCAAGAATTATCACGCCCAAGTACAGGTCATAACATGGTGCCTCTACTTTCTCGGCCCCACCTAACCCCCTCATCCTGCCTCTCAGGGTATTATTCACATGGTCTATGACCGAAGGTTGACTGTAATAACATCAAATTTGAAAGTGGTTAACCCGTAAAAAATAAAGTTATACACTGGATCAGGTACATAAGGGGATGTAGATCAGTAATTAGGGATGACATCTTGAGGGCAAGAAGACGTGTCCTACCTAACAGCACTGTTGACGCGATAGAGCTTACCCTAGCTAGTGAACCCCTGGTGCAGAATTTAGTTGCCCTTGAAGCTAGAACCTGCCCTCCACCCATCACAAACATCCAAATGAAGCCGAAGATACCTAGCCTGGTGAATCCAGCGAAGACCACTATGTTGCCTCTAGGGGATTTTGCTCTTTCGTCCTTAGCCCAGAATGACTGGCTAGCCCACGAGCTTCTACAGGAACCTCTGTACTTCTCCAACATCAGTTCTGATTCCACCATTTCTATGATGTATACAGGACAGGAGGATCCTTCCACAGGAAATGAGCTAACGACTTTTTAGTACCCAAACTGCCCTAGATGCAGACATTGTTCTGCAAACAGTAGACGATACACAGGCCAGGGATATTAGCATACGTACTCATTCAACTATTCACTCGGATGAAACTGCTGATTCGTCACCCCCCATACCCTCTCTCAGATCACAGATATAAGGAAATTGAAAATAGCGTCATGGAATGTGGCAGGTATAAGGGGAAAGCTCGACCTCCCTCATTGGCTTGAGCTCATTAGCAGCCATGAGAGATGCATTTTGAAAGAAACTTGGAATTTAACTCCTACATTTATTCCGGGGTTTATGACATTCGGTAAACTGGCTATCTCCTCAAAACACAGCCGGCCATCAGGTGGGCTGCTCATTTTGATTAATATTTCATTAAATTGTGAAGTTGAGGAGCTGCCCATTAATCACCCAGACATCCTTGGGATCAGGCTAAAGAGAGGCAGGGGTCAAAGCATTGACATCTTTAATTCTACTCCAGGAGCTCTAGAGGAGGTACATCACCTACACTCTAGGTTCTGGATAAGATATTGAATGCCAAGCAAGCCAGTCACCTCATAATTATGGGTGGCAACTTTAATGTCACTTTTGAACCACTCAAATGGGAGGATATAAACAAGGTCAGCAAGGAGGATAAAAGGTGACTGGTACCACCATTAGAGCTCCCCCCAAAAAAAAGGTGGTTGCATGTGGCCTTGCAGGTGAAGGCCATAACCCTGGAATATAGGCTATAAGCAGCTAATGGGAGAACTTCTGACAAAGGAGGGGGATGTTACGTTATGTTAATTTTAATTTGTAAGGCGCAACAGCTAATCAAAAAGGGTTTCCCGGCGCCAACTAAGAAGGACCAGAAGGAACGGAACGATTATTGAATAAACAGCAAGGTTTTTAGGCTTTTATGAAAATTTGCATATACAGTTTCATTGTGAAGCGGCACAGGGAGAGAGTTCCACAAAGTGGGGCGTAAGTAGGCAAATGATCGACTGCCCATACGCGACAGTCTAATTCTAAGTACAGAGAACTTCGCCTGAGTGGCAGAGCGGAGCGCACATGAGGGCAAGAAGGGGTGAACCAGAGCCTGCAGGTATTGAGGGGCCACTCCAGATTCGACCATGTAGCTCAGGTCTTTGAACTTAATTCGGCTCTCCACCATGAGCCAATGAAGGTCGCGCAGAGAGCCTGAGATTGAGGCAGGTCTGGGAACCTGACAGATGACCTTCACTGGGCCAAACGGGTCTAGTCGGATAGACTACATACTTGTGGACCTCACACTACAGCCACTAGTACAAGATATGTCCATTATCCCGACCTGTGAAAGTGATCACAACCTTCTCAGTCTGATTATTGAACACCCATGGGGAGAAAAGGATGGTGTAGATCTTGTCACACTTATCACAAAGGAGGTAAATCCGTCAAACGATAAGCACAGACTCAAATGGCCCATGATCACGGCAGACAATCTTAAGCGTAAAACGCAAAAAAAAGATTTAGTAACACACCTAGGGATATTGTCATCTGCACCTGACGAATCAAGTACAGTAGTAAGCTGTAGCGCTCTACACTCGAAATCTTTTGAACATCTGGCCAGAAACTTTATTGTTCAATCACGCGTGGATAGGCAACCCAGAACATAATACCGAAAACAAAATTTGTGGTTCACAAGGGAGTGCAGAGTGCTAACAAGGCGATTGTCCATTGCAATAAGAAATAGGGACATCACCTTGATATGCGAATTAAGGAGGCATTATAAATTGGCACAAACAAAGGAAGAGAGAATGGGATGATAGGAGATGGGAGGAACTTGGGGAGTCCATTCTGCATCCAGACAACAGCTGTTTTGGTCGCCTTTGTCAAAGGGCAAATTCGAAAGGTCACTCCCTTTGGCCATTAACATCTAAGCAAATACGTGGCAAGACCATTTTGGTGCACTGGACTCCATTATTTACACTGAAGATAGGGTTCTGACTTCGCCTGACCAATGCCAATTAGTACATGGCCTCTCGTTTATTAGGGAGAATATTTTTGCCTCCCTGGAAGCAATCATACCTGCTAAAGCCCCAGGGCTGGATGGCAGGAGACCTTTTCCGCTCAGATAAGGAGAATTGGGCATCTTACCTATTGGCACTCTCCAATGACATCGCTGGCGGGGGGACAATTTCAGAATCCTGGAAGGGGGCCAAAGTGATTCCCATTTTCAAGAAGGGTGATAGGGCCAACCCCTCCAACTCCCAGCCAATCAGCTTGATCGATTACGCCCAAAAAGTCTTCTTCCGTTCACTCCTAACCAAGATCCAGGAGTGGATGGATGAGAATCACATCCGCTCTCTGCTCCAAGCAGGATTCTGACTGAAGACTGACACACTCAATCAAGTTTTTTGCCTTTTCATGCTGTTTTGGAAGGTGGTTCTGTTGGGGGAGGCGAGCCTATTTATAGACTTTGTTGATTTAAAATCAGCATTCGACCTTGTCCCCAGGGACAAACTATGGTGGGTGCTTAGGGACATGGGTATGCACCCGGGAATTCGGGCACTCATCATCAGGCTACATGCAGAGAATTTCGCCCGGATAAGATGGTGTGGCCAGGAACATGTCACTGATCCCATTAAAATAGAGCGGGGGTTCGACAGGGCTGTGTCCCGGCCCCAACCCTCTTTTCACTCTACATTAATCAAGTGGCTGAGCTTCTATCTGCTATCCCAGCAGATGCCCCCTCGCTAGCAAACCAAAAAAGAGCCACGCTATTATTTGCAGATGACCCTCTTCTTGTTTCAAAAATTCCCATAGGTATACAAAAATTATTGATGGGAGGGGCTTGGAAATTAACACCTCCAAAACTAAGTTAATGCTGCTGAAACCCCATAAGACCTTTAAAGGAGATCAGTTTTTGGACAATTCTCCCCTTGAGGAAGTGAGCTCATTTGATTACCTGGAAATTAAACTATCGGAGGGCATGGCCTGGAAATCCTATCCTAATAAGGCATTCCTTAAGTGTTCCCAGGTAACTGGGCTCTGAGTAATGAGCATTGCCTTTCCTATATTAAGCCAGTAGCACCTGCAAAAAAATTATATAGCTGCCAGGCTGTGGGTAGAGTCCTATATGGGGCTGAGCTGGTGGGCATGGTAAGTGCAAGTGACCTCTCAGCAATGGAGAACAAGTTACTTAGAAATTTGGTATCTCTGCCTTAAAGTTCCCCTCTCTGCCCCTTAAAGCTTGATCTGGGCATCAAACTCATTAGCGACATAGCAAAGCTTCGCCCCCTGCTATTTTGGCAGAGAATGATTCCCACTTCCGAACTGGCACCTTATGCCGCAGCTTTTAATGAGGTTAGCTCCCTGGACACCACAAAAGAAATTGGCTGGATCAAACATGTCAAAAGACTCTTGGACAGCATTGGCCTGCAGGAACATAGTATTGGCTACCCACCAACCTTCACCAGAGGCCAGATCAAATCATTATATTGGGCATGGGTTGAGCAGACAACACAGTGCAAAAAGCAACCAGGTCAGACTAACAGAAGAATTTAGAGATCTGAAAACCGGCGGCTCCGTTGAAAGTTATTTGGATATCATTAAGGCGCGAGCCGACAGGAAGCTCTATATCCAATTCAATTAATTGCCACAATGGCTACTCTTTTTAAATCTAAATACATGTTTTATCTTCCAACACCGACAAATTTTAATCTTGCACTCTTGATGTTGTGTAAACATTGCAGCTTTTTAGGTAATCTTATTAATTTGTTTACTTCATGCCTTGAAATTTTAAAGGATATGATCACTGTACAAAATGTTATGAACGCATTTGGACTTCATGGGTCCCAGTTACTTCGTACTGTATCCTCTGGCTTGTCTGCAGCACCAAAAGTCATGAATTGCACGCTAATAGTTGTTTAGGTGTCCTGTGTATGCTGTTGATGTCCTGTACATTTTTTTAATTTTTTATATTTGCATCTCTTTTAAAGTTCATTAGTATGCTGCTCTAAATCAGAAAGTATGATGTCCGTTCTGATTGCTAAATCGTTCATGGTATTATACAGAAATAAAGATTATTGACATTAAGCACGTGCCAGAGATTCTGGATGAAAAATGGCCCTTGCTTTGAAGGACTAAAAAACCGTGCCCAACTGGGAGAGAAGACTGAAGCCTAGTTGAAACTGGGAACTGCTTGAATGTAACTGAGCAGGTAAGTTAAAAGCAAACAGATATGCACATGTGAAGCATCTCCTTCGTTGTAACTAAATCAGGTACATCCTGCCTTAAAGCAAGTCACTCACATTGTCCTAGGCCTCCCTTTTCAAGTTCAAAGACCTCAACCATGGTAGCCATCATAAAGAGGACCATGTTGCCGTATCTACGAAGAACCAGGAATACAGCGATGTGTCCTCAGAGACCTCCTTACCAAGATCAAGCATTTAGCTTGCTCTTCCTGGACTTATTTAGTAAGCAAGTAGGAATAGTTGCTAAACCTGTGTCAAAGACATAAAACAAATCTTACCACCTTCAAAGCAGTACTAGCTCTCTGAGTGATTACCAAACTGGTAAACGTTCTTCACATAGTTAAACGTTTTGGCTTCTATTTCATTGTGAAACGATGAAGCTTTAACTTTCAGTGAGGTTGCTTTATCCACCAGAGACCAAGGGGGGTTATGTTCCCATTTACAAAAAGACACTATCCTCCTTAGAAATCCTGTATTTATTGTATAGAAATGCAAACAGTGCAGAACTGGGCTACTTACTGAGATTCTGCATCATATGCCTGAGGTTCCTGAATTCAAAGTGAGCAAAGGCTTTGGCAGAGGAACAGCCACAGTCACCCAGAGTCGAGACACCTTAATTCTCCAGCAGTGGCGCAGACTTCTCAATAAATAGTATCAGGAGTGTTTTGGACTCTTAGGCCGCTTTGATTTGCAAAGGGGGCCCTGGTCCTATGCCTGATGCTCAATGTATTCAGGCTAGAGTCCAAAACAAGGAAGATAACAACAAGCTGGGCAACCTACTCGCTGGGTCAACTAAAATTGCTGTGGGTTTAGGACCTGTGCAGACTGAATATTCCGAAAACCCCTCCATGGAGCTGAACTTTCCAGAAAAGGGTATGGCCCAGTATATTATTGCACCAAATGAGACCAGTGAAGGCAGACCTGAGACCCCAATGAATTACTAGAATGGCACTGCCAAGTGGTATCGGGGAGTGGGGGAAACCAGAGAGCACCTTTGCCACTTCTAGGATTCAGTGATTTCACCTCACAAAAGTACTGTTTACCATAGTGAGTTGAAAGGATAAGCTTGGGTGCATGCCTTTCAGTGTGTCAATGAGATACCAGAACTTTGGAAGAATGAAGCGTCTCTTACTTTTTCTTGCAAATGGGTCCCTTAACCCCTTCGATGCTGATGACGAGCTCAGCTCGTCATCACCCACGGGTGTCGTGTGCTGATGACGAGCTGAGCTCGTCATGGTGCCACTAAAATGGCATTTTCCAGCACAGTAATAAATAATAGTAAAACGCCTAGCAGCCAAGTGGTTAATGACTGATTTGAGAGTCTTCTCCTCAAGTACTTCTAAACTGAGGACTGGGTATCAATGGCATAGGAGGAGGTGTCCACAGGAGGTAAGGCGTTGTAATGATCTGTATGGTGCACTTACTAGCTGTGTTCCCTAGTACATTCAAAGTAATAACCAGAGTGTTTGCTCAAAAAGTACCCATTGAGCATTACGTGTTCGTGCAGCAATACTGGTGCCACGAAGCCTAGCCGAAGTAAGAGGCTTGGAACAACAAAGGTATCTCTTGCTGGAACATTTGCAGCTAAATGGGGAGTCCGGTTTAATGTGAAGTGGAAACACAGTAACAAGGACAGTTGAGGTTCCAGTGTGAGAAACATTCCTTCTCTGGACCTTGACAAGTGGATCCAGGTAAAAGAAGTCACACGGCACCCAAGAAAAGATGGTTTTGCAACACAATTCTGTCACCCTCATGGGATTGCTAAGGGTGACATCCTATGAGGAGGGTTATGGGCCTTATACAGCATGTCTCACTTCCGCAATGCATGCAGAGGTTCTCAATGGAGAGAGCAGATTTGGAGCTGCTGTACTCACCTCTTGAATTATTTTCTATAAAATGAGACTAAGCATTTAATTTGGTAAATGGGCCTTCTTACTCCACAAGCACACAAGATGGCTGTTCATAGACTGCATGCTGATGTTTATCCGCCAAGCAAGAGAAACAAAAGGGATGGAGGCCAGCAGCTGCAAGATGCTTGTGGCACATCACCCAGGACTTGAACCTAGACTGGTGGCATAGGCTGCCAGCGCAAAGCAACAGTGAGAAAGTAGAGAAAACTGCTAAAAAGTGGATGAAAAAGCTGGTCATAATCCCCATGGTAAAGAAACAGTGGGCACAAGAATTAGATCTTTAGTTCATTCCGATAGATTGAAACTGTGATGCTGGCAAAGGTCCATACCAGAACATGTCCTTGTGCATATATTTGCCTAATCACAGTACTAGTCAGACAAAAATTCCCTTTGGATGAAATGGCAACAGTACAAAAGTACTCACAAGCATACAAACAACAATTTACATCGAAGCAATGTAGATAAACGCGATACAACCTCCCTGTGTGAAAACACTCTCAAAACATTTCAAATTATAAAAACAGTTTATTAAAAAACATCACATTAAATAAAAACAGAAATTTGGGAAACATATAAGGACGGTGTAATAATCAATAAAAACAACAACATTCAGTAAAAAGGAGTGTGCAAGAAAGTAAGGGTAGAAACCATTCATAGAGAGACAACAAATTTGGTTTCCCCTTTCGTATTCATTCCTAGATTCACTCCTTAGGCGTCGACGCGTTTCGGCGGTGTAAGCATATTAATCCGCCTTCATCAGGACAGTGAACAATATAGTTTCCCAAATAGATTCTCAAACGTATGCAAGGTATGGCCTATATTGCATGGGGTATTCCGCCTCCTATGCGCCAAAGCCAGGAATCCGTCCAGCGAATTCTTTTAAAACTGCGTTCAAATACGCATTAAGGTACTCTATAATGTTCTAAGGCGTAAACACGTCTTTACGGTGGTATATTTCTTCAGTTGGATGACTGTACAAATCAGTTAAAATTGCTAGTGCCTGAGCACGCAGTAGTCAAGAATCACGCTTTATACTTCGGTCCTGATCCTGCGCAAATTGATTGCAGGCTGGGTCCCGGGGTTTATATACTAGCCGGTGATTCGTAGATGAGCACGCAGGACGTCCGTCGACCCACAATCCAAGGGATCAGAGAGGAGATTTTCCCCTGACAACGGGTATCTGTATATAAACGCAGTTTTAAAAGAATTTGCTGGACGGATTCCTGGCTTTGGCGCATAGGAGGCGGAATACCCCATGCAATATAGGCCATACCTTGCATACGTTTGAGAATCTATTTGGGAAACTATATTGTTCACTGTCCTGATGAAGGCGGATTAATATGCTTACACCGCCGAAACGCGTCGACGCCTAAGGAGTGAATCTAGGAATGAATACGAAAGGGGAAACCAAATTTGTTGTCTCTCTATGAATGGTTTCTACCCTTACTTTCTTGCACACTCCTTTTTACTGAATGTTGTTGTTTTTATTGATTATTACACCGTCCTTATATGTTTCCCAAATTTCTGTTTTTATTTAATGTGATGTTTTTTAATAAACTGTTTTTATAATTTGAAATGTTTTGAGAGTGTTTTCACACAGGGAGGTTGTATCGCGTTTATCTACATTGCTTCGATGTAAATTGTTGTTTGTATGCTTGTGAGTACTTTTGTACTGTTGCCATTTCATCCAAAGGGAATTTTTGTCTGACTAGCGTCAATTTCGGTACCCTATCCTTTTGGTTTTGGGGTCCCTCTCTCTTTTATTAGATAATCACAGTACTAGACTGGCCACTCTTTATATTTAACAACTTTGAAAAGCAGGTAACAGTCATAAAACTATGTTAACGGGTTGTAAATCTGGGACAGCCATGGTGTAAAAATAAAACGAGAATAGCACTGATAATTAAGCAAGAACATGTTTCACACTGTTTTTAAAATGCAACTGTTTGCCAGAAAATAACAAAATAGTGGTTGTTATGATGGAGGCTGCATTTGGCAGCCACTACCTTCATTCATTTATATTTGCATGGAAAACATGAAATTAATATTGAAACAGTGAATATGCTCTGGACAAATTAGTCACTCTGCAGCACCTTTGTACTTTATGTATATACTTCTCGAGAGAGGAAGGATACAGGGTGAGTGAAGAGTAGCATGCATTTAGGTAAACGCTTCCGAGGAAGTGAATAGCTATCAAAACTGCTCCCCAGTTACGATGCAGCTTAGACGCTGAAAAAACTACAGTAACCAAAGAACAATATTTCTGCCGACTTAGATAAGATTACTCGACAGCAGTCAAACCAGTAGATGCCCATTTTAAATTATCTACACTACTTCAAGATTCTGACTCATGAAGTACTTGGATATTACTGGAACACAAAAACGTGTCCTGTCTGCAAATTCTAGTTAAAGAAGATAATGCTCTGAATGCTATTAAAAATTAACCGGCTTAGTAAGTGCTGGTGATTGATTAAAACTGCATAGGCGCAACGTACGGCGATGCATTATTTTACTTTCCAATAACGTATTTACATGCTTGAAACCATGAGCGCCATATCTACAGACTAATAAACGCAGTCATACTGCATCCAAATCTACTGCTCCACCCAGACAGCTACATTTAATCTGATCGGGTAAATATCATTTAGATACATTAACTTGAACTTCTTTCACTTGGTTAAATATCATTAGGGTTTGAACTATACCCTTGACCTAAACTAAATTTTTACTCCAACCCTACCGCCAACATCAGTTTTAAACCCAAACCTAATCAAACTCTGAACCGAAGCCTGAAAAACCGAACCCAAAACTTCAATCTGAGCCCATAACAAGTTCAAGTGAGTTTTAAAGCACACTACTGCAACAGATCTCTGGTACAACAGATTTATTATTTAAAAAAGCAAAGCATAGTTCTCGCCTATGCAAGATCTATTGGCTTCGTCAAATTTTTTTAGTCATGTAGTACACATCGCTGGCCTCAGCGCAGCATAGCCGTAAGTAAAAAAAACAAAAGCATTATGATAAAGTTAACCCTATGGCTAGGGTTAACTTTATCATTAAGCTCATAGAGCTTTTTTTTGTTTATTTTCAGCCATATAGCAACAAGCCTAAGAAACATTGGCAAAGACAATAATCTCTCATAGGCAAGACCTATTGGCTTTGGCAATGCTTGTTAATTTCTGTAGGCGGTGACAGCCTATATAAGCTGCTAGTTTACCAGTGTCAGGTGCAATCGTATTGGTACCGCTCAGTGTCCATGTGGGTGTGCACATTTTTTTCTAGAGTGAGTACTTTTAAATGTGGCCCACAAAAGTGCTGACCGTCAGGAAGTAAACACACTACAAGGAACCATGAACCACAGTATACTAAATCACATATGACAGACTCCGTTTGACAATCAAAAGGCGAAAATCAGAGTTTAACCCTTCAGAGGGTTGTGGTTTCAGTGTGCAGACGAAAAGAAGAGACAGTGAGACCTCACATTCATCTTGATCTGTTCTAGGCTGTGTGAGGATACAACATTTATGCATTACATTAAGTCGTTTTTAAAAATCACACTAATGCATAGCCAAAAGAATTAGTTCTCGTTTGAAGCATTAAAGCAGGGGCATGTTAAAAAAAAAAAAAAAAAAAAAACAAGCATTGGAAATGCAATAGGTCTCGCATTAGAAAAGTTGGTGCTATTGGTCTTGTAAATGACAAATATTTTATTTATGTGTTGTTTTTTAAAATAGCTAAATTGATAGCTTTGTCATTTACAATGCCAATAGTTATAACTTTGGCGAATGTCAGTACTAAAGATTTTTCAAGCATTTAGGTGGCAACACATGCCCGCTTTGGCAACAAAAAAAGTTAGGGTTTTGGGATTAACAGCAGAAGGATTAAAATACCAAAACATATCCCAAAGTGTTCAAAAAGCAATAAATAGCAGCCAGTTCATAAGCAAAGTATAATCCAATATCCAGCTTCGACAGAGAGTTCAGTTTAAAATTAGCAGCAAGGGAAGGTAGTGACAGGGCATATCCTATTCTGTACATAAATATTTTCATTAATGTATTCAGTCAGCAATTAGTTAAAAGACGTGTCATTAACATATGAACTTTAAAAATCATATTGCATTCTGTTTTATGAAAAGTTACATCACGAAAAAACAAGTCTATTCCTGTTTGAACCGTCCAGTAAATGAGTAACTAACGTACCATATTGTGCCTGAAAAACTGCCAGCTACACTGTCACATTTATCACCAAAGGAGAGCTCCTAAGTAGGACGTCAGCAAGCCTGACCACCAGGCTCTGTACAATCCTACTCCGGGTGACCTGCCATTTGACAGTGACAGCTCTTTTTGCAGTAGTTTTGCCGGCGATAGAATCCTCTCAGGGCTCTGATTACAGGAAATACGGGTCAGACGGCGAACTCTGAGCAGGCTGAAAGATGTTACTTGGAGCTACGTTTAAACAGCCCAGAAGGGTACACAGTGCCACGAGAAATGCCTTACGCACGAACCATGAAACGGAGAAAGAGGAGCGCGCACCATATGGGAGATAGGGTGTGGCGTAAGGGCCAGAGCTGCCCAATTTGGCATTTGGGAACCAGTTTCGAGCTCTGGCATATTTAGTGAGTTGCTGCTGCTTGCTATTAATGTTCGGTTACATTTAGTGCCATTTCTGAGAGCAAAATGCTTTCTTGTGTCCATTTTGGACGAGAAGAGGCATTTTGTGCTCACAAATAGCGCTAAATGTTGAATTATTCTTTTCTGGTTATTAAGTGTGATCTCGTGGAATTCACAGGTAATTCTGCGTAATTGCGCTACACTGAATTATGCGAATTACACCCACCCCTAAATTGTAAACTAGAGCAAAAATCACATAGAAATCTGGAGCCCGAGATCTTAGTGATCCATGCTTTCTCAATTGACCACACTGTGTGACCCTGGGCAAATCGTGCATCTGGCTGAACCGTAATCGTCTTGTCTGCTTAAATCTGGAAGCGTTTAGAAACTGCATTTCTACAAACATTAAGCATTGTAACAAAAATGAACAGTACTCTGGACCGCAGATATGTTCTGGATGTGCCCAAACAGGTTGGTTGTGATACACTCCGACTGCATTCATTGAGACACTCAAATACGCCCCTCCCCCACTCCCTGATCCAGAAAGAGCACGTTTTACTCAAAGGTTGAATTAACAACTCTAACGCAAGCAAGGAAAGTGTGCCATTTGCCCCTGTTGCAATGTAAAAGACAGCCATGTCTACAATACGGCAGGCCCTTAACACCCCTGGGAGCCGGTGTCACTGCACCTTGATCCGTGGCGTAGCGTGGGTTTAAAGCACCTGGGGCATGGGAAGTATACTTCCACGTTTCTTTTACATTTTTACGCCCTTGAGAATGCCCCTGCGCCCACGCCCCGCCACTGACTTGAATAGTTGGGCTCAGTGAACATTTAGGATGTATCAGTGATCACAATGCCAAGAATTGGCATGAATCGAAAGCAATGGGATTGCAGCTCATGGATGAGGTGCACCTGGTGCAGTGTCACGGTTGGGAGTAATTCTGCGATTTGATTACAGGCACTTCACGAGGCATCAGTGGCTGCAGCCTCCTGTCGTTGGATGAATCAGCCTCGGAAGAATTCTAGAGCCGCTCGATACAGCACAGATTTCGCTATCATGACTTTAGGTGAATTCACAGCACTGTAATGACAGACAAGACGGAGGGCATTGCTGTGGGGAGGAGGGAGGAGAAATGCGACACGGCTGCAGCAGGGGGCGGAGCAGGGAGAGCGGCCTTTGAAGTGCACTTCACACGGCCGGCCGGCCGTGAAACTGAAAGTTTGATGCCACAGGGGGTGGAGCGGCACCAAGCTGGGCAACAGATGGCTGACAATTTGATGCTGTGCACACGCATTTTAGGTCGATGCACTTGCGCATTGACCTAAAAGCGCACGGGCACAGCACCAAATCGCCAGTTGGGTAAAGTCTGTTTAAGTGCCTATAGTCTCGCTCTGCTCAATGCGCATGCGCATTGAGAGGCGTGACCTAAAAACGGCCTCTGCAAAAATCTATGGTATAATGGTGTGTTGAATCTTAAGAACTGAAACAAAAATCCTCCCAACGCAGTCAAAAGCAAGCGAGGTGGGCAAAATGAAACTAGTTACCACCAACCAATAAAAGGAAGAGAAAGGATAGTGATGAGCAAGCCTACCAATGAATGGTAAGTAATGAGTGGGCTTTAAGGCCCTTTTTAGGTAGAGTCTGGGCAACGCATGTGCTGCTCTGTGAGGCATGCTGTATGGAGGTATGGCATAGAACGTCTACTATCTTTTTAAATGGCTTGTTACTGCCCTTGCAAAATCGTTGCTTTTCATTTGTGAATAGGCTTAGTAGTCGCTCCTTGGTACCACTTTGTCTGCATTTGTAACCTCCCATAACGACTGCACTTATTGCTTGCGTTGTTACACGGTCTGCTTTATGTAGTCGATGAGCACTATTTGCTTTTATCACCTTCCCCTATTCCACCCACAACATCGCAGCACGCCGCACACTTTTATATTATTAGTAATGTATTTATTTAAATTACAGAGCAGTCAGCTTTAACTATAGCGACTGCGCTTTTTAAATGATTTAATCACGGCACGGTCTGCTTTTACTTTAGCTGGCGCGCTACAGAAGCTTTCTTACATATATTTTTTTTTTGCTTTGGGTGAAAGCACACCATACGTGCTTTCCCTTTAATGTCCCTTTCTTTAGAGGCTGCTCATTGTAACCTGAATAGGACGAGCAGCGCCTAAAGTAAGGGGCGCGGACGCCATTTAAGTGGTCTCGCATTTGCGAGAAATAGAGCTAATGGCATCAGAAATAACAATACCTTTTATATATGTATTGCTTTTAAAAACACACAAATAAAAGGCATTGTCATTTACAATGCAAATAGCTTAAACGCTCGCAAATGCAAGACGTATTGCATTGAAAATGCTTGTTATTTTAATTTTTTGGGCTTCAGAAAAATACAGCCGTAAGAAAACATGCTGTCTTAGGCGAGACAGACATGTTTTTTTCACAATCCTTCCTTCAAATTTGTGTTGGAGTACGACACACCGTTTTGCTACAGCAGTGCATGACTGATAAGACGGTCTGAATTCTGCATCCGAGTTAATATGTAAAAGAAAAGCACAAATGTAGTCCATTGCATCACTGGTGAACTGGAGTCGTTTGGAAGTCTTTCCAGGGGCACGCGTCAGCTCTTTTTTGTTGACCCCTTCAAAATGTGTTTGCAGCTGGAGAAGGAAGTGTAAAGGGCTATCAACCAGCTGTATCCCTAAATGCTTCACAATGCTGAAGCATAAAGCAGGGGCACACTATTTCCAGGCGCTGAGAGGTGGGTTACGCTGTGAACTTAGCATTAATTTACAAGTTTGAAACAGAAACAGATGCACGTAGCGTCCACGGACGGAGTAGCTACCTCTTCCATTGATGCTAAGGCGGATTATGCCATATGACACTTCACAAGTCAGTCCCGGCTTCTTAATTACCAGAACATAGCATTCTGGAACTTGTGGGGTTTTTCCTGATAACATTACAGCATATATAGCCAGGAGTGGCTGCACGCGTTAAATAGATGCAATGGAAGCCTCATTCGATTAACACCGTTCCTACAATAGCACCATACCTCTTACCACACTGACACGCACTGCCTAAATAACCAATTCAAACCGTGCACCAGAGTGTATTTATAGCCGCTCTTATCACGGTGACGCCGAAACAGCAAGTATGTTGGCGGAGGGTAGTTTCATGACTATTAAAAACATTCTCTCAAACCAGTGCCAATACAATCAATGTTCATTAAACCAGTAGCCTGGCATTACTGTACATCATTTCCAACAAGCATGTACAATGCAATGGTTTCGGCATTATTAAAGGTAGAGCTATTGGCATTGCTTATGACTTTTTTTTATTTTTTTAAATCCTAAATAAATGGCATTGTCATTTACATTGCCAATAGCTTAATACTTAAATAAATGGAATTGTCATTTACAATGCCAATAGCTTAATCGCTCGCAAATGCATGACCTAATGCATTTACACCACACAGAGCCACACACACAAATCCACCCACACACACATACAGAGCCACACACACAGAGTCATTCACATAGAGCCCCCTACACAGAGCCACCCTCACACAGAGCCACCCACACTCTGCCCTCAACAGCACTCTGCCCTCAACAGCACACAGCACTCTGCCCTCAACAGCACACAGCACTCTGCCCTCAACAGCACACAGCACTCTGCCCTCAACTGCCCTCAACAGCACTCTTGCCCTCAACAGCACTATTGCCCTCAACAGCACTATTGCCCTCAACAGCACTATTGCCCTCAACAGCACTCTTGCCCTCAACAGCACTCTTGCCCTAAACAGCACTCTTGCCCTCAACAGCACTCTTGCCCTCAACAGCACTCTTGCCCTAAACAGCACTCTTGCCCTAAACAGCACTCTTGCCCTAAACAGCACTCTTGCACTCAACAGCACACAGCACTCAACAGCACACAGCACTCAACAGCACACAGCACTCAACAGCACACAGCACTCAACAGCACACAGCACTCAACAGCACACAGCACTCAACAGCACACAGCACTCAACAGCACACAGCACTCAACAGCACACAGCACTCAACAGCACACAGCACTCAACAGCACACAGCACTCTGCAACGTTGTGGCACATGGCACAGTGGATGAGGAAGCTTCTTTACGGCCCTCCCAAAGAAAACATGCTAGAGCCAGGCCTAGTACATGGTCAGTCTGGATGAGGAGCTGGGGTACACGGACAGGCTCAGAGAGGAGCTGGCACAGGGACAGGCTGGGTGAGGAGCTGGGGTACATGGACAGGCTGGGTGAGGTGCTGGGGTAAACAGACAGGCTGGGTGAAAAGGTGGGGCACATGGACAGGCTTGATGAGGAGCTGGGGCATACAGACAGGCTGGAGGTGGAGCAGTGGTACACAGACAGGCTATGTGAGGAGCTAGGATATAGGACAGGCTGGGGTGGAGCTTGGGTACATGGACAGGCTGGGGGTAGAGCTGGGGTACACTGACAGGCTGGGGTGGAGCTGGAGTACACGGACAGGCTGGGGGTGGAGCTGGGGTACATGGACTGGCTGGATGAGGAGCTGGGGTACATGGATAGGCTGGATTAGAAGCGACAGCATGTGGACAGGTTGGATGAAGAGCTAGGGCACGTGGACACTTAGCTAAGATGTCACATTTATTTATATGTCCTTATTCATAAGTAAGGTATTTATACTTGAACCTTCCATCCACGTAAGCCGCACTTATTCCAGGCTGTAGCTGTGGAGTTCATTTCCGATTTGTATTAAGTATGAAGGGATCACTACCCTACAATTGTCAGGCTGTGATAGTTTTCTAAAGGACGCAATAAGGAAAATGGAAACACAAAAAAAGGCGCTGACGGGGAGAGCTGCGCCGTGAAATGATTGTGCACGTGTTAAGACTGTGATACAACACCTCAGGGCTAGTTATAAATTAGCCATCAATAAAAGGAAAAGGGTATTACAGTCTGAGGCGTGGGACAAGCTGAGGGAGGCTGCTGAGACTAAAAACAGTAAACTCTATTGGGAAACGATTAATAGTTCGTTTCTCAGTAGAGAAAATGTTCCAGAACTGACCTCATATGTGGCATGTAGCGACTGGGTTAATCATTTTTTTAAAATATTTAACCCTGAAGGGCCAACTTCTGAGTTACCACCACCAGATATAAACCCATGGTTGCCCCTTTCGTTGGCTATAACATTGGAAGAATGTCAGGAAGCAATTTCTTTAAGTAAAGGAGGCAAGGCACCTGGCCCCGATGGGGTCCCGCTGGATTTATATAAAGATGAAACAGCGTTATGGGCTCCCATTTTGACAAGGATTTTTAATTGTGCGGCTGAAAATGAATTCCCTTCTACCTGGGGTCAATCGATCATCATCCCTTTACATAAGAAGGGCGATAAGTCAGAGGCCTCTAATTATCGCCCAATTTCATTACTGGATGCCTCTGTAAAGGTGATGAGCAGGATTTTACTGAAGAGGCTAGAAGACTGGGCAACTGATTTTAACATCTTAACTAAAGTCCAATACGGTTTCCGCAAAGGCCTGGGTACACTGGACCAATGCGTAAATCTGGACCTTTTAATCAGTAAATATACTGTGGCTAAAAGTGGCAACCTCTTTTTATGTTTTGCTGATTTGAGCAGCGCTTTTGATTTGGTTAACCATAGTATTCTTTGGGAGGTTCTGCTCGATGCAGGGGCACCAAGGGAAATAGTGTATTTTTTAGCCAGACTATACGAAAAACTTTCATGTAAAGTCCGCTATGGCACCCTTGGCGAATGTACCCCGTTCTTTAAAGTGTCTCGGGGCATTCGTCAGGGTTGTGTTTTAGCCCCGCTTTTATTTTCCCTTTTTATTAATGGTGTAGACCGATCCTTGACCAACATTTTAGCAGATGCCCCCCTGATTGGTGGTAAACCTGTTCCGCTATTACTTTATGCGGATGACGCTGTTCTTTTATCTCGAACACAGTTGGGCCTACAGCGCCTTATTGATAATTTCACGCAGTTTATACAAGCTAGGCAGCTTCGTGTGAATAAAACTAAGACATACGTAATGTCATGTGGTCAGGCAGCCAAGCAGGTAAAACATACTTTTTTCCTAGATAAGGAAAAGCTGACCTCTGTTAAATCTTTTTGTTATTTGGGAATTACATATAGTAACAGTGGGTCCTGGAATGCGGAATTTGATGCTGTAAAAATAAAAATGTTACGGTCCACTAGTAGCATATTTCGTTTTGCCTCTAAACTTGGCTCACGAAGTATCTATGATATGACGAACATATATAATGTATGCTGTGTTTCCTCTGCTCTCTATGGGGCAGGGGTGTGGGGTCACTGTGAGGGTATTCTCTTGCAGAAGGAGGAAAATAAGTTCTTAAGGAGACTATTATGTGTTCCCCCTTCCGCCTCCATACAGTTGATCCATGACGAAGTTGGGATCGAGTACATCTCTGACTTAGCAGCAGTTCGGCCACTTTTATTGTGGCGATCTATTTGGGCTAAGCCGGAGACCCGATTCACTCAGGATATTATCCTTGACTGTATAGGTTTGGATCACTCCTCACGGGTATTATGGTTAAGATACATCCATCATTGGTATCTACTTTTGTTTAACATTAATGTGTTCCGTGAGCCGGAAAAGGTTGTATCCATTTCAAAAAAAGAAATTAAGATAACGTTCCTTAATTTTCGTAAGGCTGAGCGAGACAAAGCTGTTGGAAATCTTGCTACTTTGAAATTTTACAAAGATCTAAATTTAGCTTCTGGACTGCAATCCTATCTTGTATTTGTGACCCGCCCTTCCCATCAGTATGTTTTAACACGGGTCAGATTGGGTATTGTACACCACTTGGTTGCTTTTCCAAACACAAAGACTAGTTCAAACACACCTTGTCCGTGTGACGGTACTTCTCGTCAGAGTAGTTGCCATTTTTTACTTTTTTGTAAATTTTATCAGTATTTTAGGCTTAAATACCTTAAACCAATTTTTATTAAATATAACATCTGTACCACACAAACAGCATTGATATTTTTATCCTCACTAGTGAACGAGGAGATTTGTTTCTTCTTGGCTACTTTTATTTTAAAATGTACAGCTGCCAGGAAAAGTATTGTACTTTAATGTTGTTTACTGACCTGTCTGTACTTGTGCTATACAGCTGCCAGGGTTTATTCATGATGAAATTAATGTTATTATCCCTGTCTGTATACATATGTTTTATTCTTTTTTGATTTTTATATCAATGTCTGCATTAAGGTATTTATGCAGTGCCCCACAGTATTGAATGATTATTTAACAATTTTAATATACAGTTCCCAGTAAAGGCCTAGTAAGTAATTTCTACTGATTCACAGTTAGTTCATGTAAGAACGTCGTGTATTTTATAAGAATATGTTTGACCTATAGAGGCATGAATACCTTCCATTTGCTGCACTTTAGCTTTTTCCCTTTTTTAGGAAAGATTATTTTGTGATCTTAATATTTCAATTGTGTTTTTGCTTGTATGATTTGTATGTACAAATCGAATAAAAGCTTTTGAACTGAACTGATTGTGCATGTGTTCCCCACACAATGTTTTCCTTTTTAGACCTACGTATGTATATATATATATATATATATATCTCAAAGAAAAAGCATAGATTTTCAGTGCTTTTAAGCCACGCCCTTAATTACATATCTCATGTCCCTATGAGAGGTCCTACAGTTTTTTCATCCCACTTAAAGCCCTGACTGCATGTAACCTCTAATTGCATCTACATTCTTAAAGCTCGACTAATGCTTATTTTTCCAGACGTATTCTGTAGCGTTGTACCGAAAAATACAGTCCGTTTACAAAAGACATTGCCATTAAAGATGTTATTTTACGAGTAAGGATAATATGTTAAAGCCATCAAAGATGTCACGTGACCTCGTGCTAGTCGAAAGAAGAATACAGAATCTCTTTTGCATCCTGCTACTGGTAGTTTTACTTTTCAGGCTTTATAAAACCATTCCCTACTACTGTTATTTGCATTTGTGTACGTTTACAGCCTTCCAACGCTCTTGGCAGGCAACAAAAATATAATTACACCATTTTCAAATAATAATGTGGCGCAATATAAATTATCATAGCGCTATGAAGTTGCCCCCGGGTGGAACATTGGCGCTACGGAAAACTATACTACGATGTTGCAGAGTCTGGCCTGTCTCATGTCCGAAACGTCTCTAATAACCTAAAACAGAAAAAGTATCCTGGCGGGGGCGTGTGGAAGGGGGCAGGGGAATAGTGGGACCGTTCCATATGGAGCAGTTTGAACATCGCCTGCACAGTCCGGAGGGAGCCCCGGTCTATGGTACCGGAGACCTGGGACACCCTCACAGTGCTGGCACTGGTCCGGATAACGTGAACACTCATGGCTGGTCCTGGGGTGTCCGGTGCTGCAGCAGCCTGCCCTGTCACTACAGCTACCTTTTCTCTTACTACAACTGCGCACAGTCCGGAGGGAGCCCCGGTCTATGGTACCGGAGACCTGGGACACCCTCTCAGTGCTGGCACTGGTCCGGACAACGATACACTCATAGCTGGTCCTGGGGTGTCTGGTGCTGCAGCAGCATGCCCTGTCACCACAGCTACCTTTTCTCTCACTACAACTGCTGCCGACCCCTTCGGCACCTTCCCCCACACCCTCACTTGAGCATTCATTCAAGCCCCGTGCACCCTCTTTCGACACATAGGTTCCCGACCCTCTCAACCGGTCCTTTCTTCCTCTGACACTCTGCTGGTACCCCACAGCCCACTTCTGTTTTTATTGCTCTCCGTCTCGGCCCTCCACTTCCTTAGCACTTGGCTGGTAGCATCACTTCACCCATTTGCCTAAGCCATGTATCCCCCTTTTCTCAGTGCCGTGCAGCATCCGTACTCTTTGACGTGCCTCCGGGTGGAATGCACGCGTCGGGTTACCTGGGACTTAGAGTCCTGCTCATTGGCCGTTCCTCACGGCGGAAGAATTACGGGCTACACACTTCTTTACCCCCCACTGAGCAGTTGCTCATCAGGCAGTACAACAACCTACCCTGGAGACAAACCTCAATCAGTGCTTATATGATGCAGTTCTTGTGCACTTAGTCAGTCCTGGACTCCAGGCCTCCGACCCACGTTACTCTGTTTCCCACAGCACAGATGTTCATTAGGCCGTGCACGGCTGCAGTTGCCCGTGTCTCCCACTACTTATTTACTGTATCTGCACCAGTTCAATGGTACTCAACAGGCTGGATCACCGCAGCCCCATGGTGCACAGGTCACAGATCAGGACACAGTTCAGTGCATTCATGCAGGAGCACGACAAATGATGACCCGGTAACCGGGCGCAGCTGCGCTTACATTGTGGGAATTCTCGGACAGCCACACGCTACCACAAACTGATTAAGATCCCCGGGCAGCTCAGTAGTATAGCGGATTCACTCACCATGCATGCACCGATGCCTCCGCAATGCCACGGCTCAGGCTCCCACCCCGAGGCGCCATCACCTTTGCTCTGCTTTCCCATTCACTGCGGGGGCACTCTGGTTGTGTGTGCAGCCGGAGGGCTCCACACTCCGAAGTACGTCACTGCAGATTGCGGGAGATAAGCGGCACCGTGGCGAGTCGTGAGCAGCGCATTAAGCAGCACTTAGCTCTAGCAACATGGGCAAAGTTGATAGCAAGCTTTAACAAGAAGGGCTAAAAGAACGACCGATCCTCACTGCAGACGAGAGAAAAATGGCGGCCGCAAGCTTCCGGATTTTTCGGAATCTGGGTCGTGGTTTTGTGGTTCTGAGTGACAGGCAACGTCACTGTCTCAAGAACAGCAAAACTTACGCCCCCGAATCCGAAAAAGACGGGGCTAAATTGGAGTGACGCATCTCTCTTCCAATGGCTGGCCTCCGTTTAGGAAGCCAGCCAATGGAGGAGAGACGGGGCAGGGAGGCGGGTTAAACAGCACTACTAAGACACATTAAATTTCCGACCCCAGACTGCGCAAGCGCAGCCTTTAGGTCCTCGACCTAAAAAGTACAAAGAAGACATGGTTCTAAGAAATATTGTTTTTGGCCGTTTTATACAGCACAAACTCGACCCGGAGGCACTGGGGCGCCTTACAAGAGCACTGATTATAGTACACAAGGACGGGTCAATTCGCGGACTTATTTGACTTGTGGCACAAAACGATGCTGTACATCCAGCGTTTGTTCTGGAGTATAACTTTTATTCCGATGGGCACATGCTCGTATGCATTTGTTGATATTTTACTGCCATTTGTAAATAACACCAGGCATCAGACAACAAGCTGGAAGTGTGGATAGGTTTGGGGGTTGCACGCAGTCATCTGAATGGTGCATCTCTGCACGTTAACCGCCCAGCAAGGAACGAGAAACCAGGGTAGAAAAGCGCTCCATCACCAGGTAACCTGCTTAAGAGACTGGACAAATAATCTCCATAAAGTCAGGTTGTGGCGGCCCCAAAATAAAGCACCGTCATTAGCAGTTGTCAGCTTTGATTCGGAAAAGGGAAAAACAGGAACGTGTAGAGTAGGGCTACTCAAAGTATGGAGGGGGAGGAGGGTGCATGCGGCTCTCCTGACCTACACATGTGGCCCCCTGATTTACAGCAGCACAGAACTGCTGTTCACTTGACTCACCACGATCACGAAAAAGAAGTTAAATAAACAGGCAAACCTTTATTTAAAGGTTAATTGAAGTTACGGAAAGGAAGTAACTAGGTTATCTGCACCACTCACTTTAGGAACACCTTCGTTTTCAAAGCCACCTAGGTACAAAAGTATAAAAATTTTATACGGTCTCTTCATTAACACGCAGAACCATTCCACCTTTGTATATCAGATTATATCAGTGCATTGAGAATCATTTTTTTTTTAAAAGTGATACTTTCCAAATATGTATTTATAAACACTAATTATTTACCTCACGCTGATTATAATGATAATACTGAACTAGGAGGCACCTCAGTTGTTAAGTGCATTCTTAGGGTGGCCTAGGTCCCTAATCAGACCCCCCCAGGATATTGCGGCATAGATTTGCAAATGTAGTGGCACAAAAATTGAAAATTTAGCGGCACAAACATTTACATTTTGCGGCATTATTGCAGCACAGTTTTTTTTACTCATAATCATTCCTTTTCGGCCTTAATTCAATGGAACCTGTTTTAGCAGTCTTCCACTTTGAAATAGGCATGGTTAAAGTTTCTGCAAATCCAGGAACCACAGCTTCAATCCTTACCTAATGGGAGGGTACTGTATTTCTCCCTGTGATGCTCTAGTCCCCATGTATGCAGCCCTGTCAGGGCACCACTTTCATCACTCCCTTTTTGGTTTAAGTCACACACCCCCTTTCTCTTTCTGGTTTCGGTCAACCAGAACCCTTCGCTCACTGGTTTCAGTCAAACAGACCCCTTCGCTCTCTGGTTTCAATCACCCAGTCCGCTTTGCTCCCTGTTTACAGTCACACAGATCCCTTCGCTCCCTGGTTTCAGTCACACGTACCCCTTCACTCCCTGGTTTTAGTCACACAGCGCCCTTCACTCTCTGGCTTCAGTCAGTCTCTGGTTTCAGTCACACAGCCCCCTTCACTCCCTGGATGCCGTCACACAGTCTCCTCTCATGTAGCATGCACTGACTCCCTGACCCCTCCCACGCCTGGTCTGGGATCTCTTCCATGGCCTTGAAAGCTTTAAGGCGTCTCTCAACCCCCCTGATGCTGAGAGGCTGTGAGGGGGGGGGGGGGATCAAGTAGGCAGATTCAGAAGTTTGCAATTTTATCCTTCTGCACCGCAGATGGAAAGTGAGAAACTACACCCCATGGTACCACATACTCCTGGCACCCCCTTTGAAAACTCCTTGCAGATGCTTACCTGATTCCCTTGTCTATTGTCGTTGCCAGGCACCCAGACTATCTCTTGAAAAAGTTAAACAGCATTCACAATTGAGTAGTTTTGTTGTGAACATCTGGGAACCAAGCAATGTGAAATCACAAGGCTGCCACTTACAACATAGTGTTATGATCTTCTATTTCTATTATGGAGCATGGAGCTCTGCATTGTTGTATTCTAAGTTCTAGTTATGTGTGGATGTTCTCTACCTCGGCAGTTGCTGTCTGACTGGCCAGGGGAGAGCCACGCTTTTCTTACTCAGGATTTCTTATGAGAATAAACCTTCTTATTTCTCCTGCAATACTTTGTCTTTCCTTCGAATTCAACCACAACATTTTTGGCGACGCTTTGGCCAGCTTGTACACTATCCTGAGTAGGAGTGGCGAGAGAACCTACGCGAAAGGAATATTAACAGAAGTGGAAGTCTTCTATTTCATTCTTACCGGCACTTTCCTTCTGTAAAACGGACTCGTTGTGAGTAATTTTATCCTGTATTTGTTCTCCGTCAAGTTTGGAGTGTCACCGTTTCTTTGGAGCAGCTCGTGCGTGTATTACTCGAAGGATCTTGATATTTTTTTTTTATTGCAATTGACTTATATTCGCTCCAGCATTTCATACAAGAAAACGAATAGTTTTATTCTCTTTGTGTTGGTGGAGTTCTTGTTTTAAAAAAAAACTTGAGACTTTGGATTGTTTCATGAACACACAGGATTACTTACATTTTTCATTCTTTTGTAGTTTATCTTCCTGGGGTGCTCATTTAATATATTGATTACATTTTTACATTCAGTTACTTATCTGCTTATTTTTTGTACATTATGGAGAGTCAAAGTTCCACAGTTGCTCCTCCTATTCAATACGTTATGGAGAGTCAAAGTTCAATAATTACTCCTCCAATTTTTCTAGCTTCACCTGGACCTTTATTAATAGAGTGGGAAGATTGGCTACCTATGTTTGAGAATTACCTAGATGGTTCAAAATTCAGTGCTGCAAGGAAAAAAGCTTTACTTCTAAATAACATAGGCAAAGAAGGTCAACGCATCTTTAAGTATTTACCGGTAGCGACTTTACCAACTGGCAATGTAATTGAAGATGTTTATGTTGAAGCTAAAAAACGTTTAGAGTTAGGTTTGCAAAGGAGATAAACATTGTCATGAACCGATACCAATTTTACACCCATAGGCAGGAAGAGAATCAATCCATAGATGAATTTGTATCCAAGCTTAGAGAGTTATCCCTGAAATGCAAATTTGGAGCAATGACAGATGAGTTAGTAAGAGACCAACTCATAGTACAATGCAGATGTAAGAGGACGCAGGAACGACTTTGGGTGGCGAAGAACCCTTCCCTGAAGGATGCTGTAGACATAGCCAAGGTTTTAGAACACTCTCAATATTGTATGCGTGAGTTGAATAAAAAAAGAAGGAGGTAACGGAACCGTCTCTTCAGCTTCCGGTGCAGATTCAGACGTAGCAGCTGTTTCAAGATCAGGAAGATTTCCGTGCCTTTCAGTCTAGATTCCCTTGAAGATATTTTTTTCCAGCCAGCAGAAATGCAGGACATCACGCTTCCTAGAAAGAGGGGATGCATAGTAGTGATAATAAAATGCCAACAGCTATGTGGATACTCACAGCGGTTTATGAAATACCTCAGCTTTGAGAGACACTGATTGCAGATGTCTCCATTTCAGTGAAAGCGATCTTCACGCGCCCCATTGTTTATTTAAGCACTTAACAGAAAGGTAATTGGGCCGTGTTGCACGCCCCGGCCCTTCAGTAGCAATTGTGTTAGTTTCGACGGAATGCCAGCAACGCGCCTCCATTACATATTCAGCCTGTCTTGAAGAATTTTATTTGAAGGTCATACGCTCCAACCGAAATGATGTGGGCACAGTTCATAGCCTTTACAGAGTTTGCCAGTAAAGATGTACTTTCGTTTTCTTCTCTTTCTGTCATGCGGCACACGAAGAAGGCAGCAAGCTATTAAGGCTGTACAGCGCCACGTGATACAGCCTATAAAATGTCACCATTTTTGGGCGGTCTGTTGGAGGCCGTTTTTAGTAGCCAAAAAGGTACATTTTGCGGTCATCGCGCTAGTCACAAGATTTCGCTATTATTTTACGCATCGCGAAAACCTGGAGGGTCTGCCTAATATACCTGAACAACATTATAGCTTATTACATCAAACACAGGAACAGATTTTGCCCAGCGCACATCCTGAAGTCATGTATTTCAAGGTCCTCTTATATATGATAATGAAGAAACAGGTGGGAAAGTGAAATAAATCCATTGCTAAGGATCAGACAATTTGGTGAAGTTGGGAAGATGGGATTAATTACAGGTTTTCTGGTGTCACGCTGTGCAATTCAGCCACTAGGTGTATATGATTCGCTTCCCCTATACCCACCTTACCGACCCTTCCCCCATCGGATCATCACCCTGCTGGCATCATTGCGGCCGCCGCTCACATCACAGACCAAACTTTGTGGCCCTTGAAAAAATGTTTGCGAGTACCCATGGTGTAGATAATGTGACGTATTGGCCAGTGCGGTTTATTTAGACCTGGGAAACTTGGTTGAGTCTCCGCAACATTCTGTGATAATGGGTAAATCAAATACCTTCTGGGAAAGTTATAAAACAGAAACCGCCAAAAAAAAGTTCTATGAGGGAGCTAAAGGGAGGCGACAAGAAATAGTACCTCTATCATGTCAGATGCAGCAGACGGGCACTGATTAACTTGAATCAGTCTGTGCTTTATCCCTGCTCCACAGAAATGGTCGAAAACTATGTTTGGCCTGCACTGGCCAATTAAGAGGCTGTTAAGTGTGGCAAGGCAGCCAACAAATGGTAAGCAATGGGCGGACTCTAAGCCCTTTCTGTAAACATAAAGTCTCACAAGTGAGATACATGCACTCTCAGGCTCGACTCTAACCAAAGAGGAGGGCACATGTAGGCCTGGTGCAAGAAGACTGCTCATTGTGACGCTTCAACAGGCTCGCCACACCAAAGCAATTATCTCTCGTTGGGGATCCACTAATTATATAGCTGCCAGCTAACAAGCAACTGGAAGGAGAAATGCATTGCAGGAAGCACTGTAAGAAACGGCAATAGCTGCTATGGTTACTCTATAACTCCAGAACCACCGCACCAGGCCTAAACCGAAGACTGAACCATATCTGAACAGTATTTAACATTTGAGACTATGGAACGCTCTGAGGCACCCATCGTGTTAGGCCCATGAAACTGACACTTTCGATCAGGAGTCTGTCACATCTAGTTGACGGAAGTAGTACGTTTAGTGGAACATACGGTATTGAGGGGTGGGTACCTCCAATTGACACACATGTAAGGGGCTTCTAATGGTGTAGCCTCCCTCAAGCATCCACAAGCATCAGATATTGCTAAGCCAGCACATAGTTGAAATCCTTGCCCCACAATTTAAGAGTGGTAAGAAGTGCTGAGTCAGGCAATGGGATATTGTCAGGATAAATGATCTCAGTCTCTGCAATTTGATACAATAAAGGAAAATGGATAACAACAAAACAATGTACGCAACGGATGCAGGAGAGACTGAGAAGATAATTTAATGCTCCCAACATTCAAGTCCAAGGCTGGCTGCTAAATGTATTACTGTGACTACAGTGGTTGCCACACCAGTGCATTTTTGCCTTGATAATAAAAAACAATAGGTCTTGCTTTGCAAATGTGTTTAGCCATGTTGTACACCAGTGTGGCTGCTGTTCAGCATCGCTAAAAGATCATGGAGTAGAGGAGACTAGTGTGGAATGTTGTAAAATGGAATGGCGAAGAGTGTTATGGCATAGAGCGTCATGTATTGGAGTGGAGTATCAGAGTGGTGCACAGTAGAGTGGCGTAGAGCAGAGTGCACTGGTGTAGTGTTGATGTGGCATAGAGTGCAGCTACATAGAATTTAGCATCATAGAATGCTGAATTGCAGTAGTTTTAGTGGCATAGAGTACAGTGGTGTAGAGTGCAGTGGTGTAGAGCAGAAAGGCACAGAGTGCAGCGGCGTAGAGTGGTGCAGAGTACAGTGGCAAGAGTGGTGCAGAGTATAATATAGTGCCATAGAGTAGAGCGTTGCAGACTGCAGTGGCATCGAGTGGAGTGGCAGAGAGTGCTTTGGCACAGAATGCAGTGGCATGGAGTTTAGTGGTGTACAGATCAGCATTCCAGAGTAGAACGTTGTAGAGTGCAGTGGTGTAGAATGGCGTTGAGTGCAGTCGCGCAGAGAGTAGAGTACAGTAGCGCAGAGTACAGTGGTGCACTGACAGAGTTGCAGAGTATAACGACGCAGAGTATAACGACAGAGTGCCGTAACATAGAATTCATCGGCCTATAACCCAGCCTCATAGAATGCAGTGGAATACTGTAAAGTGGTGCATTGTAGTGTGCAGTGGCATAGAATGGCATAGAGTATAGAGTGGCGTAGAGTGGAGCAGAGTGAAGTGGCAAAATGTGCAGCGATGCACAGTGCAATGTCGTAGATTGGAGTGATGCAGAGTGCAGTGACGCAGAGTGCTGTGACGCAGAGAAGAGTGGCCTAGAGTGCAGTAGAGTAGAGTGGTGAAGTGGCGTATAGAGTGGAGTGGTGCAGTGTAGAGTGCAGTGGTGCAGTGTAGAGTGCAGTGGCGCAGAGTGCAATGGCGTAAGGTGGTGTAGAGTGCAGCAGAACACAGTGCAGTGGGGCAGAGTAGATTAGAGTGGTATGGACTGGCAGAGTTGAGTGCTATAAAGGAAAGTGCATTGGCATAGAGTGCAGAGGTGTAGAGGGCAGAGTTGTGGAGTGGCATAGAATGGAGTTGTACAGAGTAGATTGAAATGGCCTAGACTGGAGTGGTGTAGAGTGCAGTGGTGAAGAGAACTGCGGTGTAGAGTATAGTGGCACAGAGTGTAATTGCACAGGGTAGACGGGTGTAGAGTCGAGAGGCGTATAGTGAAGTGGTGTAGAGTGCAGTGGTATGGAGTGGTTTAAGGTGGAGTGGTGCAGAGTAGAGTGCAGTGGTGTGGTGTTGTGCAGAGTACAGTGGAATGGGGTAAAGTGGAGTAAGCATGGTGTGGTAGCACACTGCCATTACAGACAACATAGTTTCAATTGAAATTACAGTTATAGCTACAAACATACAGTGTTTTACTAATAAAACTATAAATCGCACAAACGATAATGTGTGGAAATGGCATCACCTAGTATATTGATTTGTTTAGATCATAATAAAATATTTGTTTCCAACACACTTCAGAATTCATAAAAATGTGCTTCGCGTGCGAGTTCCTAATTATGAAATATTCTGAAATACTTACACAGTTCATTTAAATGTTGCTGTGTGCTAGAAATAAACCTTTACTACCCATTGTACCTAGCAAGACTTTCACATAAATCTTCTCACTTGGAAGTCAGAGAAAAGACAAATAAACACCAAACTTCCTCAAAAGACAGAGCCTGGTATTTGCCCTCTGTCTTTGAATGCACAGCAAACGTTACAAGACAGAACAAGACTTATAGGCCTGTTTACAGAAAGGCGCTGTTGTGGAAAAATACAAGAGGAACTGGTGTGAAAAGGCTTTGCTCCTTGGGAAGGAAAAACTCACCCTGGAGAGCCTAAAATAAATAAAACAAGAAAGAGAAACCCAGAACATTTGTAATTGCAAAGCCAATGGCAAGCCACAGTCGTAATGCACTCCAGGGAAGCTTTCTGAATGTCCCAAAGATGTCTTTAGCAAACCAGATAGCTGTGCTGTCTGTTAGGCTTCGACCTAACCAGCGACTCTCTGGGACCGCTAGACGCTGTTATTCACCACTTTAATCCTTCCGATACTTGAAGCATATCCAAATTGACAATGACCATAAGTTCTCTCCCTAACTCGAAGGTTCCTTGTAATGTTAAACAACCATGTCTTGAGGTAACTTGTTCTCAGAATCCGTTGTAGGTGTGGAACAAATACCTCACACTAAGGCTAGGAAAACCCCTGTAAATCAGCCTGGAGACCATAATGAAATAACTCCTAGCAGTAGAAGCAAAGGGGTGTGAACTAAAAACAACTCGATTAAAGATAGATGTTTCCCTACTCTGGAGTCTACCCCTGGAGAGCAAGAAAACGGACTGCACGAATTTGAAGGTCACATCATTCAGATCGCTGCCAACCTCTCGTTTGAGACTAATCTGAAAAGGAATATGTTTCTGTCCTGTATAATCCAGACTTCATGTTAAATGTAGACTAACTGACCTTCTGATTATGACTGTCATGATCACCACATCAAGACCTCAGAATACGAAGACCCAGACGCTCTAGAATGGTTGCTGGACAGCATGGACTGAACAGACAAACTCAGACATGGACTGCCAAGCCAACAGTGAGCAAGACAGAGCTGTTCAGAAACATCCCCCTTGAAATCCGGGGACAATGTTGTAACTATCCGTAAATGTAATTGAAATGCATGTTTAATAATCTTTCTTCTGTCCCAATACTTCTTCATTGTTTCCTTCACAAATGCATGAGTAAAGTGGACCTCCAGTGGTGCCTTCAGCCTAAATGTGGATTTTCAGTTTTATGGTGAGGCTTTCTTTAGATTTTGTTCAGGCTTTGTTTCGGTTTCTGATACATGATGCTTTCCCACATACAGATTCTCTCTACTGCTTGCCAAATCATTTTTATTCTCAAAACCCAGCAAAGCCATCTACCTATTGAACCTGAAACATCGCCTGTTGACTAATATGAGCGAGATATCACTCTTTTCTTCCTACCCACCTTCATCAGCCCCCACACACACCACTCCCTCTTCAAACCTGATCGCCTTCACATTGTACAGCATAACTTTACATTTGGGGACCTTCTCTTCTCTTTGTGTCTAGGGCAGAATAATTCTATGTCAGGGGCGGAGGCTTCTGATTAGGCTTAATCTTTTTCACTTTATTTCTCCAGCAGCCTTTCCAAAGGTTCCAAAAATCATAAACAAACATAATTTCCCATGAACACAGGGAAAAATGAACATAGAAAGTGTCCGAATATCATCATCCAATCATATGCCAGGACGCCTCATATCCTTCTCTGCAGAAACTCTATCTTCCTCTTTCTTAGCTGCTCCAGCAGCATTCAGATGAGTGTCTTGTTTTTGCTTCTTTTATTCCGTTTACTGCATTGCCTATAATGTTCTGTGTGGCATTTTTCTTTTGCCAGCGGCAAGCGCGGCATGGGGCGCAGCTGATTTCTGAGTGTGTGGGTTGGTTTTACTGCGGGAACAGCTTTCCGCTCCTTCGGGGTTTCACTCACTATTAGGCGGCTCTGCGCGTGGTGCGGCCTCCCGCCGCTAGGGGACCGCGCGCCCTCGCTTCTCGGCTCTGGAGAGCTTTACCCCAGGGCAGTGACGCGTCATCTGATTCCGCCCCAACGGTAAGAGCGGTTCAGACGGACTTGCGCGCCACGGGGGAAGACGTATGTCATTTCGATCACGAGATCGAGTGAAATTGACGCGCTGGGCTTTTCCATATTTTGCAGAGCCCTGCCTGGAGCCTGAACACCCGCACGACGGGTACGATATTTTCAGACTAGGAAAGGGACCGGCCCAGGCAGGATTAGAGCCATTTCCCTTAGGATAGAGAGGGTGCTAGTCCCAGTGTGTGTGCAAGTGCCTCTCACGAGAGGCAGGTAATACAAGGGTTCTGCCCTGCCTTCACTCCCTTTTGGTGTCATCGACTAGTATTACCTGATATTGGTTAACAATGGAGTACGAAGATTAATTTGAAGAGCAGGAGGAGATCATGCACCTCCCGGTAGATGATCACTTCTGTCAGGTAATGGATTCATCTATTTTGGAAGCGGTGACTAGGGTGGTTGAGCCTTTGGAGAAGAAAATAGATTTACTGCAGGCACAGTATCAACCCCTCGCTCAGAGAAGATCAGTCGGGGCATACAACTACCCTACCTCCAGGCCAACCTACCGCTACTACAGTTGAGCCCAAACGTAAGAGCTCCGAGGATGCTGGGGTAGACTCGGACGCTTTCTCACGACTAAAGCGGGCATTTTTAGACGCCAAGAACGGTGAGCCCCTCAGTAAACCGGAGGAGAGTCAGGCGGGACTTAGAGTTTACGACGACGTCGCTTCCCCTGATCCCGATGAGTCTCCCCAGATGTCTGACCGGGATGGTGATGGGGAGCCGGAGCGCTCATGGCATCCCTCTCAGCCCAGTCCGTCCACTTCTACGGATCTTAGCGCGGACATGCTTAATCCGGATGCTGCTGCACCCACGATCCTCCCAATGGGTTCCGGCCCCTAAGGTGGCGGCCTATATGGTGGCTAGGTTACGTAAGCCCCTAGATCAGGAGGTTCGTAGTTGCCTACGGGCGGAGTGCCCACGCCCTACTTTGGAGGGCAAAGTGGCGGTTACCCCTAAAATAGACGCCAAGATGTCCACTTTCTTGACCAAGTTCGTGAGGGACTCGAAGAAAGGCATTGAACGCTCATGGCGAGCGTGTCAAGACAAATTGTTGGATGCTGCGGGGCCTTTGGCGAAAATATTGGATATGGCTGAGGATGCCAAGGCCTCAGGTTCTTTGATTAACCCGGATACACATTCGGGCTGGGCACAGAGGGCCAGCATTTTCTTAGGCAACGCTAATGTGGCGATCTCTACTTAGAGACGTCGGTCTATTCTGATCAAGATTTACATCAAGTTAGGGGAACTGGCCACCTCGAGGCGGGTCCAGTCGCGAAAGGGAATCTCTTTGAAGACCCCTTCGTAAAAGAGCTTGGCAAATTCGTGAATACATTCAATTCTTTGGACAAAGGCCAGTCGTCAATTAAACGTATTTTAACCCCTCGTGTTTTTGGCGCAGCCAGTCGTGGCAGGGGGCGCTCGACTGGCCGACCCTACAACAGAGCCTCCTCCAAGCCAGGCGAGTCCCACAGAGGGCAATATCAGGACCCCGACAAATTCGGGAATTTCTACCAGACCAGAGGGTTTCCCCGTCGACGCGGTGGCAGAGGCAGAGGATACGGTGGATACAATACTCAAAGAGGTGAGAATTCAAGAGGCGAAGGGTGTGAAATTGGGGGGCAGACTGCAATATTTTCTTCGCAATTGGGCTTTGCTTACCTCCGACGCTTGAGTTTTACAGACCGTCTGTGGGTTTCAGATAGAATACTCCGACCTGCCCAAGCAACTCCGTCGGCCCAACCCTATAGTTTTTACTGAGGATCAGAAAGTTCTAATAGACAACGAAATTTCGGAACTGCTACGGAAAGGAGAGATTGCTCACTCGGTCCTACACCCGGGGGGGTTCCTCAGCAATATTTTTCAAGTAGAAAAGCAGGATGGAGGGTACCGACCAGTAATAAATCTAAAGGAGTTCAATGGATGGCTCATCTATCGCTATTTCAAGATGGAGGGCATTCACCTCCTGCGCGACCTTCTCCTGGAACGGGACTGGATGGTCCGCCTGGACCTGAAGGATGCTTATCTGACCATCCCGATCTTCGCCCCACACAGGCGTTTCCTCCAGTTTCAATGGAACTCTCAAACTTTCGAGTTCACCTCCCTGCCTTTCGGGCTGTCCTCCGCTTCGTGGTGCTTCACCAAAGTGATGAGGCCGGTGGTGGAAAGACTCCGGTCGGAGGGTATACAGTTGATAATCTATCTAGACGATATACTTCTCATGTGTTAGAGTCCATGCAAATTGATGACCCAGTTGCATACGACGGTGTCCCTTTTGGAGTCACTGGGGTTTGTCCTCAACGAATCAAAATCCGATCTCCGTCCAGCACAGAGCATTCAGTTTCTGGGATTTATGATCAACTCCGTGGGGGCCAGCTTATCCCTGCCCTCGCGGAAGTTGTCCAAGATCAGACTCGAGTTGAGACGGACGCTCGCGAGACCCACAATCCAGTTACGCCACCTGGCCAGGGTGGTAGGCCTTCTATCGTCCTCGATTCAGGCGATATTCACGGGGCCTTTGCACTACAGAGCCTTTCAAAGTCTCAAGGCCTTCCACTTGAGGAAAAGTCTTACCTATTCGCAGGTCGTCCCCCTCACAGACATGGCCCGGACAGAGCTGCGATGGTGGATCGATCACATGGAGGCTTGGAACGGCCGGGCAATATTCGGCTCCAAGCCAGACCTGATCATAGAATCCGATGCCAGCAGATTGGGCTGGGGCGCTCGCTGCGGCGATGTGTCTACAGGCGAAAGATGGTCGTCTTCAGAAAAGGCTCTTCATATCAACTGCCTGGAACTAATGGCAGGCTCGTTTGCGGTGAAATGCTGGACGAAGGACGCGGTCCAGAGTTGTGTCCTACTCAAGATGGACAATGTAGCGGCGGTGCGTTACATCAACCATCTCGGGGGGACCCGTTCTCAGGCGTTGTCCAATCTCGCGCGCGATCTCTGGGAATATTGTCTGGTAAACCAGATATCCCTGTCAGCAGAGCACTTACCGGGAACGTCCAATCAGGTGGTGGATTGGTGCTCGCGCTACTGGAAAGACACCAGTTTGTGGAACCTTCACCCGGAATTCTCCAGGTTGAATCAGAACCGGTGGGGTCCGTTCTCAGTGGATCTCTTTGCCTCGCGCCTGAAAACCCAGCTGGGACGATATTACAGTTGGCGTCCGGATCCGGGGGCACTAGCAGTGGGTGCCTTTCTCCAGGATTGGAGCAAGGAACGGGTGTATGCGTTTCCCTCCTTTGCAATGATCATGAGGTTGTCAACGCAGGTGTGGAGGCAACAGGCGGACCCTGGTGGTGATTACCCCGATATGGAGGTCGCAAGCCTGGTTTCCGGTTCTGATGGAACTTTCCTGGGATTTTCCAATCCCTCTACCCCTCAGTCCCGATCTCCTCAGGGACCCTCAAGGGAATCCTCACCATCTTCTGGCCGTGGGCAGCATGTGCCTGATGGCCTGGAGGGTTACAGGCGACGCTGGCAAGTCCCAGGCCTTTCGCAGGATGCTGCCATGTTACTCGAAAAGTCCTGGGCGACAGCACCAATAAGAGGTATAGATCGGCCTGGTCCCGCTGGGTCCGTTGGTGTCTGCGACGACAGGTGGATCCGTTGGGGGCGGACGTTGTCCACGTCCTTAATTTTTTAGCCTCACTCGCGAAGGACGGCCTGGCTTATAGGACAATTAATACCTTTCGTTCCGCCATTTCGGCAGGACATGTGCCAGTAGACAATCACCAGATTGGTGAGCATCCCTTGGTCCGCAAGTTGTTGAGGGACATCAGGCTATCGGTCCCTCCCGAACCTAGCTACTTGGTTCTATGGGATGTGAATAAGGTCCTGAATCTGTTTCGGTCGTGGCCTTCTAACAAGCATTTGTCCAGGAAACAAATGTCGGCTAAACTCGCGATGTTGTTATGTCTGATTTCTTGCCGGAGAGTTTCGGATGTGAGAGCACTAGATCTCACAGGTCGGGTTTTTACCCAGGAGGGGATGACTTTTCATATTTCTAGACGCACTATGTGCAATTCTCATTTGGTCTCCTACCCGGCTTTTCCTGACGTCCCAAAGTTGTGTGTGGTCAGGGCGCTTAAGGCCTATGAGGTTGCGACAGTAGATGTACGCCCACAGGGTGTCAAGCAGTTGTTCATTGCGCTCACGAAACCACATAGGGCGGTTTCATCCCCTAATATTGCTAGATGGATCCGTTGGGCCAAGCAGGAGGCGGGTATAGATACTTCCCGTTTTGGTGCTCATTTAGTGAGAGGTCCAATGGCGTCCAGGGCCTTTAGTCTTGGAGCACGGCTCGAAGACATCCTCAATGCAGCTGACTGGTCCTCAGATTCAACCTTCAAGAGGTTTTACTTTAAGCCGGTGGTCTCTCTAGGCTCTTTGGTGGTGGATAAGCTTTAAACTAGCCTAATCAGAAGCCTCCGCCCCTGACATAGAATGCAAAATTTCCTAGCTAACGTACAGGAAAGTTTCAATTCTATTAAGGAGGCGGAGGCGAGGATTAGCCCACCCGATGTTCATTTGAACCCTCCCAGAATTCTTTGTTGGTATGGTGAGTAATCTCTTTATGATATACGTTTATTTCATGAACTGTTTTGATTGTTTCCTCTAATGATGTGATGTAATGTAATGTAATGATGTCTTGTAAAGCGCATGAATCACCCCACATGGGGTATCTCCGTGCTGTAGACCGCTGGGGAACCCGTCCTGGCTTTCCCTGTGAGATGGACCCTACTGGGTATCTCCAGGGTGAAACCAGGCATCCCCGGCGTATGTGGGGGGCTGTTGTGGAGATGAGGCAAGCTAATGCCCAGAGTTGCCGAGTGTGATCCCTGGTTAGAGTAGGCACCGAGGCGAGAATTATCGAGTCCGCTGACCCTGGTCCACGACCCTGCCGCGTCGGGAATTTAACCCTGGTCCGACGCCATCCTCTGCTTCCGGGTCTGCCGCCTCTAACCAGAGAGCCACACCACTCCACCTGATCAGTTGACAAATGACTTGCTGTGAGTTTGTTCACGGGGTTTGTGTTCTCAATCTGACTGAATGTCCCTTTACCTTCGGTTCGGATACGGGCAAACAAGAATAAAGTAGAAGACTGCCATGAGGGGTCGCAGGAAGAAAGGATGAAGATAGAGTGCCTGCAGAGAAGGATATGAGGCGTCCTGGCATATGATTGGATGATGATATTCGGACACTTTCTATGTTCATTTTTCCCTGTGTTCATGGGAAATTATGTTTGTTTATGATGTTTGGAACCTTTGGAAAGGCTGCTGGAGAAATAAAGTGAGAAAGATTAAGCCTAATCCTCGCCTCTGCCTCCTTAATAGAATTGAAACTTTCCTGCTCGTTAGCTAGGAAATTTTGCATTCACCTAGATCAGTTTCTCTAATGCCCTTCTCCACAGTTACATCATGGGCTCCCGTTTTGTGTCCTGACCCAGACATGTCATGTTTGTTATGTAAAATCCAGATGTTCTATCTGATGGCTTTACATACTTAATGCATTGCTACAACACGAAAATACATAATTAACTCGATAACTGCTTGAACGTTCCGCGCCAGTGCGGAACGTTTGAAGAAACAGGGGAGGCTGCGACGGCCAACGGTCGTTCGCTGCACCAGCCAGGTAGTGCTCCCGTCAGCCGTTGGCCGACAGGAGCACGGAACGGGTTAATATACACAACACAAGCATCAGGAATGAAAATTATTAAGAGACTAAATAGGGAAAGAAAAGCCTGCCCTGGATCCCAGCAAGGATGTAAATGAGGCACCAACAGGAATAAAAAGTATGGAAATTTCCAAGCAGATGGCCGTTGCTTAATCTTTTTTAATATAAATCTTTAGGTTATAAGCAAAAGTTTACGAACAAGAAAACTTACACACAGCAATGCACCATTCATTACATTCCTGAGCACATATGAATAATTACCGCCTTACAATCCAAGCAAAGTTCCCCACGCACATATCTTTGTGTGTTCATGGTGCAGATTCCTGAAAGAGGTTCCACCATGTTTCCCAAATCTTACTGTGTTTCTTAGAACACCCTCAGTCATTACAGATCACCTCCTCTGCATTAGCATAGTAGTCTATTCCCCTTAGACATTCATTGACTGTGGTGGCCAATTTAACCTCCGGTGACACACTAGGGGACGTTTTACCACAATAGACCCACCCCAACCAGTATTCAAATACTTCTGGGCCATCCCCAGCCGTCCATCAGCCCCATAATTGCCAGGTTGGGATCCATAATAATGGGCAGCCCTGTGGGGGTGCCCAGGATAAGAAAGAACTGTGACCAATGCTCCTTAATTACGTGAATTATTCATAAAAATGCCTGCTGTGGTGTCACTTCCAAGGCAGTTCAGGTTAGGGCTTTGCCCATCTTTCCCCCCTTTCCTGGAGTATAGGAAGCCCTCAAAAATATTTTAATTGCATGATGTGTAGGCAGGATGATATAGTTGGAGTGCGGTTGGGCCATCTTAGGATCAGTCCATTCCTCATCTTTAAGGGTTCCCAATTCAATCTCCCATTGGATCTGAAGTGCCAGTAGGGTCACAGGTGTTTAGCACAAGGGATATAAAAACTCGTCAAACTCCTTTCCCAAAGGTTCCATAATCAGCTTAGGTTCTAATGGGTCAAAGTCATGCAGGGCAGCTGAATCCGCTTTGTGCATCCCTAAAGCATGTGGCAGAACTGAGAATTATGATGGGGAAATTCATATTTTAATTCCTCAAATGATTTCATATAACTTCCTTACATTACGTCTTGAGATTTAAATCCGAACCCATGGGGAAGACATCAAATCCCATTGGGTGTGCGTGCCATTTTCTTTGACTCAGTGAGGTCTCCCATGCTGGTTTACACTCACACCACATCCACTTGAAGGTTTCCACCAACATTCCAAAGGATTCTCTTAATTGGTGGAAAATTTGGGAACCACAGATACTGATCTCAAGTCTGTGGACGGGAGCCAATCGTCAAAGGGGACCAGTCTGGTTGATCAGTAGTAGTGTTGGGTGTTTGCCAATACCAAAAATCTCCTTGTATGGCGACTGCACACATTTCCTAATAGTTACCTTTGGCTACCCACCAGCACACAAAAAGTTACTCATGTGGGCATCCAGTTCTATGAAGAAGCCAGGTGAGATCTCTTAGGGATAGTGTTGTGGTATGTATAGTAAGTAGCTCAAGGAGAGAGATCATCCTGAACATAGCTGTTCCAGGATGGAAAATGGAAGCCTGTCCAAGGTCCCCAAGTCTCACTGCACTCTGTCCATGAGGGATCTTATATTGAAGTCCCAGAAAACTTGAGGAATCATAAAGATGAAGAGGCATAAGTATTTAAAGCGGCTGTTTGCAGTGCATAGCTGTGCAAACTAGCTTTATAATTTCCACCTTGAACCAGGAAATATAAAGACTTTTACTAATTAATCTTAAGGCCAGAGGCATCCCCATACACCTTTAGAATGTGCATTCGTCTAGGTCTGGCCCATTCTGTTCGCTAGACAAAAAGGTGCATGATGTTGGCGTTTAGTGAGATAGTCCTTAAAACCTCCCTCCGTAGGAAGCTCCTGACTTGGACATCTCATTTGTTCAGTCAGTTAAGAGTTACAACTGCAAGACTAAACAGTAAGGAGGACAAAGGACACCCCTGGCGAGTCCTCACTCAATAATAGATATGGCTGAGAGGGGTGCTGCTGCCTCATACTGTGGCCCAGGGGAAAGTGCATAGGACCCTAACACAGCAGAGAACACAAAGGCTTGAGTTACTTTTTACCAGAACTTCATGGAAGAAGACCCTGCTCACCATAGATAAGGCCTTTTTGAAAACCACCAGAATCTACTTGGTGGGACCAGGAAGTTTGTGCACACTGGCTAACGCCAAATGACATTACTTAAGACAACAAGGCAAGCTGCAATTGGACTAGAGTGTTTGCAATTTAAACTAGTCTCTTAAAAGTGTGTTGTACAGTGAGATTGAGCAGTATTGGTGAGGTGGTCTTCCTGATTTTTAGAAGTACTAAAATAATAGCTCTGCTAAGATGACATCGCAGGCTGCCAGTGGAGGTAACTTCATCAAAGACAGCCAATAGGAGGTTGGAAGATAGCATATATTTTAAGGAGTTCAAGATATCATTGCAGCTCAGGGTCCTCCCAGAAGGCAGATCGCTAATTGCCTTGTGTACTTCTTCCTTTGACAGGGGAGAGTTAAGTCTTACGGTTCACTTGCTGGACAGTTCACTCATTCCAGTGACGAATTATGGGACCATCAACTTCAGCCATCAGTGGATGCTGCATCGAATACAACTGATGGCATTAGTCAGGAAAGGCAACTGCGAAAGAGTCGGATATGGAACCTCCCTCTGGGCCTTGAAGGGTTGGTATATAACTTTAGCTGCTTTTTCACAGTTAGCCAGCCAGAACACTACCGGGTTGATAGATGCGGTGCTGTGAGGGCACCAAGGCAACTATGGCAGCATACAATAAATTGTTTTAGTTCAAGTCTAGCTGCTTCCAATTGACATTGCACTACATCGTAATGAATGGTTACAAGTGTAGGTTCTCAGATGTTGGTTGCCGTTTACAGTGACGTGACTTAATTTTTCCTTTTTCCTGGACTTGCCATGAAAGAAAACACTTGCGGTCTTCTGTCAGGTCTCTTCAACATACCAGGTACAGGTGTCAGAGAATAGGACTTAGTTGCTCCATAAGAACTACGGTACCAACTTTCACACTATTTTGCTTTCACCTAACTCAGCAAAGCAGATACTCCTCTGATACTCCTCTGCTTTCGAAGATCCGCACACCTAACTGATTATCCAAGCAAAAGCTTTGATGCACAAAGCACCTCAAGGTTCATGCCTCTCAACAATGGGTAAACAAGCAAGAATAAAATGATGCCGGCCTTTTAGGTAATCAATGGGCTGTGTGCCTTGGGAAACATCACTTACAACGCATTTATTACAACGCACTACCATTACAACGCAACCATTACAACGCAAACCATTACAACGCATTGCGCTGGGGGGCGCTCTAGGATAGGGAATATATTTAATTTACTATCCAACACCTTCCCTACTATCCACGGGGACTGGAGTTGAAATAGTAAATTAAATAAATCACTATCCAGCGCTTAAAAGCACTATGCGTTGTAGTGGTATGCGATGTAAAAACCGTGTTGTAACAGCAGGCGTTGTAATAGCCTGCGTTGTAACGACACCAATCCGTGTGCCTTTGATCTCGGGCATTTGATATATGGACATCATATATTTTTCCAAAGTTCTCCTTGATATCAGGCTCACTGTGAGAAAGAATGGATAGAGTTGGGCCAGGGGCATAACATGGGACCCTGAACATCCCGAGCCTCTGTGTCTATCCTGAGGTGAAAGTGAAAATACAACTGCAATACAATCGAAATTTGCCTAGCTTACGTAACGGTAAGTTTCAATTCTATTAAGGACACGGAGGCGAGGATTATGCTATATCTTCCTTTGCTTTATTAACATAAAGAAACCACAGCAGCTCAGGAAAAGATATAATAAGAACACAAGATGCTTTAAACATAAAGCATTGACGTAATGTTCAACAAAAATCAACAACAACTCCCAAGAGTCTCTTTGCTTATAATCATAGTCCACAGTCCTTTGTCTCTGTCCATCGTCCCTATATAACCGGACTTCCCATCATCTTCCTCCTCTTTCTTCGCGCAGATCACGCTTAAGCCTCATTGGTCCTGTTTAGCACCGTCGTTGCCTGCCAAAAAAGGAACAGCATCAGCGAGGTGGCCCAGGAAATGCGACAACAAGGCGAGGAGCATGCAGAGAACAACACAGTACTGACAACGTAAAGGAAAACGCTTTACTTACTGCCATACGGGTGGGTAGAGACACCACCGTAGTCCGGGTGGGATAATCCTCGCCTCCGTGTCCTTAATAGAATTGAAACTTACCGTTACGTAAGCTAGGCAAATTTCGATTCTATGTCAGGACCGGAGGCTTCAGATTATGCTAGTTTAAAGCTTACTTACCACCAACTGAGCCAAATCCACCACCGGCTTAAAATAAAACCTCTTGAAGGTGGAATCCGAGGACCAGTCCGCAGCTCGCATAAGGTCCTCCAGACGAGCACCCACCGAGAATGCCTTAGAGGCCATGGCTCCCCTGGCGGAGTGTGCTCCAAAGAGAGAAGTATTGATGCCCGCTTCCTGCATGACCCAACGCACCCACCGAGCAATAGTGGGGGAAGAGACAGCTTTGTGTGGCTTCCGCAGGGCAATCAACAACTGACGCTCGCCCGGAGGGCGCAGATCCAAGGTCAGGTCCTCATAAGCTTTGAGGCATTGCACGACACACAACTTAGGAGTGTCAGTAAAGGCTGGATAAGAAATGGAACGCGACGACGTCTTAGTGCGTCGGCCCACCGTAAAGGTAACCCCATCCGGGGAAAAAATGCGTGCAGAAACATCCAGCGCGCGCACGTCCGAGACGCGCCTACAAGAGACCAGACATAACAACATGGCTAACTTCGCAGACAGCTCTTTAAGAGACAGATAGGAATTGGCCGGCCACGACAGGAACAAATTCAGAACCAAATTGACGTCCCAAAGGACGGAGTACCTGGGCTCCGGCGGCAGCGCGAGGCGAACAGCGCGCAGAAGCCGGCACACAAAAGGATGTTCCCCTACCGGATGGCCATCGATGCTATCATGGCCAGCAGAAATCGCCGATCGAATAGCATTGATCGTCCTATACGCTAGACCCTTGTCGGCCAAATGCGCTAGAAAATTCAGCACGGGAACGAGGCCTGCGACCACGGGATCCAGATCCCTTCGTAAACACCAACGCATCCACTTAAGCCAAGCGGATCTGTAACGCTTCGTCGTACTATCGGCCCATGCCTTGGCGAGCAAGTGCTCAGCTGACCCCGAAAGGCCCGGGAGCGTCCAGCGTCTCCTGAGAGCCTCCACGCCACGAGGCGGAGAGTGTTCTGCACGACGAGAGGGTGAGGTTCCTGATCCGGGCTCGTCAGGAGCAGAGGAAACAGGGGGAGTAGGATTGGAAAATCCCAGGAAAGTTCCAGAAGAACCGGAAACCATACTTGAGACCTCCACAGCGGTGTAACCAACACCAGGTCCGCACCCTGGCGGCGTATTTGAGCCGCCGTTCGCATGATCATGGAGAACGGGGGAAACGCAAACGGTTGTTCCCGACTCCAATCCTGTAAGAACGCGTCCGTGGCCTCCGCCAGAGGGTCCGGCCTCCAGCTGTAGAACCGCGGCAGCTGGTGGTCGAGACGGGACGCGAAGAGGTCCACCGAGAAAGGGCCCCAAAGGGAAAGTAGCCACCGGAAGACTCCCGGATCCAGTTTCCACTGGCTGGCATCCCTGAGATGTCGAGAGTGCCAATCCGCTACTTGGTTGGACTGGCCTGGCAGATACTCTGCCGTCACCGCAATGTGACGAGACAGGCAATAATCCCAGAAGTCCTTCGCTAGATCCGCCAAAGCGCGGGACCGAGGACCTCCCAGGTGGTTCACATATCGGACCGCCGAAATATTGTCCATCCGTAGCAGGACACAAGCCTTGACCGAATCCTTGGTCCAACAGCGAACCGCGAAGGAGCCCGCAAGGAGCTCCAAACAATTGATATGCAATTGTTGTTCTGCTGACGACCAGGCGCCGCCGGTGGAAAAATCCCCGCACCGGGCGCCCCAGCCCGACCTGCTTGCGTCGGACTCTATGATCAAGTCCGGAGCCGACCCGAAGATCGCTCGCCCATTCCATGCCTCCATGTGAGACAGCCACCATGACATCTCCTCCTTCACCTCGACCGTGAGGGGAACCCACTGGTCGTAACACATCCCACGGCGCAAATGCTGCGCCTTCAGGCGCTGAAGAGCCCTGTAGTGCAGCGGGCCTGGGAAAATCGCCTGGATGGAGGACGATAGAAGACCCACCACCTTGGCGACATGGCGCAGTGACGTACGATCCCTCGCGATCGTCTGCCGAAGCAGGTGTCGTATCTTTGCGACCTTCCGACCCGGCAGGCTCAAGACCGCCTGTACCGAGTCCACCACGAAACCTAAAAAGGTGATCTGCTGAGTGGGAACCAAGACCGACTTGGAGCCGTTGACAACGAACCCCAGTCTCTGAAGCAGGCCGACAGCTTGACGCAGCTGTCCTGCCAGCACCTCTGGGCACTGTCCCATGAGGAGGATGTCGTCTAGGTATACTATCATACGGACCCCCTGGCTTCTGAGAAACTCCACCACCGGGTGAAGGACCTTCGTGAAGCACCACGGGGCCGAAGAAAGACCGAACGGCAGGGCGGTGAATTCGAACACCTTGCCGTCCCACAGGAATTGTAGGAAACGACGATGAGGGGGGTGGATGGGAACGACCAAGTAGGCATCTTTGAGATCCAGTCGCACCATCCAATCCCGAGGGAGGAGCACGTCCCGAAGGAGGTGGATCCCCTCCATCTTGAAGTGACGGTAGACCAACCACCCATTGAATTCCTTGAGATTGATCACAGGCCTCTTGCCCCCATCCGTCTTGTCCACCAGGAAGACGTTGCTGAGGAACCCATGTGGGTGGCGCGTTGATAGACGGATGGCTCCCTTGCGCAGCAAGTCCGAGACCTCCCCGTCTATCAATCGCGCGTCGGATTCTGAGAAAACCATCGGGCGCGGGGGCCGCACCTGCGTTGGTTGGTCGTGAAATTCTATATGGAAACCTCTCACAGTTTGCAAAACCCAAGCATCGGCAGTGAGCAATTCCCACTCCCCGTAAAAGCTTGCCAGCCGCCCCCCAATCGGAACTTGATCCAAGCAAAGTACACTCACCGGGGGCATTTCCTTGTCCGGAGTTCTTCTTGAATCCTCTGCCACCATAGCGCTGTCCCCTCGTGGGGTAGAAATTGGTGTAGTTGGCCGAGGTCTGGTACTGACCTCGTCCGGAGCCTTGTCCACGGTTGTTGGTCTGCTGACCACGGCCGATCGCGCGGCCCCTGCCGCGACCGGCCCCTCCAGAAAAACGCTGGTGGAACACCCTCTTGATGCTGGACTGGGCCTTGTCCAGCGACGTGAACGTGTTCACGAACTTACCAAGCTCGCGGATAAAAGGCTCACCGAAGAGGCCACCCTGGGCCACGGCACCTGCCTCCGACGAGGCCAGGTCCCCCAGCTTCGGGTCCAGCTTGATAAGGAGCGACCGCCGCCGCTCCGTGGACAGAGCACAGTTGGCGTTGCCCAAGAATACGATCACCCTCTGGGCCCAGTTGGAGAGCACCTCCGGTGAAATGGCGGTGCCATTCGCTCGAGCCTCCTCCGCCATATCGAGGCTCTTCGTGGCAGGCCCGACCGCATCCAACAGCTTGTCCTGGCAGGCCCGCCAGGACCGGTCGATCCCCTTCCTGGGGTCCTTCATGAATTTCGCCAGGAAGGTGGCCATCTTGGGATCCAATTCTGGTGTCATGGCCACTTTCCCCTCCAAAGTAGGCCGAGGGCATTCCCCGCGCAGGCAACCCCTCGCCTCCTTCTCCAGGGGCTTGCGCAACCTGCCCGCGACAAACTTCGCCACCGTCTCCCCCGGGGCCCAGGCCGCGGATCGGGGGTGGACGATCTCGTCCGGGTCCAGCACGCCCGACTCATCTCGGGGCATCTCCTTCCCTGAAGGCACGGGAGCCAAGAACGGGACGACTCCCCGTCGTCATCCGTGTCCGGAGAGTCGTAGATCGGGGAGGCGGGCGCCGTCGACAGGCCGCCCAAAGTGCCAGGTTCCACCAAGGGCGTCGGAGGCACCGCCGTCGCCTTGGCCAGGAAGGCGTCACGAAGACGCTCGAAAGCGCCCTTATCCACGCCTTGGGCCTCCGATGAAGGCCCTTCACCTCGGGGTCTCTTCGGAGCGGGCGGCAGCCCGCCGGACGTCCCCGGGAGTTCGGGGGACCGCGGCACCTGCGCCGCTGCCAGCTTCGCACACTCCTCCACGATGCGGGCCGAAAGGCGGTCCTCCATGGGCCCTACCACCTCCGTCACACAACGATAGATGGAGTTGTCCACCGCTTGGTAAAACTCATCATCCTGCAGATAGGGGCAGGCCTCCTCCTCGTACTCCCCTTCCATCTCGGAACCGAGGGGCAATGCGGGGCACCCAAGAGGGCGGCAACCGAGAAAGTTCTCGAATGTGGGCAGGCCCAGCGGCTGCGATCACGTTTTGGGCCAACTGACGTGGCAGGTGGGCTGCACCAACCCCCAAGCGCGCAGACCCTCCTCGCCGGGACCGGGTCTACGTACCCCTCAAGCGCGCTAGGCCACACACTGTTAAAGAGGTGCACAGATCTCGCCCGAAGGCGATACACGCGGTCAAAACCGCTATACAGACCCCAGAGGGCGTCAAAATTGTGAAAGTACAGACCCGGATCACCAGGTGTCAGAGGGGTACGCGAGGGCCGGCCCCTGCGCAAGCAGACCCCACGGCGCGGCTCCTCGTACTGCAGAGGCGCGCCGGAGGGTCGGCGAGGCGACAGGCCGCCCCCTTGCGGTCTATGTACACACCGCACACAAGTGGGAATAAAGTCGCGTAGGAACGACAGAACGTTCCCGCAACCAGGGACTCTGAAAGGGAAGAAACCATGCAAGGAGTCCCCAAAGACCGCAAGACAGTCAATCACAATAAAAGAAGACAAAATAGAAAACACTTATCTGGCTGCGGGAGCAGCGAAGAAAGAGGAGGAAGATGATGGGAAGTCCGGTTATATAGGGACGATGGACAGAGACAAAGGACTGTGGACTATGATTATAAGCAAAGAGACTCTTGGGAGTTGTTGTTGATTTTTGTTGAACATTACGTCAATGCTTTATGTTTAAAGCATCTTGTGTTCTTATTATATCTTTTCCTGAGCTGCTGTGGTTTCTTTATGTTAATAAAGCGAAGGAAGATATAGCATAATCTGAAGCCTCCGGTCCTGACATAGAATTTTATTTTTGCAAGCGCAGAGGCCTCGTGCAGAGAAAAGGAGCTTCAATACCACTCACTATAACTGGGGCTAGCCTCGCTGAGAGAGAATTCTAGCAGAGGTGCGAGAGGACAGCTGGCAGACTGGAGATTAGGGATGAAGGGCTAGGATAGGGATGAAGGGCTAGGATGTGGTGAAAGGGCAGGTGAGGGGGCAAGACTGCGAGACAAGTTTGAGAGAGGTGCGAGAGGTGTAAGAGAAAATTAAGAAAGAAGGAGAGAAGGAATGAGGAAAAAGATACGAGGGAAAGCGCGGGACAGGAAGGCAGGTGACAAGAGTGACCGTAAATAAACCCAGACTGAGGAAACAGGCAGAGAAGAGAGTGGATAAAATAAGGTAGGAGGGAGGACGATAAGAACGGCATGGAAAGAAGTGAAATGAGTAATAGTGCAACTGCAAGACAGTGGAGAAACAGTAGAGAGAAGACGTGAGGAGCAGGGGAGAAAGATATAGACAATGCAACGATGACAAGGGAACGCATAACGATTGGAAATAAGAGATTTCAGAGAGACCAAGAAAGCAAGAGAGACAAGGGTAAATTCCTAGTTATTTTCACTAGCAGAATTATACAAACAATCTGGCTTCTTATAACATGCATGCATGTTTTCTTCAACTGATGTAATAGCGATATTTGAATATAGCATGATATTGTGGACATGTATTATACGGTGCTAGCAATCTACATTCTTTTTACAGCAAAACAATGGGCCCATATCTTAGTCAAATGATTGGTGCATAGTCACTGATAACACAATTGGCATTTTCTTTAGGCAGTAAAATTAAATGAAACCTTTTTAAAGCCTACTACAACAAAGCAATGTTGGCAGAGCATACAGGTGTACCACATCGGTTTCTAGATATTTGCAGAGCGCCCCATATATAACTTTGCAATGCGACTCTCTGAACATTCTGCCAGCCTCACCTTCCCTTTAAAGAATACCTGGGGCCCCCTCAAGGAGTGGAGGAGTAAAGACATAGGTACCACTCCTATATGTACTCTTTCCGAAAGTATTTTTCTATTTTCACACATCAACTGAAGCAGATGTAGAAGATCACCACCTATACAAAAGCATAAAGGCCCATTCTCAAGCTTTTGAAAGCACATTTCCCAGTAGAGAAGCTAGTGTGCGGATCCTGATATTCATACAATAACTAGGCTGATACAAAGGCTGTTAGTTTCAGAGGCACAGGAAGAGGAAGATAGCTAGTGACAGCGACTGTACCAAAAGGTTACTGCACTTTGCACCCACATTTGCTGCGCAACAATTAGAAGTAATCCAAAAATCCCAAGTAAACAATCAGTGTTGAAAATCCTAGATTCAGACATCATCAGAAAATGAATGATGAAGGGAGGTTTTGAGCGAACAGGCTTTTGGGCATCTGGCTCATTGATCTATGCGACATTTAAACAGGAAGTGTATCCCGAGGGATAGCCCTGCTGTCTCAGGCCCCGGCTGAATGTCATGACTGTGGGTGTCTATAAACAGTGGGATAAAGCGGCTCCACCAAACCTCATGAAGGTGGAAGATAGGAGACAAAGACAGTAAACAACCATGTGGTCGGAGGCCCTCAATTTACCTTTCAGGGTGAATATAAGATTTTGCAACTCCTTGGTCAGTGTATTTTGTCCTCCCCCTTATTTTGGAGGAGACTTGCCACTGAATTTTGTGGAACTATGTCTGGTGACCTATCATCCTCCGTCATTGACTAAAGTATCTGTCTTCTGTGAATACCATGATCCTGTACTTCAAACGTATGACATTCTTAAGTTATGCCTCATTATCGTCCAATTTGAGCTTGTAAAGCGCACTGCTACCCGTAGGTTTCCTGGCGCTGTATAACGCTGGGGAACCCGCCCTGTCTTTCCCTGTGAGATGGTCCCTATTGGGCACCCACAAGGTGAAGCCAGGCATCCCCGGCGTTGATGGGGCCGTTTGTGGAGATTAAGCAAGCTATTGCCCAGAGTTGCTGAGTGGAACCCATGGTTAGAGTGACACCGAGGCGAGATTTATCAAGCCCGCTGACATTGGCCCAAACACCCTGCCGCGTCGGGAATTGAACCCTGGTCCCGGGCTGTCCTCTGCTTCTGGGTCTGCCGCCTCTAACCTGTGAGCCACACTACTCACACTATAGCCATATAACTTGCTATTTTCATATAGTATTCCAGTTTTGTGAATACGCAACAAGTTCTTAAGAACCGTATCTACTGCTTGAAAGAGCCAGCCTACTATACAGATTTTACAATGCACATACATTTATTCATGGATTGTTGCAAAGGTCACTACTGAAATGCGTAAACAGTCAATCACCCATTGAATTAGGGAGAGCCACTTCCTTCTGCCACTGATGTTAACGTTTTCATAACCATACCAGTCTTGTCTAAGTATGCTCCCTTTCCACAGTGGTTATGCGGACTCCATTATCCCTAGTGAAAACATCAGTTGACTCTCTTAAAGAGCCTCTGGTGACTGCTGAAGACGAATACAGACCATTCACACCAGTAAAAAGTCAATAGCAAAAACAGAAAACAGAAAAAAAGTCCAACACCTTGTTCAACAGGCATCCGTTTCTTTGGTTTCTCTCCTCTACTAACCACTGTACTCTCCGCCCTCCTTTTACCAATGAGAACAGTCTACCAGCTAAAGGGTTGCTGTTAAAGCAACATGGTTAAGAAGCAGTAACCAGCATTAATAAACGAGACACATCAGATCTTTATAAGGATAACTTAGCCTCCCAGTCACTTCCACTGCTCCTCAGTTACCAAACCATCTCCAGCTCAAACATATCCTTATACATTGACTGGGTAAACAGGTACTCCACTTGTTAGACGGACCGGGAGGGTCGGCCGAGATTACGGGGAGAGGTCTCCAGGGAGAGCCGTCTCCAACGACTGTACAGATAAGTAACTTCCCCCCCACAGACGGACACCACACAAGATTGAAGGTTAACGAGACTTTATATGCACTTCTTAGGTTACGTTGATATAATACAAGGAGGTCTGGACTCAGGGGTCCCCTCGGTTCTGATCTCTGGTTGAGGAAAAGGGTAGCGGGACAGTCTTAGTTACCAATGAGTTCAATAGCTCTCAATCCTCGAGCTCGGCGTGGTTGCTGATCGGGCCGTGGAGGAGCCAAGCAGGTCCCGAGATGGATGAAGGGTGATCGGCGGGCCGTGGAGAAGCCAAGCAGGTCCCGATATGGATGAAGGATGGTCGACGGGCCGTGGAGAAGCCAAGCAGGTCCCGATGCAGATGACAGTTACAACGGTCCGCGGCCCCGCCAGCAGATCCGGACGACGGTGAAGGATGAAGGTTACGACGGCTGTGGCAGCGCCAACAGGCAGGATGATGGTGCACAGGACAGAGCTACGGCAGCGCCAGTAGTCCGTCCAGGATGAGTTCTTCTTTCGTCTCTCGACTCCAAGATACAACTGCCTTCCTGTTCTGGAGCTGCCCCAGTTATAGGGCTGGCGTGCTTTGATGTCCGGACCCTCGCACTTGGAGGTCGGGAGGTCCGGGATGAGGGAGTCCAGACACCCAGCAGGGGGGTGGAGCCAGCGCCCGGGGAGGCGATGGGCGAGCGGCACTGGCCGGGGGAGAACCATCGACACCTCTTTCTCCCATTGACTGGCCAAGTAGCTCGCTCACCTCCTGGGTGGAGGGTGGTGCCGGAATGTCTGAGGCCGGGCTAGGCCCAGGGTTGAGGTCGATCGGGGGCCAGGCGGCCTCGTGGCGAAGTGTCCAAGATGGCGGCCCGGGCTGGGCGCGTGGGTCGGCCGTGGATCGGACCCACGAGTTTATCATGCTCGGGGGCAGGTGTCCCTGAGGGGACGTAGGACGTGCAATGGTGGGGTGTGGTGCTTGTATGACTGGCTCGGGCTTGGTCGAGCCGGGGGAGAGCGGCCCGTCACGTGGCCTGTCCAACATGCGTCCCCCCCAGCTGAAGGCGGGGAGAGTTACCCATCCTCTTGGGGACTCTCTTCGTCGAGGCGGAAAAACCGGGACAGGCCATCCGCGTTGGCGTGGTCAGACCCAGGCCGGTGTTCAACGGTAAAGTCCATACCTTGCAAGGAGATGGACCAGCGTAGCAGTTTTGGGTTTTCCCCCCGCATATGCATCAACCACTGCAGGGGTCGGTGGTCAGTCTGCACCCGGAAGTGGGTGCCAAAAAGGTAGGGTCGGAGCTTCTTGAGGGCCCATACCACAGCGAAGGCTTCCCTCTCTATGGTGCTCCAGCGTTGCTCCCGTGGTAGGAGTCTCCGGCTGATGAAGGCCACCGGTTGATCAAGGCCTTCGGTGTTCACCTGGGACAGGACCGCCCCAATGCCCTGGTCGGAGGCGTCCGTCTGGACGACGAACTCCCGGCTGTAGTCTGGGGCCTGGAGTACAGGAGCGGAACACATGGCGGCCTTTAGCTGTTCGAAGGCCGCTTGACACTCTGGGGTCCAGTTCACCTTCTTGGGCTGATTTTTCGACGTGAGTTCGGTGAGAGGCCCCACGATGGTACCATAGTCTTTCACGAACCTTCGGTAGTAGCCCGTGAGGCCCAGGAAGGCTCGCACCTCAGTTTGAGTGTTAGGGGGTTGCCAGTTCTGGATGGCGGCAATTTTCAGTTGAAGAGGGGCCACTAGACCGCTTCCCACTTGGTGTCCGAGGTAGGTCACTGACCCTTGTCCAATTTGACATTTGCTGGCCTTGATCGTGAGGCCAGCTCGCTGAAGGGCTTGCAACACTGCCTGGAGGTGGTGGAGGTGCTCGGTCCAGTGGTGGCTGTACACAGCGATGTCGTCCAGGTAGGCGGCGCTGAACTCTTCGAGCCCCGCCAGGACCTGATTGACGAGCCGTTGGAAAGTCGCTGGGGCATTTTTCATGCCGAAGGGCATGACCGTGAAGTGATAGTGGCCATCGGGGGTGGAGAAGGCAGAACGTTCTTGTGCTCGGGGTGTGAGGCCGATCTGCCAATAGCCTGCCGTTAGGTCGAAGATGCTGAGGTAACGGGCAGCGCCCATTCGGTCGACCAGTTCATCTGCCCGGGGGATGGGGTGTGCGTCCGTTCTGGTGACTTCATTCAGGCCCCGGTAGTCGACACAGAACCGGAGTTCGGGTGTGGTTCCGGGGGCGGCTGCTTTGGGGACCAGTACGACCGGGCTGGCCCATGGACTGTCGGAGGGCTCGATGACCCCGAGCGTGAGCATCTTAGTTACTTCCGCCTGGATGCAGGCCCGTACCCGATCAGGTACGCGGTAGGCCCGGTGGCGGATAGGAGGGCTGTCTCCGGTGTCCACATCGTGCACACACCAGGAAGTGACACCTGGGGTGAGGGAGAACAGGCTGGCAAATCGTGATAGGAGGGCTTGGCACTCTTGGCGTTGTTCCTGGGTGAGGGTCTCCGAGAGTCGGACCCCATCCACGGAGCCGTCTTGCTCCTGGGTCCGCAAGAGGTCAGGGAGAGGCTCGGAGTCGTCCTCAACCCCGTTGTCTGTGGCCATCAAGAGGCTGAGTTCTGTTCGTGCAAAGTGGGGTTTCAGTCTGTTGGTGTGGAGGACTCGGAGCGGATTCCGGGCGGACTCCATATCGATCAGATAGGTGGCGGGTCCCTTGCGCTCGATTACCTTGAAGGGTCCCGTCCATTTGTCTTGGAGAGCGCACGGTTCTGTGGGGGACATTACCCAGACCTGTTGCCCCGGCTCGAATTCAATAGATGAGGCGTTCTGGTCATACCATCTCTTCATGTCCTCTTGACTGGCCTCTAGGTTGGCTTTCGCTAGGTCTCTGAACCGCTGGGACTGGTTGCGGAGGGTGAGGAGGTACCGGAAGACATCTGGAGGACTCTTGGCCGGAGGCAACTCCCAGCCTTCTTTGATCAGGCTGAGTGGCCCCCGTACTGGGTGCCCATAGAGCAGCTCGAATGGGCTGAAGCCTAGGGACTTCTGTGGGACCTCCCGGTAGGCGAAGAGGAGGCACGGCAGCAGCACGTCCCACTGGCGACGGAGGGGTTCTTCCAATCCCCCGATCATCCCTTTTAGTGTGCGATTGAACCGTTCAACAAGTCCGTTTCCTTGGGGGTGATAGGGGGTCGTGAAGCGGTAGGTGACCCCACACTGTTGCCAGAGGGACTTCATGTATTTGGAAATAAAGTTCGTGCCTCTGTCACTGACGACTTCTCGGGGGAACCCCACACGGGAGAAGATCCCCATCAGGGCCCTGCCGACCACTGGGGCTGTGACGGTCCGGAGAGGAATAGCCTCAGGGTAGCGGGTGGCGTGGTCCACTAGTACTAGGATGAAGCGATGGCCTTGTCTTGTACGTGGGTCTAGGGGTCCCACAATGTCTATTCCGACCCTCTCAAATGGGGTTGTGACTACGGGAAAGGGTTGCAGGGGGGCCTTTAATTTGCGGCCGCTCTTCCCACTGGCTTGGCACGTGGGGCAAGATCGGCAATGCTGGTGCACATCGTTTCTCATTTTTGGCCAGAAGAAGTGGGTCACTAGGCGGCTGTAGGTTTTATCTTGTCCCAGGTGCCCTGCCAGGGGAACATCGTGGGCCAGATTTAGCAGGAAGTCTCTAAAGCGGAGTGGCACCACTAGTACTCGGTTGGCCCCCAGCTCGGCGATTCGTTGCTCGCTGTACAGTAGGTCATTGTCCCAGTAGACCCAATGAGCTCCGGAGGTATCCCCTGCGCTTTGGGCGAGCGCTTGTTGTCGGAGTCCCTCAAGGGAGGGACAGGTCTTCTGCTCCTGACGAAATTGTTCTTGTGTGGGCCCCCCTTCTTGAGCCCACTGGTCGAGATTAGCAAGGTCGGAAGGTTGAGCAGGTTCGAGGGGGATGCACTGGTCGGGGGTCTCGGCGGGGGCGACCGGCGGCGGAGGCGCCGGCCATTCTGGTTCTTCCGGGTGATGGTTGGCACGGGCGGCCATAGACCGGGTGGTGACGCACGCCCAGTCTGGGACGCCCAACATCCCCAAGTGTTCTTTTCGCTCCACGGCTGCCCACGGGGAGCTTTCCAGGTCATTTCCGAGGAGGCAGTCCACGGGGGCGTCGTCTCGGACCGTTACTTTCAACATGCCGGAGACCCCTCCCCATTCAAAGGGGACGCAGGCCATCCGACACAGACTCTCCGAGTTGTCGGCTGATCGTACAGGGCAGAGAATGTTCGGTAGATATTGCTCTGGGGTCACCAGATGACAGCGGACGGCTGTCACACTGGCCCCGGTGTCTCGAAGGGCTTCGGCCCGTTGTCCATTGATGCTCACCCATTGGCCGTACTTCTGGGTGTTAGCGGGTAGGGGGACCCGCGGGACCATGTCTCTTCCCCCTAAGCACGCGAGAGTCATGGCGGCTGGCTCCCACCCTTGATACTCTTGCTCGTCTGTTTCTTGTTCCTCGGAGATCTGTTCTTCCCCTAGTGCCGCGGCGGTCACCTGGCGGGGTCTTGGGCTCTGATACTGCGGGCAGCTTGGGTCATTTGCATAGTGGCCGACTCGTTGGCATCGGTGACATGTAACATTGGCTCTGTATCCCGGTCGCGCCGGGGTGCTGCCCCGGTTGGCCGGGGGGGTGGTGCTGGTAGTGGGGGCGGCCGGAGTGTTGTCTCTCCCTCGTCCTTGGCCCCCTCCTCCTCCTCTGGATCGGTGGTGACCATTGTTGTTCCTGTTCTGCTCGTAGGACCCATTCCGGCCCACTCGGGTGATCTCCCACCGGTCAGCTTCGGCTGCGAGCTGCCGGGGATCGGTTAACTTGCTGTCGAGGAGGTGTTGGCGTAGTTCAATGAAGCAGTTGTTGGACAGATGCTCCCATACCATCAGATTGAACAACTGCTCGTAGGTCGTGACGTTGTTCCCTCTGATCCAGCCTTCGAAGGCTCGGCTAAAGTACGTTACATAGTCCACCCAAGTTGTACCTGGAATGCGTGTGCAGTCTCGGAACCTCTGACGGTACATCTCGGGCGTGAGGCCATAGCGAGTGAGGAGGGCCGCTTTCATATGGTCGTAGGAGGTCATCTGGTGGTCTGGGAGCTGTAACAGAGTATCGCGGCCCTCATTGAGGAATTTGCCCCATAGGCCGGCTCCCCAGTCGGCTCTATCGATCCGGTGCGCAGTCATCGCGATTTCATATGCTTTAAACCATTGCTGGATGTCGTCTTCTCGAAAATATTCTCGGACCACATCCTTGGGGATGTGCACTTTTTTGTCCGTGGTCCCGGGGGTGGACGGTCTGTCGGGCACCCCTAATTCTTTATTCTGTTTGCGCAGGTTGATCTCGGCTAGGTTCCGCTCGTGCTCGTACGTTAGTCTTTTTTCCTCGAGCTCCCTTTGCCTCTGTTTCTCCTCTCTTTCTTCTCGGAGGCGAAGGTGCTCTAAGTTTATTTTTTGCTCGGCCAATTTGAGTTCTATGTCCATCTTGAGTCGGGCCATTTCAAGTTCGTGTAGTCGGGCTTTTTCTCTTTCTTGGATCTCGTCTTGCGAGAGACCCGTTCTTTGCTCTTCAGGGGCCGTGTTGGTCTTTTTCGCGGTGCTTTGCTCCGGGGCTTCGACATCCCCGGTCTCTGCCCAAGATTCTAGGGCATGCTTAAAATCGTCCTTGGTACTTAGTCCGGTGGTAGCGATACCTAGTTCGATGCAGAACTGCTTTAGTTCACGATGGCTGTATTCCTCTAGCTTTTCCATTTGGAACTTCTCAGTTGATCCGCTCTCTTTAGTCGACATTGTTGTTCGTTGTGGGGTGAGCTACTCTCTGTACGTTATGCGGTGATTCGGATCGCGCCGCTGGCCACCAATGTTAGACGGACCGGGAGGGTCGGCCGAGATTACGGGGAGAGGTCTCCAGGGAGAGCCGTCTCCAACGACTGTACAGATAAGTAACTTCCCCCCCACAGACGGACACCACACAAGATTGAAGGTTAACGAGACTTTATATGCACTTCTTAGGTTACGTTGATATAATACAAGGAGGTCTGGACTCAGGGGTCCCCTCGGTTCTGATCTCTGGTTGAGGAAAAGGGTAGCGGGACAGTCTTAGTTACCAATGAGTTCAATAGCTCTCAATCCTCGAGCTCGGCGTGGTTGCTGATCGGGCCGTGGAGGAGCCAAGCAGGTCCCGAGATGGATGAAGGGTGATCGGCGGGCCGTGGAGAAGCCAAGCAGGTCCCGATATGGATGAAGGATGGTCGACGGGCCGTGGAGAAGCCAAGCAGGTCCCGATGCAGATGACAGTTACAACGGTCCGCGGCCCCGCCAGCAGATCCGGACGACGGTGAAGGATGAAGGTTACGACGGCTGTGGCAGCGCCAACAGGCAGGATGATGGTGCACAGGACAGAGCTACGGCAGCGCCAGTAGTCCGTCCAGGATGAGTTCTTCTTTCGTCTCTCGACTCCAAGATACAACTGCCTTCCTGTTCTGGAGCTGCCCCAGTTATAGGGCTGGCGTGCTTTGATGTCCGGACCCTCGCACTTGGAGGTCGGGAGGTCCGGGATGAGGGAGTCCAGACACCCAGCAGGGGGGTGGAGCCAGCGCCCGGGGAGGCGATGGGCGAGCGGCACTGGCCGGGGGAGAACCATCGACACCTCTTTCTCCCATTGACTGGCCAAGTAGCTCGCTCACCTCCTGGGTGGAGGGTGGTGCCGGAATGTCTGAGGCCGGGCTAGGCCCAGGGTTGAGGTCGATCGGGGGCCAGGCGGCCTCGTGGCGAAGTGTCCAAGATGGCGGCCCGGGCTGGGCGCGTGGGTCGGCCGTGGATCGGACCCACGAGTTTATCATGCTCGGGGGCAGGTGTCCCTGAGGGGACGTAGGACGTGCAATGGTGGGGTGTGGTGCTTGTATGACTGGCTCGGGCTTGGTCGAGCCGGGGGAGAGCGGCCCGTCACGTGGCCTGTCCAACACCACTCCATCTAAAAATAACTTTTCCAGGCAATTCTGATCTGGACATGTAAGCCTATACTACATCTAAAATGTAATATCACAGCGTGCAAATCAGTAGGATGAGCTACACAAAAATAACACAAAATACAGTCATTTAAGCTGTGAACATTTCACTTCTCAAGCTTCACTCCATTCATCAACAGTATGACTAGCTGGAAAATGTAATAACTGTACGTAGCAAACCATGTGTGCATTTCTCTCCCATCACTGAAAGTGTACCAACATGTTTCTAACAACAAAAACACTATTCAATAAAGTGAGGGCTTTAAGTGTTAATGGTCATCTTGAGGAACTCGAGTCGCATCTGTCTTAAATGATGCCAATTAAACAAATTAAATCCAATGATCTAATTATGCATTACATATCGGATCTTGATGAACAAATCCTTATAACCATGCCTAATGTTCAGGGCTAATTACGAAAAGTCACAATAAATTAAGGTGCTCATTTGTCAGTCTTGCATCTTCTTTGTTTTTAATTTAAAAATCTAAGACATAATTCTACAACATGACCCTGACCCCCCTTGCTCTCGACACAGTGTGAAATGCTACCGAAACGGAGATGTTTTTAAGAAATACTTAAACGAATCAAACCACGTCATCCACCTGTTGGGTAGTTCAACTACAACAACAAATTGGTTGCTTTTTTTCAAAAAATGGTGTCACGTGTGGACTGGAGCTTAGGACCAGCGGTCCAGGTCGTGTTTTCCACAGATTTTACATCAAAACTGCAAAAAAGTATTTAGGTTAGCCTCTGTGTGGCCGAAGCAAAGCTAGATTTCAGAATAGTCTTTTTATAATAGTGAAGACCCACATGCCCACCAGGAGATGTGGGTGGCAGGTATCGGAGATAATATAGGAGGAGGTCACAAGAGAGACCAGGTACACTGTATGTTGTGCAAGCCTATCGCCATCCTCACTCCTCCACCAAAGACATCTCTTCGCCCCAAAGCCCTGCCTCATATACCCAATAGTACCCATAAAAAAGGCAGGGTACAAGGGAATAGAGGGGCATACACAATAGGAAATGAAGCCAAAAATCATCAATAATTTGCCGATACCTTTCTAAAAAGAAGTATCTTGGTTCATGCAAACCAGTACTTAATTTTATCCGGTTGGTCTCCAGCTATACTCTCTTTCCTAGAACTACTATTCAACACTGACAAAACACCCAGACTCAAAAGGACACAATAGAGCACTGCACACACGTACATCAAACTACAGATATTCACACAGGTGGGTATCACTGTAAATACACAGCAGTGCCTCTCCAATCACATACTACATACAACTCATCCAAAAGTAAACTTTAAACAGAACATTGTACATGTACACAAACATGCAGCACAGCACAGGTATGCCTTATGGTTGGGCTTCAATATGATCACAACACCTCCGTCTACCAGCGAAAACAATACATCCTATAACAGAATACATTAAGAGAAACTGTAAAATTTCCTAGCTAATGTGAAAGTCAGTTTCAATTCTATGAAGGGCACAGAGGTGAAGATTATGCTTTTTCTTTCTTCTTCATTTAAGCTCAACAGCCTAACTGACTTTAGTAACATGAAACTATTTAAGGACTACACATATCGCACGAGTCTAAGAAAAAGAAAAGAATCAATTCACCTATCACTGTACAGCAACTCATAAAACAATCCTTAAGAAAACAGCTCTTACCTATTTCGCATATATGATATCAGCCATGGATGTCATGTATTACTTTAAAGAAGATCCAGTTTCTGATTTGCTCCCATCAGAAACAAAGTGAAATTAAAATGTGTCACCTTTCCAATTATATTCAACATTTTAAACAACTACAAAAGAAAGATCTGGCCTCTTAAGACAGGTTAGATCCTCCCACTGCCAAAGAAACCTACAATGATAGACTCACCAACTACCAGCATATCACTCACCTACCATTCATTTGGCAAGATCATTGAAAAAGCAGTCTATGTTCAACTCTAAGATCACATCAATGATAACGATCGCCTAAATGGCTACCAGTCAGGCTTCAGATCACACCGCAGCATGTAGCACGCAGCAGGCTACCTTACACATTGTAGACTATGCACGCCTGACCAAAATGAACATGGCCCCTACCCCTTGATGTTGTAGGACTTTTCAACTACCATCAACACTTATCCCACTGTCCAGCATACCCTGAAGTCTTGAATGGGATCTGACCGATCCCAGTTTGTTCACATGGGCACCCCCAGGTCCCAAAAGAATCCCATAATCTGCAAAGTCCCTGGGGCTCTATACGGTCTCTTGTCATCTTAAACCTCAACATGGAGCCACTGTGAGCTCTCCTCTGAGATAACATTATGATTCACCAATACGCCAATGATACACAACTCTAGTTGAAAGTCTCATCTGCTTCAGACATCCAATGGTTCAAACACTGCCTGCACATCATCCAATCCAGTGCATACATGGAGCTCAACCCAAACAAGACAGAAATCATTTTATTTACCAAAAAAAACAACAATAAACAGTACAAATCTGGCTAAATGACACGAAATGTGCTTGCTTCAAACATCAACTTTTACCAAATGCCAAGGCACTTCGGGACAGATGTAGGTCGCCAATTACCGGTCGGTAACGGCCGATTTCAGCCGTTACCGACCGGTAGTTGGTTTTTGAGATGTAGGGGCCTGTATTTTACAGAATCGGTAAATTTACCGATTCTGTAAAATACCGAATTGGTAATTTTACAGATTCGGAAAATCAAGATGTAAGTGGCACTCCACAGAGTGCCACAGGCCCTTAAGAGTCGGTATTTTACCACCCAATCCTATTGGGTGGTAAAATATCGAATCCAGGTGTGCATGCACATCTGAGCATGCACACCTGTGCCATGTGACACACAGACATTCCCTTAGGGCATGTATGTGTGCCACATGGCACACAAGCCTGCACTTGGGGTGCAAGAGAGTGTCAAAGTGACACCCCCGGCACCCTTGCTGGATTCCGTATTTACGGATTCGGTAAATACCGAATTGATTGATCCCCATTGATTCCTATGGGCTCCAAAGCCCATAAGAATCAATGGGGAATACCGATTCGGTATTTACCGAATCGGGAAATATCGGATGTTACAGAATCGGTAATTTAAAAAGAAAAAATTACCTACATCTCCTTCCTTCTAATTTACCGATTCATAAATACCGACTGCTTGTTGTTTCCCTCTGAGGCGGAAGCCAGAGGTCTGTTTTGCTCCCTTGCACCTTTTGCTACAAATTTACCTGCAAAAACGATTGAGACACGAATTGTTTTTAACTCCTGTAATATATTTTAATAGGTGCGCTTTTATACTACTGTCATCCCCTAAGGCGAGATTACTTCGCCGAGGCTCGAACTTCCCTTCCCACAGCGCCGCTGTATTCAGGCGCAGGGAAGCTTTGTACATTACTTGGCCGCCATCTTCAATTGGGAAGGCTGGCCGATAGCTCTGCGCCCCTCCCACCCTCCTCCCGTCCAAAGTATGTACATTAACAACAGTACCGCCCGTCCGCGCAGCGGGCGCGCCAGCGGCGCGCCGAAGGCGCGCCAAAGGCAAGCCCGTCTGCGCCCGTCCGCGCCGGGACCGGGCCCAGGGCCATAACCCCTGCCCTTCCCCTCTCGTACACCCGTAGCGCGCTTCTGGAGATCTGTCCCTCCCACGCCCCGCTCTGCACCAAATACGATGTATCCCTCATGCCGTTGGTGAAACAAACACAATTCCCACATTGTAACATCGCGCCTGTGTTTGTTAACCCAACTACCGCTGCTAAATCTTCAGCTTCAGAGGTTGATACGCACGTTTCCATGGCACTCATTAAAGCGCGCTCCCTGAGCAAACATTGCCAGGAAACAGCCGATCTCATCAGCGACCTTAACCTATATGTTCTCTACATCACAGAGACATGGACCGACGAGGCATCTGCCCCTGACTATGTTACGGCAGTTCCTCCAGGCTATAGTGCCTATCGGCAGGACAGGCCCAAAGGAAAAGGAGGTGGGATAGCCATCATAGCAAGAGACCAATTCGAAGTCCGTTGTTCGCAGATTCCTACTACTTCATGCGAAGCCATGCATTTTAATATAAAATTGTCCCCTACCTATAACTTTAAGGGAATACTGATTTATAGACCCCCTGAGTCTAGATCTGCGTTCCTTGCTAACCTAAGCAATATCACTGAGTCCATAGTTACAGAAGACTCCATTACGATTATGGGAGACTTCAATTTCTATCTAGAGCAACTCAGTGATAGGGATACCACTACCCTTACATCAGACTTAGAAACAATGGGCCTCAGACAATTGGTCACGACCCCTACCCATCAGGCAGGCCACACGCTGGATGGAATTTTTACAAATGTGGAAGGACTGTGCATAACCTCGGCTCTCCCCATGACATGGACAGACCACTCAGTCATTCTTAGCAGACTTACCATCAAAGGCTCGCTGAGAAAAAAGGCGGTTCATGCGAAAAATGGCACGTTCAAAGCATGGAAGGACATCAATCCCAATGACCTTACATTGCTTCTTAATACCACAACCCCGGAACTATCCACCGATCCCAATACCGCAACCAACCAATTCCAGATGTGGCTGGGTGAAGCCACGGCTCAGCTGGCACCTACCAAATCACTCTCAAAAAATAGAAATGTGCCTAAAGCTCAGTGGTATACAACAGAATTAAAAATCCAAAAACAATTAACCAGGAACAGGGAAAGACACTGGCGAAGAACTTACGACAGCGAAAATAAGGAAAAATATAAACAAGCCCTTGCCACCTACAAAGCTATGATAATAGCAGCAAAAAAAGATTTTTCACACTCCATATAGAGACTGCGAAAAATTCCAGTAAACAGTTATATAACATCGCCAAACCCCTCTCTGGAAATGCGCCGGATCTTAATCCACCCCCATCACAAGCACTATGTGATGCCTTATCTGAGTTCTTCTTTGCAAAGGTCAATGATATTTACCAAGCCTTTAACTCAGACTTGGCTAGCAACAGTGCTACTACCCCCGCGATCACTCCCAAAAGTACCATGACCTGTTTCAACCCCCTTACCACTGACCAAATTAAGAGCATAGTAAAATCGATTAAAGCTGGTTCAGCCCTAGACCCATGCCCAACTTCCGTGATCGCTACTGTGCCAGACACAGTTATCCCCATTATCACCGCTGTCTGTAACACAATACTGACATCTGGAATTTACCCTGACTCATTAAAAAACACGCTGATCAAACCCCTGCTCAAAAAGCCCGGTCTAGATAAAGGTGAACTAAAAAACTACCGCCCCATAGCGAGCCTCCCTTTCCTAGCCAAAGTCACAGAAAAGGCTATGAATCAGCAGCTGTCAGCTTACATAGAAAGCCACAACTTGCTGCATGACACTCAGTTCGGTTTCCGTAAACACCATGGTACGGAAAACGCTCTCATCAAAGCAGCTGATGACATAAGAGTCATCCGCGATTAAGGAGGAACAGCATTGCTTGTTCTCCTGGATCTCTCAGCAGCCTTCGACACGGTTGACCACAAGATCTTGGTCGACCGTGTCGAAAGGATGGGTATTCAGCTTACCGCTAGGGACCTACTTGCTTCCTTCCTAGCCAACAGAACCAGGCGGTTACACTGGGCCCTTTCCAATCAGCTGATCTGTCGCTACCGTGTGGGGTTCCCCAAGGCTCATCCCTAAGTCCGACACTATTTAATATATACGTGTCGGACCTTGCCAGTGTCATCAAAGCATATGGGATGAGCCTAACCTCATACGCTGACGACACTCAACTGGTGTTGGCCATAAAGGGTGATGGACAGAAGGTGGCAGAGAGATTCCAAAGTGGGATGATTGCTATCGGTGAGTGGATGGCAAAGAATTGCCTGAAGCTCAACTCCGATAAAACGGAGGTGGTTATCTTTGGTAATCTTTCGCCAGTCTGGTCAGCAGCCTGGTGGCCACCGGCCTTAGGTACACCTCCCTGCCCCACGGTTAAAGTCAGAAACCTAGGAGTAACATTCGATGACCAGCTTAATTTCATGGCCCATGCAAATAAGGTGGCAGCCAACGCCCATTTCAAGCTCAGAATGGTAAGAAAAATTATACCTTATCTACCAGACTCAGCAGCCAAAACGTTAGTCACCTCCCTGGTTTTGACATCGCTAGATTACTGTAACGGTCTGTTGCTCAATGCACAGAGCAGAGTTACCAAAAAACTACAGACCGTGCAGAATGCTGCCGCACGCGTACTGTCAAAAAAACCTAAATTTGCACCCATTTCGGACACTCTGAAAAGCTACCACTGGTTAACCATCCATAACAGGGTAAAATTTAAATCATTGTGCACAGTCTATAAAACACTACAGGACCAAGGACCCCGCTTCCTCAAAGAGCAACTGATTCCCTATAACCCGCCTAGAACACTTCGATCTACCTCACTTAATCAACTAGTGGTTCAACGCAGCCGAACAGTTTCTTGGGGTGACCGCCGCTTTTCAATTGCGGCCCCTAAACTCTGGAACACCCTACCTAACCACATAAAAACAAGCCCTTCACTCCTTCAGTTTAGAAAAAAACTGAAAACATTGTTATTTAATCAGTAAATCAAGCCTCTGTACAATCTGATCATGGAGAGACATCATTGCATTTTAGCGCCGAGACGCCCACGGGTAATTGTACGCGCTCTACAAATGTCATTAATAAATAAATAAATAAATAAATCGGTATGATTCGGTATTTAAGAGTCGGTAAATTAGTTTTACCTACATCTGGCCCTTAGATTAACCCTCAACACCACTCACAAGGTCAAAAAACACAAAGCCAGCCTTAGTGTTGACAAATCTCAACTGTTTTGCTCTCCATGCTCCGTGAAAGGCCTTAAAGTACTTCATGGAGTGCTTGAGATGAGCATACATAGTTATAGGAGTAGTGCGTCTTTATTTTTTTCCTAATTTTATTATCTGTCCCCACACTCCAGCGTTCCCTTTGCTCTCCCAGAGGCTTAGTCATATTGTATGTTGAGGTAACCTAATATATAGGAACACAAGGTTAGAGAATGGGAAAACTACTTCTATTTATTCTCTGCAGGTGCAGGAGTTTTGCTCTGCTACTGCACGTTACACCCACTCTGTGGTTTTGAGGAAGCTTATACTGCTTACAACTAAAATGTAACAGTTTTAGGTCTTGCCTACCAGGCAGGACAAGCTCTATGGTTGTAAAAGATCCATTGTTGAATTACAGGTTGCGTACAGCCCTCTCCTTGCTTACAACTGATTTGCTTTATTGTCACTCATTTGATTACTTTTTATTTGATGGTGTGCCTTCCTCTTCTTGTGTTTGTACCTCTCCTAGACAAAAGCCTTATTTACGGTCCTTTTGATCGGCTGAGTTGTATCCTTCCATTTCTCAAATGTAGTGAATTATTTTTTCTTATTAATTCTGAACACCACGAGAGCCTAAGTCTTTTTTAGCTCTCTGCTTGGTAATCTGCTTTCCCTACTCTCAAATATCTACCCCACCTCCCCAAGGTAAGTTGTTCCCTGTCCCTTTTTAGCTAAACTGTAAAAGCACAGTAACATGAATATTTTTTCTGGGTTATGACTGAAGAGCAGACTTTGAGGGTTGCTTTTGTTTTATCACCTGCATTCCACATATCTTATAAAGGCACAGGCTTTGGCATATAAATGCTTCTATGCTTCTGGGGGAAGGGTCATCTGCTGCACCCACTCAGGTGACAGTGGAGGCAGAATTTGTACTTAACATGACACTTCTCCTGGAGGACTAGTACAAAGGACAAACTAGCAGAATCCTATGGAAAGCAAATGAGTCCTTGGCAAGCATTTCCCTTTACATTCTAACTTTCGTGTTCTTTTTAAATTCTGTTCAGAGTTTCAAGAGTTAAACAATTTATAAAGATTACAAAATGTCCTGAGACACCATAAGATATGTATTTGATTCCAGTATTTCAATTTTTTTCTTTTACCTTTTTAACCCCTTGAGCGCTCATGACGAGCTCAGCTAGTCATGAGCCACGGTGCTAGTGTGCTCATGACGAGCTGAGCTCGTCATGATCGTTGGAACGCTCGCACGCTGGGCTAATTCCCCTGCTGTGCGAACGTTCTACACAAACGGGTGTGGTCATGACTAGCTCAGCTCGTCATGAGCACACGAGCCCCATGGCTCATGACGAGCTGAGCTCGTCATGAGCACCGGGGCGCTGTGCGCGCCCTCTCTCCCCCCGGCACAGCACGGGAATGAGCCCTGTATGCAAGGGGTTAAGCAACACTTTACAAACATTGGAACGGCGAGACCTTGTGGCTTTGCGAATACTGGTAAGGAAAGTTTAGTAATATGTTTAATAGTATGACAGTCAAAACAATTGTCATTTTCATGTTTGATGTATTTGCAGCAGCTCATTCTGTGGTGAACTGTAAAACCAATTGCATGGGACCATTCACCATCACCTACCTGATACTGCCGGTCTGTCTTAATAGCCTGGTATGTCAAGTAATACATGTGGCACAGATGTATGCATTAAAAGATTGAATAAGAAGTGATACATACATCCCAAATGGATCTTTGAAAAATAAATGTAATAAAGCGGTTTGTGTACTCATCAACTGTACTGGTGGTTGATGCTATGAAACAACATTTTACCCGGTGGTTTCAGTTTGGTTGTATGGACATTATATTCTATTTTAAGGGTTCAATCTTGAAAATAGGCATTTGTATCACCAATAGCTCATAACTCAAAGCGTCCGCCCCTTCAGTCACTCATCCATCCGTCCAAGTTCTCAGATAATCATGATCCATGCGTGGACTCCTGTTTGCAAACTTGTTATGAGTAGCAAGTACAAACCTGTTCCACCTGGCCCTCAGGGTAGAGAGGCACGAAAGTCCAAGGCGTACTCAGCAGAGTGGTATGGGATAGAAAGTCTGAACTCTGCAAAGCACACAATAACAATTTCCATACAGAGCTTTTACTTTTAAAACGAAAAGTACTGCAATTTGCATATAACAAAATGCTGAACACAAAAAATGTTCATAACAAAAACCAGACCTCTTTGTTGAGGGAGAAGCCTCAACTGGGATATTACTAGAGGAGCTAGAAGACTGGACCTCTTATTAAAACATTCTCCCGAAATTCCAAATGGGTTTCAGAAACGCTGCAAAACTCTTAATAATATTGCTATCAACCTACTTGCAAATAAGGCCTTAAAACAAAAGTCTTCCTTATATGCCTGCTTTTTAGATTATAGTGTGGCATTTGATAAAGTGAATAGTGGAACCTTGTGGACGAAACTAAAAACATGGGATTCCAAAGCCGCAATAAAGGCAATCAGACTTATGCATATGGATATATGGAGTTGGGTCCACGCTCGCTAAGAAACATTCCAACTAACTGAGTCTAAATCAAGGTAGCATACTGGCCATTGTACTTTTTAATCTTTATGCAGCGAATTTATTAACACCACTTGCTAATTTGAGGACCTACCTAGCAAAACTAAAAAGTAAATATCTGCTCCATTCACAATATGCCAATGAAACCATGTTGCTTTACAAGACACCAACCGGCCTCAAAAGGGCCCTAAATGATATGAAAATATACAATCTAAAAATGTATTAAAACAAACATTTTGAAATTCGGCAGCTGCAAGACCAAATAATCATGAAGCTTTAACACTCAATAGATTTTAACAACTGTAGCCTTACATGTATTTTTGGGTATGGATTAATGAAAATATAAGTTAGATCATCAACGAAAAGCTTGGTCAGCCCGATGTTTTTTGCAACATCATTTGAGGCATAACTCTAATCCATTAAATGCACATCTTGGAAATGTTTAGAGCCAAAGTAATTCCTGCACTATTATATGGAGCTCCGATCTGGGCATCATTGTTATACAAGAGCCTGGAGACGTTTTATTCAGGAGCAATCAGTGCTATCCTTGCACTTCCAAAAATCACACCCGCCAGTCAGCTATTAAGTTTGGTCTACAACAGGCTACTCAAAAAATACAGGGTTCGTTACGAAAGGTTAATAAATTATATAAGGACATGGAGGCAAGGGTCACAGAAGTGGAAGAACGGACTGAGAAATTAGAGGAAGATGTTGGGAAGTGGACTGAGTTCAGGAAGGAACAAGAGAAAATGGCAGCCGATGTACACTGGAAACTTGAGGACTATGAGAATCGCCAAAGGCGTAACAACGTTAGGATACTCGGGTGGAAGAAGAAAAGGGAGGGGCAGGATGTGCGCGCATTTGTTGTAAAACTGTTGAAAGGGGCCTTCCCAGAATTAACATGCTGGAACTGGGAGAATGAGATACAAAGAGCCCACAGGTTCCCTCTTTTTCGTAGGAAAGTCCCAGCTAGTGATAAATCTAGGGCAATATTGATATTTGTGGGGAATTTCTTTTTGAGGCAAGAAATTATGGATAAGGCTAAACCTGAGTCTGAAAGATCCTATAACGGTATAACGTTTTTCGCCCGCCCAGATTTCTGCCAATCAACGGTCGAAAGGAGGTGGCGAATGCGGCAGATGATTACCCCTTTTCAAAATGTAGGTGCCGAGGCATACTTGATGTTTCCATGTCGTCTCAAGGTGGTGTATGAGAGCCAGACTAAGATCTTTTTTTCCGAGATTAAGGCACAATCATACCTGGATGAATTAAGGGAAAAGAAAAAGGGGTCAAAAAGCGTGACGGTGGCAATAAGGCAGATAAACCAGAAGGTCTAACAATGGGTAGAGAAGGATATGGCTGAACGTATCTCTATTATAATAGACGAAGCATCAAGCAGATCAGATCAGGCATAACACAAGAGGATAATTAAGTGCAGGGGGAGAGGGGTGAGCGGCACTGTGGCTACAGCTGTCGTACATAGGTCAGGATTGACCTATTTGCCTGTAAGGAGGGGGGGGGGGGACGGGTGGGGGGCAGGGGAGGGGTACAGGGCACGAAGTTTTCTGGTTGGGTATTTGTATACAGGGAAGTAAGGGCACAGATTCGGTTTTGGAGAGGGTAATGATGCAGCAACAAGGGAGATTCAATAAAACAGTATTGGCGATGGGTGTTTTCTTATTGGGTCAGGTACTGGATGTGCACTAATGGGTACGCGTATAATTACGGTAAATGTGTGCGGTCTGAATGACCGCAATAAGGGACAACGGGTTGCAATATGGCTGAGATCTCTGAACGTGGATTTTGTATGTCTCCAGGAGACTCATATAGAGGGAACTCAAGGATTTGTGTTGGATCAGCTAGGGTTTTGTGTGCTAGTGTACTCTAAACCGGGAACAAAAAACAGAGGAGTAGCAATTTTATCAAAAAGGAGAGATCTTCTAATCAGGAAAAAGCTTGAGGATCAGTGGGGGAGATGGGCTCTTATAGAATATAAAGCTAACGAAGAGTGGGTCACCCTGGGGTGTGTATATGGCTCAACGGAAGACGACCCGGATATTTTTGATTTTATGGATCTAGAGCTGGCTACCTGGTCACCAACTATTATTTTGATGGGGGATTTTAATATCAATGGGGTAGGGGGATTGGGAATAAGCACCAATAGGGGGTACCAGGAGAGGAAAAAGAGAGTGTGGCGATTACTATGTAACCTAGCAAGGAATAAGGCAATATTGGATGTATGGGGGACTTTAAGGCCTGGGGAACAGGGATTTACTTATTACTCTGCTCCACATAAGGTATGCACTAGATTAGATAACTTTTTTATCTCAAATACTCTATCAATTTTTATTCTAGATTGTAGACTCCCTCGGATAATCTCCGATCACAACCCGTTGCTATTGACAGTTAAATTTGGAGCTAAAAACCTGGACAGGGTTTGGACATTTGAAAGAGCATTGTTAAAAGAGGACAAATATATCTCCCATATGAATGAATGGATTAGGGTTTTTTTGGAGATTAATAGAGGCAGCACGGAGGCTGGGAACATGTGGGATGCTTTTAAGGCAGATGCACGAGGAGAGACAATAAGCTTTAGTGTAGCGAGACAGAGGAGGGAGAAGCAGAGGGAAGCAGCCCTTGTAAGAGCGGTGGCTGAAGCAGAGGATGAATTAACAGAGACAGTGGTGAGAGGTGCACCTTTAGATCAGACTCTAGTCAAAATAGCATTAGCAAAGATGGAGGCGGAGAAGAATATAGCTAATAAGGCTGCCAGAACATATCTTATACATCGAGAAAAATGCCATGAGTTTAATGAGTCTGTGGGCCGCACACTTGCCATTCGCACTAGGCAGAATGCTTCTACAGGGCAGGTTTGGGAAATTGAGGATAATAAGGGAACGATAGTCTCAGACCCAGAAGGGATACGGGAGGTCTTTAGAGAATTTTATACCGCTCTATATGATCAAGAACATCCAGGTGATCTCCCCAAGATAACTGAATATCCCAGTAGATGTCTTAACAGAGGATGAGGGAAGGAAGCTGGAGGAGCCATTTAGCATGGAAGAGATCTTGGCCGCTTTACTTAGTCTCCCATCCGGGAAGGCAGCAGGACCTGACCAGATCCCAATGGAATTTTATAAAACATTCTGGGATGTAATAAAACAGGATCTGGTCAACACTATGCAGCAGGCGCAGGTAGGAGTATCGATTCCTACTAGCTGGGCAGGGGCAGATATAGTTTAATACTAAAAAAGGGAAAACCATCTAAACAGCCTGGTTCATATAGGCCGATAACCTTGATGAACGCGGACACAAAATTATACTCTAAGAGCCTTGCACTGAGAATAGCTAAAGTTTTCAATATGCTTGTGAGTATCAATCAGCATGGGTTTATACCAGGGAGAGGTACTACACATTATACCCGCAAAGTTAATACTCTGTTCGATGCCGCAGAGGTCCCAGGAGACCCGATGGCGGTAACGTTATTAGACGCAGAAAAAGCTTTCGATCGGGTCTCCTGGGACTTCCTGTTTGTTCTGAGGAGGGCTGGGTTTGGGGGGGTCTGGTGAAAGCTTTGCAGGTATTATACTCAGCTCCAACTTCTCGTATTCGGGTAAATGCAGGGTACGCGGCTTCATTTAGCATCAAGAGGGGCACACGTCAGGGGTGCCCGTGCTCCCCGCTGTTGTTTGTCCTCTATTTGGATCCATATATACGTCGTATAGAACTCAATGCCAATATCTGCCCAGTAGATATATATAGGGGACAATGCAAAATCCTGGCCTACGCGGACGACGTAGCTATTGTTACTCCCAAACCCACCAAAGCTATAGGTCGGGTTGAGGCAGAAGCACAACAATTTGGAGAGGTGTCTGGCTATGCCTTGAATACTGCTAAAACTCAGATTAAAAACAGTAAGGTGGATTGTTCAGATCACCGGGTGGTGCAGAGGGGTGTTTATCTAGGGGTAACAATAGTGGCAGATTTAGACAAACTTGTGGAGGCGAATACAACACCAATAGTAAATAAAGTGAAGAAGGAGCTAGATAGTTTACATAATATACATCTTTTAATAGTAGGTCGCACGAATATAATCAAAATGATCTTCCTCCCAAAGTTTTTGTATTTATTTAGGGCCATACCTTTATTGTTTGAACCAAAGTGGTTTAAGGTGTTGGAACATATGGTAAATCGATTTGTCTGGGCGCATGGAAAGACCCGAAGAGCACGGAGCACGGAGGTATATGGCACTTCCTAGGGAGCGTGGCGGGCGGGCCCTCCCAGATTTAAAACTCTATTATTGGGCGGCGTCTCTACAATACATGGCAGGGCTTTTTGGTGGAGCAGAAAGTGAACGGCATAACAGTTTAGGAACGTTAGCAATTTATACATTGGTGTTAGGAGAACATGCTGAGAATTGCTTTTTGAAATTTACTGATAATAATTACTTTAAACGGACTAAATTTAAAACAGTTTGGCTGCTCATAGGATTTGGACCTCATTCACTAAAAAATTCGGTTTGGGCAGATTTAACGCATACACTAGATTGAACAGTAACCCCAATCTTCCTGGTGACATATTCTCAGGGGCTATTTTTTCAGATTGGGTAGGACATGGGATCAGTAAAATGGGGGACCTGTATGGCCCGCAGGGGTTGCTTCAGTTTTCTGCACTACAGGCGATATTTGGTCTAGATTCAACCCATTTTTTTAAATACCTCCAAGTTAGGAGTTTTATGGTTAAAAAAACTGGAGGCCCGGCGGGATTTGGCAGGAATGTTATTTTGGACATCATGCAGGATGGTACTGATTGTTAAATCAAAAGAATCTATGCTGAATTAATAGAGTTCCAACCGGATGACCGGGAAAAGTTAGAAATTAAATGGATTCAGAAGTTGGGGGTAGAGAAGGAAGCGTTTCATAGATCTTTGGAATTAGGTCAGAAATTATTGTGCTCAGCGCCACTTCAGGCACAACAATTCAAGACACTCTATTTCCTATATCATACACCCGCTAGGATAGCACAATGGGGTGGGGTTTCCGGGGTCACTTCTCCAAGATGTGATAGCACCGAGGCGGATTTAGTCCATATGCTTGCTACATGCACCCATTTAAAGACTACTTGGGGTGAAATTGAAGGGTTTCTTAAAAGAACATTAAGAATAGATTGTACTTTAACACCTGCATTAGTACTGCTTGGAATAGTGGATAATGCCATTCACACCCAATATGAAGGATTTATCTTTATGGCTATGGCGGTTTTGAGACTGTGTATTACCACGGCCTGGCTGGATCGGTTCCCGCCTACATTCCATCAATGGCTAACAAAGTTATTAGCTATTTATAACCTCGAGAAGGCAATATATGCAAGGAGAGGCAGGAATGGCAAGAAATTAGGTAAGGAAATTTGGGATCCAATAAAAAAATGGAAGGAAAAGGAATTGGGGTAGGAGGCATGTAAATGTATTGTGTCTAGTATTTATTTTTTTCTTGCAGTAGGTTTTATCTTTGCATTGCTTTTAATCTCCCTTGTACTTTGTACTTAGTTTACCCTGTAGCCATGTTTTGAATGTCATACAATATCCCTGTATCACAATTTTGTTTGTTTAAATTCTGCCCTGTACAACAAAAAGGGGGTGGGGGGGGATAGGGGGGGGGGGGACAGGGGGGAATTTAAAAACAACATATTAAAAAAGAAGAAAAATAAGTTTGGTCTACAAGATATTACCGCTCTAGCAGACCCAAGTCGCTGATACCAATTTAAAAAGCTGAGAATGACCCCTAAAAAGTTTGTAACATGTTTGTTCTGGAACAAACTAGCAACCTTTTCTTACATCCACTAAGTCAATGGGCTGCAGCACCTTGAAGATCTACTGAATTATTACCAGCTTAGGGTGTTGTGGGAGTCCAGTCAGGACAACAACCATATCAAGATAATGCCTAAAATAGCTATCAGGAAATTAAGTTTTCAGAACCAATTTGGAGGCATACGAAATCTACAAAGAGCACACCTCTTATTGCCATTCTTTACTTTTCCCTCTATGCAACCATATTTACTGGTCAATCTGAAACACTTGAAACTCTCCTTAAAGACCACTCAACCATGGATTACAATGATGCCTACTCATGCTGCAGAGGGCGTGGAAGTGAATTGGATTCATTACTGCATGTAAAATGTCTATATCCACTTCTAATTGACCTTAGAAGTAAATTCTTTCGTCCCTGCTTTATTCGTTTAGGAGTTAGATCAATCAAAGCAGCCCTCTATGAATGGTTGCATGGAACAGATGTGCAACTGTTGACTAGACTTACACAGTTTCTGGACTTAGCAATAGCTTTACTGGAGGAATTAACCAAAACTCTCCACTGCCTTGACTGTCCAAATGATAGATGAATTGCGTCATTTTAAATACCCCTACAACAACCTCCTTCAAAACATGATATCAGATGGTTTTGCCCCAAAACAAGTATCCCCAACAACCTTCTTCTGGTGATACCCTAGAACTGACAGACTATTCGGTCTGTTATCCAACCACCAGCTGATTCCAGTCTGGCTAATTGATGCTTGTGCTACGATTTAAGTGGGCCCTGGATGCAGTGCTCGCTGTATATTGTTAAAGTTACTGTCCGCACTAAAAGCACTGGGATGTTTTAAATGGCATATCTTGAAGAAATCTTTTATGAAATTGAATTGAAAATTATCGTTGATGGTTTAGAATATAATGCACAATTCTTACTTATCTATTTGAATCAAACGTTTAAGTAATCAATTTAGTTTTTGTGAGGGAATGTAGATCATCTTGTGCCATTTTCTTTTATGGTTTTGTAATGTAATGGTTTTTATTATAGTATAAATACTTAACTCCTTGTAGGTTTCGCCTGAACATCGCGCTTGCGGTCAGAGAAAGCTATTGTTAACCGTGAAAAAAACATTAAAACAGGCTTAGAGTCCACCCATTACTCACCACTGGTTAGCACGTCACACTCGCTTCCTTGCTTTCGATTGGTAGGTGCCTCTTACTCCTTCCTGCTTTCAATGTGTGTAACTTCAGTGGAGCATGGACCGAGTAAATGTTCCAGTCTTCAGCCAGTGTCCTTTCAGTGGCCGCAGGCTCCGGCAGGTACTTTTTTTGTTTATTTTTTTGACATGCGCTCTCCAAAAGTGCTTGTGTTTGTAGTCGGTCTACCTCCCTTGTCTGATGTGATCCCCGCCCTCTTCCTGCTGTCCCTTGTGTTGCTGCTCTTTCCTCCCCAGTACACCTCCTTTGTGTTGCTTGTCCCCTATCCTCCTCCTCCCGTCTGTTGTTGGTGTTCCCTCCCTGTTCCCCCCGCACCTCCCTCATTTTGCTTTACCCCTCCCGTTGTTGCTGCTCCCACCCTCCTCCTACCATCATGGTGCTTCCTTCCCCTGCAGTGTCCATTGTTACTGCTCAAGCCCTCCTCCCATGCACCACCCTAGTGTGGCAAGCCTCCTTTGCATTTTTTTAACATACTACCGAGCAGTGAGCGCTGATGGGCAACATGGCTTTAAAAAGAAAAATAAACACTATGGTGCAGTCAATACTGGTCACGTCATAGTGGTTTTCCCCCCATGACTAAGCCCTGTTGCACAGCATGTAACGCTTCTGTGTAACATACCTAAAAGAAACATTGACTTGTAGAAGACAATGAAAACGTTGGCAGAGTAGTTCAGGGTGCCCCACCTCCTGGGCACATAATAATGTTAGTTCGGTCGTAACGCAGCCTCTACCCCGTGGCTTTAGGTTACCACTTCTTCCATTGTTATCGGGCCCTTTTACGGGCGACCACAGTACTCTACAGGGCTGAAAGCATACTGTGACCTGTAGGACTAGACATGTTACAATATAGAAAGTGGCACTAAACCACAGACATGATGTATTAATATCCATAAAACAGATAAGAGAAAATGAAGGACTGCACAGCTACACATTCAGTGATCTGCCACAGGGCAATACAGCACTGTACTGGAAAACTCCGCATCAACATACATTATGAACCAAAGTTTTTTGCTGTTTCTTAGCACTGTGATAACACCCATACGTCTACTGCAGGACTGGTTTTGGCTCACACTACTCGTACTCCACAGCAGTTTCACAAATAGGCCGCCTCTGTGATACCTGTACTCATGACCCATGGTTCGAAGCCCACACCTCCCCCTAGTTCATGTACATCTCAGAGATATTTAAATACCGGCCACCAGAACTATCACCTTCTTTATTTTCTATATTTAAAACTTTACATCTCCCATCACGTGATTTCTGGTGCATATTACACCATCTTGGAGTATTAATTTTGAACAACATGCAATCTACTTTTATGTTCCTGCCAAGGTAGCTCCGTAGAAAAACTCAACAGTCAAAGCGTGGCTAGAGAAATTGCTTATACAATGGTAAATACCCAAGTTTGGGAAAAACAAAATAAAAGAAGTTTCCTTCACTGATATTCAGCGCAGGATGCAAAATAATGGCATTTAGACAGGGCAGCCTTCTGCACCATGGGGTAACAAATATATTACAAGGAAAGGAATAGGGCCGACTAACCTCTCTAGTTTTATTGTATTGGCCCCTCCTCCTCCTTTAGCTCTCCCCTATCCCACCATCTCTCCCTCTATCTGCAGTCCGCTAGCAGATTCATGATGAATATTCAAACGTTTGATGGGTTCAATTAAGAGCGTGCTGACAATCTAAATGAAGCGCCTCTTGGCATATAGAAATTAGGGCATTCCCGAGCACTATTATTCCATGTAAAAACAGTTTACACAGCCCGGGAGACCCATTTGAAGGGGGCAGGTGAGGTTGATAAAGGTCAGTAAATCAGGCATGGTAGCAATAGGGAGCTGGATGGCCTCCAATTGTTTAAAGTTAAACTCAGATAAGACGGAAGTAGTCATCTTCGGACCGCTAACACCAGAGTGGTCATCCAATTGGTGGCCTTCCTCCTTAGGCCCCCCTCCCGAGCCTGTTAGCAAAGTGAGGAATCTGTGTGTCATTTTTGATGATCGACTTACGTTTCACCCACATGCTAACCAGATCACCTCCTCAGCCTTTTTCAAACTGAAACTTATTAAAAAAATTCTCCCTTTTCTCCCAGATAAAGCCGGTAAAACTTTGGTCACTTCTCTTGTGTTGTCCACTTGGGACTATTGCAATGCTTTATTCCTTAACGCACAAGAAGGAGTCTTAAACAAACTGCAAATAATACAAAATTCAGCTGCAAGGCTTCTGGGAAATATTCCCAAATATCACTCTGCCTCTAATACCATCAAAGAGCTGCATTGGCTATCCATCAAAAATAGGATAAAGTTTAAGACTCTATGCATCGTGTATAAGGCTTTGCATAATCTAGGACCAGCACATCTCATCCGCAATCTGATTTCCTACCGTCCGTCCAGAACACTACGCTCATCTTGTTCAGGCGATCTTGTGGTACCTCGTACTAAAACGGTTTCATGGGGTGACAGAAGATTCCTGGTGTTGGCTCCAAAGTTGTGGAATACTCTGCCCCACGTGATTAAAGCCAGTCCATCTTTATGGTCTTTTCGTAAGCAACTTAAGACCTGGCTTTTCAATCAATAGATCCTGCTCCTTCCTCCCAGGGTAAATAATTCAGATACTTAGCGCCGAGACGCCTACGGGCCTTTGTTTGCGCTTTAGAAATATCAAAAATAAATAAATAAGTAAATGACATCAAAAAAGAACTTCACCGTTCCATGTAAAGAGGAAGAGTGTCTCAATTTTCCCTTATAAAACTGCTTTCATAACATAAAGGAAAGACATTTCGAACTTTTTTTACAAATTAAAGGAAACCCTGTGTAATTGGATTTAAATGTGGCTTCGTCTTATGTCTAGTGCCTGACAGCGCAAGGGTGACATGTTATAGTGAACCAGAACAATGTTATAGGCAAACTGTGCTTATTTAGGATATTTAGACTCTTGTGCTGCTCTTACAACGCTAGTATACATTACGGGGAAGACCATCTCAAGTAATTCTGAAGAACGCTAACTATGCTTGATTGATCTGATAATGAGATTACAAGAACTGACAGGCTTTGATTATTAAAGTAAGGAGCTTGTAAAGATGTCGACAGCCTGGAAGCTCTGACACGGATCCAGAGGGGAAGCTAATAAGAAGCCGCTTACCCTCGGTCACAAAATGCTCCTTTTGTAACCGAGAATCGTGTGCACATTGAACAAGGTTTACAAAAACTAATTTGACAATCAAGGATCCAAACAAACAAGGTTTTGCAACAAATCCCTCTGTCAATGTGCCTGTGTCATTGCTGCTCAACTAATTAGAGCCCCAGGTTATCCCAGGTATTAATGCAGCGTTTTCCAAGGGAACTTTTAATTCATAGCTGGATGTTTTTCCTTTCTTTCAGTGAAGCTTGCTATTTTAGAATATTCACACATTTTGCATTTGCACGGCGCTCATTAGAACATGACCTGTTATATATAATATATATATATATATATATATATATATATATATATATATATATATATATATATATACACACAAAGAACTCCGTTTGCACCTTCCAAGTTTTGCCAGGAAAAATGAACACGGACCCGCTCAGGTAGTTTGCAATATTTATTCCATGTGCAACACAATCACCGCCATGACGCGTTTCGGGCCCTCGAGTTCTTGATCACATGACATTGTAAATTAAGACACCCCCTATAAAGTGCATGTGCAAGTCACCTGACCCTGGGCCAACGGACATAAAAAACAGACTTTCGCCATATTTTAAGTTGTACTTTCGAAAAACAAAGTTGTTATAGACATTCGCATAACAGCCCACATTTCTGTTACCCCAAAATTATTAAAATACCATATTTACAACCTCTTATGTTCAACCGCATTATAAAATTCTGTATTGTGCAAATATCCGCAAATATATAAATTAAATAATTGATATAAAACATACATAAATACATATACATATATAAATATATACATCTACATCCTTCAATTAATGCTCTGTTGTGCAAATCCGCAAATAGTTTTGTTCAAAGTTGCATTTGGAATTGTGCAAATGTACAAGACATAGCAGCCATTAACATAGCGGTTTAGATAATGGTATTCCTAATATAGCCCCAGTGGACACCTTTGAAAGTCATAAAATTATTACGTCCTACCTGCCCCTCCATTGTGGTCAATCGGTGCTATATATTTATTCAAAAATGTAAAAGAAAAAAAGAAAAGTGAAAAAGAAATAAGTGATTTCCACACCCTGTAGGTCTGAAGACCCACCCTCGTGAATCCAATTTATAAAACACAATTTCATGATGTATATATATTATGGGGACTTAAATAGCGCAACGATTACCCGGAAGTGTCCTGGCCCTGATTATTATTCCTAAGTAAGAGATGGTGAACTGCTATTACAGGTTAAAAAGCCAGGAAGTCTGGGCTTTTTCTTTGGGGGAGCAGAAGGACATTCCAGGCCTTTGTGTCCCGCACAACAAAACTTCTTCTATCACAGCAGGTTTTTCTTAGAAGTGGTACCGTAACCAACTTGGCGTCCATGGAGCGCAGCGTCCTTTTTAGGCCAGGAGAAAGAAAGAAAGAATGGTACAATATCACCTGTCACACTGACTGGTTCTGCTGCCACCTCCTTTTCTTCATCTGTTAAGTTTTTTACACAAGTGATTATATTACTTACTAGCATGTTTTATCACTTCCTGGTGTCCCATGTGATCCCCAAAAATAATTCCATAGGGTTTTACACGCATGTTAGTCCTAAATTCATTCAAGCAACTCTGTCCAACCTCTGAGTCCTGTCCATGGTGCTGGGGGTGGGGAGAGGTGTAGGGGGTTCTTAAGAGTTCTGTAATGAAAGCACATGTATCTTGGGCTCAGCCTAGTTTAGCCTCGGGCTCAGCCTAGTTTAGCCTTCCATATATGTGGAAGGCTAAATTAATGACAGTTTCGACTACCCGCTCGATCAGAGCCTAGTCAGCTTTTGATTTTTTAACCATCAGCTGTTTTCTCGTCTGCCTCTCACGCTAGGTAGGAAATGAGCATAACTAATGCTCTTTGACATAATAATACAAATTGGACTGTTTTAGGATATCCATTCCTTATATATTTTACAAATACAAAGCAAGTTAGGTTAATTTAAGGATTTCCATACTTTATTTTCTAAATTCCATATTTAACCAGTCCTCCCTACTTACTAAATATTTATTTTAAGCAATTTCATCTCATTTATCAATATGTCTGCACCTCCACCTCAAGTTAATATTGAGGACAAATTAGAGGAACTAGTTAGCAAGGCAATTGAAAAAGCTTTGGCCTCTCTGAATGAAACTATTAATAAGAAAATAGAATCTACCTCCAATTTAGCTCAGCCATCCTCTAGTGGCCAAGAAGGGGCATGTAAGGCTCCAAGGAAAAGTGCTTCTGGAGGAATTCCACCTAAAGGGGCAAAGAAAAGATAAACCTCCAAGCCCTTATGACGCTCTCTAGGTGGTGACAAGATTGGTGCCTCGGGCACCCCAGTTGGGCAGGAGAAAGGCTGCGAGCTCCCAATCAACATTGGCAGCAATGATGATTTAGAACCTGAAATTGAACTCTCTTGCTCTTCTGAATTCGACACTGATGTCGAAGAGATCGAAGTAAGAAGACTGGGAAGCTCCGAGGAAGCATCCAGGGCCTCAGGATCCAAAATGGGTATTGTGGATCAGTTTGTAGATGAGATGTTCGATCCATTATTAATTAAACACCCCTTATCTCTGGAGTGGACTCCATCACAACACGTGGCGGACTACCTCTTCTTTTGGTCGAGGAAAGAAATTCCCAAAGAAGTTAGGTCCAAACTACTCTCCGAATCCCCACGTCCATCATTGCCTAACAAAGGGGCTATGACTCCTGAACTTGACCCCAAGGTAGTAGCCTTTATCTAAAAAAATGCTAAAGACCCTAGGAAAGGTATGGACAAGGGACTAAAGTCCTGTCAAGACCGTCTACTCGACACTATAGGACCACACACTAAGATATTTGAGATGGCAGAGTCAGCATACCTAGGAGATTCCTCAATCGACCCTAAAGAGCCAATTGAATGGGTTCATAGGGTAATATGCCTCATTGGAAATGCCAATACTGCTATCTCCACAGAGAGATGAAAAGGGGTTTGCTTAAGATTTACCTAAACTTATTGGAGTTAGCTAATAAAGATGGAGGCCCTAGTTCTCAGGGTCTACTCTTTGCAGAAGATTTTATTAAGGAGATGGCTAAGTATGTTGGAGTCTTCAGCTCCTTCCAAAAATCAAAAAAAGAAATAAAAACTCAGAGACAGAGTTTTTGGCAGGGTCGGGAGATTGCGGGGTCGTTTCCCCGGCCGAGGACTACCTGCCTCAGACCCTTCCTGGACCATGGCAGAAAATTCCAAAATACCTATGGCATCCAACACTTCTTCCCTCAAAGACAGAGGAACTGTGGACGACCCTTCAGAGGCGAACGGAGACAACGTTCTTTTTCAACAGGTAGGAACCTTAAAAGAACTTTCAGATACCCATCCAAAGGTGGGAGGGAGACTACGCCCGTTCTCTGGGAAATGGAATCTACTAACTCAAGATCCTTGGGTCTTTAATACAGTGAAGGGATACAAGATAGATTTCCTCGACACCCCTTCACAAACAAGACACCCACAGGAGATTTCTTTCTCACCCAAAGACAAGAACCTGGTCTCTCAAGAGGTAAATGAACTTTTAATAAAAGGAGCAATTATAGAAGGCACACAAATAGGCTTCCTCAGCAATATTTTCCTGGTAGAGAAAAAAAACAAGGAACAAAGACCAGTAATAAACCTAAAGGATTTAAATCATTGTGTAATCTACCACCATATCAAGATGGAAGCAATACATCTTTTAAGAGACATCCTAAGGAAAGGGGACCGGTTGACGAGACTAGACTTGAAAGACACTTATTTGACAATCCCAATCTGGGGACTTCATCAGAATTTCCTCCAAATTACATGGGAGGGAAAGCTATATCAATTTTGCAGTCTCCCTTTTGTACTTTCGCCTGCCCCTTGGCCCTTCACCAAGGTTCTACGCCCCGTGACTACCTGGCTCAGGGAAAGGGGAGTGAGACTAATTATATATCTCTACAACATTCTTATAATGGCTCAATCAAAACAGACTGTCTTGTCTCCCTTCATACAAACCTCACAATATGACTTTTAGAACATTTTGGGTTTGTTATAAACAAGAAAACATCTTGTACAGTATCAAGCCAACAGACACAATTCCTTGGTTTTGTGGTAGATACAGTAAAAGTAGAACTGAAATTACAGTGATACAAAGTAAGGAAAGAACTAAGAAAGATGTTTTGAAAAAAGCCTTTTCCCCTGCGAATTCTAGCAAGGATCCGGTGTCCAATGTCCACTATTCAAGCTATTTTCCCAGGTCCACTACACTATGGAGCTCTGCAGAGACTAAAATCAGGAGCTCTGAGATCAACACAAACCTACTCACAGATGATCTCTCTAGACCAGGAATCGAGGACAAACTCCTTTGGTGGTTGAAGAATGCGGAGGCATGGAATGGCAGAGCCATTTTCAGGGAAGAACCAGATCTATTAATAGAATCAGACGCATGTTTGGAAGGATGGGGAGCGAGATGTGGGAACTCACCAACAGGGGGTCGAAGGACAGATTAGGAGAAGAAGTTGCATATCAATTGCTAAAAGTTACTTGCAGGTTCATTTGCAGTTCACTGCTTCACCCAGAAGTCAGTGAAATGCTGTGTAATGTTGCGCATGGACAATGTGTCAGCAGTCCGATATGTAAACAAACTGGTGGGGGACCCCAATCCAAAGGTCTATCGGATCTAGCAACGGGTTTCTGGGGATATTGCTCGAGCAAAGGAGTCTCGGTTATAGCGAACACATCCCTGGTTTGAACAATAATGTAGCAGACTGGTTCTCCAGGATATTTAAGGACTCCAGCAACTGGAGACTAGACAGATAAATATTCCTGAATATCCAATCCAGATGGGGCCCCTTCAGGACAGACTTGTTTGTGGACCGATTGAACACTCAACTGAAAGAATTTTTAAGCTGGAGATCGAATCCTCAAGCTCCGAAGATAGATGCTTTCCACCAAGATTGGAGAGGTTTAGCTCCCTATGCTTTCCCGCCTTTTGCCATGCTACCTCGCCTACTCCACCATGCTCGTTGTTACAAAGAGAGCATGGTAGTCATAACTCCCCTTTGAAGATCACAAACCTTGTTTCCAATCATTTTGGAAATGAGCATAGACTTCCTAATTCTAATTCCTTCGTTCAGGGAGGTTCTCCTAGGTCCAGAAGGAGATGTCCATCGCCTTGTAAAAGAGGGACTTCTGGTCTGGATGGCCTGGATGATTTCAGGAGACAGTGGCGAATGCCAGGGCTTTTGACAGATGCTTTCAGACTCATAACCAAGTCATGGGCACCTGGAACAAGGAAAGCATATCGACTGGCATGGGACAAATGGGTTCGCTGGTGTTTTCAACGAGGTTATGATCCCGTTTCAACCGATCTAGTGAATGTTGTAAACTACCTTTCAGAACTGTTTACATCTGGTCTATCTTATAAAACCATGAATGTTTATAGATCTGCTATGTCACTCTTTAATTATCGGCTTTTCTGAGGGACAAAATGCATTAACTAAAAAAATTATGAGAAGTATGAGAGTTTAAATCCTCCAACTGCTAAATATATCGCTGTATGGTATGTTAGAGACGTGTTATGAACTCTAACCTCCTGGGGCGAAAATTGTACTCTTTCTTTAAAACACATTTCATATAAACTTACTGTTTTATCATGGGTAGTATCGTTCAGAAGAACTTCAGATGTCAAATCACTAGATGTTTCCAACAGGGCTTTCCAACTAAAGGGTATTTGCTTTTACCTCAAGAAAAGAACCAAAACCATGTCTTCTTCTAATTCAATTAAATATTTATTAGAGATTTGAAACTCCAATGAGGTCCACATTAAAAGGCATGCAGATTATTACATAAATATGATAAAATAAAACATAAGGAAAACTCGTTTCTTGGACCATCATCACTTTTCAAAAGCGTACATAGTAGGTCCAGGTTTTCCTTACATAACATTAGTAGATGTTGCCATTGACCCTAATAGGAAAATAACTAAGGTTTTCAACAATAATACCATTTAACTCATAGGCAAGAAGAGGGCCCGAAAGACCTCAACCATATCAAGTGACATATGTTTAGGATCGTACTAAACAATAGCAGCTTCATGTAAATATATAATAATGTGCATCTCATCGGTGCAAGAAAAGATTTTTTCAATCATTTTGGCAGCAACACATAACTGCTTTGGCAAAAAATAGGGTTTGGAATTAGCGGCAGAAGATTTAAAATAACAGAACTTATCCCAGAGTGTGCAAAAAAAGCACTAAGTAACAGCCAGTCCATGTGCAAAATATAATCCAAAATACAGCTTCGGCAGAGAATTCAGTTTGATATTAGCAGCAAGAAAAAAGGAGTAACAGGATATATCCTAACCCGTGCAAAAAGCAATTCAATAGCAGCCAGTTAATGTACAAAATATAATCCAATGTCCCGCTGCAATTGAGATTTGAAATTCGCCACAAGATGTCTTTTTCTATCTTTTACCCCTTCTTTCGTCAGAATGAACGACTGTGTGGTTAAATGCTTGAAAGAGTAAAAAACGGTGCTCTTTCGAGAAGCGTGGGGTGTGATATAACTCGGTTGTCTGCTCTCTGAAAGGATTAGTTTCTCAAGTACAAGCGCTTAGAGACCAATCGGTGATAATGCGCTATACAAATGTAATAAATAAATAAATAAATAAAGAGTACGAAAAAAAAGAACCAAGAGTCCCATATTGAATGAGAGTCAATTATTAATTTTTCACAGATTTCCTCATAAGGGAGTTTCTTCATCAACTTTAGCAAGATGTGTGAAGGAAGTCACGAATGAAAGTGGTGACTATGTGTTTATTTTTGGAGCACACTCCCGTAGAGGTGCGTCGGCTTCTAAAGCCTTTATACTTCGGGGTGGGGGGCTGCAAGATATCCTTAGGGCAGCAGACAGGTCAAATGATAGTCTGTTCAAAATATGTTATTTCAGACCAACCTCGAATGTGATTGATAAGGTTCTTAATGCATTTTAAACTTTCATAATGTTGGCCTCCGTGTCATGCCATAAAATGTAGATTTTTCACAGCCTGCTGGGCAGAAAATCTGGATTTTATTAAAGACACGGAGGTTAATATTATCCCTCCACTTTTTTCCCACCCTGATATTTATAATGGTATTGAAGATATTACCGGAATCTATTATTTTTCTTTCAGAATAAGAATCTTTCTCTTTCCGGACCTCAACTTGGAAAATGATCTTCAATTGGAGTTTGATGTCTACTTGTTTTATTTTGATCGCAGGATAACAAAGAAGGAAGATGGCTGCCTGTGGGGGGACTTTATAGCACACTGGAGTGTTCACTGAAGTTCTGTATTCTTCAATTATTGCAGCTGAGCTGTGGCAATAAAGGAGATTTGACATATTAGCCTCTGTGTCTTTAATAAAATCCAGATTTTCTGCCCAGCAGGCAGTGGAAAATCTAAATTTTCAAGTGTTATTAAATATTTTATTCAGTTTTCCTATTTCAACCTTTAGCACAGAGCCATCATCCAGGCAAGATTGTTGTTAGCAGTTACGAACATGAAGAACACAGTTAAAGAGAAATGATTAAGATATAGCAATTTGAAAGTGATGGTTAATTAAATTAAATGTGCATCACATATTTGAAACGGACAGTAGTACTGTCTCTAAAATAGGACATTATAAGGGTGTTGGTTGGGTCTCACTCTACAAAAGAGAAAATATGGGAACCCTTCCAGAAAGAGATGTGAAATTAAAAGCCTATAGGTCTGCTCTACATATATCAGCCCTCCTCCACCCGGTTTCAGGTCACCACCTAGGCCTGAGTTGATATCTGTAATTTCAAGAGTTTAATTTGTTTATCTTTTATCAGTTGAGTAATATGTTATGGAATCATGGCCTTTGTTTTATTGTAATGTACCTGAATTAAAAATCACTTGCAGACATTCTCCCTTGCAATGTCAGTGAAGCCTTTGCAAGGGAGAATAAACACTTCTCCAGTAACCGCGTTGGACAGATGTTTCTGGCTCTGCGCAGATATCAAATGTGGAGAAACATGACATGGGGGGCGGATGACAGAATTGCTGGAGACTGAGAAGGCATTTACGTTATAAAGCGTAAACCCCAGTAACGCTTTATAACATAAATGCCTTCTCTTCAGAACCTCAAAATTGCAAATAAAATAATATCTGAAAGTGTGGAATCTTCATATGAAAGGAAGAAAGCAGATATTTAGTAAACTGAAATAATGATCTAGCATTTAACAGACAAATGTATGTTTGAATACTTTGGACCGGGCATGCAAAAGTGTGCATAAAGGAACACAATAAGTTATTTTTGGCTCTTTCGTTTTTCAGTTCCCATTTCTATTCTAAGATTCTCGAAAGAATGCATGACCAAATGCAAATATCCATCATTAATAAACACTTGGGAATCTTTACATCAAAAACAACCTTTCCTCTCTCCCCTGAATCTCTCTCCCCGCACTTGCTCTTTTTTTTGTGCCAATTTTCCGTTTAATCTCCCTCCCAGTCGCCCTTTTACATTACCTCCTTACCCTCTACACGCCTTGAACCAGCGGATGTAACTTGTAATTGACGTACCTTCTGCAACAATTAGCAACTAGTAACCTATGTAACTCTCCTCATGTAAAGCGCTCTGATACCTCCGGGTCTAGACAGCGCTTTATAAAACTCAAGTAAATACAATATCAAAGTATTTAATAGAAAGCCCAATGCCAAAGTACCAATCCGTCCTATACACAAACTGACACTTTGTTTTAAAACTTGCATTCTAGGTTTACATTTTTAATCCGTACCTCTGCTGTTAAGTGACCTGTGCAAAACAGAAGCTCAGTGTTGTCACCCTGGCTTCCATTGTCTGCAGTACATATTACACCTCTAAGCAATACCAAACATACAACATCCCACCACTCACACACCTCAATGGAGATGGTTTAGAATGCTGGGGCTAATAATGGTGTTTCTTCTTTATCCTTTCTAAGGGAGTCGGACCACTCCCTTTCAAAGCAAGAAGGTATGAAAAAGGAGATGGTCCCTCTGTATTGGCCGTTGAAAAATGGAAACAGTAAGGGAGAGTCTTTTTGAAAGGTGTAATAGCTTTCAATACTGTAATAGCAAATAGGATTCATTTTAGCAAGTCAAGCAAAAGTATACAAGGCGTTTTGTGGTTGACGTTCGCTCAGTCTTTTTGTTGCAGTATTGTCTGCTTCGTTCCTACTTGGTCGTATATGATTTTGTAGTGCAAAGAAAGAATCTGAATGCCATATTGTTGCCTTAATTTCACCTAAGCGAAGATCTTAGAGCTGCATTTGTCATGGGGAATTGTATCAAATCGAGGGCAACTTTTTACATTAGATCCTCATTTTATCCAACTTGTATTATTAATTTTTGGTGAGTGTGTATGTACCGGACATGGACCAATAGAGAAGAACCAATTTCCCGTTGCAGTTCCCGCAGTAAATATTTTTGTTTCTTAATGTTCAGATTATGTCAATATTTATATTGCCTTCCTATGTATTCTATCCTTTGACGTTAAAGGGTCTAGAACAGTGGTTCTTAACCCAAAGTCCGAGGACCACTGGTAGTCTGCGAGGCATAGTCAGGGAGTTCGAGACTGTTCAGAAAATTCAAGCAGATTGGCAGCATAGAAAAGTGTGTATAAAGTAAAGAAGCAAAATGTAAAATTGGAAATTTTAAAACATTCTGTAAATGTGAAGGAATTTGAAATTGTAAACCAAAAAATAAGTTTGTATCCTCAGATTGATTTGTGGGAGCAGAGAAAGTGCACCCATCAGAAAGTAGTATGGACGATGAGTGGCCTCAACTGAATTTAGAAAAGCATTAACATTTCATTAAATTTGTGATTTTTAAAAATATTGCTTCTGTATTTTTTAGTTTATTGGTTTGCATTTCAAATAATTGAAAATGCTTAGGCCAGGAATCCCAGATTCCAGTAATGGACCAGTGGGGATCCCCAGAGTCCAATAATGATTCAGTTGGAGTATCCAGGGTCCATCAATGATGAAGTGGGGATCCACATAAGTCACAAGGTTAGGAAACACAACTGGTCTAGAAAATGAAGTTACAATGTTGCTTATGCAGAACAGATGGTAGTAGGATTCAATCCACTGACACCATATGTTCTATTCATTGCCAGTGGACCAAAAGAAAACTATAATGCCATCTGATTTTGCTTTACAAATATAGCCTTCCACACCTCTAGTCTGCCTTGCTCATCTAACTCAAATACGTTCAAATATTTTTACCGAGATCAGTCTAATTACTTTGCCAAGAACTATCTTCCCAAAATCCCCAACGCCAAAATTACTGACAAGACAAGTAGAGGCAGAGTCGATTTCTGTACTGACCCTCCTTCACAGATGAAGCACAGTTTCAAAAACTCTGTACAAAAAAAACAAAAAAAATATATTTCAGACAGTCAATAAAGACCTGCCCACTCAGCCAGCCTTATGTATCCAGAGCTGGTTAGAACCTTTGAGTTGCAGGCAGCCCCATTGCCTGGACAGAACAGCTTTCTGTGACACCTATTGTTCACCATATCAATAGAGTGAGCGGGCTTTGAGGCAGCCTAGTTTAACAACAGGTTTGTTTGGGTCAGCTCCCTGAAGCCCCTACTTTTAGACAGTGCCATCATAGCAGTATACTTCTCTCACCTCTAGCTGCTTAACTTTTGGCTGAATCAGACCGCTTTCTAGGAAATAGTTTTGTTACAATCATACATTGGTTCACTTTAGTGGAGTGGTGTGGCTCACTGGTTAGAGGCGGCAGACCCGTAAGCAGAGAACGGCCTGGGACCAGGGTTCAATCCCCGACGCGGCAGGGTCGTGGACCAGGGTCAAACAGACTTGATAATTCTCACCTCGGTGCCTACTCTAACCAGGGAACACATTCGGCAACTCTGGGCATTAAGCTTGCCTCATCTCTACAATGGCCCCCCACAGACGCTGGGGATGCCTGGTTTCACCTTGGAGATACCCAGAAAGGGACCATCTCACAGGGAAAACCAGGACGGGTTCCCCAGCGGTCTTCAGCGCCAGGATACTCCTTGGAGTCACAGTGCGCTTTACAAGTACACCCACATTTACATTTACTTTACGGCAAAATGCATGAATTGCTAGGAATGCCAACGTGCTTCTAATGATTTTTTTTGTATAATGACTCCTTGGCATCTCTAACAACTAGATTCAGTCACCAGGTCACTAATAAAATTTGGCATGCTTAGCAGCGCCCTTGCTTCTTTCGCCAGGCCACTGCTGACACACAACTTAAGAGAACAGGAGGCTTTGGCATAGCCAATAGCTTGGTTTTTGTAGTAGTATAGCAAGCCAGAACTATTGGGTTTGCCAGCGTGTTAGACTTGAGGTAGTGGTGTGCATCAAACAGGTATGCATATTGTATCATGAAAATTCGTTTAGATGTTCTTTTTATCCCCACATGTTCTAATCTAAACATCAATGCTCTAGACGGAGCCAGAGACCTCTCCGATGGATGGTTTAAGACTTGATGCCTCTTGCATGGCACTTTGACTCTGAAGTCGCTTCCAAACTATTTTTCATCTAAAGACCTCGAAGTAAAAGTGACAAGAATAAACATTAAAGTTTTAGACTAAAGACAAAAGTATTAAAAAACAATTGCAACAAGATGAATCTAGGCGAAACAACATTTAATAACTGTGATACTGCCACTCCGTGGTGCTATATGAAATCCCCAAACAAATTTTCCGATTGGATTTAATAAAGATTTTTATCAGTTTCATCCAGCCTTAAAAACATCACCCCCTGATATGTTGCAATTTACATAGTACGTAATTGAAGCCATGAACAAAATTACGGTCTGAAAACAATTATCTCAGATCAATAATTCAACCGCACAGAACATCCCTGTGATTCCCTTCTACAGGGAAATGAGAGTAAATAGCACCCACGATAGCTTTATTGGTCGAAGCCAAGGGGCTTATCCAGGTCTTTAAGTGGGAAAAAAAACTAGGGGTGCTCTAAAAGGGGCGTGGCAAATTTCTTAAAGGGGTGTGGAATATCCGAGTAGGGGCGTGGTCTAAATCAAGATAACTAGCATTGTGTGCTTAAGAAAATCATGAAGTCGCATCCAGCAAAGGATAATAAAATAGGCAAAAAAGTATATTTATTAAGTATAAGCCATAAAATACCAAACACTTTAAAAAAACATGTAAAAATTATTTACATTACTTAGAAATCTATTGCAGGATTTCCCAAAACCCTTGAAGATATTCACTGTGTCTATTTTGCTGGGGTTTCTCACAACAGTTTTCTTCAGCAGACCTTCTACCTTTTGCCAGCCAACTCTTTACATACAGCTTTGTGTCAAATATTTCAAATGGAGGACCATTGAGTTTTGCCCATCAGCATGAAATTAACGGAGCCCTTCTGCTCCTAGCGTGCGAAACGTTATTTCAAAACTAATGTGACTTGAGATGTTTTTCAAACATGCCCCAGCTGCATCCGTGGAGTCACAGAATCACCCAAAGTAGCGTTTTCCCATATATCACAACTGTAAAACACCTTATTACACTAAATGGATTAGTTGGGACAACTAATGTGTAACTAGAGATGAGGTCAGCAAAACGTATTTAGGACTCATCAGAGAGGTATAGCTTGGTTCCTATGACAATTGAGCGTGGTACCCACAACTAGGCGTAGCCGCTGCATTTAGGGAGTCAGCCGCAACAACCAACAAGGTGATGGGAATAATTCTAACATGAATTGCTGTCAAGTTTCGGACTCATGAATCCACTAAAAGCCCGTGCCATCCCTCAATCTCTGCACTAATGCACAGGATGGAATGTGGCAACAGGTGCACAGGATGGAAAGTGCCAACAGGCCCAGACATCAGGTGAGAAAGAGAATCCCCCTGTCTTTAGAGAACCAGGGAATGGGAGCAGAAGAGCAATGGCGAACTGGAGCCCTCCTCCTTTGCACAGCTCTGTTTCAAGAGACAGCATCCCCTGTCTTGGAGGAAAACTGACTGGCTGTAGGACTGAGGGCATGTGCTGTACAGATAATACTGGGCATATAACAAGGAATAGATTCCTTATGAAACAAGCCGTACTGGTTTCACTTAAAGCCCTGGGCTTATCAGTTTTTAAAGGCCCTAAGCCCGACTGTGTAGGTCTTTACCAACCCTTACAATCTAAGTCACAAGGCCTATAATGCTATTAAACCATTCCATTGAGTGCACAATGTTTTAAATAAAAAAGAGGCACAAACATTTGACTGAGATTGTGGGTTAATATCTGCACTTCAAAAAAAAGAAAATACTTTGATTTTTACAAAAGTATTTTGAAGCAAGTTAAAATATACTACTATCCTTTCAAACTGCTGCCAATGGCTATACAGGTGCTTAATGTGCCTGCATCCGATTTATAGGACCCAGCTATAGGCCAGGGCCTATAACGAGGGAGAGGCCCTTTAACAACCAGTATTGCCCGAGGCAGAAGGCCTAAAAGACGATTATAACGTTCAACACATTAAGGGTAGAATGTTATAAATTAAAAAATGAGAAATTTAAAGACAAACGTTGGCCCTAAGCTGCTCTGCTGTCTTCAATGGATTTCACAACATTCCAATGATCGAGTTTAATTTTAAAACATTCATTATTTTGTGTAAACCATACTTTTTGTAGATAACAATTCCACAAAGTGAAATATGTCTTTTTTATGTAGGGGGCCTTTTTGAGACCCAGCTGCAACAAAATAGTGTGATTGTGAGATACCGCGCTCCTACTGCCACTGATCTGACTAAACTAACAGAGCAGTGCAGGCGAATGGACGGTAAAGATTTCTGTGTTTGTGGCACTCCCGATCGTTAGGAGAATTGGGATGATTTCACAGAGCAAACCTATGTGGGACAGAGCTGATCAGGTATCAAGATAAACACTAAAATATCCATTAAATGAGATATGCTATCAGAGATGCAAAATAAAAATGGAAGCAGGGCAATCTGGCTTCTGTGATTTTATCATATCAGGTTGCCCGGTATTTGGTATGACTAAAATTCTCGGTGGCTAAGCTGGTGGATATACACCGAGTATATTGAACAAAAAAGTTTCATGTGCTGTTCTTTAAGTTTATAGTCTCTTTACACATGGCAATTAAATATCCTCAGGTGCAACGCCTTAATTTAAAACCGTGACTTCCTCTAGAACTATGCTTTTTACGTGCAAAACATAGTAAGGCTAAGCCACTCACAAAATCTTTAACTGAGCCCCACAAGTGTTCTCAGTTTGGAGTAGATTTTATTTATTTATTTTTCGAAATGCACAATGCTTTCTAAGAGTACTCTTGTGGAACTATACAGTTAGTTTACTCATTCCAAAATACCAAAAGTTGAGCAAACGTACATGCTGACTTTTATTCTTTTTCTACACAGGGATCATTTAGCTATACAATATTTAACACGTCCGTTTATAATGCCCCTTCAATATGCCCCCACCAATTTAGGGATGTTCTCTGACAGCCTAGAAAGTGATTTAGTCTTCTTTAAAATGTTTAAGAATACCCCCAAACAAGTATGTTTGGAGGCGAACAAAATCTTCCAGCCTTTCTCACCTTAAAACACTCACTACTCCTGCTCCCCAGGGTTCTCCTACACACACACACACACACACACACACACACACACACAAATATTGTGCGCAGTGTTTTAACAATATAAAACTTCCTTCTGTGAACATGAAAACTGTGTTCATATATTGTAAAAAGGGGTATATGTATATACACGCAAAAAGGCAAGGTGTAATCACTTTGTGCAATGGGATTAGACATTTTCTCCTACCAAATACTAGAAAATGGAAAAGCAAAATACTAGAGGCCAGATCAACGAATAGGTCGTCTTATTTAAAAAGTTGGTTATTAGCTCCCATAAAATTACTCATATGTTTTAGAGCAAATTTCTTAGTTTTAGGAGATTCGCAAATTATCCAAGAAGTGTTCCCGGAAATCTACAGCTGTGGTAGATGTTCAGGCCTATTGGCATGATCAAAACTCACATGTGGAAATTAAGCATATATAAATTTGATTCTTATCTATGCTCGCATATTTAGATTATTTTTTTCTTCCTCCAATGTGAACACTTTTTCAAACCAGAAAACAAAAACAATTCCTCCGTGGAAACGCACCATCGCCTGACTTTGACAAGTGTAAATTTTCGTTCAATAGCAAAGTGGGCGTTACCTGCAATAAATATGCTAATACAGAAAGAAATTTACGAGTTTATGGGTTTTCACTTGCACCTGCATTGTGCCCTCCCACAAGCGGCAAATTCCAACACCTTCGTACATAAATAAGAAAACTCTTACTGGTTAAATATTTCGATGTCATAAAAGCCCTTCACGATGGTTAAATTCCACGAATACCTAATCAGGTATTTGTAATGAAGTTGTTTCTCACATAAACTAACCAGAGATCAAAACAGCTTAAATTGTACACACCCAAGGAAATAAACATGGACCTACATTTGTTACAACTACTGTGGTAGTCTGCTACTCTACAGAATCATCTTTGCAAAATAAGCGGTTATGCAATTTCTCAGAGCAAAATTGCTTTAAGCATCAAATATGATTTTATAGCTATTCTGTACTTTTTTTTTAAGCTTATAATGTTTTGTGAACATTGCGATAATAGTCTAGTACAATTGTTATGAAAAGGCATCCCTCGTTTGATGTCCCAGGTTAGGGAAGTAAAAATCAGAGCTATGGTTTGATCTCTGCTTAGAAATAGCGATATGCATTTAAATGTTCTTGGTCCTCAACAAATAAGGTATAATGTATTGGTAGTTGCAACCTAATACAAATCTTCACTCAAAAAATGAAAAAAGCATCAACATGTATACATTGTACCTAGAGTAAAAAAATGATTTATTTTGAAGCTGAAGGGAGCCAACGTAGAGGTTACGAGAATCCACACCGCGTCTTCACGTTTATACTTGTTTGCAGGTGCAAAAACACATATCAACCCATCAATGTCATCTGCTGAAAGCGGTAGCTAATGCAGCATTTTTCCCTGGACTGACAACAGCAGCTCCACGGATACCTGCAGGTGTGCACACACAGTCTACTCTGTACGGCACAGTAGACTATTACTTCTACAGCTATCAATGTACTTCGATATACACTGCAGGCTATACCCAACCCCACCACTATGCAGAGAGCAGACAATTTATTAGATTGCTTATTTTGAAATCGCTCAGCATTGTGCTGTGAGTTATATCTTGTTCTTTTGAGGAACAAAAACATACCTCCATGACAGAGATAACCCTCTAAGACAGTTAATAGCTAGCATGGTATATCACCCTGTATTGAAAAAACAACTGAATATCCAGAATTATACTCTTAGGGAACGATTACGATCTTGTTCGGAAAAATCCAAATCGGATTTGGGGTTGCAGAATCCGATTCGGAAGCCTTGTTTGCGCCCAATTCGTACCTAGTTTTGAACAACTGATTACGATGCCCGGAAACCGTAAGGGCTGTCCGAATCGGTTTCAGAAAGGCATTCGGACAGGTCTGGCCTTTCCAGAGCCAAATCGTACAGCTCTATAGACTCCGTGCAAGCGATTACAATGACTGATGCGGACGGGCGTCCCGATTTGGTTTGTCCAGAACTAAACGGCTGTCGGAATCGGTCTTTGGGGGCACGTAGCAGGCCCCCCCTTCACCCAGGGGCCACCGAATAGGGCCCATGGGGGTGCCCATGGGTCCTCTCTTCCCAACCATGCACTGTGTGGCAGGCACCATGGGGTGCCCGCCACAGGGAATACTCGGTCACCCTGATGAAGCAGCCATACTACAGACTTAGAAATGTTTACCGGCCCAGTGGATATCTCCTAGCATTGGCAGGAAATGTCTAAAGCCTTTCGACCTCCCACTCTAAATCAGGTGGGCATTCAAACAGTCAACCTTCCTACGGTCCTTACTCTGTGCGACCGTCAGAGGTGTACGTCAGTGACATGACTTGAGTAGTCTACGTCGCTAACATACTTAAGGTATTTCCATCTTTAAATCAGGTAGGGACACCTTCAGTTTGGGGCATAAGGGACCCCGTCACAGCTGCAACGGAATACCCTCCCTGCCAAACTCTAAATCACCCTTATGTGGCTGAGAACACACCTTGATTCAACCAAGAGTACCAAATCCATGCAAATCTTTCATATTTTGTGTAATTCTGTAGAACATTCCAATGCTTAGAAATAGTTTTCATAATCCTGAAAGATTTCCTTCCACAATATACCATCAGCTTTATCCAGTTGGGGTGGGAATGTTTTTTGCATAGCGCTAAATTATCCAAGGAGCAGTACTTTGGCTATTTTTTTTACCCTTCGCACATACAACAATTAGGCGCATACACTAAGAAATTAACTGCAACTCAGAGGTGGCCACTGTGGACTGAAGGGGCACATCATGAGCAGCCCTTCTTTACTGTTGTCAGCTCAACAGATCACAGAGGACTGAAAGTGGTTGCAACAACAGGCCTTTTTACCCCTAACTGCACAGGGAGAGTTGCTTACTATCCAATCCAGTCTAAATATGGTCTCTCTGACAACATTTAAGGAAATGAGTAGCACGTCCCACCTAATCATTGTAGTAATCCAGGACAAGATTAGTTTACTTTAAAACCAAAAGTCTGGGATCATCGGACCTAAGCTCTTCTCCATCCTTTGGCAAATGGTGGCTGAAGTTCACAATTGGTTCCCTCATGGTATCCACTTGTGCTGAATGCTGCATCTTTGTTTACACGGTGTAGCAGGATGAGAACGTAGAGCATATGCTAATAGTAACTTATGACATACCAGAATCAAGTTTGGATTGCGTGTATGTGATTGCAAGCCCCCTTGCCTAGTGTAGGGAGACAATGCAAAATACCAGAAGTAACTAAAACCAAGAGTTGTGCCTGTGGAATCCATAAACTGTCTGAAAACGGTGTATAAGTATGGAGCTGAGAACCCACATCAGTGATCTAAGAATTCTCACTGATTGGTGCTAAGATGACATATCATAGGGTGTTGAAGTAAGCTTCTATGAAACCGAGATAGTGTCTCTGTTAGTCAGCTTCCAAAGGAGGCTAGCAGCCATAACCTGGAGTCCAAGAGATCCTCCTGGAATTTTAAGAACTGGCCCTCCGAAAGAAGCCTACCCTTACTGCTGGAGAGAGGCATTGAAGGTACCTCTGAAGATTAAAGCTGCCTAAAAGATGAGAGGACTGAACCAACATAATTTTGCACCATCGGCATAGAGAAGCCTAAATCTGTTGTGAGCAGAAGGGTTCTGGAAAACTTTCCTGGAGCTCAAGGATCTGAAGCTACAGGAGTTCGTTTCCACAGCTCTACACTTGAGGTTGTAAAGGGTGCCTCCATGGCATATACCCTGCAGCACCACTGCTTCCAGAGAATCATGGAGCAGGGGCACCTTGGGACAACTTTAAATCTCCTCCAGACTCCAGCTTCACGTGCTGGTGGAGCCTCCCTTTAAGTAACTTTCGACTGACCTCTACTGTTATTTGGGCCTGGGCAACTGCTAATCTTGACTGCTCCAAACTCAACAGCAACCGTTTGAAAGCCCACAGAGAAACATGTGGAAAGGTGGAACCAGGAGGACCATGAGAGCAGACTGGGTAGCTGAAGAGGCAGCCTACTCTCACAAAACAGTTGCAAGATAGAGGTGTCTACAACTCCCTGGCACAAGTGAGAATGACAATATCCAGATTCCAATCCTCACCGGCCTAACCATAACCAAGATGGGCACACCATCATATAGAGGTGATAGAGATCCCTCGTGGCCATAACAATAGACTGAATGCTATATTATACACTGTGAAATATTGCCTGTTATTGTCCCATATGTGGTATTAGTGCAGTCAGGTATTTTTACATGTAGAGTTTGTTTGTTTAGAAAAAAAATCTTAAATTACGATAAAGCACTGGTAGGACATCAATGTATTAAAGTTTTCTGGACATCAATTTATTAAGCTTCAGTCTGAAATAATTAGTTAATAATCTTTAACCACACATTACATAACATCCTGAGCCTTGAGCTGATCAGCCCCACTACCTTGAGGGTCAAATTCTAAATTAGAGTGTTTGGTGCTCAATTTTAGGACCCAAGACATTATAGATAAACAGATACAATTGATACAATTGTTAACCCAGTATATCTTTTATCTCCTGAACGGGTTACAAAATATCCTTGGTTGTACTTTGGGTTCTTCATCTAATAACTTAATACTTTCTGACGAATTGAAGTTCACAGGTTTATGTTTATTTTTCTTGTAGAGTGCTCGAATACCGGGGTGTCTTGGCGCTGAAGTGAGAGGGTGGAGACACAGTGGGAATGCTTATGACCTATGCAGCTGTAAAAAAACACGTTTTCAAAATCTTCCTGAAAAGCTGGTTGCCTATGTAGTTTATGAAATGCAGCAACATGTTGGCTCATTGAATTTCGCACAGTAACCCTCCTCTTTTAATCTTGTGGATGGGGGTAAGCAAATAAAATTAATTTAAGCTAACCAAAACACAACATTATTGGAGCACTCGTGATCAACTACGATTCATTTTGCGGTCATAACAAAATGTTAATTTTAGTCCAGTGCATCCGAGAAAATAAAGACAACATTAGTGCCTTTGGAGGGACTAATAACTTTTGTTAGGAGTTAGACAAACTCTGTCTTACACCAGTCTCAATCAATTCTGCCATGGTTTGGGCCATAAAAATTGAATATTCATGAGAATATTAACAGCAAAACGCTGGAGTGCGGCTGAGGATCTTTGCTGCAGGCTGGTTTGTATTTGAGGAATTTTCATGTATAAAATATGCTGTCCCTTACTACATTGCGGTAAAAATACTAACTTTTGTACTCAGTAAGATTACATCAGACTGAAAACGTTTGTGACTGGTCACAGAGGGTCCCAGACTTCAGTTTGAGGTGAGCTTCCATCTAGTTTTGTTGACCAAGTTAACATGGTACTTATTAAATCTTTGTGGCAGCTATTTGCAATTAGCATCCCGATAAGATGATTTGCTAGGTTTCGACAACCATATAAACCAACTGCCCTATTTAGGTGTATATCTAGAATACAACGCAATCCCTTCCCACCAGCTAATGTGATGTCACACCCATTTTAGTACTTTTTAGGAGGGAAGTATTTCAGGCTACACATTACTATAGAAACTTATAGAAAAAGTCATTACAAATATCTAATATAAAAATAACTAATAATATTTTCTTCGACACATGTTCATATTTCTTGTTAGAATCAAATGACCCACTGTCATTACTGTTGGTTGAGATACCATAGGTGTTGGTGAGTAGATAGCAACATTGCCAAATGCGATTATAATCTATTAGTAAACTGAACAATTTTAGTGCTATTGAAAGCACCAAAGACAACCATGCTTACGTGTTCACTGAAAGGATATGTGACACTGGTAAACAGAAAACTGCTGATACACTTAAATAAAAGCAACGATGGAAGGTATTTAAGGGACCACAAAAATAAACCTCTATCATGGGGGCATTAAAACAGATTGTGAGACTGGCTGAATGCCATCCAACTAAGATTACATGGTCCACTGTAGCATCTTTTCACACAGTGAGGCCTTGCCTGACAAATATGACACATGTATGACAATCTGAAGAGTGACATTGTTGAAGAGTGAGAGATATTATCACTTTAGTTTTCGAAAAAGCCTTTATTAAACACACTCTCCGTGATAATCTACACAGTGCACAGTCCCTTACAATCTGAGAAAAGTCTCTCATCTCAGAATGAAGGTACAAACGTTTCAACAATTTTTAGGTCTCCTGGCGTTTAACAGCGCGTCAGCGCTGTGTCCGCCAGGAGATCTTTTGTTGCTGACTATGCTTCCCAGGAGACAGCACCGGCCGCGCGCAAAGGCGATCGGCGTAGGCCACGCGCGCGCGAACACGCTCAGCTGCCGTCTCCTGGGAAGCTCCAACACCCTATGCGCATACGCAGAGACACACACACACACACACACGAGCGCCCATGCACGCATGCACCCCCACATAAAGAGAACTCACCCCTGCTGTCGCATACACGCATACACACACACACACACACACACACACACACGTGCATCAAGCGCCCCCGCCCCGCCCCCCCCGCCGCCACTTACCGCTACTCCGGTCTTCAGCTGCCACCGCGGGGCTCTCTCTAGGGCATGGGCGGTTCGATCCCCGGCCGCTCCTCCTCACACGTGGGTGTCCTCCCTGACGGTTGCATGCGTCAGTAATACCATGTGACCCCAAGGCAGCCACGTACAGCAACGAGAGGGGGCCCACTGCCGACAGGACCCCCAGGTGCCTGTGCTACGGCTCCCTACAGCATTTTAAAGGCGGCGCGAGGACGCCGCGCGAACCTGCACCGAGATATGGAGATACTGAGACAGGAAACAAACCAAACGTTTCCACCGAAATTTGTACAGACTGGAGCAGTGCGTAGGTTTCAGTGCACGCGCATGTGTGTAAATAAGTGCGAAGTGGGGATGGGCAGGCCATTTTACAAGCATGCAAAACACACTTTGACGTAAAGGCTCTAGGTTCTGTAATAACTACCTTCAAGGTTGAAGCAGATGGTTATGAAGCCGGGCTACGGGGTTCGAGTCCTGGCAACGGCTCAAACACCCTGCAGCGCCAAAGCGAGGCCAGGCGGGGTGCCGGGGGAGGGTGGGCTTAAGTACGGGGAGCCGGGCTCGGGGGAGGCCTTATTTGGGTTCAGGACAGGCCCACCTGCGAGGAGTCACGGCCTAGACGCTTCCAGTTCCGTTCATCCGGTGCACCCTGCAAGGAGGGGCACGAGGCGCCGCGATGTCCGCCTCTGAGCTCTACAGCAAGGTAAGGCCTGCACCTTTAACATGCACAGGGGGCCCGGCTTGGGGTGAGGCTGGGAGGGATGGGGTGTTGTTGAAAGTGGTTAACTGTCTCGAAAGAGCACGTAGACCTTCATAGCTGCCAAGGTTTCAGATTGCTATGTGTGACGTTTTCATAATTTATGTGTAATTATGAGTGACATTTCAGCGGTTATGAGTGATACTTTTTCGGAAGCAAAATCAAGCAATAAAGTCTGGGAAGTCATACATATCTGCAACCTGAAGCCCTACTGCCCTCCTAAACTGATCGTACTGTTAATAAGAAACGAGGACTCCGATGTGCACCCCTCTCATTGAAAGTCCACACTGCACCACTGCAAACAAAAGAACGTTTCTGCAAATGTCAGCAAAGTCAGTTATTGTAGTAGGGTCAGTTAGAAAACCTGCGCAGTGTGCCTGCCACTTGCTCACCTCGAGTAGAGAAAATATCATAATGACTGCAATACTAGGGGGTACTGAATGTAGCCGAGGTTCAGATTCCATTTGCCATATTTTTGTGTACCGCTTTATTTTCTTCTGCTTTACCTGATGTCTTTCTTGACTGCTCGGCCGCTTCCCGGGTGACCTCTTAGAGGACGAGGCAGGCCGCGGTGGTGCAAGAGGCGGCATGCTCGTCACCTCAGCTACCCGGACCTCATGTAATAACCACCTGCTCCTGCAGTCCCTCTGACATGACTGTAGGGCCCGCATCACCATCCAGTGACCGCTGGATCCAGGAGGCGCCAACGTTACCCCTTAAAGCACAACTCCTGGAAGCCTACTGTACACCTACCTGTTCACGAGCCACCATATTGCAGTGCTGATGTGTTTTAAAATGAAGTTAAAGTGCAATCTGGATTTGTAATGAAAGCATCTGATAACTCGCTGTGGGGGAATTAGTGGGAATTACTACGGTCAATGTTTCTGATTTTACTGCATAGGCTGCATACAGTACATGTATTTTCCCCCATCATTTTGCATGCAGTAACATTTAAATTGCTTAATATTTGAAGGGAAAATGATGGCTTATTCTCACAGCAAACTGGATATTGTTGGATGTTTGTGTCCCTGGTGCCGTTTTAAGAAGTGTAAATGTTCCAGATGCCAGGATCCTACCAACTCTGTTTTGAATCCAATGAGTGCACTTTAGCTGTGGCCCTTCGTTTAAGCCTTTCCCCCATATGTTGCTAGCACAGAGTGGAAAAATCAGGCGGGTGTCTTCATGGGTCTTTTTAAAATAGTTTGCTTGGCAAAGTTCAAAGAAGAGGTTGTGAAAATGAATTTTGCCTTTTTTTCCTTCAAATTTCCCTACTCATGTCATGCCAATCAGGACAGTTTGCCCATTACCAGACTTATTGTGATATGCAGAGACAGTAGCGTAGGAAGGTGCAGGCTGCCCCCGGGGTCATCACTGTGTGTGAATAATAACCGCTGTGAGGCCGTGCATGAGGTGCATCATCAGAGCTGTGTGAATAATAACAGCTGTGAGCCCCGTGCTGAGGTGCATCATCAGAGCTGTGTGAATAATAGCTGTAAGCCCGTGCCAGAGGTGCATCATCAGAGCTGTGTGAATAATAACAGCTGTGAGCCTGTGCCTAAGGTGCATCATCAGAGCTGTGTGAATAATAACTGCGTCAGCCCCGTGCCAGAGGTGCATCATCAGAGCTGTGTGAATAATAACAGCTGTGAGCCTGTGCCTAAGGTGCATCATCAGAGCTGTGTGAATAATAACTGCGTCAGCCCCGTGCCAGAGGTGCATCATCAGAGCTGTGTGAATAATAACAGCTGTGAGCCCGTGCCTGAGGTGCATCATCAGAGCTGTGTGAATAATAACTGTCAGCCCCGTGCGTGAGGTGCATCATCAGAGCTGTGTGAATAATAACATCTGTGAGCCCGTACCTGAGGTGCATCAGAGCTGTGTGAATAATAACTGTGTCAGCCCCGTGTGTGAGGTGCATCATCCACATTGCTCAGGTCACCCAAATTCCTGCACTCTCTACCACACTGCTTTCAAGAACACCATACTCTTGCACACACTCACACTGCTCACCAATTCAAAGTGTGCTAAAAATTTGATGCAACGCATTGTCATACACAATGCCAATAACTCAAACTTTAATGCTGGGAGACCTATTGCATTGTAAATGCTTGTTTTAATTGGAGTCTTCCTGAAATTCTTTATGAATCGTATATAAGTGAGGAACATACGCAAAACAAGGGAGTTAGCCTCCATAAGTACATGTAAGATTTTTTGTCAAAACCGGATTTGTGAATTTGGCCCCACAGTACTTACTGTCCCAGTTTCACTGATCCATCCCTGAAACCAATAGACAAAGCAGTGCATGCAGATGTATGCAGCCAGGTTCAACTCTTCCTTTACTTCACTGCTTGCAAAGGAAGTATTACCCATTACCCTACCATTCTACTGTACAGTTAATTTAGTATATCGGTTTGATTATGGCCAGGAGACAAGATGCAAGCCCCTACAAACTCAAATAACAAAGATGGTGAATTCCACCTAGTGCCCACACGGGCTGGACTATGTCATAAAGAACGCTTTGCTTTTACAGTGTTATTTGCATTTTAAGATCATGGTGGCGTTTTAAAACAGCCACATAATGTAACGACGAGCAAAGAAATTCGTTGCTCATGACTTCTTGCACGACTAACTGCTGATGCGTGGTATCAGCCTCAAGGCCCAAATTCTCTGCATACTGGAAAAAGCTTTGCAGCATTTGAGCATGAGTCACAGAATGCTACGCCTGGTTTCTGAATGTCAGTGCTGCCATCGGGCTGCACTGTAAAAACTGTGCTGTTCATCATCCTCTACCAGCTCAGGCGATGGGCATGTATAGGGAGCGTGGCATATACGTTCCAGAATGTAGGAATATAAAGTTTCAATGTTTCTCCTTGTAATCATTAAAGCATGGAAGAATATGATCAGGCTTAACTGAATCGCATTTAAAGCAAGTGGTAAGAATAAAAAAAAGCCTCCCTGGGGGTCAGAGTCAGATGCAGTGATGCACACATGACTGGTGGTATGCGTTCTTCTGAGAGGCTCCACCTCTGCTGAGTTTTTTACCATTTCTATGGGGAAGACCACATAAGGGAAGATGGTGAAACCGAAAAACTGCAACAGTTTTAGACTGGAAAAATAGAACAACAGATGTACCCTCCATGGCGAACACGTTTTGGACAGCCCAGAGAAAGAAATGAATTATCATTTTGAGTCAAAACAGATTCCTTTCCAAATGTTTTCATCTCTACCGTTTTCATACATGAGTTGGTATAGAATTTCACGCAGTTAAGCACACACTCGAGTTCTTTGAAAGCAAGCAAGAAAAGGGGTTGGTGCATAACTTACATTCACTAACACTGATAAGTATGAATCGTGTTCCCGAGGGAAACTGGAAATCGAGGGTTTTAAAAAAGGGGATAAAGTAGTTGGCCCATATCACTTCAAAAACGGTCAGCCATTTTTATTTCGCTAAAACCACTGTGCGAGATAGTTATTAACAGTAAACTATTTTTCTAATTGACAGCGACACATTAATAATTTCATAAGAGACAAAGAATAGAACGATTATGAAGAACTGTTCACTGGCATCTGACAACCTGTGCCAAAGCTAGAGCATACCATCCGGTCCTACCTCTGTAGAGTGTATTTTAGAGCAGAGATACTTAAAGTACTGTCAGAGCCGCTTGCGGCACTCCTGACCATTATTTTACTTGAGGCTCCCCTAGTGAACACCAGCACTGGACTGCTGTTTACTTGACTTAGTACAAACATTTAGAAAGTTGATAAATAGGCAAGCATTTGTTTGGGAAAAGAAGCATCAGCGTCCTGCCCTTTAAAAATACCTATAAGTAAAAGAAGTGCCTCAAACATGTACAAATCTGATAAAAAATATCTTAGCCCATTAGATTTTATCACTGTACTGACAGGCATGTGTCAAAAGTGATAGTTTTCAAAAATTTATTTAAGAACACGCAAGCCTCCTCCGCGCCCGGACAACAATCCCATAAGTGAAACAAGAGGCAAGTCAGTTGTCCTATTCACGGTCTGGGTGACCGAGCCTGTAGTTCTACACAGAACAACATTATAGTTTATTAAATCAAACACAAAAGAAGATTTTCTCCTGCACACATTCTCAACTCATGTATTTCCGTGTGCTTTTATATAAGCCAATGACGAAAAAAAAGGCGAAGTGAAATAAACCAATTGCCTAGGAGCACACATTTTTGTCAAGTGTGGAAGCCGGGATTCATTCCAAGTATTCTGGTTTCACATTGTGCAATTCATCAACTATATGGGTAACTCTTTCCTGCTCTCGTTTTACATCAAAGGTTAATACTTTGTCTTTAATTTTTGGTGCAAGAGGTTGGAGCGTGGGTGTCAAATAGAAGTCACAGTAAGACTTGGCTCATTTTGGGTTAGAGGATCCAAGAGAACTTCGGCCTGAGCCAGAGCTAGGCCTCTGACTTGAACTTGCTAAACGTTCTTTGGCTCACCTATCTCATGACATAATGGAAGTGAGGAGACAAAGGCACAGGGAGGATGTGATTTAGCTATCAAATTATTTGGTGAACCAGCAGCACAAACACAAATATGTAGTGTTCTTTGTTTCAAGATCCATAACTTTCACACTATGCTATATTTTAGTGGTTGAACTAGAGTGGATAAGAAACTTGGTGTCTCTGCTCCCACCCAGTCCCCCTCCCCAAATGAGTCAAATCCTCCCCCCAATGAGTCTAATCAAATGATTGTGGGTTACATTCCTGTTTTCTTTATCACATGCTTACTACCAGTGTTTAGTTTAAGTTTTTTCTATCTCTGTTAAAAAGGGAAGTAGAGAAATAAGTTCAGAACCTGATCACCCAACAGATGCATTTTGGTTGCACAGTGTCCATCTTACCCATACACAACAACTGGGGTATGACTTATTCTGATGCAAAACTCAAAAACTGTTATCACCTAGGAAATGCCAGTGTGCTGAGGAATCTTCCCATACTTTCAATACAGAGTTCAAAATCAGCATAATTTCGCAAGTTGTAAAGAATGGGTGTGCCATGGCTAACAAGCATTACAATGCAATGGTTTTGCCTTTGTTAAAGTTAGAGCTATTGGCATTGCTCTTGACATTATTTTTATTTGTTTTTTAACATAAATAAATGGCAATGGCATTGTCATTTACAATAGCAGTGCACAGGGAAGGGGGGGCGAGGAGAGACTAAGGAGAGCTGCGGGCTCAGGGAAGGGGGGGCGAGGAGAGACGAAAGAGAGCTGCGGGCTCAGGGAAGGGGGGCGAGGAGAGACGAAGGAGAGCTGCGGGCTGTTGTAATGCTTGCATGGATGAGTTGGTGGATGCATGGATGGGTGCATGCATGGATGTATGGATGGGTGGATGGATAGATGCAGCTTGACTTGTCGACCGGTTCATCTATCTAACACTAATATGACTATATTGGATCCCTGGTAAAGGCAGTCATATTCTAGCCTCTACGTTGAGGACTAACGTCACTGTGGGTAGGCCCAATATACTGCACTACATCCCTGGATACATACTTCCTTTACTATTTACACTCAACGATTCTCTCATCAGGAGTCAGAAGTTTCACAGTCCTCGAGCCATGGATAAAGATAGCACTACCTAGGGCCATTAGCAATTAAACCAACTACCTTGAATTCTGAGAAATAATCATTTGTCGGAAACGTGTTGCCTTATAACGGAAGTGGCGGGGGGGGTTCAATCATTTGGCAATTACAAAACACGAATTCATTTATTGATCTCTGGGGCAACGCAGCACAGGAGAAAGGCGGCAAGACCGGCAAATAATAAAATTTAAATGGTGTTTTGGAACAACAGCAGGAAAGTGTGTCATTAATCCGAGAAGTCTGTTCCAGAGCTAAAGTTTTTAAACAGAGGAATAACACGGAAGTTAAATGAATTCTGAGCTAAGCGGGCTAACAACAACGGTGGCAGTCATAAATGCCTCTGGTAATGCAACAACAAAAAATTGTATTTATATAAAAGTTGGGTTGTTCGTTAGCTTTTCTGTGGGTCAGCCAGACATAAATTTGCGCCTGATTCATTTAATCAGTTCAGTCTCTGTGGGTGGGGTCTGTTAGCAGATAAGCAATTAGTATTCCAGGTGCATTCTACCCCTTCTGGTGCAATTAAATCTGCTTTTCACACGGCACGATAAATGACGTAGTGCATGCAGAAATCAACTCGAAAGACAGCTTCTGAAACTATTTTGAAAACCTAACGGACCTCAAAACTTTGATCTTAAATCTCAGCAGCCTTCAAACTGAATGCATGCAACAATACAAAGTCCCATAACGAGCACTTGGTCAAAATGAGTAGTCGCTGAAAAGAGGCACAATGTTGCTGAAAATGAATGTACCTTTTGATAATAGGGGATAGAGCATCCATCTAAACAGTAGGGGCTATAAGAAATAATGAGTGAATGTTGAACCTATTATTTCCAATGCTTTGTAGATATTTGTGTATGTTGACTGTATTTGTTTGTAAGTAGTGTAATATAAGTGAAGTTAAAAATTAATATACAAAATATTTGAAAATAAAATATAATTTCAAAAAAGGAAGACATATACGGTGAATATAATTGATTTATTGAGGTAATGGCTGGTAACTGACATATTAGAATTGTAGAGATTTATTCTAGAATAAGAAATAGGGTCTGATAGTTAACTTATAAACCTGTTTGGACATTTTTGCATTGAATTGGTCCCACAGCATCATACTTTTGCTTGTGAAAATGAATGTACCTAGCAACAGTCACTCTCACGTGAAAAAATACCTTCACTAGCGTTACCTGATCTGTGCTAACAAGTACCTGGTGAAGCAGTCAACCGCTACAGCGTTTATAACGACCCCTAAAATCAGGAACCACACTTTGCACAAATAAAGCAAATGTCTGCCCTTCTATAAGACTTGTTTCACTTTTAAAAGAGTGACATGTCTCAAGTAAAATAACATGCCCTTATAATTGGACCAACTCGAGATATTAATAAGGTACCTGACAAACACAAAAAAGGTAGCTGCCATCCCGTCATGTTAATACGTACAATAGCTACTCTGATTGAATGGGAAATAACCCCAACCGGTGGCAGTAAATAAGAGGCCACTAATAGCAACAACACTTTCCACGCCCATCCGCCCCTTCTGAAACAGTTACAGAAATGGCAGTGCATTGCCAGTGGGGCTCCCTCAACTCCCTCAGAGGTATCCGGTATTCTCCACTTCTTGCTGCCGTCATCACTACAGTGATACTCGGTCTGCCCATTACACCACCGGCAGCCTCCACCTTCAATGTTCTGCACAATACTCCACGAAGGGTCTAGCTTCCCTCGATCACTTTATTTGTGGGCTGTTAGACGTCATTCATAACTGCAGCGGTTGCACACCAAACCCCACTAGACGTGTGACTGTCCCTGTAGCCTCATTCACTCAATACCTCTCCTACCACCGTAACTGGCTACACCTCATTAATTTACACCATGGACCCTCCACCTCCCATGACGACGAGGAGGCTCTCCGCAGTATTCAGTCACCCCTCCGTTAATACCCCCACCCCCTCACCATGATTGCGGCTCGTTCTCTCCTCCGGTCTCTACCTCCTCCTGTCACTTCCTCTCCTCCCAAGGAGTTGAACCTCCAGGTCGGCGGGCAGCACGCGACCTGACGCCTAGGAAGGCGGGGTCGTGGTGGAGTGGAGTGGTTAATAGACAATGGGGCGTGGACTTCTAATGGATAACCAGGAAGAGTAGCTGTGTAGACAGAGGGAAAAGACAACGAAAGAGGGTGTCATCTTAAAGTGGGACCGCTTATTGTGAAAGTGTGGGAGTTAGAGGGAGGAGTCGTGGGGCGCAATGAGGCTAGCAGATTGCGCGTCACCTGACTTATCATATCACAGTGATCACAGAGAAATAGTGTCAGTCCTAGGAGTAGGAGCAAGTCTGAACTTGCTCAAATTTTTCTCTCGAGCCTCTCTGGGGTCGCAAAAGGAATATGGGCTGGAGCCTCTCGGGGCTCTGAAGAACAAGGAACCGGCACTGCAGAGCCTCTCGGGCCTTAAATGAAGAAAATGCCCCCAGAGCCTCTCGGGCTCTCAATCGACAAAAGTGCGGCTTTCTGGGGCAGTGGGGCCCCTCACGGGGGACCCGCGAACACGTGAGCGCCTTTGTTTGGAGTCCCCCCCTCTGGGGGACTCGAGATGCCTGTAGTGCCCCCTTGAAGCCCTCGTGGCTTCACAATGGCAATGAGCGTGAGCTCGCGCTACGGGGGTCGGGGGGAGGGGCGGACACCGACAATGTGTCCCGTCGCCCCTCCCTCTCCTTCTGCCCCACTCACCGGGTGTCTCGCAGCGGCTCTGCTCCTTCTCCCGTGGCTCTCCCTTCGCTCTGGAGCCTCGGCAGGGCACGGCAGGCTGCTTCCTGCTTCTTCGGTCCTCCTAGCAGCCAATCACCGCGCAGGTCGCCCGGCGAGCCTCCCGCTGCCTAAACCAATGGCAGCGCGGCTCCCGGGTGACGTCAGCGGTTGCTCCTTCGGCGTCTCCTCTGACCTGGGGCTGAGGCGGTGATGCGGGACTGAAGAGGAGTGGGCTCCCTCGATTAAATTAAATATCCAAACGGAGTCGGCACACGCAACCACGGGCAAATAAAGGCGGCAAATGAGCGGGGTGGCACCCGCGCCGCTCGGTCACCACACGGGGTGAAGGTACACTAAGCGCTAGCAGCGAGGAGAAAGCGCTCTCAAGCGCTCAACAGAGAGTGAAACCACGCCACGGAGAGTGAAACCACGCCCAGGGAAAAAAACGCAGGAACGCCCCCGAATCTGGTCCGGCCTTGACGGACAGATCCGGCTCCCAATGGCTAGCCTCCATTTATGGAGCTAGCCAATGGGAGCCGGGGGCGGATCATCCATCCCAACTAAGACTCATAGGGTTTTTTAGCGCAAGCGCACTACGTGCGCATTTGCAGGCAAAACCCAAAAAGGTTACCATTGTCACGCGTGCTTCGGGAAGAGGAATACGAAGTGCAGTTGGTACTTGGGCCAAACTAAATTAGATATTGTAAATGAATACAAATACCTTGGAATATGGTTTACAAATTCTTTGAAGTTGGGTATGCACCTCGAGGCACCGAAAATAAAAGCACAACTGTTGGTATGTGTGCTGAAAATATTCAATCGTAGTTATAGAGATATGTCCCATAAACCCCCATTGACGGCTTATGAAACAATTATTCTCCCGCAACTCCAGTACGGTTCAGAAAATGTTTGTATCAATGGTAAAAGCTCCTGGGATAAAGAGGAAGGGAAATGTTTAAAATCCTTATTGCCCCTTCCAAGCTCGGCAATGATCCAGGCAATTAGACTGGAGTTGGGCCTGACAGCGTGGAATGTTCAGGTGCAACAAAGTTTACTCCGATTTTGGAATCGTTTAGGACTTGGTGAGGTCACAAAGGTATCTCATTGGTGTATGAAAGAAATTCAAGTTAGTGAGCTAAAATAGGCAAAAACCGGCAGAAGTAAACTTCAGTCCATTTGTGACCACCTGAAGGTGCAAATAGATCTGAAGACATTACAAATCAATGTAATAAAGAGTGTTCTTAAAATGCAGGGAAAAGAATTGTCTAGAGCAATAGACTGGGGGTATCTTAAGAAAGACTCAGTAAAATTTACGAGCAATAGCTGGGAGAAAGACATAAGCTATCCTTACTTAGACATATTACCGAATCGAAGGTTAAGAATGGAAGTTCTTAGGAGAAGAATTGGTATTAATCCGGTTGTAACAAATAGTGCAATAAAATCTGAACTAATGCAACCAACCCTATGGTAAATGCATGCGTAAGATGGGAATGAAATGCAACATGTTTGCATTTACGTAAATTATTTCTTCGCCCGATCTTTATAAAGTATGATGTTAAGCCGCGCTGGCAAGTGTGGGAGCTTCTTGCGGCTATGGAAAATCTAGAAATCGCGATAGCCATTGGGAAATACATGCAGGGTGTATATAAGTTCCCTACTTCATTAGAGGCTTAAGTGCAGAAAAGCGTGTCGCAATCTAAAATGAAATATTATTGTTTTTTAAAACTGTTCGGAATGAAGTTTTAAGGAAAATATGATTTTTAATGTTAGGAATAAGATTTTATAATGTGTAAACAGTTTAAATGACAATGTATGAGTTGTAGTTTAAGGACCAAATGGTCTAAATAAACGTTATGTTTGAACTGAGAACATTGTCACGCTCTAGCTGTGGAAGTTGGGTGTTTGTATCTGCTCATCTAAGTATATTGCGCACTTTATTGTGGGGAGGGGTCATTGGCAAGGTTTTTTGGCAAGAATCGTTATAGCACATGCTACCTTATAAGAGCTACTTTCTAAGCATTCGCAATACTTAGCAATAAGAGACGAAATAAGAAGATTGTGAGACCTAAGATTTGGTTTCATTCCAATTCAACAATCAAGTTACTTCTTTTGTACACTTGATTCACCAAAGGTAAATATAGCAAGCAGAGAAGGCTCACTCTAGGGTGCGGAATAGAGATAGAGACTCAGATACAGCACAACACAGTATTATCAAATCGATGACTTCTTCTAGAGAGCAGCAGCTTAACTTTGATGGCAGTATAGAAAGAAACCCTCACAATAATTCCACAACTCAAAGTCCATACCAGATACATGCTTTGCCTCACCTGTGCCCACCTTGACCCGATCCCCACAAACTCCAGCCTTTCATCTTGCTGGTGTCAGTGTGGCCCTCGGTCACACAACATACCATACCTTTTGGCTCCTGGAAATATTTACAAGTGCCAATGTTTATGGGGGAAATTATGTTTTCAACCTGTAAAACGCCTTTTTGTAATATGTCACCTTTGAAAGAAATATTGGAACTAACCTTTTAGCCTCTGAAAAAACATCTTCAATAAGTATATGCAATTACTCCTGGCAGGTTATGACAGATCCTGCAAATCTGGGCTAACTTGTCTTAAGCCATACAGATAGTAAATGAAAATCAATATAACCGCTTGAAAAACTACAATATTTCAAAATCGTAAAATAAACTTATCTCGAAAAATAAATCTTAGCACGTCTCGCGTGACAAACTCACAGGCCTGTAAAAAGAGTCCAATCTTTCCCATGAAGTAAAGATAATTTGACAGTGCTCTTAGAAAAGACATTTCAAAGGGAACTCGGTATGTCGGTAAAGTTCCATAGATGTTAATCACAGAGGAAGTAGAGCTCGATGCGATCCAAATAAAGGGATAAAGTCCAGCCAGCAGCGTATATTGCTTCATGCAACTAGTTGTATGTGGCTACGTGAGATCATCTTGCTATTGAGCGCACAAATGAAATGGCAAATTATTTTTTCTACTGGACACTCCTAGTGCGAAGTCACAAATAGGATGTACTTTCCAGCAAGTTGAATGGTAGTCAATAAATAACCCACAGCACCCTTTCAAATGCTCGACTCCTATTCTGCATATAAAGAAAACATTTGAAATTAAATCCTCAGATAGATCACAACAAACAACTGAACTTTTGCACACAATGCACCACGGGTGGTCTGTGAGAGGCCACAGGTTCTACTGTCCAAAAAACGTTAACAGAAATAGGGGTTCGTCAACCTAATGTTTATTGCATTCGGGACGTAAAGGCTCATAAAGAAAGCTTAGAATGCGTTAATTCTACTTTATAAGAAACAGTGAATGGTATTTTGTAATTTTAGTAAATGTTCAACTTGTTGTTAGATAACATCATGCGCTCACATTCTGAGAAAAACGTCAAGCAATCCCCAAAAAGAATGAATGTGAATGAACGAGATAGAAAGTACTTTTTGAATGAAACGTACATTTAAGATTAACCCACCGACCAACAAACAATGCATAGATAAAGTTATATAAACGATATAGGCACCACTGGATGACTGGTGCCCACGGTTCATCATGGGGACATCTTGCCAATCCTCATTTAGACAACAATATTCTGAAACTTATAGTTTCACATTTACGTTAACCGTGCGAGTCACGACACGGTGGGGATGGCTAAAAACTCAAAATTGGCTAAAGGTTCCTCTACTAAAATAGCACCATACCAACAAAGAGTTTGTACTATCTGTCTGAAGAAACAGTTGTGTGGGATTTTTGGCTTCAAGGCTATTATCCACTGAGTCGACGGGATTTATGTAACAGTTTTTTCCTTACAACAATCCCACTTGTTTGAAGATGTTCTTAAACAAATAGGATATTCTAGTACAGCCATATGCCAATTTTCTTTCTAAAGGACGCCATGCATCTATGTAGTTGACTGCGTTGTGAGAGATGCATTGTATTGATTTGGGGAGCGCAGCACTGGCAAAAAGTGGAGTGTAGAAAGTAATTAAGGGTGGAGGTTTTGAGTGGTAGCTCCCCACAGGCACTGCAAATCCGTGGTTAATGTATCCTGTAAAAAAAGAGCACTCCCAGATTTTGAGAATGGTCATGCTGGGAATTCAATTTCTATTGTTTACACAGTGCAAGACACCAACCAGCATGTATAAAAGGAACAGAGTGGCATGGAGGCCGGCAGTGCATCAGAATGACCAAAAGTCGGCCTACACAATGTAGGGCCTTTCATTGTTTACAAATCCATGCATTTGCGCTCACGCAGTTCTGCTTGGGTTAATAGCAATTAAGAATGTAACGTGCATCAGCAGACACGCTACAAATCAATACAGAGAGTGCTGTGTGGAAGAACAGCTGTTCGATCTGGAAATGTTAAGGCACACAGTGTCGGTGGCATTGAGATTATGAACAGCACGGTGATGTGAATACATACGTAAACATTTAAAATCTTGACGACAACGCAACCGAAGACAATGGCATCCGCCTCCCGACCAAGGCTTTAGAACATCCACACCCCCTGCAAATCTAGCACTTCGGCTATGCGCCCGAAAACGTATTTAACCCAAAATATAGCAGATAAACTTCCATGACCATCTAATCCCAACATATGTATCTCACATTATCTATACCTTACTACACCCTCACCTGCACTTCTGCAGCCTCATCTCAACTGCACACATTCTCAGCCTACCACACATTTGGGGCAGTTTGTCAACAAAGGACATACAATCTCAACTAATGCACATTATATAAGGTCACACCGATGCGATGTGTGCCAATCAATCCATAAATCCCTGAGCACGTGACATCTGCCCATCTCTACCTTACACATGTATCGCATCCCAAGCCAGCTTTGCCCTCATTAACGTTATTCAAATACACCCTGCCTATCCTCCTTATAGTTTCCAACTGCCTCACATGCACGCATTCAACACGAACTTTTTGTTTGTGTATATATATAGATATATACACAGTCACAGCAAATACATAATCCTTTAATACAGGCTATTTCATCCTTTTCGCACATACGTATAATGACTTCAAATTTGCATCGCCTAAAGGCATCCCTAGCGCGAGTATCCTCCCACCAGTTTTCTAGACATTGCAGCTATTACATAAGGAAAGATATCATCGGATCATACGGCATATAATATACACCACACATAAACAGCTCATCTACCCATGTTAAACCCCCCACCTTGTGTCTCACCTAAATGACCCAGGGCTTTACAATCTGTGGGACTCGCTCACTTTATCCCCAATGCTACTCTGAAGGGTTTTAACCCTGTACACCCCCACGCATGAACCGGACTCTAGGTTTCCGGTCACAGTATGTATTATACCACAATAGAACGATATTCCTTCAATTCTCCCTCCATACCCCTACTGCTGCGAGCTATCCTAGTCACAACACAACCCCCTCGCTCTTCAGGTCCCCCTCCGTCTCTTACCCGACAGCTCGTCGGGCTCCAGACCGCAGTCGGCGTCGGTCCCGCAGATGACGAAGTAGTGGGCGAAGCGGCAGGGCAGGGGCCCCGGGGGCGCAGAGCCAGGGCTGGCGGCGGAGGTGCTCATGCTGGCAGGGGAGGTGGTGGCCCTTGTCCTCCTAGAGCGTCCCCCCGCGGCCCTCCATGACCGTCCTGACACACAGTCAGGCTCTGACAATGCCCGGATCAGGGACCATCTGGAGCGCGCGCGCGCCCGCTGCTAGTATCCAGTAGGAGAAGTCCCGTGGCGGCTGCGTCCTGTGCGCGCGCCCCCGCCTGACTCCGCGCGCGCCTCTGCACGAAGGCCTCCCTCTGTGTCCTCTTCCCTCTCACTCGTTCTGCTGGGACAAGTGTCTAACCCCGCCGGTCGCGCTTCCCTCTGCAGTTGCTGATCCCTTGGCGCGTGCGCAAAGGAGCGCTCCAGTCCCAGAGGTCTATTGTGCTCCTCAATCCCAGGTTGTGACGTTGTCCACTCCCACTGGCGAAGGCGGCTTTTTTCGAATAGCGTGCCTTGTCTGGAATATTACCTGTTCTGTACAATAATACATTATTAAGAATTAAGAGAACAGCATAAAAGGTGAAGATTGCTGTCACAAAATCACAACTGTAAATTCCATTTACATGCAAATTTAATAATCATTTAAACCTAGCGAGAATGTTAAAATGCAGAAGTGAAAGCCCCGGCAAGAACAGCGAACCATAACCAGGCTGTACGGTTTCAAATAACAAGCACTCAGTCAAGTTTCAAGTTTATTTTTTATTTTGCAAAGTTACTAAAAAACATTGCTAAAAAGTAAAACAACCAATAAAACCATTGCTACACCCCAATAAAACCATTAATACATACATTAAGGGGCAGTGCAGCGTGTACATATCTGATAATACAGTGCATACATGTCTAAGAATAACACCTTGCAGGTGCAGGGCGGCAGGAGTATGGCACATTGTATATCGCTTTTTTGTTGCTGCCAGGTGATTTAAAAGGAGCCGCATTTATCAGCTTGAGTGCCAGGCTCTTCGCACTCAGCCTAATTCACACGATACTGTTATGTCGCACCCGTGATGTAACGGATGCGCCGCCCGGTAGGGTATCCCGACCTCGGGTCTGAGGGAGGGGTGCTCAGGGTTTTGCCCCCTTTAGAACCTGGTCAGATAGTAAGGTCCAGGTCACATGACCCCAGTTTAATAAAGGGACTACCGCGGACGTGACGTCAGTAGACACGCATACGCGATAGCCATAAGCAATGCACCACAGGCTCCGTGTATTTATTTAATAGCATGCAGTGCTCCCCCGCCGCCCTAAGGGCCTGATCAGCGGTGGTGCCTCACCTTCAATACAAAAATTGCGACGAGGGTGGTGGTGCCCCCGCTGTGTTCCTGCTTCGTGGCAGCTGCGTGAGGAGCTTCTATGCCCCGTGGTGCTCGTGCCACTGGTATTCCTGAATCTGCGGCCCGGCGCCACACACAGTTCAGCGACGCCTGCAGGATCCTTATGCCAGGTCGATTACCAGGTGCTCATAATGCATATAATAAATGAGAGAAAGAAAGGAAAACAAAAGAGAAAAAGAACAGAGGAAAAATAGAGGTTTCTCAGGTTGCATCCCAGTTGTGGTATACTCCGCCTCTATGAGGTCAATCAGACTTCAGCTATATATTAATGTTTCGGGTATTTACAAAATAACTGAGCCTATCCCCTCTAAAAGAGGGCCCTGCAAGGTTGTCAAAAGGCAGGAAAGTGTACTTGTATAAAAGTGGGTCAACTTAACAAATTTAAAACCATTGATAATGTCACTTAAATGGTATTAAAAACATGACGCTTTTTGTTTAAAAGTCTTCTGGAATCAAGCTCTTTGGTTTGGTGAGATTACAGGCGTAACATTATCAATTAACACTCAAAGTCTTTACATGATAGCCTATTGCCAAGATCCTTGCCTGTATATTCTGCGCCGGATGTTAGGGGCATATGTATCAAGATTCTGTTTTGCGAATCTCAAATTGCGAGAATTTGCGATTCGCAGTTTCAGATTCGCAAAACGGGATGTATAAAGAAAATCGCTAAACTTTTGCGATTTCTTTAAAAAAAATCTCAGAATACGTTTTGCGATTCCTTAATAGCGAAATTCGCAAATTAAGAAATCGCAAAACAGGGAATCTGCAATTCAGGTGCAGCTTGATGACATCACAACCAGGAAGTGGGAGTGATTAGCTGCACCTGTTTGCCTGAGCCACACCCAGGGACAGTTAGGAGTGTGTTTGGAGGCTGCACAGCACATCAAGCTCAACAATGGAGTCACAGAGGCCACAGGAGGGCATGGAGGGTGAGAAAAGAAAAAGGAAACACAAGTTTTCAGAAAAAGAACAGGAGCTCCTCATAGAGAAGATGGTCTGCAGACATGAACTCCTGTTTGGAAACAAAGCCCTGATGGTACCTGAGGCAAGAAAAAGAAAGATATGGCTGCAAATACAGGAGAAGCTGAATGCTGTGGGTGTAACCAATCGTACCATCGAGGAGCTGCGCAAGAGCTGGTACAACATGCTTCAAAGGTCCAAGGAGAGGGTGTGTCAAACATCAACACGAAGCGTAGGGGCAACAGGAGCGCGGAGCGCAGAGGGACTACATATCCCAGCAGCGGCCGGGAAAAGAACCACAAGTCCCGTGAGGCGGTGCGCGGTCATGCGCAAACGGACATAAAATGATGGCGGCCGCCAGATACCGCGTCGGATATTCCGGATCAACACCAGAAATTACAACTGCTGCGAAGAGGTAAGAAACGGTGTTTCCGTATACCTTCAGAGCCGTCTAGTAGAGGTGCGGGTAATTCCTTGACGAGAGCGGAGGCTCTGCGCGACCCGACCTGCTCCCTGCCATTCGCTCTGCTTCTGGCGCGACCCGACCTGCATCCTGCCCTACGCCCAGCTTCTGGTGCTGTGTGAGGCCGTTAATCATCCCGCCCGAGGTCAGACACCTAGCGCTGTGAAACAGCCATACTGGAGCCACCATTGTTAAGCGCTCGCTTTTCCTCATAGATCGCCTAGACGAGCGCTGGTACTTTGCTCAGAGTCATAGACAATCAGCTGACAGTTCTTGACCATAAACACTTAGTGGTTAGCTCCACTTCTACAGACTGAATTCCTCTTTGCTATGCTGGAAGAGTTGGGATCAGCTTTAATACTGGAGGACAGCTGGTAAATAGTGGCAGTGCCTTCAACTGCACACATACTGAACCCCTCGTTGGCGAGTGCCCAAACAGGCATTCTTGCGGGGGACGGTTCAATCGTTATCTTTCAGTTCCTCAGTTATCTCGAGTGGTATTGTCTGCCACTTCTTAGCACAGTGCCCTCCGTTGGAGAATGCCAGGACTGGCGTTCATGCGGAGGACGGTGCAGTAGTTGGATTACCCTGTGGGTGACTGAAACCCTTTTTCTTGCGTTCAAGCTTTCTACATCTTGCAGGACTCTTCCGTTCTGTAATAAATATATCAACATAATCCGGTTTGTTTGTGCCTTACTTGGTGGTATCAGCCAATCCCGAGGGCAGTCAGGTATTACAGGGTGGCAGCCAGATTGAAGGAGTCACACAAGACCCGGGGAGGAACATCCACAGCAGGACAGCCAACACCCCATGAAGAGCTGGTGGAGTCCACTCTCCTGCCTGAGAGTGTAAGTGGTGTGGATGACATTGACAGCTCCGACCCTGCATCCAGCAGTCAAGGTAAGATGCATGACCAACAATCATTCCACAGCTCCCCACAGCATGCCCACTGCGTAGAATGTGTGGCATGAAGAAAAAACATTTACTCCGGTCCACTCCTTACAACACATATAGCAATGCATCATGGGAGTCGTAGTTGGATGTATGATAGTTTGTGAATGAGACATAGAAAATCATGCCTAGAATGTGGGTTGCAGTTAAGGCAAAATTACAGTGTCAGGATTCAGACAACGTAAAAGTAGAAAACTTTATTCAGGCCAAAATGCATGACAAAACACAAACTCGTATGTCCCTCTTTAGATCCACAGCACAATCCAGGGCACATGAAGACAATGTTGAGGGAGAGGACACCCAAATTAATTTGGAACACTCCAATGATGGGGACTCCAGTGATGACTCTCACCAGACACCCATCATGCGCAGGAAGCGCACATATGTGCCCACACTGGCTCAATTGGAGGACGACTTTGACGCCACAGGGGAGGCAAGTGATGATATAGTGGAAAGTCAGGAAGGGTCTGACTGTCTTGGCCAACAACTACCACTAAAAAGGTCTGAAGCAAATGTAGCACGGAGGTACACGCCCAGGAGCAGCACTGGCACTGACCAGGAACATACTCTCTTTGCAGGACTGGAGCAGAACATGCTTCAAGTTCAGCACCTGCAACATAAAGCACTGCGTTCAATCAACAGGCAGCTAAACACCTAAATAAAAACCAGCAGCACATGAGGAAGGGCATCATGCCCATGGCGGGTGCCTTAGAAAAGCTATGCGCAACACTGGAACAAAATGAAAGTTCCAGGGACAGGGCTGCCCAACGTGCCAATGCACGTATCCACAATTATAAAAAGGCAGTGAACTACCTCGGGACAACCACCAGCAACCTCACATGTCGCAGCATCAATATGCAGATGCAAATGACACACTGCTGTCAAGACATAGCGAGAGGGCTTGAGCAAGTAACGAACGCAGTGGAACAGATGCAAACTGGAAACTCGGGTGACAGCACACTCATGGCCTCTGGGGAGAACAAAGAGACCTCCAGTAGGAGCAGCATCACTCTCACATTTCCAGCGGCCCAACGTCGCAGTGGCAGACATGGTGCTGCAGCTAACCAGACAACGGAGGTCACTCAGGCAGAACACCACCCTGCACCAAGCCATTACTGGAGGAGGTGAACTAGACAATGACACTATTGTGACAAGGGGTGAAGCAACCCACTTAAACTGATTTATGCACATTATTGTTCAGTGCTATCACTGTGTTCAAACATGTGTTAGGTACTGCCAAAATTATTAAGAGTGAAGTGTGAATAAACACATCACATGTTACAAAAAGCATTTTTGTTCATCACAGTTATTTCTCACCTAAAAGTAGTTTTGTGTGATCTCAGACTGTCTCTGACGTCCAGCAGCTCCCCCTACTCCTGCTGCTGCCCTGCCAGGGGGAGGTAGGCAATCATCATCCAATGTGTCTGTGTCGCTCACATCAATTACGGTGCCTTAACTCATTGCCATGTTGTGGAGCATTACGCAGGTTGTCACGATTTTACAACATGTCTCAGGGCTGTATTGCAGTGCCCCTTCACTTTTATGTAGACATCTGAACCGGCTCTTCAGTATGCCAAAGGTACGTTCAATGACGCTGCGTGTTGATCTGTGTGCCCTGTTATAGCTCCTCTCCCTTGGATTTGCTGGATCCAGATACTGTGTTAGGATGAAGTCTCGCACTGCGTAGGCACTATCACCTGCATGGATAGAAATGATAGGTAAGTCAATGTCCCCCCCCGCCCCAAAATGAGTAGTGGATGGATGTATGTGTGCTATTGATTTACCTAGCAGATATCCCTCTCCAAACTCTCCAGCACGTAGACGTCTGTGTATCCCACTGTGTCGGAAGATGAAAGAGTCATGTGTGCTGCCAGGGTATTTTGCCACAATGTCGTTGATAATGTACTTGGCATTGCACACAATATGTATATTCAGGGAATGGTAGCATTTTCGGTTCCCAAACACATATTCTGTTACTGCTGGGGGTGTTAGGGCAACATGAGTCCCAGCAATACTACCAATGACATGGGGGAAACGTGCAATTTGATAGAAGTCAAGTTTGGTTTGCTGTAATGCCTGTTGGGTGCTGGGGAAATATATATGATGTGCTAGCCTCCTCAGCATTGCATCCAAAAAAGCATGGAAAAATTGAGATAGGGTACTCTGTGACACCCCGCCAACCTCTGCTTTGACTCCTTGAATACTCCCTGAGGCAAGGAGGTGCAGGGAGCACAGGACCTGCACATGGGTGGGAATTGTTTGTGTCCTGCGTGTTGGGTGTTCCAAGAAGGGTTTCAGCTCCTCAATCAGGTCCAAGATGGTGTGTGGGTGCAGCCTGTACTTCTCATATATGCCCTCTTCAGTCTGCTGGAACACCGTGATGCACAGCCTGAAAATACGCTCCTGTCTCAGTCTCCTCTGTGCAAGGGCACGGATACGCAGCCTCCTGGCTATCAGATATAGAGCTGCCATTGTGGAATTGTCAGTTGCATTGTGGGCTGCTTTTTAAACCTTGAACCGGGTTACTACCTGCATGCATTTAGTGGTAATTGGAATTTCTTAATTTGCGTTTTCCCAAATTCGCAATTTGTGAATTTTTGTTACATCTCACTGCGATTTCTTATTTTGCGATATCCAGTTTGCTATTTTCGCAAACATAAGACATCGCAAATTAAAAAATCACTAAATTATTTGCAGATTCCATGTTATCGAAAAGTTATCGTAAAGTGATTTGACTCATATATCTCGTTTTCCATATTTTTAGTCGAAAACATTGTTTTTTTGCGATTCGCAGCGTTTGCGACTAAGAAAATGGTTGATACATATGGCCTTTAGTTCCTTGTGTATCTTCAACTGGTAGCCGGCTAATTATGCAATCAGAATCTTGTGGCTTCTTTTTCTCTGCTAACAACAAGAATGTTACCAATCTGCAGTTCAGTTGTGAAGCCCCTGGATCAAAGCATGCCAGCCCCGCTTGCCTCCTAGTACGAATTCCCCGCGGTTTGAAGGGGGCCTTTAGTAGTTTAACCTTTCCTGCAGTAACTCTTTGCGGGTGCAGATTAAATGCAAAATTCTGTTCCTTTGTCGCACAGGCAACAAGAAATTGGGTCGGTGCCAGGGTGGGAGGTTCTGGGCACATGGAAGAAGACCTAGATGGTACCTAATAAATTTGATTTTTTTTTTTTTTTATTTTTTTTTTTATTTTTTATAAAACCTTTATTTACAGATGCACAATACACAGCGTCTGCCTACAACCCCACAGGGCCGGCCGCTATGACAAAAACTGGCTGAACAAAAGATGTAATACGAGGCAGTACGTTGCTGAAGCAATCTATCACATCAACATTATCGGCAAGAGCGTAGTATCATACAAATAGGATAAGAGAGGTTTAATTTTATGTTTTTGTCGAAATGAACACTAACAAACAAACACATGGTATCATAGTGGCAAGGGTTGCTGGAGGTGGGAGGGGGGGAATGGATTTAGAAGAAAAAACGAGTGTAAGGGGGGGGTGGCGCGCGTAAGAGAGCAAAGCATGTGGTGAGTAGAGGAGAGGAACGTAAATCAAGGAGAGGAGGGGAGAGGGACCTCGTAGTCAAGTGGAGGGGAACAGATGTCTCCCCGGTAAGTATTCCAAGGAGCCCAAACCCTGGACCACTTCCCTGGGCGCCCCCGGGCCTCATATACCGTCTTCTCTCGAAACATGGACCAGTCCATGTTCTCTTTCCAGGCACTGAGCGCTGGCGGTCTAGGGGAGCCCCAGAGCTGTGCGATATCCCTCTTCGCGATCATATTGCCTAGGGTGACCCAAAGCGTCTGGGCAACAGTGCAGTCAGACGGTTCCCACACATTCAAAAGACAACGACGCGCCTCAGGAAGCAGTGGGACCCCGGTGACCCGACTCATAACATCATGCACCCTCGACCAGTACGCTACAATCACTGGACATTCCCACAGAACATGAAGAAAAGTACCATCCATCCCACACCCACGCTTACAGCTTCCATCAGCAACCAGACCCATTCGCACCAGACGCATTCCAGTAAGATACACGCGATGAAGGATTTTCAATTGGACAAAGCGAAGTCGTGCCGGAATAGCCACCTCCTTAGGGGAGGACACAGCGGACTGCCAGTCCTCGTCGTCCAATTCAAGTCCGTCAGCAGTCCAGGCAGCCCGGAGCTTCTCGAGCTGGTCAGCTCTGTTATGAATGAGCTTCTTATAGATTAAGGAGATGGTACTGTCTGGGACATGGCCATCCAGAACTCGATCCTCCAGAGGGGAGGACTGCGGAACGTCAGTACCGGAGGGGAAGACAGAAGTCAAGGCATGTCTAACCTGCATATAACGGAAGTGCTCCCTATCATCGAGTCTGTACTCCAGCTTTAGTGATGCAAAGGACTTAACCGCGCCGCGTGTCCAAAGGTCCCCAACAGTACTAATCCCAATCATGTCCCATTTCTCAAACCCTTTTGTCTTCCACAGGTTGCCCAGTCGCTCCGAGTCGTACAGTGGCGTCATACGTGTCAGTCTACCACCCCAGCCCGTGGCCACCGTAGCATCTCGCCATGCCCGCACTGCACATTTCGTTGGGCCCGTAAGGAGTCGAAGGGGGGCCTTAGAGTATAGCGCCCTATTAAAGTTGCCGCCGGGCAACAACAGTTTATCTAAAGCAAAGGCAGGGGCTGGCTCCGGAGAATATGTCGCATGGTTGATGGCGCTCAGGTGGGAGGCCCAGTAGTACCGTCTAATATCCGGCAGCGCAATACCTCCGTCATACCAGGAGAGCGTAAGCTTAGATAAGGCAATGCGGGCACGGCCATCCCAGATAAGTTGCCGCTGCAAACTTTCGACTTCATGGAAATAGCGGGCAGGAACGGGGTCGAAGAAATTTTGCAGGGCATAGAGGAAGCGGGGAAGCGACATCATCTTAAAGAGTGCCGCCCGGCCCAATGGAGATAAGGGCAGTTCGCGCCATCGCCGAACATCCTGCTTCAGTCTGCGGAGCGGAGCATACAAGTTCCGCTCATAGCGGACCGAAGAGATCGTGGATACATGGACCCCCAGATACTTAAAACCGTCAGTCACTACCAGGATGGGAAATCTACGGGGGAGAGGCGGTAGAGTACCAGCTATGGCGTAGACACAGGACTTGGTCCAATTAATGACCAGTCCCGAATTCTTACCGAAGGACGTGAGGACGTCGAAGAGGACATTTAGTGATTTCTGAGGGGAAGTAAGATAAAGGAGGATGTCATCCGCATACAAGGAAACACGATCCTCGAGGTCAGGGGACCATCGGATCCCTTTGATCGAGGGTTCCCACCGGAGCCACGCGGCTAGAGGTTCGAGTGCCAAAGCGAACAAAAGCGGAGAAAGGGGACATCCTTGACGTGTGCCACGACCCAAAGGAAAGGGGTCTGAGCACCTCCCATTCACAGCGACCTGAGCTAGCGGCTGTTCATAAAGAAGCTTGACCCATGCGGTGAAGTTGGGGCCAAAGCCAAATTTGGCGAGGGCTGCCCATAGGTAAGGCCATTCAATGGTGTCGAATGCCATCGTGGCGTCAAGGGAGGCGATCACTGCTGGCTCGGCGAGAACAGAAGCTCTCGCGAGGACACTGTGGAGCCTACGTAAATTAAGGGCAGTGTTCCTGTGGGGGATGAAACCGGATTGATCCGGATGGATTAAGTCGCAAATGACCGTAAGCATTCGATTGGCCAGCACCTTAGCAAGGATTTTGGGTTCCGCATTAAGGAGGGAGATGGGGCGATACGAGGCACAACGGTCACGAGGTTTGCCATCCTTATAAATGACCACTATGGTAGCTAGGCGCTGCTCAAGGGGGAGGCTTCCGGCCTCAACCGCCTCAAGAAACATGTGACGCAGGTGGGCGGCCATCTTGTCGGGACAAAGTTTGTAGAGTTCAATGGGGAGTCCGCTAGGGCCCATTGCCTTACCCGAGCGAAGGGAACGGATTGCGAGGGCAATCTCGTCGACAGTAAGGGGGGCCTCCAGAGCGCGGCAGTCCTCATCAGACACAGTAGGCAGAGCAATGTCACGCAGGAGAAACCTGGAGTCGGCCTCATCCCGATCACTAACCGGCGTATAAACCATACGAAAGTGGTCAACAAAGCACTCAACAACCTCACCCGGATCCGAGACAGTCACACCAGAATCTCGAACAATGGAGGGAACAACACGGCTCGCACGCTCAGTCTTGTCAAGCCACGCAAGAAGCTTGCTAGCCTTGTCACCCACATCATACAGTCGACCAAGTTGATTAGACCGCATCAATTTAGCAGCATCGGTGACACAGGCCTTATAGTCTGCTTGTTTCAATTCCAATTCATGCAACAGTGCAGGCGTGTCATTCCCACCCAACTCGCTTTCAAGTGCAGTGATTTCAGTTTCAAGAGCCACGACTGCCTCCCTCTTGACCCTACGCTCAGTAGCAATGAGTGACAGGGCAGAGCCCCGGATAACCGTCTTGAAGGCCTCCCAGAGAACAGTGGGGGAGGTGACAGAACCCAGATTCTCAGAAAAATAGCAGTCTATTGCCTTAATCAAGTCTGACCGGAGCCGGGGGTTTTTAAAATGCCAGGGAGGGATCGGGGGGACTCTGTTACCATGCAGACCACCCACAGAAATCGTGATCAGCAAGGGGGAGTGGTCCGAGATACCCCGGGGGAGATGTCGAATCTCACGAACAGTGGACAGAGTGGAGGCCAACATAAGAAAATAATCAATACGGGAGAGGCTGCCGTGCGCGCCAGAATGAAAAGTGTATTGTTGGAGCGTGGGATGTAGTGAGCGCCAGACATCTACTAAACCAAAAGTGTCAGCCATTTCACTAAGCCACATCTGGGACTGAGGCAATACTCTAGGGGGTAGTCGGTCGCAGTCGCCGGACATAACAGAATTGAAGTCCCCGCCCAGGACCAACAAGCCGTCTGGCAGCCCAAGAAGAGTCCTACCTAAATCAGCATAAGTGGTAGCCTGCAGTCCCGGGGGGATATAGACAACAACAAACACGACCTGTTTACCCTCCCACCTCCCCGAAACAGCAGCATACCGCCCACGCCCATCAAGGATAACATCATCAATAACAAGAGCAAGGGAAGACTTTACCATGATACCCACACCTCGGGAACCCGAGGTGAAGCCCGCATGTGCAACCAGTCGATAACCCCGGCGGTCTAAGGCCTTGCAAGCGTTACCAATCAAGTGGGTCTCTTGGAGGAACACAACATCAGGGGCGTGGCGCCTCAAAAATTGCAGTACAATGCCCCGCTTAATTCTGTCACCCAAACCATTTACGTTCCAAGAAAGAATCCGCAGTTCACCCCCCCCCCATTACGGCAAAAACATTCCACACCCGCCCCCCAGCAGGACCCACTATGCATAATCATTGCAAGATATGAAATACCATGAAACAAAGAACAGAACAAATAAAACGAAACACAAACCAGTCCCCAAACACCAACCCCAGAGTCCAAACCCGTTACAACACCCCCCTCCCTGCACCCCTGCTGACTAAAAAGCCACCCCCAACTGCAGTGTGCCTGTCGCCCCATACTTCTACACAAAGAACCCCCCGAGGAGGAAGGGAGAAATCACCCGTTACCGCACCGCCACGGGCAGAGTCAATAGAGAATAAGTCAATATGTACAGTACGTTGCATAGTCTCAATCGAAACCTCCGGGGCGTCCGTTACTCCTGGGCCTCTGCACCACCTTCCGCACCACCCGGGCCTCCGCTCCCAAAGTCATCTGCCGGCAACGAGTCCAACCAGTCGGTTGCACGTTCAGGTTGATCAAAAAAGTAGGCACGTTCCCGATATTCAATCCGGAGCCGGGCCGGGAACAGCATGGCATATTTCAGTCCCCGGTCCCTTAGGCGACGCTTCACTCCGAGGAAACCTGATCTTTGCCGCTGTACTTGAGGAGTGAAGTCGGGATATATGGAGACAGAGTTATTGTCATACTTCAGGGGACCATGTTTACGGGCGGCCTGGAGGATAGCATCCCTGTCCCGGTAATGGAAAAGCTTTGCAATGATAGGCCTTGGCGGGTTCCCCGGCTTCACTTGACCTCCGGGGAAACGATAGGCGCGCTCAACGGCGAAGAACTTACTAAGTCCCGCTGGAGCCAGGTGGGCGACTATCAGTTCCTCGACCAGAAGATCGGTAGCTACCGAGCCATCTCCCTCCGGGACTCCGACAAGGCGTATGTTGTTCCGCCTGGCCCTGTTATCATAGTCCTCCATCCGCTTGAGCAGCAAGTCGTGCGATGCACGCAGATTGCCAATTTCGGACTGCGCCTCCGCCATGTCGTTCACCAAGCTCGACGTTTTAAGGTCCAGTGCCTTCACCCGCTCGTTTGTTTTGGCCAGATCGGCCCGAATCAAAGTCACATCCACCGCCACCGTGTCTATTTTGGTCACTACGGCCTCGAATTGTTGGCCCATGTCGGTCTTGAGTCCAGTGATGGCAGCCATAAGGTCTTGGAGTGACACTTCCGACATAGACGATGTGTCTGTTTGAGGACCTTCAGCACCAATGCCCACGGTCCCGGGGGAGCCTCTCGGCTGGGTATAGCGTTCGATCATGTTCGTCTGGATCGATCCCCCCCGGGTCGCGGCCTTCCGGCGTCGTTCGGCCTCCGCTTTCGTCGCCATATCGTCTTCAGAGTCGGCCGGTTAGCCAAAGGAGGTGACAAGCAGGCAGAAAAGTCTCGAAACTCCGATGCGCCAGTGAGACAGAGGTGTAGCGGCCTCCTTGCCAGTCAGACGGAGGATCGTGCAGATCAAGAGGGCAGCGGGCGAAGCAGAGTAGGAGGAGACAGGAACAAAGGGAAAGAAACCGAAAGTGAAAGCAATACACCTCCGGCGGGCCAGATGCCAGGCAGCCGTTGTTGTTCAATTACAAGTCGGCCACAGTGGGCAGCCGAGTCCCCGGTCGCGCCAGCGGGCAGGCCAGAAAGTTCCAAGTTGCAGAAAAATGGTCCCCAAGGTCCGATTTCGACCGGAAAAGGATCCACAGCCTCAGCGATGATAGTGCTGCAAAAGCCCGTCTAAATGACCAGGATAGGTGAAGGATAGATACAGGAGGACGGCGCGGGTCTCGGGAGCTCTCTGCTCACGCGACCATCTTGGATGCCCGCGTAGCTCCTCCCTCATAAATTTGATTTTTAATAATTTGGAATAACCCTGATTAAAATATATTTGAGGTGCGAGTGTTTTATAATTGTTTAGGGTTATCCAGGCATGGAATCTGGTTGAAAAGCTGGCCTTGTCCTCCACCAATGAGAGTCGTTTTACGGACTTCCAAACCAATTTCATGAAGGTTGAGTGATGGAGCTGTGTCTTCCAGAGATCGTAGAGCCCAGAAGTTTCCAAAGATTTCAGTAGGTAATTTCTCACTGGGGAAGTAACCCTCTACTGGAGTTTCTTGCCATAAGAGTTGATGTAAAGGATTTGAGATGGAGGGTCTGATCTTATTCCAGCAGATGATATAGGGGCCATGCCTGTACAGAGTTTGTTTTAAAAAGCCTAACTCCAACCTTATTTGAGCAGGCTAGGTGTAACTTAGGAGACTGAACATGATTCGGTGCATTTTAAATAAAGTACTGTCTAGTAGTTTGGCATCTCTGCCTCGCATTGCATAAGAAGTTTGGCCTGTACTACCTTCAGGAGAGGGCTTAATGTGGTCCCGATCAGTTCTGATGCAAGATTTTTCATTGTATTCGCTATGACCAACCCTTTCCTTTTAGTTTCTTCCTTCTGGCGGGCGAAAGACCCTTCCTTGTCGATGACGACGCCAAGGTACTTATAGTTGTTTGCTGATTCTATTTGTGGGCAGCCCAGATGCCAACTCGTCTGCCGATTCCTCTAGTTGTTAATAGTCATTGTCCTTGTTTTCCTAAAATAGATTGTTAGGTTATTCTCTGTGGCGTAATTCTGCATTTCATTAAGGAGATGTTGCAAGCCAACATGGTGTGGCTAAGCAGAAATACATAATCAGCATACATAAGATTGGTCACTATTTTGCCTCCTAGCCTGGGCACGTGGGAGTTGCAGTTGTTAAGTGCTTGTGGGAGATCTGCCGTAAATAGATTAAACAGGGTGGGTGCAGGCACGCAGCCCTACTTCAGGCCTTTGTTTGTGGACACTTTTCTGGAGAGGTGGGACCCCCTTCCCAGTTTCACCTGGACCAAGTGTCTGTGTGAAGCAACAACAAGATGCTTAGGACAGCTTGTGGCTTCCCTCACAAATTCTTCCTTCAGACGTTATCAAAGGCAGCACTAAAGTCAATAAAGCATATGTGTAATGGAAGATTAGCGATCTTGGCTGCGTTGATGAGTAGGGAAAGTGCCAGGATATTTGTTATTGTGCCTGACGCTTTGCAGAAGCCTGTCTGGTCCAGCGGTATTATCTTGTTATTATCTGCCCAGGCATTGAGTCCTTCTAGCACGGTGCCTGCAAAGTATTTTGCCTCGTTGTTAATCAGTGCCACCAGACCTTGGGGGTGCCCAGGAGTGGGCAATACACAGGGAAAAGCCAGGAGGGGTTCCACAGCGGTATGCGTACAAGCGCCTGAGATACAACTTCGGGGGTCGATTTGGTGTGCTATACAAATAGTACTACATTTACACACATTTACATTTATTGGCAAATCTTGGTTTAGAAATTAGACTAGTTCCCTTGAGACATTTACAGGATAAGCTAAAACTTAGCTTTAAAGCAACCAACAATAAAATCATGAACTAATACAATTCTAAATATAAGGTACACATCAATTTATTAAAGTAACAGAAATAAAAACTGTTTACATTTATACATCATACAATTACGAAGAAACAATTAAAATTTCAACTAAGAATACAATCTATTGTGACCTGCACAATGCAACAGACAGACAAAAATTTGATGTAAAACATAAAAAATTGTAAAATATAAGTGGTACATTCAATACTACAATTTCATCACTCCCTAGTTTTATGGCCACAAAGTTGTATATCAACAGGGAAGGAGAGGACTTGAATTGTACAGGAGTTTGGCGTCGACGCGTTTTGGTGGTTCTGAAGCGAATATGTTCCACCTTTATCAAGACTAAGGTTCGATGTCTGTCTTGTTTCAGGGTCTGTACAATTCCCCTACAATAGATATACATACAATTAATCTTCCATTTTCGCAAAAAAACGATCACAGTTATCATATTTGGTTGATACTCTACAATTGGATGATCCTTTTTACAGGGAAAGTCTTACAACTAGCATAGTACATTCATTAGCTTCTATTTACTGTCATACTATATCTCTGTAATCTCCCACATGGTTTGCTATTGCAAGAATAACCAAGTCTAAATTGCTAGGCATTAAACGGATAAGAACACAGTCCCTATTTTTGATCACTGCTTGGATACAGTGTTACCTGTGAAATTCTTTGGGACTAGCTAGGAAAACAATGGGTCCATTTAAGTTCTATATCCCTAATTGGGTATAATGCTGCAAAGATCCTCATCAGGTGCTGTTGGAATGTTACTGATATTTTCACGATTGTGCGAACCCCCTGTTCCTATTTAATGTGGGATTGGAGTGCATATGGGAGATTTTGAGGCCGTTACACCCGTATATTAAAGCGGAAAGGCTCCTAGTACAACTTGCACTATTGGATAACCCTGATGCAATTGTGATACGATTAATACAATTTCCATCTTACCGGTGTATTTCTGTGCGATGCGATAAGCTGATGGGTCTGTTCTCTACCACATTTTTAAGAAGTAAAATAGGATAAATTCTTGTAAATACAGATGGTTATTATTAAAGGTGTCTGCAGGGATAAGAATTGTATGTACTATGTGTGGCACAAGTATAGTGTATTGAATGGGTCTATACTCCTAGGTTGTATAATACACTGTTTTATTACCATAAAGGGGGTTTAAAATCCTCACACTGGTCTAGAAAGGATGAGGGTATCTCTTTACAGATATAGATGGAAACCAAAAAATGATACCTGTATAATCTCTTCAGAATGTTGAATGATGGCACTTTATAGATTGCGACGTTGTACAGATTAAAATGGTTCCTGAAGGGGATCAATCAAGTTCCATCTACTTGGAAAAACACACAGAGCCGCTCGGTCAGGGAATTGTTTTGGTGACACTACTGGATTGTGTTTGTAAGCCCTAAATACACGTACCTCTAAAATCGAGTGGAGAATCTTCTCTAATATGGAAAGAAGAACGTTTACGTTAGCGAGGTTTTGCTGGAAAATGATGGGCGCTTGACACGTCTTTCGCTGTCAGGTAAAGCTGATTTTTAAGGTGGAGCACTCTAGCAGTTTCCTCGAGAGGGAATACAATCTCCCCTGGTAAAATTTAAAATAAGACTGTTAAGTCTTTAAAGTCTTATAGCGGGGACATGAAGGATTCGCTTATATGCTAATACTAGAGAGTCTGGGTAGAAAAAGTCTTACCTCCTAAAGCGGATCAATCACGCTGCTTCTGGGGGTTCTGGTTCGAATTATCTGAGGCCCGCGAACAACCTTGCTTAAATGTAGGATGTTCTGATGTGATTGGTCTGAACCAAATTGTTTGTCGACCAATCATGCGTACTTCTTTCGAGGTTAAGAATTTGCATACTATGCTTGCAGTGCGCTCAATCCTATTGGTTGTTTGTTTTTCAAATGGAAACTCCCCTCTGAGGTTTAGTGCGGTTTCCACTAAGGTCCTCGTGTAATGTTTGCAATGGGTGCCCTCTTTATAACATCTATTCTTGAAAACAAGGCTCTTTGTTGAATAACGGCCCTCGCTATTATTACTGGAAAACAGCGTATTATCCGTTATATTCTCAATAAACTAATAGTTATGTGTGCCGCCCTTGCTGTTATTGCGGGATGAACGGTGTGCTATCCTTAGTATCCTTGAGGACAAACCCGCTGATTGTACTGCATTCCTTAAAGGGAAACCTGCTTCATTATCCTACATATGGGGTGGTTTCATAAGATGAAATGATTGCGGCATACAAGATATGTTTAAGCTCTTTGTCAGTTCTATTGAGCGTTATGGTATACTACTCCCAGGTTTGGATACAAATATTTAACTACTATCACGTTTGTGGGTACTACCCGTCTGTATATCGCGATCGCGCGCCGGAGTCAAGCCTGAGTCCTGCACGTCTGCGCCCGTCCGCGACCGAACGGGGCACGGGGCAGGACTCCATGCCCCCACAGACAAATATCCGGAGACAGACAGGGTGGATGATCATCAGAGAATCCACTATTCAAGCACAACCCTATTAGAACTGGGTAAGATCTCTAATAAACCCTGTCTGCATACCATTGACCCTAATATGATACCGTCACATTGTAATTCATGCAACAAATCACTTCCCACTTCTCAGAACCATGACGCCCCCACGACCAAATTAAAAATGATGTTGCTCAATTGCAGATCCATGATAAAACATAAAACTGAAATACACGATCTACTGCAGAAATGTGACTTCGATGTAATGTTTCTTACTGAAACATGGTTAGAGGAATCCTCCTCCCCCCATATCTTAGAGACAGTACCCTCGAACTACAGTCTACTAAGAATCAATAGGCCAAAACAACGCGGTGAAGGACTTGCACTGATCTGCAAAAAGGAATTAGAATGTACTCTCACTAATAAGGCCATCACAAATAGTGAATGTGGTACATTCTCTATAAAATTGACTCCGTCGACGACCATTACTGGTCTCCTTATATATCGCCCTCCTGGCACTGCAACACCTTTTTGCAATCAACTCATAGAAGTAGCCACCCAGCTAGCTATAAGGCATAATAACTTCATGATTTTAGGTGACCTTAATCTTCACCTCGAAAACAATAATGCTAAAGAGGCTCAAATACTCAAGACAGCATTACACGCGCTGGGAATAAAATTGCTATCCACCAACCCCACGCATCAACATGGTCACCTTCTCGACCCTATCTTTGCCACTTGGGAAGGAATTGAAATGTCCCCCCCGGTCCCTATAATCTGGTCCGACCATCATATAATTACCTTCAACATCCCTACTAACATTACTAATAATGTTCCCAATAAACCACTGTCTACAAAGCGCCGAAACTGGAAAAATTATACCCCTGAACGCTTGATCAGCAAATTAGAGAAACACCCCCCTCCTGCAGGTCAATCCTTACAAGACACATGGAATAACTACGAACTATGGCTAGGTAAGGCATTAGATAAAATCGCCCCGTGGACTTCGAAGCCCCCTGTCAGGAGAACCAAATCAGAACCATGGTACTCGGAAAAACTAAAAATCGCAAAGACCCAATGCAAAGCGACAGAACGCAAATGGAGAAAAAGGTACTCTCCCGAACTTTAGGAAATTTACAAATCGGAACTAAAAATATACCAGAAAATGATAAGAGAGGAAAAAAGCGCCTTTTATAAAATCAGAATTGAAGAGGCAACCAACCCCACGAAAGAACTGTTCCGTATCTATAAAGAACTAACAGATACAACATGTTTAGATACGCAGGACACATATTCCAACGACATATGTGAACAAATAGCTGACTTCTTCGTCGAAAAAGTCGAGAAAATTCACGCTACTTTCCCCAAACCCTCTATATTAGGAAAGGAGACAAGGACCAAAACCTCCCCTACTCAAAAGCCTACCCTTACCCAATTCACTACACCTGACAAAAAAGACCTGATCAACATTATCAATAGCATTCATTCAGGTTCCCCTAACGATGTGTGCCCACTGGTAAAAAGTAAAGACATCATGGAAAATTTTCTTATAGATCATATAAGAAACATGATAATCCTTTCCTTTCAAGAATGCTATGTACCAGAGGCTTGGAAAACAGCGCAAGTCATTACTCTAAAAAAAAAAAAAACAATATCCCTATCACTCAATTCCAAAACCTCAGGCCCATCTCCCTCCTGCCACAATGTGCCAAGATAATAGAAAAAATAGTCAATAAACAACTTATGGCTTTTTTAGAAAAGGAAAATGTACTCCACCCCACACAATCGGGTTTTAGACCTGGCTATTCCACGGAATCAGCTGTTCAATATTCCACGGCATGCATCCACAGGATGGTGGACGAGGGAGAGACAGCAGCGTTGGTCATGCTAGACCTAAGCGCAGCTTTTGATACTGTGCTTCATGCCACGCTGCTGTCCCGACTCTCGGATATAGGAGTGAAAGACCATGCTTTGGCTTGGTTCAAGTCTTTCCTCACCAAAAGATCGTTCCAGCTGCACTGCCCACCCTTTAAATCATCTTCTCGTGACGTGAGCTATGGGGTTCCACAGGGCTCTAGTTTGAGCCCTACCTTATTCAACATCTATATGGAGCCCCTGTCTCGCGTCGTAGAGAACTTTGGGGTGGGCATTGTTAGCTATGCCGACGACACCCAGCTTATGTTCAAGCTTACCCCAGACAGCGAGAAATTTGCCACCAATTTCTCTGGTTGCATGGCTGCTGTAGCCACCTGGATGGACAACAATTGCCTCCATTTAAATGGAGACAAAACAGAGGTGTTGGTGGTAGGGAACAAAACTTCTATATGGTCCCAGGCATGGTGGCCTACGGCTCTGGGTGATTTCCCCCGCCCTGTAGAAAAGGTCAAAAATTTAGGGGTTATGATTGACTCGGATCTTTTGGGAAAATCCCAAGTCAGCAAAATAACAGGCAAGTGCTTCGGCACGTTAAAAACCCTGCGAAAAATCATTGATCTCATCCCTACTGAAGCCAGAAAAACGATTGTACACGCGCTCATAACACCCCATTTGGACTACGGAAACGTTCTCCTATTAGGCCTGAACCAAAAGCAGTTACACAGCTACAATGCATTCAAAATGCAGCCGCCCGCATGGTACTGGGTCTTCCCAGAAAAACATCTTCCAAAGCGGCCCTGTCCAAACTTCACTGGCTCCCTGTTAGGGAAAGAATCAGATTTAAAAGCCTTTGTTACGCCCATAAGATTGCCCACAATAAAGGACCTATCTATCTCAGAAACCTCCTAACTATCCATCGCCCGATCAGAGACCTTAGATCTTCTGGAATGACACAATTCAAACTTCCCCGTATTCTCAGAGCAAAAATGGGGGGCAGATCCTTTCGCTACCTTGGAGTGAAACACTGGAATGCCCTCCCAGTTCATCTGCGAATGGAACCCTCAGAAACTCTATTCAGAGCCAAATTAAAAACTCACCTCTTCCCGCAATAAATATATTCTGTTCCTCTTCCGCCCCTCTCCCTCTGACAGTTTTTGTTAGCAGTAAGCGCGGGGATACACAGTCTGTGCAGCCATGCGCTTTATAAATGTCTTATTATTATTATTATTATTATAGATCTTTAGTTGTCCTGGCTTCAAACGTGACGTCTATGAATTGTCATAATTACGTCCAACAGTAAGTTGAAGTTATATGCTCCCTCTCTATGTACTACATATCTTACTCTCATATTTGGGAATCTCACTAGGAACAACCTATCCAATCAGATAAAAAAAATGCAAAATGACGCATTTCTTAAAACGTATGGTTTGTAAAGTGACCTTGATAGTAGGATTACTATGGTGCAGTCTATTTAAATTTTATCAGACTATAATATTGTAGTATTAGGAGTCTTGTCCTGGTTAGATATTATAGTATAGGAAGGAAATAGAGAGGTAGGGAAGATGTTTAGTCTAACTTCACATATAGCACCAAAATTGCAGGAGAATGGATATTTAGCTTATGGTTCATAATGCGGTGTCAGCAAGATGGTTAGTACGGAAGTACGTATTCTGTTGGTATAACAATTAGATCTAGCTTTTGCTGAAAACTCATTTATAGACACTTAGCCCAATCTTCTCTAGTGTTAAGGCCTTTGTCTATGGTATTAAGGTGACAAAAATACCATTGTTCTCTTACTTTTCTGAGTCTATCTAGATCTCCCCCTCTTCTATTAGTTCTAATCTTCTCTAGTATGAACCACCTGATGTCGTCACAGGAGTGATTCATCGTTTTAAAGTGGTCCGTGAGGGGCGCATTGATTTTGGAGGTGCGTATCGCAGACTTATGCTCTAGCATTCTAATACGTAGTTCTCTGCCAGTTTCGCCCACGTAACCTAGGTTACATGGACAAAGTAGTAGGTATACTACGTTCTGGCTGCGACAGTTGTTGAACGTAGTTGGTTGAAGTTTCTTACCATTGTATTCTACGCTATTACCCATAATGCAATGGGGGCAGACGGAACAAGTTCCACATTTGTAGTTACCTGTTGCTACATTTCCTGAAAGTGTTTGTTGGTTTTCTTTTGGAGCAGTGTAGGTATGCACAAGACTATTTTTAATAGTCGTGTTACGACAAATTGAGAATAATGGTTTGTTTAACTGGGTTTCACTGTTCTGGTTCAGGATTTTCCAATTTTTATTCACGATATTCTTAATTTGATTGCTCAAGTGAGAATATTGCGTGACAAATACTATCCTGTCTAATGTGGAGTTTTGGTTCTTAGATTTCCTTTGGGGGTTCAAGAGACTGTCACGATCATAGAAACGAGCACGTTTAAGTGCATTTTTAATCAGTTTCTTTGGATAACCTCTTTTTTCTAATTTAAGCTCGGTATTCTCCGCATGTTTGTAGAAATCATTGAGATTGGTACAGTTCCTGCGTAATCTCAGGAACTCCCCGAATGGTACATTATGTTTTTGTGATTTGGGGTGATTTCTAGAGTACAAGAGGAGGGTATTCTTATCGGTGGGCTTCGTAAAGAGTTCCACTTTCAGACTCCCCTCCTCTTCTTTGATGATAATGTCGAGGAAAGTTACTTGTTGGTTGCTATGGTGGCCCGTGAATTTGAGATTTGGGTCCCCCAAGTTTAGCCACTCGAGAAAATTTGAGAGGGTCTCACTGGCACCGCTCCAGATGAAGATGATATCATCTATGTAGCGGTGCCAGCAAGTAATATTCTCGAAGTATGGGGCCACCTCATTATATATATGCCTATCCAGACAATCCAGTAGTGTCACCAAAACAATTCCCTGACCGAGCGGCTCTGTGTGTTTTTCCAAGTAGATGGAACTTGATTGATCCCCTTCAGGAACCATTTTAATCTGTACAACGTCGCAATCTATAAAGTGCCATCATTCAACATTCTGAAGAGATTATACAGGTATCATTTTTTGGTTTTCCATCTATATCTGTAAAGAGACACCCTCACCCTTTCTAGACCAGTGTGAGGATTTTAAACCCTCTTTATGGTAATAAAACAGTGTATTATACAACTTAGGAGTATAGACCCATTCAATACACTATACTTGTGCCACACATAGTACATACAATTCTTATCCCTGCAAACACCTTTAATAATAACCATCTGTATTTACAGGAATTAATCCTATTTTACTTCTTAAAAACGTGGTAGAGAACAGACCCATCAGCATATCGCATTGCACAGAAATACACTGGTAAGATGGAAATTGTATTAATCGTATCACAATGGCATCAGGGTTATCCAATAGTGCAAGTTGTACCAGGAGCCTTTCCTCTTTAATATACGGGTGTAACGGCCTCAAAATCTCCCATATGCACTCCAATCCCACATTAAATAGGAACAGGGGGTTCGCACCATCATGAAAATATCAGTAACATTCCAACAGCACCTGATGAGGATCTTTGCAGCATCATACCCAATTAGGGATATAGACATTAAATGGACCCATTGTTGTGCCAGCAAGTAATATTCTCGAAGTATGGGGCCACCTCATTATATATATGCCTATCCTCAAAGATGCTCACATATAAACATGCCAGACTGGGGGCACAAGTAGCCCCCATGCTGGTCCCCTTCACTTGCAGGTAGAGGTCATCCTTGAAGAGAAAGAAATTTTTCTTCAATATTAGATAGATGCATGACATAATAAAATGGTCATTTCCTCCCTTTAAATCTTCATTTTCTAAGATGGAAGCTATTACTTCTATTGTGTCGTTCTGGGGTATATTGGTGTAGAGGGCTTCTATGTCTAAGGCGACCCAAAATTGGGTCGCCTTATTGAACCCTCTACCCTCAAACGTTGTAATTGCATGTGTGGTGTCTTTTAAATAGGGTCTCTGCTTCTTAACTATAGGTTGAAGAAAGAAGTCCACGTAGCGGCTTAGGGGCTCCAAAATGGAGCCAATTCCGCTAATGATAGGTCTCATGGGGGGGTTATCTAATTGTTTATGTATTTTGGGGAGACCGTACATCGCTGGGATGACTGGGTGATTGTTTAAGAGGAATTTGTATTCATTGTCACTGATGTGACCTTCCCCTCTCCCTTTATTCAACAGTTCAATAACTTCTAGTTTTAACGTATTGAGTTCTGTAAATCTAGCTTTTTAATAGTGTTCCTCCACGCTGAGAAGATCTCTGATGTTCTTTTCATAATGTGATGTGTTGAAGACAACCACTCCACCCCCTTTATCAGCCGGCTTTATAGTAAGCTCATCGCATTTCTGTAAGTTTGCGAGAGCTATTCTTTGCTCTTGTGTTAAATTGTTGTTGAATTTGTTCTTGGCCGTTTTATTATATAGTGCTTTGATCTCCATTTCTACAATGTGTTCAAATATTTCTACCTTCTTGTCAAGTTGATTGAGGCTAGGAAAAAAGGTTGATTTGGGTTTGAATCCTGTAGTGCTCTCTGTGGGGGTGTAGTCTCTATTCTCAAAAAATGTATTGAGTCTAATCTTTCTAAAAAAGTTTTTTAAATCACTTTCTAAGTTAAAGAGTGGATAGAGGTTAGTGGGTGCAAAGCTAAACCCCTTTTGTAGGACTTCCTCTTCTATATTTGTTAGTACCCTACTGGAGAGATCGATTATGGGAAGTTCATTTATCTCCAATATTGCTTGCTTCTTGTGGCAATATACTCTTTTGTGTTGCTCTGAGGTGGGTGGTTGCAGGGAGGGTCTTGTCGATTGAAACCCCTGAAATTCCTCTGGCCCCGAAATGAACGTCTCCCTAAAAAAGGCTCCCTTTCAAAGTTACAGCCAGATCTGTTCTCCTGAGCTCTCTCAGGTTCATCCTCACTCCCTGATCCTGATGTTTCTGAGAATGCTATCCTTCTGTTTTCTCCTCCTCTTGAGTATATGGGTCTTTGTTGGTAGGGTCTATTACCTCGGGGTTCATTTTTAGTTAAGAAGTAGTCCTTGTTGGTATAGGGATAAACTACTTCTTCTGAGTACTTCTCTACATCCTTTTTACATTTTCTGAGATTTTTGTTGGTTAGATACTCTCTGTATCCATCCACATCATGATATATTTCCTCTAATTTCTTTTTGGCATCTTCAAGTGCTGGTGACTGTAGCACTTGTGCTTCCATTTTATCTATTTCTTTTCTCTCTATATCTAGGATTTCCTGTGCTGTCTCTATAATTAGTATTAGCCAGTCTCGGCTACATCGATTGGCTATCATCGTCCAGGTCTCTATGAACTTGGGATGTTCTACAAAGAGGCCTGGCTCATTCCGCACTTGTAGGCCAATCGGGATGACTCCTTCTTTTAGGTAGTCAATAAGAAATTCTGCGTGAAGTTCTGTTCTGATTAGTTTCTTTTTTGAGTTAAGAATCTTCACTAGCTGTTCGTGGCTGCTATTATTAAGGCTTTTTGTACTACCAGCCTTGGGATTGAGGTTCATGAGTCTATTATATTGATCCTCTGAAAACCCAAAAGTTTTGAGTTTATCCATGTTCTACAGTGGTTGTAAACAGCCAACTCACTATTGCTCTGGAAACCAGAGTGAGCGAGACTAACGCCTCTCCAACCAAAAGGTTGTGCAAATATATTGTAAGAAAAGAGAGGAACCCCTTGAGTTAGTCAAGGGAAGTGGGGTGTTGGACCCAGAAATTAGACTAGTTCCCTTGAGACATTTACAGGATAAGCTAAAACTTAGCTTTAAAGCAACCAACGATAAAATCATGAACTAATACAATTCTAAACATAAGGTACACATCAATTTATTAAAGTAACAGAAATAAAAACAGTTTACATTTATACATCATACAATTACGAAGAAACAATTAAAATTTCAACTAATAATACAATCTAATGTGACCTGCACAATGCAACAGACAGCCAAAAATGTGTTGTAAAACATAAAAAATTGTAAAATACAAGTGGTACATTCAATACTACAATTTCATCACTCCCTAGTTTTATGGCCACAAATTTGCATATCAACAGGGGAGGAGAGGACTTGAATTGTACAGGAGTTTGGCGTCGACGCGTTTTGGTGGTTCTGAAGCGAATATGTTCCACCTTTATCAAGACTAAGGTTCGATGTCTGTCTTGTTTCGGGGTCTGTACAATTCCCCTACAATAGAAATACATACAATTAATCTTCCATTTTCGCAAAAAAACGATCACAGTTATCATACTTGGTTGATACTCTACATTGGATGATCCTTGGTTAGCTACTCATTCCTATTACAGGGAAAGTCTTACAACTAGCATAGTACATTCATTAGCTTCTATTTACTGTCATACTATATCTCTGTAATCTCCCACATGGTTTGCTATTGCAAGAATAACCAAGTCTAAATTGCTACGGATTAAACGGATAAGAACACAGTCACTATTTTTGATCACTGCTTGGATACAGTGTTACCTGGTCCCTGTGAGATTCTTTGGGACTAGCTAGGAAAACAATGGGTCCGTTTAAGTTCTATATCCCTAATTGGGTATGATGCTGCAAAGATCCTCATCAGGTGCTGTTGGAATGTTACTGATATTTTCATGATTGTGCGAACCCCCTGTTCCTATTTAATGTGGGATTGGAGTGCATATGGGAGATTTTGAGGCTGTTACACCCGTATATTAAAGAGGAAAGGCTCCTAGTACAACTTGCACAATTGGATAACCCTGATGCCATTGTGATACGATTAAAACAATTTCCATCTTACCGGTGTATTTCTGTGCAATGCGATATGCTGATGGGTCTGTTCTCTACCACGTTTTTAAGAAGTAAAATAGGATAAATTCCTGTAAATACAGATGGTTATTATTAAAGGTGTCTGCAGGGATAAGAATTGTATGTACTATGTGTGGTACAAGTATAGTGTATTGAATGGGTCTATACTCCTAGGTTGTATAATACACTGTTTTATTACCATAAAGGGGGTTTAAAATCCTCACACTGGTCTAGAAAGGATGAGGGTGTCTCTTTACAGATATAGATGGAAAACCAAAAAATGATACCTGTATAATCTCTTCAGAATGTTGCATGATGGCACTTTATAGATTGCGACGTTGTACAGATTAAAATGGTTCCTGAAGGGGATCAATCAAGTTCCATCTACTTGGAAAAACACACAGAGCCGCTCGGTCAGGGAATTGTTTTGGTGACACTACTGGATTGTCTGGATAGGCATATATATAATGAGGTGGCCCCATACTTCGAGAATATTACTTGCTGGCACCGCTTCATAGATGATATCATCTTCATCTGGAGCGGTGCCAGTGAGACCCTCTCGAATTTTCTCGAGTGCTAAACTTGGGGGACCCAAATCTCAAATTCACGGGCCACCATAGCAACCAACAAGTAACTTTCCTCGACATTATCATCAAAGAAGAGGAGGGGAGTCTGAAAGTGGAACTCATTACGAAGCCCACCGATAAGAATACCCTCCTCTTGTACTCTAGCAATCACCCCAAATCACAAAAAGATAATGTACTATTCGGGGAGTTCCTGAGATTACGCAGGAACTGTACCAATCTCAATGATTTCTACAAACATGCGGAGAATACCAAGCTTAAATTAGAAAATAGAGGTTATACAAAGAAACTGATTAAAAATGCACTTAAACGTGCTCGTTTCTATGATCGTGACAGTCTCTTGGACCCCCAAAGGAAATCTAAGAACCAAAACTCCACATTAGACAGGATAGTATTTGTCACGCAATATTCTCATTTGAGCAATCAAATTAAGAATATCGTGAATAAAAATTGGAAAATCCTGAACCAGAACAGTGAAATCCAGTTAAACAAACCATTATTCTCATTTCGTCGTAACAAGACTATTAAAAATAGTCTTGTGCATACCTACACTGCTCCAAAAGAAAACCAACTAACACTTTCAGGAAATGTAGCAACAGGTAACTACAAATGTGGAACTTGTTCTGTCTGCCCCCATTGCATTATGGGTAATAGCGTAGAATACAATGGTAAGAAACTTCAACCAACTCCGTTCAACAACTGTCGCAGCCAGAACGTAGTATACCTACTACTTTGCCCATGTAACCTAGGTTACGTGGGCGAAACTGGCAGAGAACTACGTATTAGAATGCTAGAGCATAAGTCTGCGATACGCACCTCCAAAATCAATGCGCCCCTCACGGACCACTTTAAAACAATGAATCACTCCTGTGACGACATCGGGTGGTTCATACTAGAGAAGATTAGAACTAATAGAAGAGGGGGGGATCTAGATAGACTCAGAAAAGTAAGAGAACAATGGTATTTTTGTCACCTTAATACCATAGACAAAGGCCTTAACACTAGAGAAGATTGGGCTAAGTGTCTATAAATGAGTTTTCAGCAAAAGCTAGATCTAATTGTTATACCAACAGAATACGTACTTCCGTACTAACCATCTTGCTGACACCGCATTATGAACCATAAGCTAAATATCCATTCTCCTGCAATTTTGGTGCTATATGTGAAGTTAGACTAAACATCTTCCCTCCCTCTCTATTTCCTTCCTATACTATAATATCTAACCAGAACAAGACTCCTAATACTACAATAAAATTTAAATAGACTGCACCATAGTAATCCTACTATCAAGGTCACTTTACAAACCAGACCTTTTAAGAAATGCGTCATTTGGATTTTTTTGATCTGATTGGATAGGTTGTTCCTAGTGAGATTCCCAAATATGAGAGTAAGATATGTAGTAGATAGAGAGGGAGCATATAACTTCAACTTACTGTTGGACGTAATTATGACAATTCATAGACATCACGTTTGAAGCCAGGACAACTAAAGATCTATACAGACGGGTAGCACCCACAAACGTGATAGTAGTTAAATATTTGTATCCAAACCTGGGAGTAGTATACCATAACGCTCAATAGAACTGACAAAGAGCTTAAACATATCTTGTATGCCGCAATTATTTCATCTTATGAAACCACCCCATATGTAGGATAATGAAGCAGGTTTCCCTTTAAGGAATGCAGTACAATCAGCGGGTTTGTCCTCAAGGATACTAAGGATAGCACACCGTTCATCCCGCAATAACAGCAAGGGCGGCACACATAACTATTAGTTTATTGAGAATGTAACGGATAATACGCTGTTTTCCAGTAATAATAGCGAGGGCCGTTATTCAACAAAGAGCCTTGTTTTCAAGAATAGATGTTATAAAGAGGGCACCCATTGCAAACATTACACGAGGACCTTAGTGGAAACCGCACTAAACCTCAGAGGGGAGTTTCCATCTGAAAAACAAACAACCAATAGGATTGAGCACACTGCAAGCATAGTATGCACATTCTTAACCTTGAAAGAAGTACGCATGATTGGTCGACAAACAATTTGGTTCAGACCAATCACATCAGAACATCCTACATTTAAGCAAGGTTGTTCGCGGGCCTCAGATCATTCGAACCAGAACCCCCAGAAGCAGCGTGATTGATCCGCTTTAGGAGGTAAGACTTTTTCAGCCCAGACTCTCTAGTATTAGCATATAGGCGAATCCTTCATGTCCCCGCTATAAGACTTAAAAGACTTAACAGTCTTATTTTAAATTTTACCAGGGGAGATTGTATTCCCGCTCGAGGAAACTGTTAGAGTGCTCCACCTTCAAAATCAGCTTTACCTGACAGCGAAAGACGTGTCAAGCGCCCATCATTTTCCAGCAAAACCTCGCTAACGTAAACGTTCTTCTTTCCATATTGGAGAAGATTCTCCACTCGATTTTAGAGGTACGTGTATTTAGGGCTTACAAACACAATCCAGTAGTGTCACCAAAACAATTCCCTGACCGAGCGGCTCTGTGTGTTTTTCCAAGTAGATGGAACTTCATTGATCCCCTTCAGGAACCATTTTAATCTGTACAACGTCGCAATCTATAAAGTGCCATCATTCAACATTCTGAAGAGATTATACAGGTATCATTTTTTAGTTTTCAATCTATATCTGTAAAGAGACACCCTCATCCTTTCTAGACCAGTGTGAGGATTTTAAACCCCCTTTATGGTAATAAAACAGTGTATTATACAACCTAGGAGTATAGACCCATTCAATACACTATACTTGTGCCACACATAGTACATACAATTCTTATCCCTGCAGACACCTTTAATAATAACCATCTGTATTTACAGGAATTTATCCTATTTTACTTCTTAAAAACGTGGTAGAGAACAGACCCATCAGCTTATCGCATCCCACAGAAATACACCGGTAAGATGGAAATTGTATTAATCGTATCACAATGGCATCAGGGTTATCCAATAGTGCAAGTTGTACTAGGAGCCTTTCCGCTTTGCTATACGGGTGTAACGGCCTCAAAATCTCCCATATGCACTCCAATCCCACATTAAATAGGAACAGGGGGTTCGCACAATCATGAAAGTATCAGTAACATTCCAACAGCACCTGATGAGGATCTTTGCAGCATCATACCCAATTAGGGATATAGAACCTAAATGGACCCATTGTTTTCCTAGCTAGTCCCAAAGAATCTCACAGGGACCCGGTAACACTGTATCCAAGCAGTGATCAAAAATAGTGACTGTGTTCTTATCCGTTTAATGCCTAGCAATTTAGACTTGCTTATTCTTGCAATAGCAAACCATGTGGGAGATTACAGAGATATAGTATGACAGTAAATAGAAGCTAATGAATGTACTATGCTAGTTGTAAGACTTTCCCTGTAATAGGAATGAGTAGCTAACCAAGGATCATCCAATTGTAGAGTATCAACCAAGTACGATAACTGTGATCGTTTTTTTGCGAAAATGGAAGATTAATTGTATGTATATCTATTGTAGGGGAATTGTAATGACCCTGAAACAAGACAGACATCGAACCTTAGTCTTGATAAAGGTGGAACATATTCGCGTCAGAACCACCGAAACGCGTCGACGCCAAACTCCTGTACAATTCAAGTCCTCTCCTCCCCTGTTGATATACAAATTTGTGGCCATAAAACTAGGGAGTGATGAAATTGTAGTATTGAATGTACCACTTGTATTTTACAATTTTTTATGTTTTACAACAAATTTTTGTCCGTCTGTTGCATTGTGCAGGTCACATTAGATTGTATTATTAGTTGAAATTTTAATTGTTTCTTCGTAATTGTATGATGTATAAATGTAAACTGTTTTATTTCTGTTACTTTAATAAATTGATGTGTACCTTATGTTTAGAATTGTATTAGTTCATGATTTTATCGTTGGTTGCTTTAAAGCTAAGTTTTAGCTTATCCTGTAAATGTCTCAAGGGAACTAGTCTAATTTCTGGGTCCAACACCCCACTTCCTCTCTTTTCTTACAAAATCTTGGTTTAGGCCAATTTAGTTTTCCCGATGTCAAAATTCTCCAATTCTTATTTATTATTTTTTTCACTTCATTCGTAGCTGGACTATAAGTAGTTACACATGTCATCAGGTCTTCAATGGGTTCTTTCGAGATAGTCTCTAAGAGGCACTCACGAGGTTGGTGTCTGGCTCTCTTTTGACATTTTCGTATTGTTCTTGATGGGTAATCCCTCTTTTGTAATTTCACAGTGAGATCCCTTGCTTGTTTGGTATAATCCTGTAGTTTACTGCAATTCCGTTTTATCCTTAAAAATTGGCTGTAGGGTAAATTGTCTCTTAATGGTCTTGGATGAAAGCTCTGGTATGATAATAAGCTGTTTTTTGCAGTGGGTTTATAATATGGTTTGGTCTCAATCTTTCCATTCTCCACAAATAATGTTATGTCCAAGAAATCCAATTGGTCTTTGTCTGCTGTAAACGTGAATTTAAGACATCTGTCTCTGTTGTTGAGCCATTCCATTAATTTTTCTAGATTCTCATTTCCATCTTTCCAAATCAGTATGATGTCATCAATATATCGTTTCCCAAAAATTATCTTGGAAACGAAAGGGTTGGTATTGTTCAGGACATAGTTGGACTCAAACTCACTCACGTAGAGTCCAGCTACTGATGGTGTGTGATACGGGACTAAAGCCAGCCCCGCCCGTACCGCCCATTCTCGGACGCTCACCCTTCACGACAGCCTGCGATGAAGCGTCCTTGGACACAAACCTGACAACCAGCACCCCTCCCCTCTCTGTCTTCCAGGAGCCAATCAGGAACGGACGTCTCCCGGAACCACAACCACCTGACCCCGGAAGTCCCGCCTCGGACTCACCTCTGGAACAGGGAAAAAGCGGAAGCAAGGACAGAGACGCCGTCGGAGCAGCGATCTCGTGGCAGGAGGCTCGGACCGGCGTTGAAGCAGACCAGAGGAAAGAAGAGGAAGAAGAGTGGAGCGAAGACTGGTGGAGTCCAGAGGAGGAGGCTGAAGAGCGGCCGCAACTAACCTGGGAGTTGCGGCGGAGCGTGTGAGTACTACCGAATCCACCTCAGTAGCACACTAGGTGCTTTGTAATTAGTGTTCGTCCCTCTCACCTTAGTAGCACGAGGCCTGGCCTGCACTGTAAAGATTTTGTATAGCACGTCATCACATGTACAGCACTTAGTACATAGGCTACCCCCTCACGATCCCTCACCAGACACTCTCTCCCTCTCTCCCTTCCGATTCCGTCCCGCTGCCCTTCCTTCACTGTCACTCTCTACTCCTGTGCACTCCCGGTGCTGGTTACGGAACAGTGTCATAGCGAGTCAGGCTGGACTAACCGCTCCTTGTGTTGTCTCTCTTTCCTCCGAGGACCACCCAGCTCGCATCCTCACCGGAGATCCTGTTCCATCGGCCGAGAGAGAGAAGACAAGACATCAGCGCCAGGAGCCTCACATCTGCACTACCTCTTCATCGCCTGTACTAACTTTGTTCTTGATACTATTAAAGACCCACCATTGCCCACTACATACGGCCTCCTTGCCTGATTTTCCGGCCCACCCTAAGCCCACGATCACAGGTGGTGTCAGAAGTGGGATCAGCTGGAAGCATGGAGGCCGTCGTCAAGCAAATGGCGGAAACCCAAGAGCAGTGGGGTGCATTAATAGAGAGGTTCCTTAAAACCGCAGAAGACGATCGAGGCCAACTACATGACGTCCTCAAGGGTCAAGGAGCCGCACACGACCAGGCCATGGGGAAGCTAAGCGACGCCCTGGGTCAGCAGAGACCGGTCGCCTCCCTCCCATCGATTGTGCTACAAAAGTACGTGCCGGGGGAGGATCCGGACTATTTTTTCACCAATTTTGAGAGACTCGCACAGGCAGCCTCATGGCCAGCCAACCGTTGGGGTCAGTATCTGGGACCGCTTTTGACCGGCGATCTCCAGGCCGCCTACCAACAAGCCAATATTCAGGGGAACACACCCTATGCGGACATCAAAACTTGCATCCTGGAACGCTTGGGCATTGATGATGAGACATATAGGGTTAAGCTGCGGCAAGCTAAAGAAGGTCCGCAGGAAAAACCGAGAGCCCTCTCCTTCCGCATTAAAGACTTGGCAAACCGATGGTTGAAACCTGAGACGTCCTCAAAAGACGATATCCTAGGAAAGATATACCTAGAACAATTCTTGGCTTCCCTACACCCAGCCACTCAGAGATGGGTACGACAACATGCCCGTCTCACACTTGATACCGCTGTAGAGATAGCCGCGGCCTATAACAGAGCCCAAGAATTACAACGAGGACGTGAAGAACATCACAACCGACCGCACAACCCGGGTGGGAGTCGCCCACCCAGACCCCCGCTTCCACGCAGACCGGAACCACCTCCCTTGATGCCTGCTCCCATATTGTACAGACCACCCCACCAAGGGCCGCAGTGTTATAACTGTGGAGGTTATGGCCACATTGCCCGCATGTGTCCACAAAAGGAGGAACCCATGGAGGTGGGCCTCGTACGGAACTATGTTTGTGTCAACCCGGGGGCCAGCCCTCCTCCATTCCATATTCCGGTGCACATCGATGGACAACCTGTTCTCGCCCTAGCAGACACAGGATGTCGGCAGAGTGTCCTACGACCCCAAGACATGATCAACCCCGTTGGTCCTCGCATGGGTATGGTCGATATACAATGTGTCCATGGCGACACGAGAAGGTACCCGACTGCACGAATCCGGGTACAACACCCCGCTGATCCTGGAACCGATCTCACTGTCGGACTGGTCCCAAACCTCCCAGAACAGGCGATTTTGGGGAGTGATTATTCCGGACTCCCCGGTCTCTTACAAGATACCACCGACTCTTTTTCTCGCTGGTGGAAAGAAGCCCCTTTCTCTCAAGATCAGCCGGTAATGACCCCGGCTCCTCGACCCAAGAAAACACGAACCCAAAGGTGCCATGAAAAAAAGAGTTACTCCAGTGCTTACCCTGTTATTCCTGCGGAACACCCCTGGCAGACTGACAGAGAATTTAGGGCCGCACAAAGGGAAGACCCCCTCCTTCAGGAAGCATGGGCCAGAGCCGTGGATAATGAAGACCCCTTACATGTAGGTCCCTATTTTTTTAAGAAAGCAGGACTGTTATACCGGAAAGGAGGGCCCCAGCAGACTCCCCAGCTGTTCCCTGGTCCCTTTCGAGACAAAGTCCTGTTTCTTGCCCACAGCCACCTCCTGGGGGGTCATTTCGGAGACGAAAAAACAAGTCAGGCTATCCTGGAGAAATTCTATTGGCCGGGTGTCCATCAACAAGTGAAGACCTACTGCCGTGAATGCCCGGTTTGTCAGAGAAACAGCCGATACCGCCCCCCAGGGTCCCTCTACAACCGCTCCCCCTCATTGATGTCCCCTTTAGCCGGGTCGGGATGGATATTATAGGTCCCCTTATACCTCCCGAAGTGGTTGCCGTTATGCCTTGGTCATTGTGGACTACGCCACCCGCTTCCCTGAAGCCGTTCCCTTGCGGCAGCCCACCACTCAGAGTATAGCCAAAGCACTCATTGCTATCTTCTCTAGGGTGGGATTCCCTCGGGAGATCCTTACGGACCAGGGCACCCCTTTTGTTTCCAGCCTCATGCGACAAGTGTGTTCTCACCTCGGGATAAAACAGATCAGAACCGCAGCCTACCACCCCCAAACAGATGGGTTAGTAGAGCGCTATAACGCCACCCTGAAACAGACCCTAAAGAAACTATTAGCCCTAGAAGCCAGGCGTTGGGAAGAGATGCTGCCGTTGGCCTTGTTTGCCATCCGATGCCAACCCCAGAGCAGTACTGGCTATTCACCTTTCGAGCTCCTATATGGTCGGGCCCCCCGTACCCTTCTGGACATGGCCCAAGAAGCCTGGGAAGCAGAACCAGACAGAACCCGTCCCCTTCCTGAATACGTGGAGAATCTCAAAACCCACCTGGCCGTCATCCGAGACATCGTCCGACAAAACATGGAAGACGCCCAGAACCGCCAGAAGATACAATATGATAAAGGCACCAAAACCTGTACCTTTTCCGTCGGAGACCTGGTCCTCTTAATGATGCCATCGTCTGATCAAAAACTACTGGGCCAATGGCAAGGTCCCTACACCATCCTCCGACAGGTAACCCCTGTCACGTACGAACTGGAGTTGGACCCCACACGGGGTACGACCCAAATATATCATGTCAATCTCCTTTAGAAATGGGAGGGACCCCAACCCGTCTTGACTAATGTGCCTCACCACCCAACCCTCCCCTTTGAACCCTGTTTCGACCCTGAGTTGGACGCGAGGCAGAAACAAGCTCTTCATAAGGTCCTTCTGCCCTCGAGCCATGTATTTTCCTCCTCTCCAGGGCATACCACGATTACGGAGCATGCCATCCACACCGAACCAGGGAAAGTAGTCAGGTTAAGACCTTACCGAGTCCCCGAAGCCCAACAGGAAGTCAAACACATGTTACGTATGGGAATCATTGAACCCTCCATGAGCGATTGGAATTCGCCCATTGTCCTAGTTCCCAAGCCTGACGGATCGGTGAGATTCTGTATAGACTTCCGCGAGGTAAACAAGGTATCCTCCTTCGACACGTATCCCCTACCACGTGTTGACGAAATGGTCGAGCGGATAGGTAAAGCCAAGTACATCTCCACGCTCGACCTATGCAAGGGATACTGGCAGATTCCCCTTCGAGACCAGGACAAGAAAAAGACTGCTTTCTCCACCCCAGCAGGGCTATAACAATTCACAGTTTTGCCCTTCAGCTTACATGGTGCCCCTGCCACCTTCCAAAGATCCATGAACCAAATATTGAAGCCCCACTCCCTATACGCAGGGGCATATCTTGATGATATCATCATCTTCAGTGACAGTTGGGAACAACATCTGGAACATTTAGGACAAGTTGTCACTTCATTGGGTTCCTATGGGTTTACCATCAACCCCGCTAAAACCACCTTAGCAGCCCAAAATGTCAAATACCTGGGTTTCCTATTGGGAGAAGGAGTTATCAGACCCCAACAGAACAAGGTTGAAGCCATCCAAGCCCTTCCATTCCCCCGAACCCGAAAAGACCTGCGAGCCTTCCTAGGTCTCCTAGGTTATTACCGAAGGTTCGTCCCTAACTTCTCCCAAAGAGCAGCTCCCCTTACTGACTTGCTAAAGAAGACAGCCAAGACCGAAGACACCCTGCGAAACCCTACACCTTCGCTCCTACGCGCCTTTCAAGGGCTTAAAGCATCCTTGACCTCCGAGCCAGTGTTGGTCAGTCCAGACTACTCCCAACCCTTCCTACTACAGACGGATGCATCAGACCAAGGCCTGGGAGCTGTTCTCTCTCAAACAGACGACAAAGGAAATGAGAGACTGATACTATATTTGAGTCGGAAATTGTTTCCCCGCGAAATGAACTATGCGGTTGTAGAAAAAGAGGCTCTTGCCATTAAGTGGGCTGTCGAGAGCCTCCGCTACTATTTGGATGGACGAGAGTTCATCATCTACACAGACCATGCCCCGCTAGAATGGATGGCCCAGAACAAAGGACACAATGACCGGGTCCTCCGTTGGTTTTTATCCCTCCAACCATATCGCTTCAGAACGATCCATCGCAAGGGTTCTGATCAAGGAAATGCCGACTTCCTCTCCCGATACCCCCTCAGCCCAACCCGTACAAGAAGGACAGCTAGGGGAAGGGGATGTGATACAGGACTAAAGCCAGCCCCGCCCGTACCGCCCATTCTCGGACGCTCACCCTTCACGACAGCCTGCGATGAAGCGTCCTTGGACACAAACCTGACAACCAGCACCCCTCCCCTCTCTGTCTTCCAGGAGCCAATCAGGAACGGACGTCTCCCGGAACCACAACCACCTGACCCCGGAAGTCCCGCCTCGGACTCACCTCCGGAACAGGGAAAAAGCGGAAGCAAGGACAGCGATCTCGTGGCAGGAGGCTCGGACCGGCGTTGAAGCAGACCAGAGGAAAGAAGAGGAAGAAGAGTGGAGCGAAGACTGGTGGAGTCCAGAGGAGGAGGCTGAAGAGCGGCCGCAACTCACCTGGGAGTTGCGGCGGAGCGTGTGAGTACTACCGAATCCACCTCAGTAGCACACTAGGTGCTTTGTAATTAGTGTTCGTCCCTCTCACCTTAGTAGCACGAGGCCTGGCCTGCACTGTAAAGATTTTGTATAGCACGTCATCACTTGTACAGCACTTAGTACATAGGCTACCCCCTCACGATCCCTCACCAGACACTCTCTCCCTCTCTCCCTTCCGATTCCGTCCCGCTGCCCTTCCTTCACTGTCACTCTCTACTCCTGTGCACTCCCGGTGCTGGTTACGGAACAGTGTCATAGCGAGTCAGGCTGGACTAACCGCTCCTTGTGTTGTCTCTCTTTCCTCTGAGGACCACCCAGCTCGCATCCTCACCGGAGAACCTGTTCCATCGGCCGAGAGAGAGAAGACAAGACATCAGCGCCAGGAGCCTCACATCTGCACTACCTCTTCATCGCCTGTACTAACTTTGTTCTTGATACTATTAAAGACCCACCATTGCCCACTACATACGGCCTCCTTGCCTGATTTTCCGGCCCGCCCTAAGCCCACGATCACAGGGTGCAAATACACTCCCCATGGATGTACCATGGCACTGGACAAAGATCTCCATTATATTCAAAATAATTCTCTGTTAATGCCAATCTTCAACATTCTAGTACAAAATGTCGTGGAGTTTGGTAGTTCCATTGTTCTGAGAACAGGACATCCTCCAAAGTTTGGAGAGTTTCTCGTTGGGGGAGGCTGGTGTAGAGGCTCTCTACATCCAGCCCCACCAAAAGCATTTCATCTTAATTGAATGGCATATCTGTTAGTTGGTTGAGTAGATCTCTAGTATCTTTTAAATACGTTGGGGTTCTCTGGACCAATAGTTTTAGAAATTGGTCGGCAAATTTAGACAGTGGCTCAAGGACTGAGCCTATTCCAGATACTATTGGGCGTCCTGGCGGAGGGAATCTATTTTTGTGTGTTTTTGGGAGCGAATAGAAGTATGGTGTCTTTGGTTCAAGTGCAATTAAAAATTCAGCCTCGTGTTTCGTTATCCAGGAATTAGTTTCTGCTTCACTCACCATTATGTTTATAGTATTCTGTAATCTTGAGGTAGGGTCTATAATGATCTTCTTATAGAATTTTGTGTCGGACAACAGGCTCAGGCATTGCTGGTTGTAGCCCTCTTTTGTCAAAATGACGATGCCTCCCCCCTTGCCAGACGGTTTGATTATTATTTCATAATTTTTCTTCAGTTGGTCTAATGCTTGTTGTTCTTTCTTTGTTATGTTGCAGAAAGGTTTTTTTAATAGTGTCTCTTACTTCTCCAACTTCTTTCATGATTGCCTGTTCGAATGTTTGGATTTCTACTGGTACCATGCTGTTTGGTGGATTGAATGTAGATTTTCTTCGTAAGTTGGTGTCACTCTCTTGTTGTGGCGTCTCTTTCTCCCTGAAAAAAGCTTTTAGTTTCAACTTCCTACAGAATTCTGCTAGTTCACATTTCAACTTGAATGTGTCTAGTGTCGGCCTAGGAACGAATCCTAATCCCTTGTTTAAAACACTCATCTGGTCTTCTGTTAGTACCACATCTGTTAAATTCACTACTAGTGATTCATTGTGGTTGTCCCTGGTTTCTCTTTGGACATGCTGCGTGTCATCATATTGGGTTGTTGATCTTGCCATGTTACTCCTTTCCGTTGCCCTTTCTGTTGATTTTGACCTCTTCCTAAAAAAGGCTGTTGTTGGAGGTCTTGTGGTCCTGGCATCTGTGGTCCTAACATATGTGGCATTGGTTGCATTCCTTGATTGTATGGGTTTAGCCATCCGGGAAAATGTGGCATATATGGTTGGAAAAAAGGCAACTGGTGACCAGTGAAGTTCAGTCTGTGCCATCTACCTGTTCTTCGAGGTTGTCGGTTTCTATAGCTGTTTCTCTTTCTCCTAGGGGAGTGGTCATCTCCACTCCAGGCTGAATTTTCAGATGAGTCCCATCCTGATGATTCATTGTCAGATCCCGGTTCGGATGTTGTATAATCCTCTTTTGAATACGGGTGCATTTTCTCGTGGCTAAAACGTTTTAGATCTTTTCCTAATTTTGTAATTTGTTCTGCATAATGAATTCCATCAAGAACAATACGAAAATGTCAAAAGAGAGCCAGAAACCAACCTTGTGAGTATCTCGAAAGAACCTATTGAAGATCTGATGACATGTGTAACTACTTATAGTCAAGCTACTAATGAAGTGAAAAAAATAATAAATAAGAATTGGAGAATTTTGACATCGGGAAAACTAAATTGGCCTAAACCAAGATTTGCCAATAAACGAACCAGGAACATCAATGACATGTTAGTCCACACAAGGCCCCACTTGAAACAGAACACAGAGACCAAAAGGAATTGAAACATGGTCCCCATTACAGGACATTTTCCACGTGGAACTTGCATGGTTTGCAAACTCACATCTGCTACAAAAACCCTGAACCTATCAGACACCCTAATTTGGACACAATGACAGCATACAAACTGTAACTCGACCCATGTTATTTACTTGATTCTATGTCCGTGTAACATGAAATACATTGGCATGACATGCAAGAAAGTAAAACTGAGAATTGGGGAACACAAGATTAACATTAAGACAAAAAAATAACAACGAAAATGAGTAAACACTTCCTGGAACAAAACCACACAGTGGAGGAAATAAGATGGACAGTAATTGAAATGTTACAAATTAAAAATCATAATGCAGAAAGAGTTCTCTTTGAAAAAGAGCAAAGATGGGTGGATCGCCTACAGACAAACGTTTTGGGACTCAATGATGATGTACCATGGCATCAACTCCATTGAAATAAAACCAATTGGTGTATTGGTATATGTGCACAGAACAAGCCCTGTTACTGATAAAGATCTATGAGAATCATCTTTTGCATATTCAGAGACAAAGCCCCTCTTCTTCGTGACACTGGACATCTGCACAAAATGTACACAGTGCTTGCTAGATTGAGAAATATGCCCTGTATATATAATCACAACAACGAACACAACATGGACTGGTATAGACTATGCCAGATTTATGAGTCTTTTTGAGACCGAAAAATAGCGATATAAATTTTCTCTTACACAGAATTCATTTTCTCTCGCACAGGATTAGACTCCATCCAATGTCTCTTTATACTTCGAATATCAAAATTCCGTAATGAATTAGAACCAAGAGACAGAAGTATAGATATTTCGTCCATTCATAATCTATGAGTCCTCTTTTTATGATGATTGCCTAAACAGAGCAGCGTCATTCAAAAGAAGGAGGAAGCACCTGATCGGGAGTTTCCAGGGGCAGAGACAGCACAAGAAGGCAAGTCGCCGGCGGCTGGTAAATCCGATAGGACGGCAGAGATGCAGTCTTTTAAAGTAAGGCTAATAATACTCTGAATATGTCTTGCATTCTCCATACAGCTCTGGAGAAACTATCCGTGTCTTCCGAAGAAGCACGTGTCTTCAGTAGAGAAGGTAACGCGTTTTTATAAAGTGCAACGACCGCAAATATTTATAAACGCGCTATTCACGGCCCAAGGGGGAGAAGTTGTTAAGATGGAGACGGAACCATTCACATTCTGCCTATATATTAATACGTCTCCTTGTAAATAATAAAGTCCGATAACACCGAAAACAGAGTGTCCATTTCAATACGGTAGAGCTATGTAACGCTTTCCTTATCGTGCGCTAACTAACAGCTTTGCGCGCCAGCATACAAATACATCTAATTGAAAAACAAGCTCATACTTTCATTTCAAACTAACATAGAATGTATTTAGAAAGTGAATTTACGAACAATTCAGACAGGAATAATTAGCAGAATAAAGTACACACCTCCTCATCCCTCAGTGTACAACCAAAAAGATCTCACCTCCAATATGTCTTATTATAGAGGCTATAGTATAACCTCACAAATGTGGCTAAGATATAGCGCTATTAATTAATTGTGATTTCTATGTTTGTTGTATGTATATGTGTCTTCTGTGTCTCCCAAACTCCAAGTATAGTTGACCATCACTAATAGTGGAACACAAGACCTACTGAAAGTAACTTCACAAATTGTGCAAGTACTTACTTTAGTCCTGATGAATGCCCAATAGACCCGGCTGGCTGTAATGGGGCAGAAACATGTTGACCTGATACTTAATTGATTGTATAGTGGATCTAGTCATGCTATCTGCCTCTATACAACAGCGTTTTAAATAATTTTTGATTCACCTTGTTTACATTTAATAAATAGTTCCTTTTTTTGGTGAGAAAAAGATTTTTAACTCACATGATCGATGAGCACTTTTAGACCCCATCTCTGGACACTGCTACGCATCCAGCAGTTACCTCTGGCTAGAGGAAAGCATATGACTAACAAAGACCCGATGAGGATGCATAAACGCATTATTAGAAGCGGAGAACCAAGATATACCGATTTAGAACCTTGGTGGCAGGTTGGCAATTTTCGAACTGGGGAAGGGCACGAGGCAGGGCTGTCCCCTGTCGCCGCTGCTCTTTGCGTTAGCGCTGGAGCCCTTAGCGGCATGGATTAGATGGGATCCGTCCATCCGTGGACTAAATTGGGCTCCGGACTGGTCGGAGAGAATATCCCTCTATGCAGATGATATTCTTTTGTATTTAGCCAAGCCCTGGTCTTCGTTGCACTCAGTGCTCCATATCCTGGCCCTTTTCCGGAAATACTCGGGCTACACTATTAATTGGGAAAAATCCTTGATATATGTCCTCAGCGGGAATCCTCCACAGCTCCTCCGGGGTTGTACGGCTGGTATTGTCACAGAGGGATTCCGTTATTTGGGTATCTAAGCCATGACTGACCAGGATGCCTTCCACAGGAGAAATCTCCTTCCTCCCCTACATTACCTTCGAGCGAATGTACAACATTGGAGAGAGCTACCCCTTACCATACTTGGAAGGGCCGCCCTTTATAAAATGATGGCACTCCCCTGCTTTCTGTACGCCCTGCAGAATACACCCTATTCAGTCTCACTGCGTTATTTTTTAACGATTGATTCGGAGGTCCGCTCCCTGTTATTGAATAGCGGCACTCCCCGGATTGCATTGGATAACCTCCTACATAGTTGGTATGATGGTGGTATTGCTCTCCCCGCAATTAAAACATATTATTGGGACTCTCAGTTGGTGGTCCTCAATCACTGGGCCCATCGTCCCTGTGATGGATCCAGCGTATAGAATGGACTGTTTTAATATGAAGGCAGGTAATTATATGAGGGCAATATATGGCGGGCCCAAGTACCTATATTTCATCCCACCTCCACCACAGTTTCAATTTGACGTGCAGCTACCACCACGCTGGGTTGGAAGGGTATAATTTCAAGAGTTACTCCTTTATTGGAATCCTGTCACCTAGGGATGTTGTCAAACCATCCCAGTTTTGATAAATGGGACCTTATTGGTCTGTCTGCAGTCAGAGACATGTGAGGGAAGGGCATGGTGGTTTCATTTGTTGAATTACTAGCCAAACACCAGTTGAATGAGGGGGAAACATTCCGCTACCTACAAACATGTTACCCATTCACCAAAGCCATCCCCAAAGGCCCTGATCTCCCCATTTCATCACCTTTAGAAGATAGACTCCTAGACAACTAACTGCCGGATAAGGCTATTTCCTTAACTTATCGTAAGATACTTAATAATCTGCCAGAACCACTCGATAAAATTCACAAGAAATGGGTGGCTGACTTAGGGGACATACCGGATGAGGATTGGAGGGAGGCCCTGGCATCTCCTAGGGAAGTGGCCATCAGGTCCCAATTTAAATGTATTCAACTGAAACTATTACATAGAGCCTATTATACCTCCACAGCTCTGGTTAAGATGGGATTCACAACCTCCCCATTTTGCCCCCGTGCTTGTGATGTCGTGGGCACTTTTCTACATCAATGGTGGGACTGCACGGTTCTCGAACAATACTGGAACGAGATCTTATCCGCGATGTCCCGAATATGTCAGAAACCGATAGGGCTTTCCCCTAGGCTGTGCCTCTTAAACATCTGGGAAGCCACAGATCTGAATCGCACCAGATAAATGTGGGTCTTTCTGGGCTATATTGTAGCAAAGAGGAACATTGCCAGACCATGGAAGGGAGGAGTGGTGCCCCACCGTACGGACTGGGCTACAGATATGGATTGGTGCATGCAAGCCGAGAGGGTGATATATGAAGAGGCTGTCCGGGGAAATGGACTAGACTATGGGGCCCATGGAATGAGTATAGAAGACTCTTATTTACCCCCTTTGCAGATGATACTCCATATAACGTCGATAGGGAGTCCCCTTAGAGATGTAATACTATGTGATATCTATATGTCATAGCTACTGTTTATTTTGATTTTATTGATCATATATGTGAGGCATTTATTTTGAATGACGTGTCCTATTTGACGGTTGCTTTTTTCAGTTGTCGTTTTTCATTGTATTGTTACTTTATGTTCATAATAAAAAGATTTTTTTTTAAAAACTGTTGCACTGCACCAGATATGTTTTTATATACATATATATATATATACTAGCAGCCCGCCCCATCTTTGCCTGGGGCAGAAGGGGGATGGGGCTGCATTTTTAGGCACCCGCCGACTCCCTCCCGCCCCCTTCCTCCAGCCTCCCCCCCGCCTCCAGCCTCCCGCCCCCCCCCTGCCTCCAGCCTCCCGCCCCCCGCCTCCAGCCTCCCGAGTACCGCCCCGACTCCCTCCCGCCCCGCCTATTTACTTTTCTAACCTGACCCGCCGCTCCTCCTCTTCATGTCGCCACCACTGCACCGCCGCCTCTTCATGTCGTCGCCGCCGCTACTCACTGCACCACTGCCCCGCCGCTGCTCCATGACGACGCCGCTCCTCCATGACGCCGCCGCTCCTCCTTCGTCATGACGCACGTCGCGTCGCGGCCAGCGCTAGTTCCCGGCCGGCGCTACTTTCAGGGGACTACTTTGTTTTGTAAATTAATTTTTTTATTTTGCTTTTTTTTAAAAATGTATATAGCCTATGTCCATCTACACACCCTGACATTTTCAAAGATGTATCGGGTGTGTAGATTGGCGCTGTGGTTCCCGAGATTACCTTGCCAAAAGGTGCAAGTTCTCTCTTTATAATAGTAGTATAGATATATACATATATATACTCGTACAAAAGCTGAGAAATTCAGCCATTATACTTAGCTGAGCCAACCATAACTCGCGCCAGAGCAATGCACTGCTGATAATGACACATATTACATCACTCATGACATGGTCAGTGACATCACTGCAGTGCATGCCGATATAGCCCTGGGGACCCCATCCCCCAGCGTATGGCCACATCCTTTTTTTCTATTTCCTTTTTTAAAAAATGGGTAGGGGAGCCTGTGCGGCCCCCTTACCCGGACCATTTTGGGCCCGGGGACCCCAGGGGTCCCTGGCGGCTCCCTGCCGCCTGTGGGAGCTGGCATTGCTTTTGGGCAGAGGGAGCTGCAAACATGCAGCTACTTCTGCCCAAAAGCAATTCTGCTTCGCTTCATGGAAGTGCAAGCATTTTTCATGCTCTCGTTTCCATGAAGCAAAGCAGTTTGCTGTGGTATCTCCCGCAATGCCATAGCAAACTGCAATGTCCCGGGGGTGGGTTCCCAGGGACATTGCTGGAGCTGGCCCGGGGTGTGGTGGTCCCAAGGGCCATTTATGGCTTTCTTTGTAGCCCCAGGAAGGTGGTGGTTCCCAGGGAACCTCAACGGACCCTCGCCTTTACTTGATTTCTGCCACGGGGGTGGTCCCCGGGGCTGCGTGGGGGTCATGAGCCCCATACATGCTATTTAATATGTAGCCTGGGGAGGTGGTGGTCCCCGGGGAAGCAGGGGGGGTGCATGGCCCCCGCATTTTATTAAAAATAGCCCCCGGGGAGGTGGCAGGCCCTGTTGCTGACCGGGGCTGCCGGGGGGCTGGAACCCCCCCACACATTCTATTTAATGGGTAACAGCCATGACAACGCGGGATTACCCTGCAATGCCATTACAACGCAGGGATTCCAACGAAAGACTTTTGCTGGAGGGCACTGTTGGATAGGGAATAGTTTAATTTTCTATCCAACACCTTCCCTACTGTTAACGTGGGCTGGAGTTGGAATAGAAAATTAAACTATTCCACTATCCAGCGCCCTCCAGCGAAAGTCGTTGTAACGACTTTCGTTGTAATCCCCGCGTTGTAATGGCATGCGGGGTAAAAGCCCGTGTTGTAATGCCAATCAACCCTATTTAATATGTAGCCCAGGGAGATGGTGGTCCCCGGGGAAGCAGGGGGCATGTGCCCCCGCATTTTATTGAAAATAGCCCTGGGGATGGGGCGGTCCGCAGGCTGCGGGGGACCGCACGGGCCCTGCATCTGATTTCAACATTGCCCCTGGGACCTGGCCCCCAACAGGGCTTCAAGGAAACGAAACGCAAGAGTCTGAGCTTCGTTTAAAAAAAAAATAACATTTTTGACGGATTTGAGGATCTAACACGAATCCCGCCAGAAAAAAAAAAAAGCAGGCTTAGGGGGTCAAGGTGTTTCTACCCTGCCCCCTTTTCTTAATTGTTTATGTGTTTGAACCTGTTTCCTTGTGACTCAGTTCAACCGAATCACAAGATGGCTGCCAACACTTCCTGGTTTGAACTGTTGGCAGCAAATCAGATTGCAGGCTCGAGATCGGAAGCGTTCCCGGATCCTCTGCGGCCACAGTTGTATATCTGAGAAATGTTAAAATTTCTCAGGAACTACTGAACGGATTTACACCATTTAACCCCTTGAGTGCTCAGGACAGAGCAGTTCGTCAAGAGTCATGGTGGGCGTGTGCTCATGACCGAAACGTCCGTCATGGCACCCACCCATGGGGGAAGCACTGGCCCTCCACCGATGGGCAGCCCATCCAGCCCCCACAAAGGGGGATGGCAGCGGAAGAGTTTCCGCTGCCACCGAAACACCGCCCAGGCAATCCCATGACATCAGCGTGCACAGCGTGACCCACGTCATCAGGAGCAGTCAGATGCTCTGGAAGCCATTCGCTTCCAGTGCGTTTTCTGGAAACAGGTACGTTTCCTTGCTCCGGTGGGGCGGGGGGAGGAAATAGAGGTGCATTGAGGCATCGGTGGAGAGGAAAGAGTTTTTTCTCTCCCCCGATGTCTCAATGCAGGGCATTCCTGTTGCAGGATGGCGCATGGCATCACGATCGTGCAGCAGGAATGCCCCCACTAGGCATCAGGGAATTTTATTTAATGTAAAGTAAGCGACCCCTTGGGCAAGGGTCACTACCTTAAGGGGCACATTCATTTTAAGACTATATATATATATATATATATTTTTTATATGTGTATTCTGCCCCCCCTGGTGTGGATCGGCCCGTTCTTTTGGCGTTTCTGCCCATGGGGAAGGGGGCAGAAAACCCCACTAGGCACCAGGGATTTTGTTTTATGTGTAATGAAAGCGACATGGTTGCTTCCAAGGGGGTCAAATTTCGTAATTGCTTTTTCTGCCCTCCTGGGGATGGGTCTGCCCCTTTATTTTGGCCTTTCTGCCCTAGGCGGGAGGGGGGAGGCAGAAAGCCCCACTAGGCACCAGGGATTTATTTCTTTTGCAAGGGGGCACATTTCTGTCTGCTGTTTTCTGCCCCACCTGGGGGACAGATCTGCCTGGCAGACAACCTCACCCGATACCTTGGGGAAGATCACACCACATTTTTCTCAGCCCTATTTGCATGTGTTTGGTAAAAGAAATTTTTTTGTACAGTGTGAATGAGTTTCATTTTCCTGCATGAATGTGTTTTTTGCAAATGGTGTAATAATAGCAGTATGTTTGGCTTCTGTTTTTTGAGTGTTAAAATCTTTTTGCAGCTGTGCTCGATGGGTATTTTGTTGTCTTGTGAGTAATTGGTTTTGTTTTTTTCTTTATGGTGGGATATTGTTGGTTTTTGCTGTGTCCCTGCAGAGAAGGTGCTGGTGAGTTTAGCTGTCTCTTGCAAGTGAATCATATAGTTTTTGAGTATGTAGATCTTTGTGATAAAGGCGCACATTTTTTTTACCTACTTATTTTTAGGGCTCCCGGTTTTCCGTTTTTACGGATTTTTACATATAAATACAGATGGAAATCAATATTTCCCTTGCCTGTATTCATATTTAAAAACAGTAAAATACTAGAAAATGTTGCTGCGCTCGAATCTAGAGTTCTCGCCATGCCCCCTTCCTGCTGCTGGAAATTCCTTCCCAGGCACACACACACAGCCGCACCCGAGTATTTCACAGGTCTTTTCAAAGACCATTTACTTGTTAACGAGGCTTTATTGTTCTTTGACCGCCTCTCCCAACGCCCCTTACTGCCTGTCCCAGGCCCCATTCCGTCAGGATGGAGGTCAACTAGGTCGGCCAAGGGCAGAAGGAAAACCAAGGAAGGTGGATTCTCGGCCCTGTAGAACAACAAAGAAAACAACAAACCAAAATAGGAAAGGGTTACTTCGCTATCCCTATTTGTAGAAGTGACTTTTAATAAAATAGCAGAGGGCAGGTTGTGTACAATCCCAAACGCACTGTAAGTAGGAAGTGGCCCAGGATATGGAGAGATATCTGGCTTCTTTAACATGAATTCAAGGAACTGGTATATATATTGAGTCAGCTTTTACGTCGTTCCAAAATAATAGAAAGGCATAAATCTTCCCAAGCGTTGGATAACAAAAACAACAGAAGGAATATTGTAGAAGTCCAGTTTTTTTTATGGTTTGAATATTTTGAGTGCACTTTGGAAACAATTATTGTCGAAAGATCCGAAAATGTGAGGTTGTAGACTTTCCTATCCTTTTCTAAACTAACTTTAATAGAAAAATAGTGCTCCTCGAGTTCAGCCGAGACAACAGTTATGAGTACTAAAGAAACAGCGCTACAGCACGCTCATTGGGGGTTGTGCAACAAAGTCCATGCAGCTGTATGCTGGTGGGAACAAATGTGGTGAAAGCGCAACCTCTTCTTTTAAAGGCAGTGATGTCATCTGATAGTTCCTGGATGCATCTTGGGATAACACACAACCGAATCCCCCCACCCAATGCATTGTGGGAGATGTAGTGTAATACAAGCAGTTAAGGGCCACATACAGGAAGTCGAAGGTGTAACACATTCAGTGCATGTTTTAAGCACTTGAATTCACAGTGCTGCAGCAGTGCATCCTGGCACACCGCATTTATAAACCTAAATGATGATGACTTTTCCTCATATAAGGAGGTATTGTATCATTTTCGACGCACAAAAGTGCTGGTGGGCGGGTATTTTTGCATTTCTTGACAGACCTACCTTTGTAGCCGGCTCCGGTTCCTGAGAGGACAGGAGAGTCTCTTCCCTTGCTGAGCTTTCCACGACCACTACACAGCTCTGTCAGGCATCAGATGAACAACCCTATGCCACACCTCCCCCCAATAGAATGTCTGCATTTGGAGCCCACACAGGAATATGCAGTGAGTGGCGTAGAACATTTGCCATAAGCAAGAAGGAAACGGGAACCCTTTTGGTCCACAGTTTGGGCGGTGAAGTGCAGCTATAGTGGAGTACAGTGGGGCCCCAAGGCTCCGGTGCCCCTGCACCCGCTGCACCAGGAAAGCTGTTCCTCTGGTTAATATTTTGTACCACCCCATGACTTTCTTAACTTTGTTTGCAGTACACATATATAAATATTAACTTTACATTTCTATGGCATGAAAGTCTCATAGCACACTTTGCTATGGGTGTGAGAAAGCATGGATGGAGTGGAATAGGACACAATTTATTCTGCTCACTGGGATCACCCTAGAGTGGTTTAGCATCTATTTTCAGTCGGTGAACCTTATACTGAGATAGTAACTTTCAGGGCATGTGGCGTGTAGCTTGGGATCTATCTGTCTGTCTATCTACACAAAATACACCACCACCAATATAGGTAACCTTACATACTTTCTGTGTGAAAACCATAGACATTTGAAGGCAGATTTCTAGCTGGCTTTAGATGAACATACAGAAGCGCTGGTATATGTTTGCTCCTGATAAGTGATTGTGCTCTATCCTAAAGTGTTTTTATAGCAGAACTGAGAAGCACATATACTCTCCTTTTCAAATTACTCAGTACTGGACCATTTAAAGCACTGCTAAAGCAACAACCTATCGCTAGTTCAAGTGAGCGCATGTGTGTATTGTCAATTTAAATAAATGTGGAAAAATACTAGCTACAGCATCACTTTTACTTGTGGCAAAAATAAATGAGGATAAATACAGAAAAAATGCCCAAAAAATAAATATGGATAAATACAGATGTTGTTGTCGACTTGTTTGTGCAGTCTCCTTTCTTAGTAAGGATAATGTCTAGCCGCAGGATTACTGCTCAGCAGGTTGTTGGTATGCTTTTTGAGTCTTCCTCTGACCATGGTTCAGAGACTGACTCTGCATCTAAGGCAGAGGAGGGAGTGGAAGATTCAGGCAGTGAGTTTTCTCTCCACATGGAAGCATCGGATGATGAAACTACTCTCAGTGTGGCTGAAGCTACTCTTAGTGCGGACCTCTGGGATGCCTAAGGCATGGTGCAGCCCGCATTGCCAGACTTTACAGGTGTTCCACGGTGTAGAGTGAATACTAAAAACTTTTTGCTGATAAATGTTTTTCAGTTGATAATGGACGATGAATTTTTTGCAGAGATTATTGAGCAGACTAATTTGTATGCTGCACAGTTTTTGAGGGACAACAGTGCCAGCCTTAGGCCCCTCTCTAGAGCTACCCGGTGGACTCCCACGAATCTGGAAGAGATGAAGAAGTTATTGGGTTTAACTTTTCGATGGGCTTGCTAAGGAAGCCATCAATGTCTTCATATTGGTCTACTAGTGCCTTGATGGCAACGGCTATATTTCCGGCAATCATGAGTTGTGATAGGTATTTGCTTCTGCTATGGATGCTGCATTTTGTCGATAATGGTTTAGCATTGCCACAAGATCACCCTGAGTGTGACCGTCTTATTAAGATTTGGCCTGTCATTGATCACTTTATAGATTGATTTTCTGAGATCTCTGCTTCAGGGAAAGAAATAGCAGTGGATGAGTCTTTGGTCTTGTTCACGCGCCGCTTGATTTTTAAGCAATACATTCCTAGTAAGAGGGCACGCTATGGAATTAGGCTGTATATCCTGTGTGACAGTGGGACTGAATATGTCTCTAATTTCAGTGTGTACACCGGTAAGGATTCCAGCATTAACCCCCCTGGTTGTCCGTCCACTTTTGGAGTGACTGGGAAAATTGTGTGGGAACTTGGTAGAGGATTATTTAACAAAGGCCACCATTTATATGTAGATAACGTCTACACTGGTGTGCAGTTGTTCAAGGAATTGGCCAAAGTGGGCACTGTTGCTTGTGGCACAATCTGCTCTAACCGTAAAGGTTTCCCAAAAGAACTTGTTTGTCAAAAGCTTGTGCGGGGACAGTGCAGTGCAATGCGAGGAACTTCTAGCTGTGGCGTTTTCAGACAGGAGAGATGTCTACATGCTGACTACCATCCATGATGAAAGCACTTCACCTGTGACTGTTTGGGGTCAGGTTGCTGAAGTGCGCAAACCTGTGTGCATTTTACACTATAATAGGCACATGGGTGGTGTTGAAAGAGTAAATCAGAGTTTGGAACCTTACACTGCTCTTCATAAGGCTTACATTTGGTATAAGAAGTTGGCTATCCATCTTTTCCACCTGGCAACCTTTAATGCTTTTGTTGTATTCAAGTATTTTTGTCCTGAATCGAACATTACTTTTGCTAAGTTTCAGGAGTCTGTAATAGGCAGCCCTGTTGTAGTGGAACAGGCAAGTGTTCCTAGAGTTCAAATGGTGGAGGATGTGGCTAGATTGAAAGATCACCACTTCCCTGATCAAATTCCTCCCACACCCTCCAAAGACATTCTCAGTAGGAGATGTAGAGTCTGTTGGCGAAGAAGTATGCGGAAGGAGACTTGTATGTACTGCCCGAGTGTCCTTCTAACCCTGCTCTGTGTGTGCCTGCTTGTTTTAGAATGTACCTGTCGCGGGGTTGGGGAAGGAGAAATGGGCCGGAGACTGGATCTAGGTGTGTAAGGCTTTATTTTGATAAAGGACTTATTTTTCTTTGTCAACTGTCTTTCCCGAGTGGGATTAGCAGGATCCGTGGTGGCGCTGGACACAGGGGTGTTCCTCCTTAGGGCTATTGCTGTTAGGACTGTAGGGCCAGGAGCTCTGGGTGCGGCCGGAGGTTTCCTCTAGGATATGAGCCACAGCGCCAAAGGAAAACAACAAAAAAACAGAAGGGTAATCAGATCTCCGTCTGAATATCTTAGGTCAGGGAGCCCAGGGAGTGAGGGAAACACCGGTGCTAGTATCTTTTCGTTTGCCTCAGGTGCACTTTGTGAAGGGTAGCAGTGTAGGAGGGGGATTAGGGGTGCACAGGTCAAAGAGAGAGTGCCTAAGGTCTATTTACAAGCGGACCCTTAACTTCTCTCGGACCCGCCCCGCCTCCCGACCCAGTTCGACACCCGTTGTTGTACCTGGGAGAGCCACACTCCTCCGTGAGTGTGGCTGGACGACTCGTGGAAACGCTGGCCTCCAGGCGTAACCTCTCCTTCTTCGTCTCCCGTTCTTCTCACAGCTTCGCGTCCTTCTACCTCCGTTCTTCGTCTTGGTTCCTCCGCTCTCGCGCCGTCCTCGGTGTCGTCACAACCCGAGTCCAGGACTTCCTCTCTTTTGACCAATAGGCAGGCTGCGACGTCATGCCAGGGAGGCTCCTCGATTTCCGTGCACGCCCCCTTAAAGGAACATTCCTCTTCATCTTCGGACTGTTTTCCCCAAAGTGGCTCTGTGTCGGTGCTCCAGTCGTTCTGGGAGGTATGGAGAGAGGGGAGAGGTGAGATGTCAGCAATCCACCATTCCGTAGAGGGAGCCTGATATGTGTTTAGCGAGTGCTCCCGTTTACAGTACCACACGCAAAATAATTTTTGGGAGCATCCATGAGTGGTAAAGTGAACTGCCTGGTCTCTATTGTTTTATATTTTTTGTTCTGTTTCAAGGTTGGCATTTGTGCAATGTATTTAGTTTCAGATTTTGTGTTAGTAGATTTGTATCTATTTGCAATTTGTTTGTGTTTTCTTTTTTGTATAAAAGAATCCTAACTGTGATGGCGGTGTGTGTAGACTGATGCTTGGCTGGCGGTGTGCGTGGACTGGCGCGTGGCTGGCGGTGTGCCTGGACTGGCACTTGGCTGGCGGTGTGCATGGACTGGCGCTTTGCTGGTGGTGTGCCTGGACTGGCGCTTGGCTGGCGGTGTGTAAGGAATGGATCTTAGCTGGCGATGTGCGTAGACTGGAGCTTGGCTGGCGGTATGCCTGAACTGGCGCTTGGCTGGTGGTGTGCCTGAACTGGAGCTTGGCTGGCGGTGTGCGTGGACTGGCGCTTGAATGGCGGTGTGCGTGGACTGGCGCTTTGCAAGTTGTGTGCCCGGACTAGCGCTTGGCCAGCGGTGTGCCTGTACTGGCGCTTGGCTGGTGGTGTGCGTGGACTGACGCTTGGCTGGCGGTGTGAGCGGACTGGTTCTCGGCTGGCAGTGTGGGTGGACTTACGCTTGGCTGGTGGTGTGTGAGTAGTGACTTGCTGCTGGTCAAGACACTCACTCCTAGCCAAACGCCACTCCATGTAATCCATGAGCTGGTGTGGTTGCTGTGTCAGGAATGTGGGCGTGTGAAAGTGATGGGCCCTTGAATGGCACTGTCTGCTGGTGTGAGTGTTGTAATGTGCTGGGCCCGCGGCTGGCGGTGTGAATGGTTTTGTATGTGTCACACATATGAAAGGTGTATGAATGGCCTGTAAAGAGGTTGGTGCCTTGTGGTGGCTTTACAGCTCACGAGCTGTGAGTCAATGGTTCAGTTTCTCGTCCTTTCAATTATTAACAGTGCATTTCATTTTTGTGAAATCTATGGTTACTACAACTGTATATACTGAATCCAACCGGTATGTATGTGTACTTGAGGAATAGGTGGTTGTGAAGAAATATTTGTCTATTCTGTCAAAACGTCTGCACACGCATGTAGAGTTCTCATTATGTTAGTACTTTATGTCCCTGACCCTGCACACAAGCAATGCTAGCAGTTGACACTGGGACCAGCTATGCGCAAGACACTCACACCAACCGGTGAACATGCCCTGAGTATGGACACTCCTACTCGCCAGCTGGGTGGGCAAGTGGCGGCACCCCGTCACACAGAGACTGCTACCACTGCAGTCAGGCACAATCAGCACACACCTCAACCAGTTGGCGTTCTGGAATACTTTATGCCACCGTTGGGCATATGTAGCACGAAGAAGACAGCACACGTAAGTAAATTCTCTACGAAAAGAATTTGCTGAGATGTGGGTTGCGTGCAATTGGATAATCAAAATATGGCACACAGGCTGGCTGCGCGTCCACCTAACACGCAAGCCCGAGATCAGTGACACACACTAATCAAGAATATGTGCCCTTACACACTGGCTTGGATGGCGACATTTTGACATGAAGGGATCACAAATATTTTATTCAGGCGCACACCACACATACCCCTACCAGGCACTACACTGGAATAGTTTCTGTCATTGTTGGAAATAAAGTTTGGCCGGACATCTCCGAAGAGTTCGCCCCTAATAGTTAAAAATGTTAAGGTTTAAACAGAGGTTTTGGTTAAACAAGACCAGCCCGGAGTCCCCCAAATGTACTGCACACTCAGAATTACACTGCCCGTCTCAGAACCCCCTGACAAGCATAAGAGTCAGACATGAAACAAGTTAACACAGTCACGTGGAATATATGCTGAATGTACATGCCCACACGTAGATATTCAATATTCGCCTACCTACAGCGCTGCTCGACAGGGATCGCTTTGCTGCAAGAAAGTCACGCACAGAGTTGGAAAGGCTGCGTAGAAGTTGGAGAGGGCAGATATTCAGCACCACGTACTCAGCACATGTGTGAAGCACACTGGTTTGGGTAAGAGCGGTTCCCATTTGTACATGAGGAGGACATCATTAATGATGATGATAGATACACCTTTGTGAGAGGAGGACTAATTGGCCAAACAATATTATTGGGTTCCATATACGCCCCAAACGTAGACCAAACGTCTTTCCTTGTACGCCTGTCAGAGAAACTAGCTCAATGGACTGGAATTCCCTGGTGGGTGGGAGGGGACTTCAACTCAGTACTTAACATAGACCTGAACAGGTCGTTTCCACCCCTTAATAGAACCCCTGCCATGTCCAACGCTCAGGCTCTTGCAGACTGGCTTACTCACTGGGCACTGATGGACATCTGGCACACTCTCAACCCCACAGCACAGGTCTACTCACATTACTCAGCGGTACAGGTGCTGCATGTGCGACTTGACAGACTGGTGGGTTCACAATCGCTACTCCCATTAATTAAAAAGATAGAATACCTATGTCGGACCCATTCCGATCATAACCCTCTGTGGATGCAACTTGGGTGGGAGGCGGATCGCCCTCCAATACCAACGGGCGCCTCCAGACCAATGCGTTGGAGGACCCAGTGTTCTGCTCATCATTAGGGACGGCCACTCTTGAATATTTCGAATTGAACGAAGACATGGGCAGTAGTGCATTAATAGAATGGGAGGCATTCAAAATAAGGATCAGGGGGCACTGTATGGGACCCAAATGGAATATCCGCAAGCACTTGTCTACCTCCCTCGCGAAAATAGAATCTCAGTTGATACGACATAAAAAGGTAAAGACTCGCTGCGCCTAGAAAAGCTGTGCGCAGATCAAGCTGAACTGCTAGAGTGCCAGAGATGTCACAACTATTCTGTACACACAGCCCGTACATGCCTCAGCTGATCGGGCAGGCCGACTGCTCGCCTGGCTGATAAAACAAGAGTACACCCGTGCTCCGATAGGGGCTATATGAACAGCTACAGGGGATGTGTTATATACACAAAATGAATACATAACGCCATGACGCAACACAATACTCAACTATATCAATCTTGATGGTGCTGTGATGAGTAGAGGGTGGAGGGGTTTCTGGGCTCTATACAATTGCCCACAGTAACAGACAAGCACCAGGAAATGCTCAATGAGCAGCTCTCATTAGAGTAGATTGGAAATGCCATAAAATCCCTAGCTTCTGGGAAAACACCCAGACCGGATGCCTTGCCAGCAGAATACTATAAGGCATATCGAGAATCACTCACACAACGACTCCATACTCTATACACTACCGCCTTAGAGGTGTGAAAGCTTCCTCCCTCAATGCGAGAAGCATATCTAGTGTCCTTATTAAAGCCATATAAAAGTCCAATGGGTTCATAAAGGTCTCTGGCCCTACTCAATAAAGACTACAAAATGCTTGAAAAGGTGTTACTGGATAGACTAGCGCAGGTGGTCCCTAAGCTGGTCCACACGGACCAGAATGGCTTTGTGCCGTCTTGGATCACTTCTCTTAACCTGAGACGCTTTTTCAGAGCGGTGACGGACGCTGTACAGGAGTGGAGAAGAGCAGGATGTCTAATATTAGACTTGGAAAAAGCCTTCGACACCCTAGAATGGGACTATCTATCTGCAACATCGAGAAATATGACTTAGGCCGGGGTTCCTTCAATTGGTAAACCTGCTTTACACTGACCCTACCGCAGGGTCAGAATGGGGCCCTACATCTCTGATGCTATCCCTGTGCATAGAGGAACTAGACAGGGATGTCCTCTGTCCCCCCTCCTCTTTGCGCTCGCAATCGAGCTGTTGGCAGAGGCGCTGCAAACCAAACTGGGAGACGGTATACCTCTAGGACATACCGCACACCTGGTATCACTCTATGTCGATGATCTCCTTAATTATATAAAAGACATTGAGAGAATTCCTAACCAACTGGCACACTTGTTACAGAACTTTGCTGCACTCTCCGGGCTACGGGTAAACATCGAAAAATCCTGCATATACGCATTTAACGCAGGGGGTCATGATCCAGACCTCACCATCAGTGGTAGAAAAATACAGTGGAGAGAAGACGAGGGTTTCCAATGGGGCAGTTTCTCATACAACGTTCGCTGATAGCCACACTGGGACCAAATGGGGCGACATAACCACAGAGCCACGGCCGCACCTCATCATACAGTATCTACATGGCATGGGGCAAGGTAGACATCTCATATGCTGGTTCGCTGCCTCATTTAGAACTCATGCAGGGGTAAGTCTGGATTCCATCTGCCACAAATGGAAGCTAGTCCTAGGATGCCAACTCACAGACAAGGAATGGACTCAGATGCTATAGAGCCCAACACGTATACCCGGAACATGCGGTTCCAGCAAATTCAGTGGTATATAGTCCACAGAGCCTCCCTAACACCTGCTAAAATCAATAGGTATTTCAATCGAGCAGACGCAGCATGTACCAGATTTATTTATTTTATTTATTTATAAAGTTTTATATAGCGCTGCGCTGAGTTAGGAGCGGATATAATACACATGCTCTGGAGCTGCCCCCAGATTGGTGCATATTGGAGCGAGGTAGCCAGTATGTTGCATACCTGCACGGGACGCGAATTGCCTTTTGAATGGCCAGAATACTTATTGCATAAATTCCGGAGAACATCAGCCACCAACCACTTAGGGATGGTGGTGGATAAGAGATTGCTAACCAAAAGATAAAAAGCAACAGATCTCCGTATGCACAGGCATGGCATCACTCATTACTAGCATGGGCCAAGGCAGAAAGCCTTGCCATCAGGTGTGAGGAAACATTGGGCCTGCGCCAGGTTTCCATAGCAACATATTAGGACAAGTTTTTAACTGAGCTACACCAGAGTGCAGGTGGGAACATGGGAGACCCCTCTGCTGAGTGACATGTGGGTAGATGACATAAACGGGCGCGTCACTTGTGTATATACCACGGCATCTAACTGGCAAATATGTGTTAATCATGATAATACGCAGGCGCACATACCACAGTCAGGAGACAAGGAGAAATAAATTGACAGGGCAACAGTACACAACCATATGCGGGGAAGCGGGAGGGGTGCCCTGGGCGGGGTCAATGTTCTTTGTTGTTTTTTCTTCTCTTTTGTTGAATTTATTAGAACTGAACAGAGTCTTGCACAAGTTCACATCTTCTGTAGTTGCTCTTAAATGTACCCAACTGTATGTGCTATATAATGTGCAATGAAGACTGAACGTTACGTATTGATAATGCTTCTAAATTCATAGCCGCTGTTAAGACGCACCAGATGCATGTTGCTGGAACTAAGCTGCTAATATTGTACCCTGGTATATACCTATGATCTGCTAAAGTGTAAACATTGCATCAAATGTGCCTGCTATAGATGTGACATTTCATATGTACATAAATTCTGGCAAAAACTGTCTAAATTCAATAAAGAGTTAAAAAAATTAATAACTACTAAATATTTAACACATATTAAAAAACATAAAGAATACTTATACAAAAAAACATACATAACATAATTATAAATACAAACTAAAAAAGATAACACTAATTAAAATAAAATCGATATTTTAAACAACTATATTTTTAAAAACAATATTAATGACTTCTATATTTTTTTGCCGATATTTCTTACCTTAAATTCGAAGTTTTTGACCACAATATTCTTGCTGTCGATATTTCTGTGTCAAGATATTTCCAACTCGATATTTGTGTAAGTTGACATTTCCAAGTCGATATTCTGTCTGAGCACCTGTTTGTTGTAAGCAAGTATTGTTTCCCCCGAATCGCACGCGTTTCCAGTATATGGTTTGGTTCGCTGAGCAGTCTGAAAGCCATGTTGTTTCAACAAAATGTGGCCTTAGCTTCAGCCTGAGAGACTTTTTTTTTTCAGAACAAAATTTTATTGAAGTACAGACAACACACAAGAGGAGGGACACCGTCCCGCATTACAACGCAGGACTAATGAGCTTAGGCATGAAAAAGGATATGCAGTCAGTACAAACAATACTAGATTATACACCCGCCCCCCCAACCCCCAACACCCTACCACCCCTCTCCGGTCTCACCCCGTTCCCTACACAGTGTCTGCTAGTCTCAAGGCATAAAACTAGATGATACAAAAAGTGTGTGCTCCCTGCCGCCCAGGGTACAACAATTAAAGATCCTCTCCAGTGTCCTGGGGCATCGGTGGTTCCAGCCACAGTCCTCTGTAGTCCGCCCATCTTTTCCATATCTTAAAATGTTTCCGAGGGCATCCCCTTGCCTCAAAGACAGGACGCTCCAGCCCCACGCAAAAGTCCAACCCCCGTCTCCAAACTTCCAGTAAGGGGGCCCTGGGGTCCTTCCAGGCCCTGGTTATATCTCGCTTAGCCACAGTGAGACCCAAAAACAGTAGGTGGCGTTTGTATAAGTTGCCCCCCACCTGTTCCATGACATGCAGCAAGCCGAGCTGCGGTGACCGGGGAAGGTCCCAGCCCAAGACCTCAGCCAAGCAGTCCCAGACCCCCATCCAGTATCTCGCCAGATTTGCACACGACCACACGGTGTGGACAAACGTCCCAACCTCCCGTCCGCACCTCAAGCACTCGGGGGAGGCAATCAAACCTGCTTTCCACAGTCGTTCTCTGGTAAAATAGGCCCTATGTAGGTATTTAAATTGAATAAAACGGAGACGCATCGCAATGGCAGGTCCCCTCGGGGCCTCCAGGGCCTCCCTCCAGTCCTCCTCTCCGAGAGCTCCCACATCCCCCTCCCACGCGGAGTGCAGTCTATCCAGGGAGGAGGAGCAGTGTGTGACCAGGGTCTGATATATATTGGAAATTTTCTTTTCCTCCAATTCCCCCATAAACACCTTAGCCTCCAGGGGGCTGAACTCGGGCAGGGACTCTAAGCCCACCAGAGAGGGGGATAAAGCATGACGCAGTTGCAGGTATTTAAAGAATTGGGTCTTGGGCATGGCATATTCCTCCCTCAAGGTCTGGAAAGACTTAAGGATGGTGCCCCTCATGACGTGGCCGAGCGTAGAGATGCCTATAGCGTCCCAGCCCCTGAATCCCCGTAGGGATGCCAGCGCCGGTAGCCGTCCGTTCTGCCACAACGGGGTTTCCCTCGTCAATTTGTTCCACCACCCCATGCGGCGCAGAGCTGCACGCCACACACGGAAGACCACCTGAGTGACTATGGGGAGCCTTTTCCTGATAGTCGCTGAGTACAGAATGGTGTGTACCGTGTCCGGGTCCATCAAGAACCGTTCTAAGGCGTAGGTCGGGTCGCTCCGATCCCCGTACCACCAGTCATTAAGCACCAATAGGTGTGCCGCCTGATAGTATGATAAAATGTCAGAGGTGGCCAGGCCCCCGCAGTTCGTAGACTGGAAGCAAGTGCGGAGAGCAACTCTCGCCACTCCCCCGGCCCAGAGGAACTGACTCAGTGCAGCGTTTACTTGACGAAACCACTGCGGTGCTATAGGGCATGGATGGTTTTGCAGCTGGTACAGGAGGCGCGGAAGGGCCACCATTTTAAAGATCGCCGATCGGCCATAGATGTTCAGAGGCATTCTGGACCAAATTCGCATGTCCGAACGTACTCTATCCCAAACGGGCACCACATTGCGCTCCAATGCCACATTCGGAGAGTCCGTGATAAAGACGCCCAGGTATTTGAGTCCACCTGCCGCCGTCTGCAGCGTCGAAGCCCATGCACCCAGTCTTTCACCGGCGCCCAGCACCCACAGCTTAGACTTTTGCACGTTTAGATGCAAGCCCGACACTTCCCCGAAAATTCTCATTATCTCTAGGACTCTGGGAGCCTGAGAGACTTTTAATCTCCAGGTTGCAAGGTTTTCAGCAGAGATATAGACCCTGTTCCGTACGAACTTCTCGATTTATTTTGGAGAAATGGTTCATCATATATTTAACATGTCTGATACGAGTGGGATGGTACACTTATTTAAGCGACTTCGAACAGGTCTCTTAACCTCCTTTCAGACCATCTTCGGAGTAATTCCAGCCTATATACACTCCGTACTTGGAAGCATTTTTGGAGGGCTTCCTTTGGGCCTGCTATTGGTAGCGGGCATCCTGATTTTAATCCTATTGCTTCGCAATGGACGTCTCAATCCCAAAAGACATGGAGAGAACACTGCTGGAACGACGTTGTCATGAGCTGGTGGTGATCTACCTGACTACGCCACTGCTTCTAGAGCTGAGTGAGCATTGGTTCCTTCTTTCTGACAGGTCTGGCTAGACTGTGTTCTGCCTGAGTTCCGTTGCTTCTTCTGCGGATTTGGCTGCGTATTGGACCTGTGTCTGACACTTCCATCAGTTGCATCGCCGGACATAGACGTGCTCCTGGAGCCTTTGCAGGCCCACATGCAAGGTTGTCCCCGGCGCATTCCTATGTTGATGACAGCTTTTCTAGAGCCTCAACGGGATGCTTCGGCTCCTGTTGGAAGGAAAATTGGCTCTGCTCCAGAGGTATAGGCATCGGTATGAGGCATGCAGGTATCTAATTCTTCCCCAGTGGCTGCTGTGGGAACCAGAGATGACCATCTTTGCTCAATCCACATGATACTGGAAGTGCTGGAGGGATTGCCACCTGCGGATATGATGTTCAGTGATGTTGAGTCTTCAGTGCAGGATTCATAAATAATCTGGCCTCTCCTGTGCTGGGAACCATTTGACAACTTTTTAAAACATTTACTAAATTGAAGGTCGAAACTGACTGTTTTATATTTCCTTTTCTGCTCTAACTGAGCATAATGGCTTTCAAGGTGCTCAGTGCAATAATAACAACATATGTAATTTAGAGGACGTTTTGAACAGTTTTGTATGGAAAAATTACTTTTTTATGGACGTTTTTTCAGGCTTTTAAAAGTGCTTTTTAGTATTTTTTACTGTAAATAATTTTAATGATTTTTAATGGCCTTAAGCTTTATCATTATCTAGCTGACCTTGTTGACCTTTGAAGAGGAGTGGATGTCATGTCCTTTAGACTAGTCCTGTCAGGTATACCCTTATTACATACATTTGTCCCATTCACACGACAATAACGATCCAAAGGTGATCTTTTACCTAGTAGCTTGCTCCTGTCTCTTCGACACCAGGCTCTCATCACTCTATCGTAATTCCTGCACCTGATTTACATAAACATGTCCCCAAGCATGGCAGAATTATTCTCTATAAAGGTCATCACTTTTTCATCTTTGTCCAACAGCCAGCTATGCGGGATCACATTTGTTTAGAAAAGCATTGGTGATTGTTTTCAAAACATTTATGATTGTTTTCAGAGCATCCATGATGGTTTTAAAAACATATTGATTCTTGAAAAAACCCTGGCAGGACCGCATTAGTATAAAAGACCCTCACTCCCTCCTACAAATTAAAGGAGAATTCCTTTCAAGCTGACATGGGGTCCTGCATGCTGAATCTTTGACACGCAGCGGTCTGACATCCCTTGAGGGGTGTCATCCTTGATGCAGAGACGGGGTCCTTCCTTCTAAACCATCAGGTGAGGGGGTTGGTTCTTCTCTATGGGATTCTTGACTACAAATACACATTGCTACATGCATATAGAGGCGACACATACATATCTAGGCTGGGTACATTTAAGCAAATAACTTAGGGTGCGCATTTTAGGAATAGGCAAGTGGTACTGTTTTATGTGAACTGCTTATGTTCATCTTATTAGCACTATGGGAGAAATGTATCCACTATTTACTACATTGCTACTAGCAATCTCTTTTATATGATTCTGTCTCCTGATTGTCACAGCACATATGTTTTACACCAGATTGTCGCTGGACCAATAAATATTTATTGAAACATCCCAATCGCTAACCTGTGTATTTTCTGAGAGTAAGCAAGCACTAGTGTCTGAGCGAAACATACTGTACTGTTTTCCACGATCCCTGAGGAATCAGGGTTGTCATGTTCAGTAGTTGCCAGAAACTACCTATACCACTGTAGGATTCAGGGGGTGGTAGTAGCACTGTAGAGCTAGCTGGTCTAACTGCTGACATATCCTCTGGGGGTGTCTGGAAGCGGTTGGGACACCAAGCCCTCAGTTTAGGTCAACCAAAACGCGCAGGTCCTGGGGATTCATAGGAACTACACGACAGTGGGGCAGACAGTTTACAAGAAACAAACCTTCTTTCCAGGGTGCCTGCAGCTTGAAAGAAATGTAAATGGTGCAACTGGTCAATCTACAAAGGTAAAAGGCTCCTAAAAGCCAGCAGTGGGTTTAATTGATGGGATCACTTGAAGTTTTCTGATGACACAGATATGTTTTCTTTTTAAGCGGTATTGCGAGTTACCAGCTGTGCTCTGAAGTGTGTGCCTTTAAAAGACACCTATAAAAAAAACTGCCCTACTTACAGTCTGGAAATGACTAAAATCTATATTTTGGAAGCACTTTTGTATCTTAAAATCTTTTTGAGCATTTGGCAGTAGCCATTCTTATACTGTGTGTAGTGCATGTTTCAAAATAAAGACATATATTCACAGTGTTTTCTGTCACAGACTGGGACCTCCTAACACTAATCATATATAAGTCACTATTCTCCACTGTAAAAGCCAGGATTCGTTTCCCACTGATTACCTTAAATGCATTACTTGTTTTCATTTAAGCTGTGTGCTATTTTATATGTAGTTACCTGAAGTTGAACGACTGAAAAAGTTACAGAATATTTTATTTTTTTAGCCACACCTTTGACCCCGCCCCCACTGCATGAAGCATCACAATTCTCATACTTTTTTTAATGTACTGCTGAACCAGATACACGTAATTGTAGCTTGGGGTATTTCACACATAGTTATTGCTCCAAGTGAATTACTCCAACTGATAATGAGGGCCTAAATGTTAAACTATAAATGGAAAGTACTTCCTATTTTGTTTTAAGTTATCGCACATAGACATCTCTTAGCTTTCATTTAGAAGATATATTGTGGACAATACTAATACAGTGGGCTTTGGGTCAACTCATTGCTTTGCATTAGTTGGCCTTCTTGTCTTAAATGACTTGTATCCTTCAAATGCTTACACTTAGGGAACAACGTTCTTCTTTTTCTTTCAGCACTCCATATGAGTGCATATGTTTTTGCAGCTTCCTCATTGAAATCCCCCTGTGCTCTCCTTGTTGAATTCCCTATCCCAAATGTTGGAGATGCTAAAAAGATATAGTATTCCTGCAGAACTCTTAGTAGTCATTCAAAAGCTGCATAATGAGAATTGGGATTAAAGATACAACATTGGGTTTGACACATGAGATAGCAATTAATAATGGCCTAAGACAGGACTGCGTATTGGCACCTCTCCTTTTTTAATTTTCCTTGCTGATCTGCCTTCCTTTTTAATGACTAAAATACGTGCAAGCCCAAAGGTAAATGGTAAGCATTTGTCCTGCTTACTGTACACAGATGATCTAGTTAATCTTGATTAAACAGAACTAGGTCTGCAAAGGAAATTAAATGCATTTGATACATATTGTACATCCAAACACTTAACAGTAAATATGGAAAAACAAAAATATTGTGTTTTGGAAAGAGAGACCAAAACTGCAGTTGGTTCCTGGGGCAAACAAAATTAGAAGTTGTTAATGAATACAAATGCCTGGGAATATACTTTGATACATTTTTAAATTGGGGGAAGCACTTACAGGCCCAGAAAACAAAGGCTTAGCTTCAGTTTGCGGGTTGAAAAAATGTAACAGTAATCATGGAGCCATGTTGCACAGACCCATGTTGAAGGCCTTCAATGCAATGATCCCTCCTTTAATGCAATATGGAGCAGAAATGTTGTGTTTAGGGGGAAATGTTTTTAAACCCTTCTGTCATTGCCCAGCTCATCATGGATAAAGACCATTTGGTTAGAACTAGACTTGGTAGCATGGAACATACAGGTTCAAGTCAATTTATGTACATTTTGGAAACGGCTATGGTCAGGGGAAGAGGAGAAAGTGTCACATTGGTGTATGAGGGAGATTCAACAGAGTGAATTGAAGTGGGCAAAGCAACAAGAAAGAAACTCCACTCCATCTGTGACAATTTAAAGGTGAAAATTGACTGTGTGTCGTTACTTATTGAAGAACGGAAGAGTGTTCTAAAAGCCTTGGGGAAGGAAAAGTCTAGACAATTTGATATGGACTACCTGAAAAAAAAAGAGTCTGTGCATTTTATGTTAAATAGCTGGAGAAATGATAACTGGTACCCGTATTTAGGCACCTTACCAAATCAATGGTTGAGAGTGGAATTGTTAAAGGTGAGAGTAGGCATTAATCCAGCACGTGCAAATGAGAAAATAAAGAGTATATTAATGGATGGTGATGGTAAATAACCATGCGGGAGGGGCATAAAATGTACTTGTGTACATATCTTAATAGATTGTCAAAAACTGCTAACTCCACATCAATTGTTTTTATGTCCAGTCTTTTTAAAATATGGTATAAGGTCAAGGATGCAAGCAATTGAGCTCCTTATTGATATGCAGTTCTTTGACATTGCAATTGCATTGGCGAAGTGTATCCAAGCCGCAAAGAGATTCCTTATGGAATAGAAAATGAAAGAGTAGACCAGGGAGTGACAAATAGAGACTAATTGGACAATTGTAGTTGTTTACCGCAGTCGCTAAATGTTGGATCTTTATGCATCTGGATCTTGCTCATATTAATTGATACTAGGAAAACAAATTTTTATGAGACAAAGAAATAATGAATTTGCAATAGTCCCCTAATCCGGTTTTATGGTTCTTTTATAGAATTTTAACCTATTGTATTTTTAGCTGTTTTATGGTGTTTTTTTGTACTTTAAAGACCAATGGTCATAATAAACTTAATCTTGACTTGACTTGACTCTGAGACTCAAACCTGCATCCTCAGTTCCAAAGTTGGCAGCTCTAGCCATTACGCCACAAGCTCTTGCGCAAGAACTGAAGCAGTTTCAATATTACATACAATGAAGCCGTAGTTGTATGTATGTATGTAGTATATTTATCTTATGTAACTAACAACTTTTGCCAAAGCCAATAGTCGGGCGGCACATTATGCTGAACACAGATTTTTAGCATAAATGTTTAAACCCCGCCCTTAATTATTTCGGCCACGCCCCTTTGAGAGTCCTTCCCCCATCCCACTTAAAGCCCTGGAGAAACTTATATTGTGCCGTCTTCCTCTACGTTCCTTGCGGCTCAGTCTATTTCATTCTGTCGACTCTCTTCGTCTGCTTTCAGCTCACCCTAGCTATCCTTCCTCCCACCCTCATCTTTCCGGGTTAGAGCATCAAGCTCAGCACATATAAGCTTCTCCTGATCCCATCTCAGGCCCTTGAGCACATCCATGGAGTGGGCTGCAGGCGGAAAGCTCCTGTGCAAACAGCCCTGTGTAAACACGAGCTTGAGAGGTAATCATGCAGATGTTCATTTGGTCGCACACTCACATGTTTATCATGTTGTGATCTATAATTATCATTCCGTGATCTCTCATACTGTGACTCGCATTTGTTTTCTAATAGGCAGATTTCTACTCCAAGTCAATTATCGCGATAATACGTGTGCGCATAGAATCCCATTTTGCACGAAGCTTCTGCTTTTAATGGCTTCATAAGAATGCAAAATCCATAAATGTACAATGGAGCAAAGTTTTTGTTTTATTTTATTTATTTATTTTATGCGTTTTTATATAGCGCAGACTTTACCCAAAGGTGTCAGAGCGTTTCACAATAGGAACAGTAATGATACATGAGGAGAAAATTACAGGTGAACAAATTACAAAAGCAAAAGTTAAGTTACATGAGACAAAAGTGACAATTGTGAGCAAACAAAATACAAGAGGTAGCAAACGGTACATTACAGGAGGAAAAAGAGACATGTGTGCAAGTTACAAAGCCATACAAAGTACAAGTAGTGGTATAATACTGCAATAAATGGTAGACACTCAAACACAAGAACAAATGTTACGTAGGCAATGGTGGCACTTGTGCAAGTATCTAAAGCAAACAAAATTTAAGAGGTAGCAAAGAGTGTGTTACAAGAGAAAAGAGATGTGCGCATGTTACAAAAGAGTACCAAACACAGGTAGAAGGATAATACTGCAATAAATGGCAGACACTAAAACCACAAGAACACACTGGGAAGGCACTTCCAAAGTCATGGAGAATAGACTTTTCTATAATGGAAGGACTTCCTTCAGATAATAGAGAGGGCGTGAATTAAATTTGGAAGTGTCTTTGAAGGAGGAGAACTTTGAGGTCAGTTTTGAAGGCTTGGGAGTGAGGTTCCGTGACAATTGTAAGTGGTGTTTTCGACTCGTACGAATATGGTCGAGTCTGGTATCTATGAACCGCAAATGACGAGTTTAGTAAGCGTGCGCAGTTTCGCTGTGCTAACTTAAACCGTTCGTTTGTTATGTGGGTTTTTCATCTGTACCCACGGGTTCCATCTTAGATACGGCATCCATTTTGTCTCTTGCCCTCAAGTAGCCAGCGAACGGACGCTGTCCGCTTCGCGACCCTGGGACTCCCAAGATATTTTGCGGAAGACACATGTTCTTTGTAAGTGTCTTTATGACGAGGGGGATGCTACTGTAAGGCAGATGGCGCCGCTCGAGGCTCATCTTGCCGCACGGGCTTATTGTCTCAGCCGTGCATCTCATTAGGCGCGTCCCTTTGATGCCTGTATCTCGTGTCTCTCGATACCTCCCCTTTTACACCCTTTCCGATCTCCCCACTGTCTCCGTCTTCCTCTGCACCTGTCTTTGTTCCTATTTCGACCTACTTTACTGCTGATTGGAATTTGCTAATGGTGGGAAGATGGGTTTTTACAGTTGGGAACCGCCAAATGTTTCCGCACTTATGTTCCGGACCTTGTGTGTTTCAAAGTGACCAAGGCGACCCCTCTGGGGGCTAATTGTGGGAACCGGGTTGTAAACTTTTGTATTCAATGTTATCCTATGGGTAAAAACTGTATAAAAGGAGCGATCCACAGAACCAATTTGAAGCAGTCTCCCCGAACTACACTCGATGTACTTCCTGTGACTTCTGTGTTCCCTGCAGCAAATAAACCTTGAATCTTTGACGCCGAAGGAAGTGTCCCGTGTCTCTGTGACTTGTACGCCGGAGCAGGTTACCCACGAAGGTTTCAGGTGTTGTGCCCTGGCACCGCTGGGTCCAAAAGAACCCAGTCCTTCAGTTGGCGCCCAACGTGGGGCTGCATCAGTGGTACCGGTCCAAGCCCGACGATCGTGAGGAACTTCGTGTGAAATCTCCGAGGGAAGGTGCACCCCGCTTCATCGATCCTGTTGTCGAAATAAGTGGCCCGAAGACTTTTCCCGCGAAGATTCCCGCCTCCTGACGGCTGCGACGGACTGCTGCCCTGACTGTAGACCTGTTTTGGCGCCTGGCGTAGACCTTGGTATAGCGAGACGATTGACGGGCCTTCCTGAGGACGCCATCGATCTTTGAGTTAAGTATTTGTGGGTCGCTCCCAGAGTTCTTGGTTGTTGACACTTTAGCGAGTGTCTTTGTTGTTCACGCTGTGTGAGTGTTTTTGTCGGTGACACTTTGCTAGCGTACTTTGTTGTTGTATTATTTGACGACTGCAGCCGCCAAAAACCGAGGGTTTTGTTCTTTGCTGGGACTTGGTAAATCCCGTAACCCTTGAAGTTTGTGAAACTCGGCTAGTGTGCAAGATGCCTGGTCGCAGTACTTTGTTCAGTTGTTTTAGATCTTGTGGTGCGGATTCCCTGCTGGAGGATTCATGTCCGATACCTCCAGTTGGAACTCCTACTTATGACTTATATAGCAAACATGGGCTAGGCCCGATTGCTTTTAACGATTATTGGGTTAAATATACAAAGAAAGACGGCGATCTTCGTTGGCCACCTCACGGTAGCTTCGAGGCGTCGATCTTAGATAATTTAGAAATAAAGTTGTTCGAACGTAAATCTAGGCCGGCCATGTTTGATGCCTTTCGGTTGTGGCGCAAAGAAGCCCGACAGAAAGAAATCAGACAGACTAAACGTAGTCAGCGAGATAATGTTGCTACTATAGTGAAGAAAGCTGAGCAGTTTCAGCGTGATAAGGAGGATAAGGATAAGGAAGTGTTTGAGAGACTACAGCGTATGTCCATAGATAAATGCTATCCTGCTTTGCCTACGGAGTCGGATAAGAAGGAAGAGGCAGTTGAGGATCCTTTAATGTCCTATCTTATGAAGTCGCCACCTCCGTACGTACAGGGTACCGTGGCTCCTGTGGTCCCTGCCGTACCTGTTCTTCCACCTATTGTTCCTCCACCAGTTCCTCAACCTGCACCCGCTCTTCCGACTGTTCCTGCTCCTTTATCTGTTTCTATTCCTACTGCTCCTCCGCTTCCACATACTCCTGCTCCCGCTACTGCTCCTGTGTTGTTAACCCCTGTTGTTGCTACTGTCTCTACTCCTTCTCTTGTTAGTCCTGTGTCTTACTCTTCTCCCTCTACTCGTAATCGTAATTCTCCCCTTGCGACAAACTTCTTTCAGTCGCTCGGACCTGTTTTTGGGTCTGCTGGATCTGATGGTCCTCAGAGACGTAGTCAGCTTCCTGGTAACAGAGAACGTGTTGCACTATATAATATGGCGATGGGTTGGATGGTAAACCCTCTTAGAAATCCACCCCGTGTTGTCCTTGAAACGTTTAGTCAATTCAACATACCAACTCAGAGATATGTGTTTGATGAAATGTGCAAGTTCCTTCATGATCAGATAGCGGCCAATGCGCCTGACGAGGTGCTGACCGCCCTGTCTGAACTTCGGCTTCAGTTCGCAACTGGACTGATAGTAGACACTAATGTTCGACGGGCTATTGAGCGGTTGCTATCTCTTCGTCCCGCTCCTATTCCTCATGCATTGTTCGTTGAGGATATTGAACAACAAGACGAGTCTGGCCAATATCCTATGCGTGAAGTTCCGCCGGTTTGGATACCAGCTGATCCTAATGCTCAACCTCGTCCGATAGTGGCACATTTTGAGAGAGTGTGGATACACCTCCCATGGAAACGATCGGAAGTGCTTCAGGTGAAACAATCTTTGCCCGATCCTCGTAAAAATCCTACTGGGTATTATAAGGAATTATCGCAGCTCGTAGATGCTACGGTAATGAATCTTGCCGATATCGACATGTTGTTTGGCAACGTCGTACCACAACCGGTATGGGCTAAGATTCGTCACCAAGATCACGCAAATGAATTAGGTGGTGATTGGGCTGCCATTACAGCGGCAGACGCTGGACAAGTGGCTGCTACTAAACCCGATCAATTGATTACTGCTCTTCCTCAGCGGATAATAACATTAATGAAAACACTTATGCCAGCTATGAGGGTAAATTGGGACAAGCTGTCCGCCTGCAAGCAGAAGAAAGATGAGAGTGTTTCCGATTTCTTTACGAGGTTTGAGGAAGCATTCATTGATCATAGTGGACAGGATATGGGTACTGAGGGTGGACAGAGGTTGTTTGTGGATAAATTCGTGTCGAACTTGTTGCCCGATCTGAGCAATAAATTAAAGAATTCAGAGAGTGCATGGGCCGTTTCTACCTCAGCTCAGATATTGGCTACGGCACAATATTACGAGAATAGAGAGAAAGAGGAAAATGACCGTGCTGATAAAAAGACGAAAGAGCTAAAAACTAAAGTGTTGTTACAACAAGCGTATCCGCCGCGTTCTAATCAGAATGCGCCTCAGCAGAATAGATCACAGTCGCAATCGAATCGATCGCAGTCGCGTAATGATTCCTCTTTCCAAAGATCTTCTTTAGGGTACAATCAATGTGCTTATTGTAGACAGGAAGGACATATTAAATTCAATTGTCCTGCTTTAAATGAACGTAATAGTGGCAATTCGTCTAAAGGAGGCCGTGGTGGTTCACAGCATGCATCACGTGGTAGAGGTCGTGGCGCTCAGAATGATCGCTCTGACAATTCATCAAATTCTAATAACTGTTTCGATCAACGTGGATCATCGCAAGGACGATCTGCGCAGTACAATGTAGACGATTATTACGTCGATCAGGGGACTGACGATAGTAATTACTAGGACAGCCAAAGACAAGGGGAGGGAGTGGTATCAGTTCCGGTTGATCAGAGAGGGCCTTACGTCGCAGTTGCTACATCCGGCGTCGTTGAGCCTTTTCTGTTGGACACTGGTGCAGCGAAAAGTTCTATCATGCGTTCGAAACTCCCTGGCGCACCTTTGTCTGGCTTAACAAATGTTTCCGTTGGATTCTCTGGCGCCCCCGTTAGCAATCCAGTTTCACGCCCTTTGCCCCTTCAAATTGGGCCACGTGAGCTCGAAGCTCCGTTGATTTTGACTACTGGTTGTGGTGAGAATCTTTTGGGTCTGGATTTGCTTAAACGTTTGTATGCAACTTTGTATTGTTCTCCTGCGGGTGTAAAGCTTACGTTAGGAGAGAGGGTAGTCTCTCCCATGTATTTGTCCCTCGATAAGCTTCCACCGGAATTGAGTTCTCTTCCTGCGTCTTTGTGGGCAACGGGTCCAAATGACGTGGGCCTACTTGATATCTCCCCTTATGTTGTTCAGTTGAAATCGAATGTGCGATTGCCGCGTATTCCCCAATATCGTATCTCCCTTGATGGTGAACGAGCTTTGTTAGCGATCATCTATGACCTGATCGAGAAGGATGTTATTGAGGAGACTCGGGGAAACGTGTGCAATAGCCCTGTACTGCCCATTCTTAAACGTACTGATCCTACCAAACCGCCAGTTTACCGTTTTGTTATCGATTTACGGGAGGTAAATAAAATTGTGGTTCCTCAATTCCCTGTTGTGCCTGATATCACGGCGCTACTGACTCTGATTCCAGCTACTGCTTCATGGTTTTCGGTGATTGATTTGAAAAATGCGTTTTTCAGCATCCCGATTGCCGAAGAGAGCAGGGACCTTTTCGGTTTCTCTCTTGGTGGACGTAGCTTCCGGTTCAAACGCGCTCCTCAGGGCTACTGTGAAAGTCCATCGATTTACAGTCAAGCCTTGAAGGGTCAACTGGATGCGTTTGGGTTGCCGGTTGGTGCGGCTTTAATCCAATACGTCGACGACTTATTGGTGGCTGCTGATACTCAGGACATTTGCAAAATTGCTACAGTGTCGTTGCTGCAACATCTCTGTGAGTTAAATCACAAGGTGTCACCTTCTAAACTCCAATATTGTTGTCAAGAAGTAACCTATCTAGGTCACTTATTGTCAAAGGAGGGAAGGAGATTGACCCCAGAGAGAATTGCAGCGATTGCGCGCATGGCTGTGCCACAAACCCAAAGAGATGTGCGTGCCTTTCTAGGTATCACGTCGTACTGCAGGCAGTGGATTCCTAATTTTTCATTGCTAGCGAAACCATTGGTGGCTCTTACGTGCAAGGATGTTTCAACTCCTTTACCATGGACGGAAGAATGTCAGAAAAGTTTTTCTGAATTACGTGATTCATTGTGTTCGGCTCCTGTGTTAGGTACCCCTGATTACAGCAAGCCGTTCACGTTATATGTTCACGAGAGGGAAGGTTGTGCTTTGAGTGTTCTAACGCAACCTTTTGGTGGTAAGCAACGTCCATGTGCATATTTTTCTTCGACTTTAGACCCAGTAGCTAGAGCATTGCCGAGTTGTTTGAGAGCAACTGCGGCAGCTGCGGTCTCCATCCGACAATCAGCAGGATTGGTCATGGATAATATGCTTACAGTGATGGTTCCGCATGCAGTCGATACTCTTTTGAATCGAACGAAAACTCAGCACTTGACGAGTGCGAGGTTATCTGGGTACGAATTGACGCTCTTGGCAAGCCACATTCAGATAAAACGTTGTAATGTCCTAAATCCGGCAACTTTGTTACCAATTAGTGCAGAGTCAGATGAAGTAGCAGAACATGACTGTTACTTACGGACAGAAGAGGAAACAAAAGGTCGTGTGGACCTTAAAAACACCCCATTGGAAGATCCGGATGGCATTCTGTATGTGGATGGGTCATGTTTTAAGTTGCCGAATGGCGATGTGACTACTGCCTATGCTGTTGTAACATTGAATACTGTTGTTGAGACTGCAAGATTGAATCAGAATTCTGCCCAAGCTGCAGAGCTGATCGCTCTTACTAGAGCATGCGTGTTAGCAAAAGGGAAACGTGTGAATGTGTACACCGATAGCCAGTACGCTTTCGGTGTAGCGCATAGTTTTGGACGATTGTGGCGAGAGCGTGGTTTCTTGACGTCGCATGGCACGAAAATCCAGCATGGCCAGCTTGTGAACGATCTTTTGGATGCATTGACTTTGCCTGCGCAAGTTGCAATTGTTAAGTGTAGTGCGCATCGTAAAGTGACGGATGATGTTGGTCGTGGTAATGCGTTTGCAGACGAGATTGCTAAGGAGACTGCCCGGAACCTTAGCACTCGAATGTATGTGACGAGTTCGGTTAGGTGGCCTGCAGAATCAAGTATGTGTGAAGATACTGTTGAGAGTGTGAAAGCAATTCAGAATGAGGCCACCGACACTGAAAAGACGAAGTGGAAAGAAAGTACGGGAAAGTTGGATGTGAATGGTTGCTGGATTGATTTGTCAGATCAGAAAAGATGGATGTTGCCTGATGCGTATGTGCTGGCCGTTGTGACAATGGCACATGGGTTAGCACATATTAGCGCAAAAGGCATTTGCAAGTTGCTGGCTGATGTGTGGAAGAATGATGGGATTACAAAGTGTGCTGAACGTCTGGTGAAGAATTGTATGGTGTGTATAATGTACAATCCTGGCAAAGGAACCCCAACTCCCCCTGGCAGTTTTGCTCCTCCTTCGTATCCCTTTGAGGTGATCCAATTGGACTTCATCCATATGGAGCGATGCAATAACCTGAAATACGTTTTGGTTGTGGTTTGCGCATTCTCCCGATGGATCGAGGCCTATCCCCTCAAAGACAATACTGCTTTGTCTACTGCGAAAATCCTACTGAAGGAATACTTTCCTCGGTATGGAATGCCTAGAGTCGTGTGGTCAGATAACGGAAGTGAGTTTGTTGGAAGTGTGATGAAGAGTGTGTGTAAGGGCCTTGGAATTAATCAAAAATTCCATAGCGCCAATCATCCCCAGTCAGCTGGATTGGTTGAGGGGTACAATGGCACCCTTAAACTAAAGCTAGCGAAGATCCAGGCTACGACTGGACTTTCGTGGCCTGATGCTTTGCCTCTAGCATTACTGTCAACTAGGGCGACTGTACACTCCCGAATAGGGCTTAGTCCCTATGAGATAGTGTTCGGCCGTCCTGCGAATGTATGGGGGGTTCCTAGGCCAGGAATATTCTCTGATCTTGAGTATCCGATGTTGATTGACTACTTACATGACTTGACTGCTAAACTGAGGTTAATTCACCAACAGGTTTACGACGCCTTGCCGACGCAGACGGAGGGTCCAGGCCACCAGCTCCAGCCCGGGGACTGGGTGGTTACTCGTAACTTCTCACGCAAGAACAATCTGGACCCCCGATTCACCGGACCTTACCAGGTACTCCTGGCCACGAGGACTGCCGTTCGTCTTGAGGGGCGGAAAAATTGGGTACATGCTACCCATTGTAAGCGAGTCCCTATTCCTTTGCCGACAGACCCGTGGGTAAGGAAAGGCATTGCGTCAACAGAAACAGAAACATTGCCGGCGTTTGTACCTTTTAGCGACGCACAGCTTGTTGGAGAACCCTCAGCGCAGCAGAAAGCCACTGTTGAACACTTGTCAGCAAAAGACTCAAGACCAGATCAACCAACTGATCAGCAGGACGCTGTCTCTTCAACGGATCCTTTGTTCGACGAGCAGACACGTCCCGGGAAACATCGATATTCTTTGCGATCTCACACTAAGGACAAATAAAATTTTCTTGCTTTGCTGAAATTGACAACTGCAATATCCTCGTTTCCCATGATCAATTTTGAACATTCGTATCATTGAAAAGTTTTTGTACATATATCAAGCTTCTTCCTTGTATCTTTTTACTTCCACAGCTGAGAGACATTGTGCTAATATATATATACATATTGTGTATTGAAGGCCGTAGGGCCGCGCGCGTACTTCCTTCTGGACAGTAGGTCTTGACGCTAGGTTAAAGGCCGTCGGTTCCTAGGAACTCCTGGGGATTGACTATTGCTGCACAGAACGAAGTGCGTCAAGAAACGTTGCGGACGGTCGTAGGGAATGGCATTCTCGAAGCTGAATGATTTGGAAGGAGCTCAGGCGTACAGGTTCAAGCTGCAGCAACTCAGTCGTTCCAAATGTTTTGTATTCCAACTATTCGTATTGTTTTTAACTGCTTCTGCATTTTTGACGGGTGGGGTGTATTACACTATGTCTTACGTCTTACTTGCTACCCCTACTCCTACTCCTTACCCTAATCTTACTTCTACTGCTTCTCCTCATTCCTTTCATATGTTACCGGAACACGAGCAGGCTAGACGTGTAGAATTCCGCAACAATTCCTTTATTCAGCTCCTTCATCAGCATCAGTTAGTGGTTAACACTACTAATTGTTGGGTGTGTGGGTTGATGCCACATACTACGGGTAAGGGAATTCCATATCTGGTATTACCGTATAGTTCCCAAGGGTCAGCTCGAGCATTCCAAACAATGTTTCGAAGCGCACTGGGTTTCCACCCCACTCAAGAACAACGTTCCCCCTACTCTGGTCCTACCTCGTATCAGAGGCTGCTATCGATGGCAATAGAGGATATGGAAGATGAGATCCATGATCCTTTTCTTATCCCTGAAGAAGAGGTACAAGCCTATAGGGTCCTAAGTAGAGGGGAATATAGTATGCTCACTAGTGAGAAGCAGCTTAAAAGCTCGCCTCCAATATGGGTCGTACCCCACACTGGTAATCTTTGTCTTATGGGTCGTGGTTCGCAAGCCCCACTTGGAGCAAGTGCTTGCACTGAAAGTTACGTTCTGCCAATGTTCTCGTCCCCTGTGTTTCTGGCTGCCAAGGGTACCTACTTTATCTGTCATGATCGTGCATACACATGGTTGCCCGCAGACTTCATGGGCTCATGTTTCATTGCAAATCTGTTGCCTCCGACGTTCACTGTAGATGCCGATTATCATAAGACTAGAGTTGTACGAGGCGTAATTAGCGAAGAGGATACTGCCGGTCAAGAGGCAGGAGACTTTTTCAAGGGTTTCCTCCCGTTTTGGGGACCTATGGTTAATAGTAGGAACCTGAGACAGTTGACTCGAGTGGTAGAATCGACAGCTAATATTACTGCCAGTGCCCTTGGTAATATCACCACAGAACTTCAGGCGGAGAGACTTATGACGTTACAAAACCGTATGGTTTTAGATGTCGTTTTAGCAGATCGCGGTGGGGTATGTAAGGTGATCCATTCGAGCTGCTGCATTTTCATTCCAGATAATGCTCCTACTGTTTATCAAGCCATCTCGAAGTTGCATAAGATCTCCGAATCCATACACGTGGATGTAGGGGATTGGACGCTACTTGGATGGTTTTGGGGCCTGATGTCGACTTGGGGTTGGAAGATTCTGATGATCATCGGGGTTGTGGTAGTGTTCCTGTTCACGTGTTGCCTTTGCGTGCAGTGTGGTCCTGCCTTATGTGGCCTCTGTGCTACAACGTGTATGAGACAACCATTTGCTACCAAGGGGACTCGGTTGGACAGAGCTATGCTACAACAACATCTTGATGGTCTGATGAATATCGAGTATGATTCCGACTAGTGCTTGCCTACATGAGGGCAAAAGGAGCGTCTGAGGTTCCGTGACAATTGTAAGTGGTGTTTTCGACTCGTACGAATATGGTCGAGTCTGGTATCTATGAACCGCAAATGACGAGTTTAGTAAGCGTGCGCAGTTTCGCTGTGCTAACTTAAACCGTTCGTTTGTTATGTGGGTTTTTCATCTGTACCCACGGGTTCCATCTTAGATACGGCATCCATTTTGTCTCTTGCCCTCAAGTAGCCAGCGAACGGACGCTGTCCGCTTCGCGACCCTGGGACTCCCAAGATATTTTGCGGAAGACACATGTTCTTTGTAAGTGTCTTTATGACGAGGGGGATGCTACTGTAAGGCAGATGGCGCCGCTCGAGGCTCATCTTGCCGCACGGGCTTATTGTCTCAGCCGTGCATCTCATTAGGCGCGTCCCTTTGATGCCTGTATCTCGTGTCTCTCGATACCTCCCCTTTTACACCCTTTCCGATCTCCCCACTGTCTCCGTCTTCCTCTGCACCTGTCTTTGTTCCTATTTCGACCTACTTTACTGCTGATTGGAATTTGCTAATGGTGGGAAGATGGGTTTTTACAGTTGGGAACCGCCAAATGTTTCCGCACTTATGTTCCGGACCTTGTGTGTTTCAAAGTGACCAAGGCGACCCCTCTGGGGGCTAATTGTGGGAACCGGGTTGTAAACTTTTGTATTCAATGTTATCCTATGGGTAAAAACTGTATAAAAGGAGCGATCCACAGAACCAATTTGAAGCAGTCTCCCCGAACTACACTCGATGTACTTCCTGTGACTTCTGTGTTCCCTGCAGCAAATAAACCTTGAATCTTTGACGCCGAAGGAAGTGTCCTGTGTCTCTGTGACTTGTACGCCGGAGCAGGTTACCCACGAAGGTTTCAGGTGTTGTGCCCTGGCACCGCTGGGTCCAAAAGAACCCAGTCCTTCAGTAGGAGGTGGTGGTCCAGAGCTGAGGCAGAAGTAAGTTCCAGATTCTCACCGCTTTGCCTGAAAAGGTTTGGGCCATCGATCTTTCCTTCTTAAAAGTGGGAGGTTCAAGCAGTACATTTTCTGCATTATGTGATGGTCTAGAGCCTCCAGAGAGTTTCAGTTTATTTGCCAGGTAGCGAGCAGAGGAGGAATGCAAGGCTTTGTGGGTGATACAGGCAGTCTTGTAGATAGATCTTGCCTCAATGAGAAGCCAGCCGAGAGTGTATAACATGGGTGTGATGTGGTCGCTTCTTTTGTCCCCAAAAATTAAACGAGCTGCTGAATGGAGAACAGATTTAAGGGGGGACAGATGGGATTTGGGGAGGCCAGTAAGAAGACAATTGCAGTAGTCCAGTCTGGAGATGACCAGCGATTGGACCAGGGTTTTAAGGTCTAGCTCCGGCAAGAAGTGACAAATTCCTCAAAGAAGGCGCAGTTGGTATCGAGCAGACTTTGCAATGGAATTGATGTGGGGGATTAGATTGAGTATGACACTAAGGGATTTTGCGCTGTCGACAATGATGGGTTTATTATTAAGTAGATTCAACTGCTCCATCCATGATTGAACCGGGGGAGGAGAAAGCGAGGAGGAGAGGAGGAGTAATTCAGCTTTGGAAGGATTCAGAATCAGTTGATGAGTTGACATCCAGTTTTGAATGGAGTGTCGAGAGTAGAGCTTAGGATGGAGAGATCGTGAATGGAGGCAACCTTGAGGTAGATTTGAGTGTTGTCTGTATAGAGATGATAGTGGATCCCGGATTTACTTATGAGATTTCCTAGTGGTTCTAAATAGAGATTGAACAATGTGGGTGCAAGAATAGAGCATTGAGGAACACTTTGACCTACCGCCAAAGGAGATGAAAGACTGTTCGCTATTTTGATCATTTGGGATCTATCAGAGAGGAAGGAAGCAAACCATTTAAGCACAGTGCCCTCCATGCCATTCTCTGTTGGAGAGTGTTGAGGAGGGTGTTGGGATTGACAGTCTCAAAGGCTGCAGAAAGGTCAGGGAGAATTAGAAGACAAGACCCCCCCTGAATCGAGTATCCGCAGCGCGTTATTAATCACTTGCAGCAGGGCTGCAGTTTTGGGTGAAGCCAGACTGAAAATTATCAAGAAGATCATTGTCCTTGATATGACAAGAGAGTTGATTCGCTACACATCTTTCTGTGATCTTCGCAAGAAAGGGTAGGTTAGTGATGGGACGGAAGTTGTTGAGGTCATTTGCATCCGCAGTGTTTTTTTTAAGCAGAGGGGTGACCTGCCCAGTTTTGAAGGGGACAGGAAGGGAGCCTTGACAGAGGTAGAGGTTGACCAGAGTGGTCCAATAGGAAAGAGAATCTGCGTATCTGTTATTTTGTGTCTTCTCTTCTTTCTGTTTCCCTAGGTCATTATTCTGTGTTACTTTGGTCATGTCCCTCTCTAGTGTCCCTCTTTCTCTTTCTTTCTCTCAATATTTTGCTCCCTCTCAGTTATATTATACTGATATTAAAGACCGTGTAGTCTTGAATCTTAATAGTGCTTTGAGTGTGTGGCCAAATGGCAAGCAAATCAGAAATTGATGATTTTTTTTGCACAAGGAATACCAGTGCCCCACCAGAATATTTTCGTTTTTAAGCTTTATTGATCATTTTAAACAATAAGTACATACAATGAAGCCAAGAACTAAAAGTATGATAAGAAAGTTACGTGTGCGGTACAGCAGGTATGACGGAAGAAGTGATAAAGAAATAAATAGGAGACATAGGAAAAGGAGAAGAAATTATGGAGACAAGGTACAAATCAAAGGCAGAACAATACATCGAGCATCATAGAGCAGTACGGGAGAGTGGCTTATACAGCGTATGACAAATAACAAGTGTTTAAACAGGCGTTCCAATGTCTATGGAACTATCCATAGATAACAAGTAGTGGTTGCAGCCGCGGCCGCTACGTGTAAAAGTGGTGAGGCCTGGTGAGGGGGGATTTCAAGAGACGATCATGATGGAAATTTAAATAAATAATTCATTTTCCCTCGTGGTCGTCTCTCGAAATCCCCCCTCTCCTGGCCCCACCACTCTTACCTGCGGCGGCCCCGGCTGAGTAGTTGCCAGATATCATTAGGCCTGGAGATAATTGGCTGCAAAGAAACATGCAATTCAGAGTTAATATCACAATAGGACAGATCTATCAGTCAGGCTGCCCGTTTCTGGAGTGTGTGGGCACCCCAGTGAAGCGAGATTAGCAGTTTGGCTAGGAGTAAAGCAATAGCAGTAAAACGACATAAACCGAATAGTAATGGCTTAACGTCCCCCCATAAAGCCATCAAGGGATAGTGATCATCCAATCATAAGAGACAGTGGGGAATAGATGTCCCCGGAAACGGATGTGGTCATCCCACAGAACCAAAATGAATAGTTCCTAGCATTGGATGTTTTCTTTTGTCAATAAATAATAATTTCCCGCACCATTATCAAGGCCTTGTACCATTCATGACTCAAACGAAAATATAAACAGTGTCTGTACAAGTAAAGATCCTTCCGCTCCTCTTATGAAAGAATAAGTGCAGGGTTAGAGTTCATGATACTTGGAATGATTAACCCAGTAACAGTGCGCCATATTGAAGTCTAAATGCCTGATCTCAAGTATTGTCCCAGAGTACCTCTCTATATCCTTTAGGTCATTTAAAACTCCAGGTGAGAGTTCTTGGTTTCCAATCTCTGACAACAAGGATTCCGGTTGCAGCGATGAAAAAACGTGTTTTTCTAGCAAGGAATGCTTTGAAACATGAGATAAATGAATGGTGCACTGGGATGTGTAGTTTTTCTGGAATCCACCTTCGTATTTCTCATAGTGCAAGCATCATAGATGCATAAAGTGTTGGAGCCTCACACCACATGGCTCATACACTTTGCACCCACCGCTGACCTCCGGTACTCATAAAAACTCGAGTAGCCAAGAAGTTAGAAGTGTGTCTCCACACCTGCCTGGTGCCCACAGGGCGTGGCAAAAACACAGTTGATGGACAGAATGCAGAACAATGTCTTACATTCACCCCAGTACAAATATCTGTGCCTAAATCCATCGTTTTTTTGCACTCCACACCACCCTAGGTCAGACACTGGCTATATGCAAATCAGCCTTGACCCTGTGCCTCATGGGAACAGGAACAGTCTAGCCCGAACTACCAAGCCATGTCTTTCCTAGACCAGAATCAAGCATCCAAGGACTGGTTTCTGGCTATCAGCCTTCTTCAGACTGGATAGCTTGACTCCAGTGATGTGGAGAGCCTGGGACTCACGTCTGAGCATTCCCAGCCCACTCAGGGTGAAAATTGCAAAAAACACAGTTGATGGACAGAATGCAGAACAATGTCTTACATTCACCCCAGTACAAAGATCTGGACCTAAATCCATAGTTTTTTTGCACTCCACACCACCCTAGGTGAGACAATGGCTATATGCAAATCAGCCTTGACCCTGTGCCTCATGGGAACAATCCTGCCCGAACTACCAAGCCATGTCTTTCCTAGAGTGTGAGGCGTGGACCATGAGAGCCTTACACTCTACAGACCTCAGGTATAAAATGCAGGTTTGGTGCTACAAGAGAAAAAACAGACAGATGCCCAACTTCATTGCTGCTGTTTTCCTTGTCTCTAAAACCTTTGATACAAACACAATTAATTCTAACACCCTTGTCAAAGGGTTATTTACTCAATCGGTCTCCATTAAGTCATACTAATTGCAGACAAGTCTTTTATATTCTTACCCCATCCTGACAGATTACGCTTTGCTTTTCTATTTAGAGTGACATTTTGCCAAATATCAGGGGCTTTAAAATGAATTCCATTAAGCCCAAAGGCAGGGGCTGAAACATCGGCAGGCCATCTTGTGGTGCTTTCGTGCGGATCCATGGCCTACACTGAACTGGTGGCCTGGTCTGATAACTTGGAATTGGTCTCACAGGATGTACACAAGACATCGAAGCAAGCAACCTTGCAGATATGTTTGGCATACCGTGTAAAGACCTTTACAGATGAAGAGGCTTGAAGTCTCCTGTATCGGAAGAATCGCATGCATATGGATTAGTATTTTGCCACAACTGCTTTACCCAGCCAAACACTTCACAAGTGTGTCCCAGATAATCTATTCATAACCACTGGGCAAAAGCTGGATTTTTTCCTCTAGAATGGTAAAAACGGAGGTGGGCTAACTCTATATAAATTGGTAGGAGAAGCCAGTCTGGGTTTTCCATACATTAAGAACTGTGAGCACGAATTACGGGGGAAAAAACGGGTTAGTGACCTCTCTAAATAGGGTGTTTTTGGTTTACAAAATATCGCAAATTGTGTATTTCTTAAGATAACACTGCAACAAATATTTAGCGAGTACTTATTTTTGTGATAGAAAATACTGAATCGCCAAATAGCGAATCAGTATTTCAGTTTACACAGCGTTCACAATTTGGAAAATCATTACAATATAGCATTTTGCATGTACAATAATAACATAAATTGGAAACAGGCGGTAAGCATGGACAAAGTATAGAAGGTGCATTGCAGTCTTTCCCAATGGCTGCCCTCTGTTGTAGTGAGGAGGAAGGATGCAGCTTTTTTGGGGCTCAACAGAGAAGGAGGAGTAGGAGGGAAATGGTTTTCAGGCAGAGGGTCTCTATTTGAGCATACATATGAGAAGGCGTATGCATGGTACAGGTTTACGAACAAAGTCAATCTTACTTTAATTCATCATTTGCACCCAGTACTTAGCAGGCCTACACAACACAGTGGTCCTATACCTACACACATTCAGGTTTTGAGTAGCTTACACAGTTAGCTTCTGGTAGCTACTAACCCATTGTTGCAGTTGCAGGAGGGATACAGTGTGCATGTCTCTAAAAAAATTATCCACGCAATGCTGGCTAGAATTAATTACATTTCCAAGTCCCCCTGCTGAGTTGGAAGCTACAAAAATCCAATTCTATGCAAGAACACGTTTCCCCCAAGTGATTAGATGTGTAAACTGTGCACATGTTCTGATTTGTCCACCCTCTGAAACAGAGTATGAGTATCACAGTAGAAAGAGCTAATATTCAGTAGTAGTAGTAGTATGTAATGACACATGTCATCATTGACTTAGTTGCTCGATACCCTGGGAACAGTTATGACTCCTACATCTTTGGACACAATGAACTATTTGAGAGGGTGGTTAGAGTAGAGGGTAAATGGATGGGTGTTAGGTTTTGCTATTTAAATGTATTCTTAGTTGCCACAATTGTGTAATTCTTAAATTCTAAAACATCTTTATGAACTTTCAGGTGACAGTGCACATGATTTCAGTCTATGGATCATGATCCCCACACTTTCCTGCCCTAACTCCTAGACAAAGGAGGTACACATCTGTTCCCCGGCAAACAAGGAGAATTAATGAGTGGACATTTGGCTTTCTTAAAGGCAGATTTCGGAGCCCGTGCAAACTTGGGGCCTCCCTAGAGTATGATCCAATAATAGCAACCTGTGCTATGCTGCATAATCTAGATATACGTTAAAAAGACCCCCAAATTCACTTTGCTTGTGATAAAGATGATGTACGAAATCCCGCTCACTTTCTACCTCCAGGACCTGATGCTGCAAGAGCTGCAGAGTGATATCTGTACAGGAATGAGGTCACAAACAACTACTTTTATGGTACATATTACATATGTATTTCTATAAAGATACCAAACAAAGTGTATTGAATACTAAACAACTTTTTTTCCTATTCATTCAAGAGGAAGAATACATATATTTTGAACATATTACTCCAATTAGAGATCATATTTACGTTTAAACACATTTAGCTTCTGGTAGCTGCCAACCCATTATTGCAGTTGCAGGAGGGATAGCAAATTATGCGTGCGTTTGAAAAAGTTATTTGCACAATATTGGCTAAAAACTTTCTCGAAAAATCACTGCTCTCCATCAGCCACCTGGTTTTCGGAAACCCTTAGAGCACAGAAGAAATTGTGCAGAAATTCTGAAAGACAGTGGTGCAAAAATTACAATAATCAAGAAAAAATTATTTATAAAGAATCACTCACCAAATATAAATTGATGATCGCACAGGAGAAAAGTAAATATTACATTGCATAGATTCAATCTGCGCAAGACTCCAACAAACAGCTCTACCAGGTAGTCGCCAAACTATCAGGACAAGTATCACATTCTAATCCAGTTCCCTCGCGGGCATTTTGCGACTCCCTTGCCAATTATTTTTTTGAAAAGTTGAATGACATTTACACTAACTTTTCATCTCAGATTAAAATAGATGACCAGCTTTTAAATCTTTCTCCACCGATTATTCTCCCTCCCTAGTGCAATTTGAGAGCACTGCACCTGACCAGCTTTAAAATGTAATAGTTACTATTAAGTCAGCCACCGATTTTTGCCCTCCATCAGTACTTAAATCACTTGCTGACCTAGTTGCAGCAACACTATCTAACATCTGTAATGCAATGTTTACATCAGGCATATATCCCAGGATCTGGAAAAAGACCATAATTAAACCTTTATTAAAAAAACAAATCTGGATCTGAAAGAAACAAAGAACTATAGACCTATAGCTAGTTTGCCTTTCCTGGCCAAATTTTTTTAAAAAGTGATAAATATCCAGCTCTTCAAGTATATTGAAGATCGTCAACTTTTGGATGATACTCAATTTGGCTTCTGAACAGAAACAGCGCTCATCAAAGCATCAGAAGATATTAGAATCATTCTTGATCAGGGAGGGACGACTGTCCTTATACTGCTAGACCTTTCAGCAGCTTTTGACATGGTTGATCATGCCATCTTGATCGACCGTGTCACACAAATAGGCATTCAACACACAGCTAGAGCCTTGTTGTCTTCTTTTTCTACTAACCGCACACAATCGGTAAACCTCGGCATCTTTAATTCATCCCAATTGGCCCTCCCGTGTGGTGTTCCGCAAGGATCATCTTTAAGTATGCCACTTTTTAATATCTATGTGTCGGACTTAGCTAAAGTCATCAAAGCACACGGGATGGACCTCACATCTTATGCCGATGATACACAACTGGTGCTCACTGTACATAATGATGGTGATATAGTAGCAGCTAACTTTCAGAAGGGCATGCTAGCCATCAGCAGTTGGATGACCACCAACTGTCTCAAATTGAAGTCTGAGAAAACAGAGGTAATGACATTTGGTAAGCTATCGCCAAGCTGGTCCCCCAGCTGGTGGCCTTCTTCGCTGGGTCCTCGACCTGTCCCAGTCACCAAGGTCATGAATCTGTGCGTCATATTTGACGACAGCCTGTCCTTTGTTCCCCATGCCAACTCCGTGGTATCATCATTCCATAAGCTGCGAATGATAAAAAAGCTTTTGCCATTCTTACCTCTGACTACTGTAATGGTCTTCTTATGAATGCCCAAAGTTAGGTCATGCACAAACTCCAACTGGTCCAAAACTTAGCAGCCAGAATGTTATCCGGAACTCCTAAATACAAGTCAATTTCTCATGTCATTCGACAATATAATTGGCTCTCTGTGAGAAACCGCATAAAGTTTAAGGCTATGTGCATTGCTTATAATGCATCCTGCAACTCTGGACCTTTGTTTCTCAACAAGGCTCTAGAAGCACACATCCCTACCCGGGTCTTGCACGCCTCTACAGCAAATCTTCTGATGGTCCCACGTACAAAAACTGCCTCATGGTGTGATTTATTTTTTTAAACCTTTTTATTGGATTTTAACATGGTACAAGTCATACAGTAATTGGCGTGATCATTTCGGTAGTACAAATTGACAATATCATCCATATGACAAGGGCAGTGGAGTAAGCGGACACATAGTGGATTCGTTAGTGGAGGGGGGGTAACCCTCCCGCCATCATCGCCGGTGGTGCTGGGAGGCACCGGAAGGCAGTTAGTAGTAGGATTACTGCCGTTCTCTGACCCGTATGCCTGTTTCTGATCTAAATCCCTTGTGAAGGGTATCATTCATAGATAATCTAGTTGTCAAACTAAACTTAGGTATGTGTAACTCAGGAAATAAGGGGGTCGGGGGGAGGGGAGGAGACTGGGGTTGCAGAAAGTTTGGGTCAGTGTAAAGGGGTCTGGCATCGTTAAACTAGCGTCGCACACTTTACCTACTCTCGGCCTGTGCTATGATCCCAGGGGGATGACCCAAGTGGAGCAGTCGCTACATGAGTGAAGGGAGGAGGAGGTTGCGGAAAACAGGACACATGTGTGGACTGGGATGCAGGTGAAACTGGTGCCGCTTGGGGGTTTTGGCGTGCTCTGTGTCATTTGTGTGTGCTTGCCTAAAGTCCTGCAGGAGTGTCGCCCATTCTAATGAGATAGGTCGGCGCCATTTGCCACGGGCCTCCTCTTGCCGTAAGATCTTCCTCTGCTGCTGCCCACTTCTGCAACACCCCCCACCATGCAGCTATTGGCGGGTCCCTCTGCCGCTCGCCAATAAATTGCCACACCGCACGTGGCCAACAGCACAGCTAGCAGGGAAAATTTAGTCTCTACTTTCTTCCGTTTGTTACGCTTAAAAATACCTAGGGCACATGCCTCCCATGTATGGAAGTCTGCGAGACCTGTGACTGTCTGCAGGGTGGTGTGCACCGTCGACCAGAGGGATTGTATCACTGGGCATGACCAATACATATGAGCGAATGTGGCTTCCGGGGTGTGACATCGGGGGCAGTCAAAGTGGGATGTCAGGTAGAAGCATTTGGGCCGCGCCGGTGCGAGATAAGCTCGGTGTAATATGTTAAACTGGATATTTTTTAACCTTTGATTGCGGGACACTTTTTTATGGTGTACTAGGGCTATCTGCCATTCCTGATCATGAAGGGCGCGTCCGAAATCATCCTCCCAGCGGAGCCGTAATCGGGTTAGCGGTACCTGTGTGAGTTCCATAATGGATTTATAGATCCATGTGATGTGGTGCCTGCCCGCCCCCATGCGTAATAATGAGTGCAGCACCGGGTGAGTCTTGGTTTCCCCGCTCCCGAGGTCCCAGGTCCGCTCACAGTCTGCCATCAGCTGCCTATGCAGCAGGAATTGGCCGTCTGGAAGCCCAGTTTCTTCAACTAGGTCTGTGAACGGGATCAATTGGCCGTCGGAGAACAGGGTCTCCATTTCAGTGAGTTGGAATTTGGTCCAGATTCTAAGCTCTCCCGCGGTATAGAACCCACGCCCCTCAGGGAGGCCAGCCAACGGTTGTAATGGGGAATACAACGGTGCACTCGCATGATACAGGCTCTGGCTGCTTTGACCAGCAGAGGATGGTCTGGATCGGGTCGGGTGCCTGATAGAAGCATTCGGGTCAGCTCCGGGACTGTCACTTGTCTGTCCCGGGATACCGTTTCCACAAGGTTGCGATACGCCGTCCATCGTGATATCCACTGCAGCTACGCTCCGCTGCAGCCCCTCTCCCAAATCAGGGAAATTAGTAATGAATTGAGCTCTTGGAAGAAGGTCCATGGCGAGACTACTGGAATATTGGTGAAGTAATATAGAAGCCGGGGTACCATGATTATTTTAGATAAGGCTACCCTCCTAATGGGGACCAGAGGGAGGGTCCGCCAGAAAGCAACTTGGCTTTTAAGTCCCCGGAGGGCCCGATAGTGGTTGCCCTCTAGGAGGTCTCTGGGCTTATGATAGAGCCTGACACCTAAGTACCGCGGGGCGTCGCCCGTCCATGCTAGCGTGTCGTCTCATATATGTATCTCCCTATGCGGGGTACTCGGATTCAGGGGGTAGAGAGAGGATTTCTGCCAATTCACCCGAAGTCCCGCAGCTCTTTCGAAGTCTGCAAGTGTGGTCCAAAGGGTGATGAGGTCTGCTGCGATGTATCTAACATAGATAAGGAGATCATAGCGTACAGGGAGACACAATTTGTGCAATCTCCTAATGGGATGCCCCATTGCTCGTCCACCCCCGCAGCCTAGCCTCCTGAGGCTCCGTAGTAAGGGCAAATATGACAGGGGACAGGGGGCAGCCCTGTCGAGTGCCACGCATGATCGGGATGGGAGAAGATACAGAGCGGCCTATTCTGACCCTTGTGGTGAGATCCGTATATAGCAGACGGATGTATGCTGTGAATTGGGATCCCATGCCCACCCTCCGCAGCACACCAAAAAGGTATTGCCACGCCAGGGTGTTGAACGCCTTCTCCAGATCCAGCACGAGGCACGCCGCCCTTGGGAACTTGCCCCGTACCCCATCCTGGACCCGGAACAGTCATCGTATATTCTGGGAAGTATTTCTTCCAGGGACGAATCCACTTTGATCTGTGTGCACTAGTCTGGGGAGCTGCTTCATGGGGTGATAAGCGCTTCATCGTGGCCACAGCAAAAACTTTGGAATGACCTTCCTACTGAGATTAGATCCAGCCAGTCTATATTAGATTTTTGAAGAAGGACACAAACCTGGCTGTTCAACCAGTAAGCTCTCTGTTATAGGGTACATGTCTGCTGTCCTCAGAGACCAGACACCCACAGGTATTTGCGTGCTTTACAAATCTCATAAATAAATAAATAGAATTAATTCATATATTACATTTCCAAACATCCCTGTTGAGTTGGCAGCTACGAAAATCCAATTCTAAGTAACAAGTGATTAGATATGTAGAATGTGCACAGGTTCTGATTTGTACACCCTCTGAAACAGAGTATGAGTATCACAGTAGAAAGAGCTAACATTCATTAAATATCCAAGTAGTTTGTAAAGACATGTCTCATCATTGACTTAGCTGCTCTGTACCCCAGGAGCAGTTATGACTTCTACATCTTTAGACACTGCTGACTATTTGAGAGACTAGTAAGAGGAGAGAGTAAATGGATGGGTGTTAAGTTCTGCTATTTATATGTACCCCTAGTTACCCATTTGTATTGAATGCTGAACAACATTTTTCTATTTATTTAAGATGAAGAACATATACTTTTTACTTTCTGCACCTTTGACATCCAGTATTTGGTCTTTGTGTGGAACAGTATTCGGCACTTTTTCTTTTCCCTTCTCCATTCTAGTCTACAGAAATACTACTCACACTTGAGCTCTCTTCACTTTTCCCAGGGAATGTTACTGCATGAATTCCTGCATTAGTGGTTTGCATTTTCTTTGTATTAGAGCTGTTCTCCCTGCAACATCACCATTGTGGTGTAATAACTCCACCTGCATGTTAGCTGTTCTCTGACACATGGTTGAGCTGGCTGGAGCCAATCTTTCAACAGATTGCCTAAATGATTGGACGCATATGATCATGGGCCTCATGTGTAGCTGCTGATGCCTGTGGAATGAAGAGTCTTGAGCTATTTATGTTACCATATCCTTTATAGCCCTCATTAAATCTTTAAAGCCTGAAGTATGGCTTCATTTTTTTTTGTTTATTGGCATTTTCAAAACCAAATGCATTTTAACAAACCCAAACAGAAGGCAGTCATGTCACATCTTCAATTTCGATAATTCAGTGCAGTCTTGTACGGTACAATAAATAACAATGCAATCTTATACAAACAGTGTCCTAGCAGTTGATAATCATTACATTCTTAGGAGTGGTTATCTTGTTCAAGGTCCGAGCCAGGCAGTGCTCGATTTTATAAAACCATAGCTTCGGCCCCGTGCAAATCTGCGCAATACAGGAATATACTCGGTTACACATTAAGAACCATATTCACCACGGGTACTCAATGTTCCCATGCGAGCCAGCACCCATCGTAGCAGGTCTCTTTCCTTTACTCCACATCCTCACCCCCACTACCATCATCTTGCTGCCTCTCCCGTTGCCACTGTAGATACGGTTCCCAGAAGTCTCGGGGCCTGGAGGAAGGTGGCCTCAATTCCCAAAATGTGCCTAAATGTATATTTCCGTATATGACATCTTTCAGCCAGCCTGCCACTGTCTGTACCCTACGCCTACCCCAATGCACCGCTTCCTGTCGTTTGGCATACAGCAACAGCATCGCGCGCAGTTTCCTTAATTTAGGTTCGGTCTGTTTGACATATCCTAACATTCCTAGTGCAGGAGAGGGGGCATCTGTTCTTCCCACTATTTGATTGATGGATACAAAGATGGAAGACCAATAGCTTTCCAGTTTCTCACACGACCATGTCATGTGCACGAACGTCGCAGAGGATTTCCTACATCTCCAACAGCTATCATCCTCCCTTAGCCCCATTCTCTGCAGGCTGATCAGTGTTCTGTAAAACCTGTGTAGATACTTGAAATGTATTAATCTCAACCTGTAGTTTGGGGCATAGGCATCCGCAGACATTTTTACAGGTGGAGGCTAACCTAGTAAATGAAGGGGCGTGGCTAATGTTAATCAATAGGGGCGGGGCTAAAATGACAGACAATCAGGATCGGGTAATGCTCAGGCCAAGCTGAGAAAAAAGTGGTGAATTCTGCATTTGAAACTGGACAACAATTAGAGCACACATATGAACCCTAATATTACCCCCCGGCCCCTTAACACTCATGCATTCCCTGATCCCTAAAATTAGCCCCCTTGGCACCCCAAAACCCATAACCTATACCCGCCCTGACCCCTAAAATTGTCCCCCTGGCACCCCAAAACCCATACTCGCCCTGAACCCAAAAATGTCCCCCCCTTGCAACCCAAACCCCATACCCACCTTGAACCCTATAATTACCCCCAGGCACCCCAAAACCCATATCCACCCTGAACCCTAACATTTCCCCTGGCACCCCAAAACAAATACCCGCCCTGAACCCTAAAATTACCCCTGGCACCCCAAAACACATACCCACCTTGAACCCTAAAATGATCCCTGCCACCCCAAAACCCATACCCACCCTGAACCCTAAAATTACCCCACTGGCATGGGAAAAGTGACCCAAGGGGCTTGTAAGTCTGCCCCTACAAGCTTACACTACATTTGCATATTCGGAGGGCGGTGACGTCAGGAGGGGGAGGGGCGGGGTGGGTGGTAGTATGCTATGGATTACAGAGCTTTACAGGGAAGTAAACATATAAATAAATTTTTTTAAATGTGTTGCGTGCACTGCATCCCCAAATGCGATGCAGGCCACGCAACAAAATTCGTTTTATTTATTTATATGTTTACTTACCTGTAAAGCTCCGTAATCCATAGATTACTAGCCTCCACCCTGCCCCTCATGCTCAGGACGTCACCGCCCGGCAGCTACTCCCACTACCGACTGCATCCATGTCCATATTCATCTATTTACAAATCTATCCATCACGTTTCCTTCATCCATCATTTCATTCATCCATCCCTCAATCCACCCTTTTACTCATCCATCATCCATCCATCCTTTCACCCTATCCATCCATACACTCATCCATCCACTCTTCCACCCATCCATCCATTAACTCATCCATCCAGCCACTCACCCGTTCAGTCATCCATTTACCAATCCCCTTTCCTTTCAATTCCCCTTTCACTTAGCCATCCATCCTTCCATCCACCCACCCATCCATCTACTCATCCACTCATGAATCCATCCATTGAACCTATCATTCATCCATCCTTCCACTCATCCATCCACCCTTTCCCTCCTTCACTCATCTATCCATCCTTTTGTCCATCTACCCGCCCTTTCCCTCACTCATCCAGCCTTACATCCACCCTTTCTCTCATCTGCCCATCCATTCACCCTTTCACTTATGAATTCATCAATCCACCCTTTCACTTATCAATTCATCAGTCCATCCACCGATTCACTCGCCCGTCATCCACCCTTTCACTCATCCATCCATCCATCCATCATTTCACTCATCTATCGAGCCATCCATCCATCCACCCATCCCTTCATTTACTTACTCACTCACCTTTTCACATTAAATATGATACCCATCAAGAAGTCCACCCTCGCTGTAGTTCCTAAAGCAAGAGGTGGGCTGGAGCAGGGTTCACTATGCCCCTGCACATAGGCAATATGAACAAGCATTTACAATGCAATGGTTTTGCCTTTGTTAAAGTTAGAGCTATTGGCATTGCTCTTGACATTATTTTTATTTATGTTTTTTTTAACATAAATAAATGGCATTGTCATTTACAATGCCGCTAGCTTTATCTCTCGCAAATGACACACACAAACACACACAGAGCCCCCCCACACACACCCCCACACAGAGCCCCCCACACACAGCCACACAGAGCCCCCCCACACACACAGCCACACAGAGCCCCCCACACACACAGCCACACAGAGCCCCCCACACACACAGCCACACAAAGCTTCCTACACACACAGCCACACAGAGCCCTCCACACACACCCACACAGCACCTGCGCCTGACCCAAGACCACCTCGCCTTCAGGAAGAAGCTCAAGACCTGGCTGTTCGAGCAGTAGCAGCACCCACCCCCCCCCTAGCGCCTTGAGACCCTCCGGGTAAGTAGAGCGCTCTATAAATGTCTATGATTGATTGATTGATTGAACTTAATACCGTTCCTCATATTTATTTCTGGTCGAGGTAGGAAACCTTAAGGTGATCGGAGTATGGAGAGGAATATAGTGGTCATGGTGGACTCTTAATCGGATTTCTGCTTTATTACCAGCTATGCTGCAGCATTGACCTTTCCCATGAGCACCTGGGAAAAGGTCAACATGTAACAACCAATCAAGAGTCCAGTATGTGTACAAAGCCAGTCGACTCTTGGACCACTCCCTCTTTCTTTCCTGCTCCAGCAGTTAAGTGCACCATTTTTCCTACACTCCTCTTATGGCTTTCCCCCACCTGCCTGGGAAACTCACAGTGAAGCATTGCAAAAGAATACAGAAATCTACGAGAAACTAGATTTGTGTTGGGAAAACCCTCCCTCAAAGGTCCTGCTGAGTTCCCAGGGACCTGTAAAGTGCAATTCTCGCCTTTGGAATTCATTGGCTTTGCCAAAGGTTTTAGCTATGCTGCACAGCAGCCCCGGTGCTGGGCTGCATGGCTAGAGAAGGTACATTTTGTAGGCTCACGCACCATGTATGCGTGCGCCTATAATGTGACATGGTGCTTTTTTTTTTCTTTTTAGTTACCAATCCAAGTTGGATCAGTAACTAAAAAGGAAATAAATAAATCCAAAGCATTTTTTTAAGTGGGTGGGTAGAAGCAATACAGGAGTGTGGGTTGGAGGTGTAACAAAACTGGGCACGTGTGGGGTGTTAAATGGGTAAAGCCAATGTCAGTGGCGGGTGCAAAGCCCAGGAGCGAGAAAGCAGTGTGGGTTTAAAGAAGGTGAATCTCATGGGTGAGCGAGAGGAACAGTGAATGTGGCGGAGAGGAGGAGAAGCACCTGAGGGGACTGCTGGTAAACACATGCACTCTTGTACAGTGCTTCAAAACAAAAAAGTAGCACCTGAGAAGCAAGTAGTGGAAGGAAATAGTAATTTGTCCATTCTCCGGGGACTGGAAAAATACAAGATGAGGAAGGAAAGAAAGTGTGCACAGCTAACCAATAAGAATCATGCAAATAAGAGACACCTTCAAGCCAACACGTGGAAAGCATTTTTCGGGCTCTAAGCCCATTCTAAGATGACAATATGTCTCGCAACAGACAGCGCATGAACTATTTTAGACAAGACCTTAAAAGAAGGAGCACTATAGTGATTGAACTTTACCAAGGTGTGTCCTGCATTATTTTTCCGTTGATACCACGAAAGTGCCACTCTATGAATTCTTTAGCTAGACCTCCAAATTCCCATTGATACCCCGTTCTTTCTGGTGTCCAGTATGGTGAGTTACACTCATGGTAGAGGTGATAATCTTGCTGAATTGGTTTTGTTTGGTCTTTCAATGTGTTATTTGCTAATCCAACAGCCACGTTGTCGCACGTAGAGTCCATTGAAATTGGGTCTGGCCAGGCCAGGGAGGTGCAAATAACCTCTGTTGTCTCCTGACGCAAGTGATATGGTCTAGGGAATAGCATATCTACAAGACCTTTAATGGAATCCGAGGGCAGCCAGTGGTTACTGGGAATATACCTCTGTATCCTTTTCCACTGGTAGCCAGAGACGCACTATTGCTGTATTTCACTGAGATAACCAGGTTGCTGGTGTTCAAGACTATCCTAGTTATCATGGGGAGGAATTGAGACACTCTTGGAGGTGGTAGGGGATTTGAAGCGTTGAAAAGACATCTTCTTGACGGCTTAAGAAATGTTTTCCAAATCGCCTAATCTTGTGGTGCTAGGAGTTTCTGCTGTGGTGGCCGGTATTGGAGATTTTTGGCTGGATCTGCAAGGCCAAATGAAAGTACTTTATTTAGCGAATTGTAAATTTGTATTTGAAGTAGCTGGAGGCAAAATTTCTTAACCAGCTGTTTGTGCTAAGAATGCCTTTTATGTTCACTCGACCCATGGATAGTGGCATTGTTGCTGGTGGCAAGCTTGCCTACCAGCCTGGATCCGCTGACGACGATGAGAAATTAAGCCTGGCCCATTCCACTTGTTATCCCTTCTTTCTCTGTGCGCACGGCTGTTGTTTGTGGGATCCAGTACTCCAGCTGAGTTAGCATTACTTCTCGGGCTGGCCAGTGAGTTCCCGGGCAGCTGCCTCGCGGGACTGTGTCCCTCAGATTGGGATCATTGCCTGGCCTGTGGAGCTGTCACACCAGCGAAGGAGCATACGAGCCTTGTGTGCAGGTAAAGGTGATGTGAGTTCTAAGCCTCTTGCCTGAAGGTAGTGCAAGACTCCCTTTGGGAGTGGAGATGTTTGTTTACCTTGTTTTGTCGCCCCGCTTCTTAACCAAGCGCTATTTTCTTTCAGTCCATCATTGGAGTGTATGTGTTTTCCGTCTTTCTCTCTGTCGTGCAACTTCCTCTGAAATTTCTGTCCGCACCCATTGTGCGCCATATTACCCCCTCGGCTTACCCATTACTTCCCCAAATCTGGCTTCTAAGGTTTTTTTCCATTGCACCTCACGACCCCCCGCTGTGCTTCCCCAACCCTCCTGTGCTTCCCCAACCCTTCTGTCACTGCCCATTTACAAGAAACATGTTTTCATATTTTTGATGACTTGTTAGCTGCCATTTGCTTCTCAGCTGCGCCGTTCTCACAAAGTGCATTTGTGCGCCTTGTTCAATGTGTTTTTGTATATTTTTAAGCGACGTGTACCTTCTTGAAACAGTATATATTTTTTTAATGACCGCTTTTTCGTGCTGCATGCGAGCACGTTATCGCGCCTCGCCACGATAGAATCATAACATGGGCGCATTGTTTTCCCATTTTTTTGTCACTTCCTCTCTAAAATGCCTTTAATTTTTTTGATGATGCTGAGCGCCGGTAAAAGGCATTGGCAAAGTTAAAATGTGGAAAGGGCGAGACCAGTTGGCTTTTCCAGTTCTTGTTCCGTCATAGCGCTTTGAGCTGCTTTCTAACCGCTCCCACTTTGGGCATATCATTGAACCTGTCTAGAGGTTCATAAGGCGGTTTCTGCAGCAGGCCACGCGTTGGATATTGGCGCCACGCTTTGAACTCGGCACCTTGATGCCTCTGTAGCAGCTTCTTGGCGTTTCATTTGAGCCCAGTTACGGCCGAGAGCTTGGAGGCGGCCTCGGTGGCGGAATGTCGCCTTTGCCAAGACACTTTGTTGTTGATTCGCTCTTGTAAAGGGCGCTTTGTGCTTTTGCCACTTTGCATGTGAGAGGTTTTTGTGTCGTCTTCAGAGGACGTCCTTGTGAGTGGTTACAGGCCGCGCGGCCTGCCAGAGTCCGGGGCGGCCCTGCGGGAAGGAAGGCTCTCGCGCCTCGTGTGTTCTGGACATTTCTGAGGCGGCATGGCTGCCCCCGGCGGACCACGCGAAGGCTGCCCGTGTGACGGGCTGAGGGGCGGGGGCGCAGCACGTTTAGGGAAACCCACCCCTCTCTGGCGCTAATGAGCTCCGGAGCCGGCGGATGTTTCCAGAAGGATCTGACACATGGCGGGGACTGGGGAAGCCGCCGCTCCCTGCCCGCCTGGAACACAATCTACGCCATGCCGGGGGTTTCCGCCGAATGCACGGTGCAGAGACAGTGGTGGCTTCTTATAACAGAGGGCTTTGGAATTAGGCGGCAGTGGACACAAGATGATCGGGGAAGAATTGATAACAAGGCGGCAGTGACCTCGCTTAAGCGGCGGCCCGTAGCGACGAGTGAAGGTAGGAGACAGGGGGAGAGAGGTTGGGGCAGGAAGGCAGGGGAAGAGAGGAGGGGAAAAAAAAATAAAAAATCGACTCACCTGCACCTTGCGACGGCGGCACTTCTCCGGTCTCCCTCTTCGGCATGGGAGACCGGCAACGTCGACGGCGGCAATCTCTCTGGCACTTCTCCGGTCTCCCTCTTCGGCATGGGAGACCGGCAACGTCCTCCGCATCTCCCGGGGTTCCCTCCAGGCCACGGGAGCCCCGCGGGCGCCGCCATACTTCTTGCCGTCTTCCTTCTTCCCCCGGGCTGCGGGGGGCGGGCACTTCCGGCCGGCCGCGCTAGGATTGGCCGGCCGGCCAGTCACGGGGCGGGAAACGGGGGAGGAGAGACGCAGAAGTGCCGGCAATGCCGGACCAGACTCGGGGGCGTTCCCGGCGTCGCGTGACGTCGGCAAAAGCCAAAGAATGTCGGGAACGCCCCCGTGTCTGGTCCGGCATTGACGGACAGGCCCCTCGTCCAATGGCAAGGCTCCATTTACGGAGCCAGCCAATGAATGACGAGGGCCGACCCAAAGCACACTACAATTCTCATCAGGTTTTCGCCTGCGCGAAAAAGCTGCGCAGAGCGCAGCTTTCGCCAGGCAAAACCTAAAAAGTGGAAAGCATGAGTCATGCATGATGCACAGTGCCTTGACGTGGGGTGACTGTGACATGGTGCTGTTTCCAGAGCTTTAAGTGGGATGAAAAAACTAGGGGGTCTCTCCACAAGGGTGTCTGATGTAATAAAATGCGTGGCTTAAAACACATAAGCTAAAATACTGTGCTTAATATAATGTGCGGCCCGTCTGGTATTTTTGTTTCTGTCATTGCATCCAGATATATAATACAACAAATAACGTTACACTTAGAACAAGTAAATTACAGCTACAACAAGCCTGAACTATTGGCTTTGTCTATGGTTATTAGGTGCATAAAATAACAAGCATTTGCAATGCAATAGGTCTCGCATTCGGAAAGTTTGAGCTATTGGTATTGTAAATGACACATTTTTTATTTATGTTTTGTTTTTGAAAATAGCGAAATTAATAGCTTTGTCATTTACAATGCCAATAGTTATAACTTTGGCAAATGTGACACCTATAGCATTTGTAATGCAATATGTGTTGTATTTACGTGACTTACATGTATTGATATTGCAAATAACAATGGCTTTTAATTTTTTTTCAATAATTAATACTTAAATAAAAGTTATTGTAATTCATAATGGCAATAGCTTAAAGTTTTGTAAATAACTTTTGTGAAGATTATGTTTAGTGTATTTTATTGTGAAGAAAATCCAAGAACAGAAGTGAAATATTAACATCTTTTTGTTACATTTGCACTGAAGCTTGAAACATTGAGAGAACATATTTGAACCAGGTGTTGTTGAATGGTTGCACAGATTGATGCTGTGGTGGTGCTGAGTGATGGCGAATGAGTGATGCTGTGGCTTTCAGTGATGCTGTGGTAGCACATAGTGATGCTGTGGTGCCCCTGAGTGATGCTGTGGTGGTGCGGAGTGATGCTGTATGCTATGCTATGTTATGTTTTATTTTGCTATCCTATGTTTGGTTTTGTTATGCTATACTATGTTTTGCTATCCTATGCTTTGAATCGATATGCTATGCTATGCTGTGTTTTGTTATGCTATGCTATGTTTTACTATGCTATGCTTTGTTATGCTATGCTATGTTTTGTTATGCTATGCTATGTTTTGTGTTTTATTATGCTATGTTTTTTTTGCTATGCTATGTTTTGTTATGCTATGCTATGTTTTGTTGTGTTGTGTTTGGTATGCTATGTTTTGCTATCCTATTATATGTTTTGTTTTGCTATGCTATGTTTTGTTGTGTTTTGTTAAGCTATGCTATGTGTTGTTGTGTTTTGCTATGTTTTGTTATGCTGTGTTGTGTTTTGTTATGCTATGTTTTGTTATGCTGCTTTGTTTTGCTATCCTATGCTTTGTTGTGTTATGCTATGCTAGGTTTAGTTTTGCTATCCTATGCTTTGTTTTGTTATGCTATGCTAAGCTATGTTTTGTTATGCTATGCTATGTTTTGTTATGCTATGTTTTGTTATGCTATGCTAAGCTTTGTTTTGTTATGCTATGCTATGTTTTGTTATGCTATGTTTTGCTGTGCTTTGCAATGCTATGTTTTGTTTGGTTTTGTTGTGTTTTGTTATGCTATGCTATGTTTTGTTTTGCCATGTTTTGTTATGCAATGTTTTATTTTATGTTATGTTATGCTATGTTTTGTTCTGCTATGCTTTGTTATTTTATGCTTTGCTTAGTTTTGTTATGCTATGTTTTGGTATGCTATGCTATGTTTTGGAATGCTATGCTATGTTTTGTTGTGTTTTGTTATGCTACGCCGTTTTGTTGTGTTTTGTTATGCTATGCTTTGTTGTATTTTGCTATGCTAGGTTTTGTTTTGTTATACTATGTTTCGTGTTGCTATCATATGCTTTGTTTGGTTATGCTATGCCAAGTTTTGCTATCCTATGCTTTTTTTTGTTATGCTATGCTGTGTTTTGTTATGCTATGCTATTTTTTGTTATGCTATGCTGGTGAGTGAGGGTGAGTGAGGGTGGGTGGGTGCGGGTGTGAGGGTAAGGGGGTGTGAGGGTGTGAGGGTGAGAGGGTGTGAGGGTGTGAGGGTGAGAGGGTGTGAGGGTGAGAGGGTGTGAGGTTGAGAGGGTGTGAGGGTGAGAGGGTGTGAGGGTGAGAGGGTGTGAGAGGGTGTGAGAGGGTGAGATGGGGTGCGAGTGATGGGGTGCGAGTGATGGGGTGCGAGGGTCAGGGTGAGGGGGTGAGGGGGTGTGAGGGTGTGAGGGTGTGAGGGTGAGAGGGTGAGAGGGTGTGCGAGTGATGGGGTGCGAGGGTGAGGGTGAGGGGGTGAGGGTGAGGGGGTGTGAGGGTGAGGGGGTGTGAGGGTGAGGGGTGTGAGGGGGGATGAGGTTGAGGGGGGTGAGGGTGATGGTGATGGTGAGAGGGGGTGTGAGGGTGAGGGGGAGTGAGGGGGTGTGAGGGTGAGGGGGTGTGAGGGTGAGGGGGTGAATGAGGGCGGGTGAGGGAGGGTGAGGGGGTGTGAGGGTGAGTGGGGGGTGTGATGGTGTGTGAGGTTTATTGAAGGTATGTAAGGGTGTGTGAGGGTGAGGGTGCATGAGAGTGAGGGTGGGTGAGGGGGTGTGAGGGTGTGTGAGGGTGAGAGGGTGTGAGGGGGGTGAGGGGGTGTGTGAGGGTGAGGGTGTGTGAGGGTGAGAGGTGCGAGGGTGTGGGGGTGTGAGGGTGAGGGGGTGTGAGGGTGAGGGTGAGGGGGTGTGAGGAGGTGTGAGGGCTTGTGAGGGGGAGGGTGTGGGGTTGTGAGGGGGAGGGGTGTGAGGGTGAGAGGGTGTGAGGGTGAGGGAGGGTGAGTGGGACAGGAGTGTGGGTGAGGGGGTGAGGATGTGTGAGGATGTGTGAGGGTGAGAGGGTGTGTGAGGGTGAGGGGTGTAAGGGTGAGGGTGTGTGTGAGGGTGAGGGGGTGGGTGAGGGGGGGTGAGGGTGAGAGGGGGTGTGAGGGTGAGAGGGGGTGTGAGGGTGAGAGGGGGTATGAGGGTGAGAGGGTGTGTGAGGGTGAGAGGGTGTGTGAACTTTAAAGTTTTCTTTATTCTGATTGCATGATCTGTTATTCACTTTTTGTGACTTCACTAGAGTCAAAGGTTGTGGTATATCTTACTGTGATATCACCAATAAGATCAAGATGGGTGTGAAGTGTGTCATCCATTTAATTTAGTCACAGGGTGTTTGTTGGTGGTTCCAGCAACTCCGTCGAGGCAAAATTCACTTGCAATCTATTTAGCGCAAAATATTTGGAAGAGGCTCACTAGAAATTTCACCAGAACCAAGGCTTCAGCTTCCTACCTATTAGAGAGGATGTGCAGAGCTAGAGTTCGGGGCAGGGCGTTGGAGGTGTATGCAATAAGACTCGGTTGCGCTCGGTTTACGGTCAGCACTTCCTTAAGTTGAGACAAGAGAGCAGCCTTCTGAAGCCAACTACGGAAGTTGCAAAATGTCTATTTTCAATGTATAGGGAGCGCTCCATCAGGCTGAAAACCTTGCACGCAATACCTGACTCAGTTTAAAACTATGTTGGGTGATACGGCACAATGCACAACTGCTATATATCGTTTAGCAAATGTATGGAATGTAAGCAATATTACTTGATTTCAAAAGTCTCTTTTATTACTTCTGCACTTTTAACAACGTGGAGCAATGGGGAGCTGGCACTTCTTTCAAACATGAATATTATTCCATGTACACAGAATCAAGCAAATTTTAAGCACGGTAATAATTCAACTTCCCAATTACAACATGTTTATACTTGTTAGCATTGTCATAAAAGATTGTACAACATGTACTGCAAAATGGTTATCGTGAGCCCAGGCTGCCCAGGCTGCCTATGCCCAGACCAAGCTGCACCAGCCATACAGAGCGAGTATGACGCCCTCCAGGTAAGAAACGAGAGTGCCGCCGCGCTGCCCGCGGCGACCCGGAAGCTCTTGGCCGGCTGGCCAATCCGCTCGCGGCCGACCGGAAGTCCCGCCTCCCGAGGTTCGCGAGCTGCCGGCGCATGGAGCGCCCTGCCGTCCGGTGTAGCCCGGGTCCCCAGGAGGGGGCCGGGGAGAAGGAGGAGTGTGGCGCCTGTTGCGGTGCTCCTCTGACCTGAGGGAGCCCCGATTTAGATGAGGAGACGCGCCGTGAGGAGCCCCGCCGGAAGAGCGCAGTTGGTGAGTGGGGCCCAGGGCTGATGTAAAGTGCGTGCGTGCCTGTGTGTATGCCTGGGGGGAGTGGGGGTGGGGGGGGGGTTTGTGTGCGCGCGTGTGTGCGTGTATGCGCGAGGGAACGTGTGTGCGCATGCGTGACTGTGTGTGATTGAGAGAGAATGCGAGGTAGGGGATAGTGTGCCTGTATGTGTGCCTGTATGGGTGCCGTATGCCTGCGTGTGCATGCGCGCGCCTGTGTGTGTGTGTGTGTGCGTGCGTGCATGCAGAGGGGTGGGGGCTGCCTGTGTCTGTGTGTGAGCAAGGGCTTTGCGCATGCGCAGCTACCAGACGCTCGCTCCCGAGGTAAAATCTGACCTCGTCAAAGCGCGCGTCTGGTAGCTGTCCACATTCCTAAATACGGGCCACAAAAGGTCTGAAGCAGACACTCTCAATGCTCACGCATTGAGAGTAGGTCTGCTCGACCTAAAAAAGCAGCAACCATGGTTGCTAAAGTATAATCCCCTCCTTTCAACTTCTTTCACCGCCTTCCTTTGGTTAACTGGATTCTCACCTAGCAGCATGGGCTTATTTGCACTTCTGTGTGACCGAATGCCTACCCTGGACCGAGGCTGGAGGAGGCCACCACATGCTGTCCCAGCCCAGACTGACCCATTGACATGCTCTTGCGCTCAGAGGAGTGCGAGGCGCCCCATCAGGGAGCTGAGGCCTTTTGCAGGAAACAGCTCTGTTCCCTGTAATGCCTAAATTACGGACAAAAGGTGATTTCCTGCCTGAGGTCGAACCCCGGTGTCAGGCCTCCCTACTGGATGCATTTGTGCACATGGGCGTGCGCAGGGGGGCAAGGAGAGGCGCTCCGGGACGGAGGGGGGGAGGGGGGGTAAACACCCCTCCTTGCCCCCCCTGCGGACGCCCATGGTTTGGGGACAACTCAGCAAGCTGCCCACAGCAGAAGTTCCATTGCTCCTCTGTGAGAGGGACGGGAAGTTCGTCGTTCCACTTTTGTAGGGCCGTGAGTTGCACCACGGGTGCATCCGCCTGAATTTGCCTGTATATTTGGTCACCAGTTTTTTGGGAGAAGGGGAAGATACCAGGTTTTCTAGCGCCTGAAACGTTGGGGGGGCCATCGGAAAGTCATCACTCATAGCTCGGCAAACTGTTTTGAGTCTGTGATACAAAAATAAATCTGAGAAATGCACCTCCTGGCCCTCAGCGGCCACAGGTGGGGGCATAAATTCCGCGTCGGGAAATAAATTAGCGAACGTGCACAAACCCAGTGAATTCTCTGCGGAAGTACAAGCCTGTCCATCCGGCAAGGGAGCATTTATGGCTTCATTACCTTCAGAAACGGTTCTATCTAAATCTGTTATCTGTTTACTCAATTCAGAGGTAGCCCTGCGCTGCTTTTGTTGCAGGGTGACTTAAAACCTTAAAAAAATTTAAAAACACAGACTCCTCTTTGGCAGTGTAAAGACAGCTCTTTACTGTCCTAGTGGGGAGATCGACCCTCCTCACACAGGCCTGCAGACAGTGATTCATTTCATAAAGCTTTATTCGGTACATATCAAAAATGACCATAAAAGCACAAAATAACATACATATATAGACAACTATGCAGGGATGATCAGTAAAACATTCAGATATTAAAACATCATACTTTTCCTAGTATGGATTCATTTATTTAAAAAGGTAGCAGTAAAAAAGCAGATATCAATATTATGCATATTAAAAATAATTTTCATTGCATCGTTTACAGAGCGGACTCCATATTTTATAAATATCGTTTTTTTCATAGACAGTACGGAAATTCTTATAAAGATTACATAGCAGAAGAAAGTGCAATGTGCTTTGTTTGGATTGACCGTCACACAGGCAAGGGCCAACCGGGTGCTTTTTAGGAAGTAGAAAAGCCACCAAGTCATGTACAAGCCCGAGCCTCAGCCTAGTAAGGACAAATCTGTGCAAAGGTCTTGTCACCTGACTTGGGTATGATTGGAACCCTTCTCTTTCTACAATTTTACTACAAAACATACAGGTAGACAGTAAATCCTTGCTGCTCGCCCGCCTCTTAGCTCTGTAGGTCATAAACGTGACCTTCATCTCGGGTTTTGAAATTGCTACAGCAGCATACGGGTCAACCAAAATATTAATATCAAAGATTTCTTTAAAACTGTGGATGAAATCAATTGGGACTGAGGTTGGTAAACACAACAGTTTTTTGAGGAAAATATTTTCCTCAGTTTGCAAACAGCCATTGGAACAGTGTCCCCACACCCCAGCCCCATATAAGGCGATAGACACACACCTGGATTGATAAATCTGCATCATATCCATAATGCATCTGTCGCCTATCTTTGCCGCAAATCTGAAAACCCCATGGGCACTTTTGGCCATCTTTGCACGCACTTTGGTAATTTCGTGCGCCCAAGTTCGGTCTCTGGCGAAGGGGATTCCTAAATAGCTAAATTTATCAACTTGGAGCACTCTCTCTCCATCAATAAAAAAGGTGTGGGACCTCTTACGGCCAACCCCACAGATCATAGTGTGGGTTTTAGTTTTATTGATAAGCAATTTCCTGTCCTTAATAAAAGCAGAGAACTGATCTAATAAATGCTGAATGCCGATGGGGGTCCGAGACAGTAACACGGCATCGTCCGCATATAACAATACCGGCACGTGAAGCCCATTTACCTGGGGGGCATCGGCACTTATAATTTTTAAAACTGCATCTACCTCGTTTATAAAAGGGGTAAAAAGCAGGGAAGCAAGGACACAGCCTTGTCTTATACCACTCCTAACCTTAAATGTAGGGGTACACTCCCCTTTTGCCCCGTAACGAACACTGGTTTGAAGGTTTTCATACAATCGTGCTAAAAAGAAAATGATACCTTCCGGGGGCCCCAAGTTCTAGCAGGTTCGTCCAAAGGGTGGGATGATCCACCAGGTCGAAGGCACTACTTAGATCTGCGAAGGAGAGGTAAAGAGAGCCCTTTTTAGCCTGGGTATATTTCCCGATAAGCAGATCTAAGTTCAAGCACTGATCTAGCGTTCCACGCCCTTTCCTGAAGCCATACTGGGTGCTGGCCAAGATCCTGTTGTCCTCTGCCCATTCTTCCAGCCTTACCAGTAATACCCTGCTCATGATTTTGACGGAGGAATCTAATAAGGAAATAGGGCTGTAATTTTTAACGTCCGCCCTGTCTCCCTTCTTATGGATCGGGATTATAATAGATTCCCCCCAGGTTGATAGAACACCATTGCTCACAGCTGTATTAAATACAATGGTTAACACGGGGCTCCACAGCATCGGGGCAGCTTTATAGACGTCAATCGGAACCCCGTCCGACCCCTGGGCCTTCCCCCCCTTGCTGGCACTAATACCTTGTTCAACCTCAGCTATTGTAAAAACTAGAGGCACTATAGGCCAAGATCTATGATTAGCACCATAGGGGTTATCAGATTTAAATATGATAGAAAAATGGGTTACCCAGGCCTCATTAGTAACATTGGAAGTAAGCTCTGGAGTCGTATCATCTTTTAGGAAAGGGGAATTAACTGTTGCCCAAAATAGTGCACAATTAGACATTTCTGCTGCTTGTAAAAAACACAGTTGAAGGACAGGATGCAGAACAATGTCTTACATTCACCCCAGTACAAAGATCTGGGCCTAAATCCATCGTTTTTTTGCACTCCACACCACCCTAGGTCAGAAAATGGCTATTTGCAAATCAGCCTCGATCCTGTGCCTCATGGGAACAGTCCAGCCCAAACTACCAAGCAATGTCTTTCCTAGACCGGAATCAAGCATCCAAGGACCGGTTTCTGGCTATCAGCCTTCTTCAGCCTGGATAGCTTAACTCCAGTGATGTGGAGAGCCTGGGACTCACGTCTGAGCATACCCAGCCCACTCGGGGTGAAAATTGCAAAAAACACAGTTGATGGACAGAATGCAGAACAATGTCTTACTTTCACCCCAGTACAAAGTACTGGGCCTAAATCCATCGTTTTTTTGCACTCCACACCACCCTAGGTCAGACAATGGCTATATGCAAATCAGCCTTAACCCTGTGCCTCATGGGAACAGTCCAGCCCGAACTACCAAGCCATGTCTTTCCTAGACCGGAATCAAGCATCCATGGACCGGTTTCTGGCTATCAGCCTTCTTCAGCCTGGATAGCTTGACTCCAGTGATGTGGAGAGCCTGGGACTCACGTCTGAGCATACCCAGCCAACTCGGGGTGAAAATTGCAAAAAACACAGTTGATGGACAGAATGCAGAACAATGTCTTACTTTCATCCCAGTACAAAGTACTGGGCCTAAATCCATCGTTTTTTTGCACTCCACACCACCCTAGGTCAGACAATGGCTATATGCAAATCAGCCTTAACCCTGTGCCTCATGGGAACAGTCCAGCCCGAACTACCAAGCCATGTCTTTCCTAGACCGGAATCAAGCATCCATGGACCGGATTCTGGCTATCAGCCTTCTTCAGCCTGGATAGCTTGACTCCAGTGATGTGGAGAGCCTGGGACTCACGTCTGAGCATACCCAGCCCACTCAGGGTGAAAATTGCAAAAAACACAGTTGATGGACAGAATGCAGAACAATGTCCTTACATTCACCCCAGTACAAAGATCTGGGCCTAAATCCATCGCTTTTTTGCACTCCACACCACTCTAGGTCAGACAATGGCTATATGCAAATCAGCCTTGACCCTGTGCCTCATGGGAACAGTCCAGCCCGAACTACCAAGCCATGTCTTTCCTAGACCGGAATCAAGCATCCAATGACCGGTTTCTGGCAATCAGCCTTCTTCAGCCTGGATAGCTTGACTCCAGTGATGTGGAGAGCCTGGGACTCACGTCTGAGCATACCCAGCCCACTTGGGGTGAAAATTGCAAAAAACACAGTTGATGGACAGCTTGTGTCAGCTTTTACCAGGCCTCCTGTTGTAGCTCTACCTTCCTATGTTTGAGAGCTTACTTATAATCGGATCGCAGTTGGGCTACCGCTTTCATGTCCCTCGGCCTGGCTGCTAAATCCTGTTTAGTTCGCTAAGCAGGCTTTATCAAACACCCCTTATTGTGAGCGGTTTTCCACTTGCCAAATTTGGTAAACATTGTGTCTATAGCATTATTAATACATCTAAAATTCCTTAAAATACTTTCTGAGTCATTATCGGTATTCAGGATGTCATTAATTTCCTCAATGCACCCTTTAAGTATGGATTTTAATACTGCCTCAGATTTCTCACCCTTCCATCTTAATCTCACCCCATCAGGTCTGTGGGGTTCAATATTCTCCACAATTCGCGTAATGTGTATAGACCTGCCATCCCAAATAATAGTTTCTAAAATAATACAGTTGTGGTAACTCAGCGAGGTTTCTTCAATCCTTGGGGCCATACAAAGTGAACTAATATTAGATGATACAACTACATGATCAATAACAGAGTTTGCATTTCTACCCATATATGTAGGGATAGTATGACCATGTTCATCCTTAACATAAGCCAAAATTTCCAAGTCATGAACCGCCAATATTTTGTTTAGTGACTCACCATAAAGATTATGTGGGAAATGCAAATCATCTTCTTCTAGATGACTTTTAACCCCACATACCCCTAGGGTAGACATAGAACAAATAGAAGTGTTAAAATCTGTTATCTGTTTACCCAATTCAGAGGTAGCCCTGTGCTGCTTTTGTTGCCGGGTGACTTAAAACCTTTAAAAAATTAAAAAACACAGACTCCTCTTTGGAAATGTAAAGACAGCTCTTTACTGTCCTAGTGGGGAGATCGACTCTCCTCGCACAGGCATGCAGACAGTCACAATTTGGTGCACCACAGCCAGTTTCTTTTATACAGAATTAAACAATGGGAAGTTACAAAAGTTCACAGGTAAATCAGTTAATAATTTACAGATTAATACATGCTGATTGTAAGACACGTGAGGTCACCTGTGATGCTTGACTTAATATAATTACTTTATTACAGTTTCTAACAATGTTTAACAAACCATTCTTTGTTCATGAATGCATGTATATGTGTGGTAAATACTATTTTAGTGGCATGTGTGCTTTATCATTGTGCACCTAAAACCTCCATGTGTTCTTGACTAATTAAATCTCCTACTTTTATTGTCTAATCAAGCTTCAATCTATTTGGAAACACAGGATATTTGCAGGTGAACCCGTGTTATTAAAGCTTTAAATACCTTCAAGCTAGCTAAACTTGAATTGGTCTTAAACTGCAATCCTTTCAAGTTATTTATTCCATTATGTCCTCAAGTCAACTTTCTTTCATTAGCACAAGATTTTGGCCTACTCTGTTCTTTAACATCATACAGCTGTGCGATGCTTTCTGCTGGTGTCTGTTGTTGCTCAATGTTTTCATGTTTACATTTTCTACTATGTTTCTATAACACTTTCCTTCAATTTTTAACATTGATTGTGCCACTGGATGGAATTGTGGTGGAGAATGGGAGCTTTCCCAGGCCTTAAGGTTTGTCTTAAAACTTTCTTTCTCTTTCTAAAATAGGAAGGGATGGTGTTGATTTTTGCTAATTTGCTACAGAAGACATGATAGTTATAGTTTGGTCTCATAATTTAGGGTTTGTATTTTTGTTGTTTGGTGTATTTCCAGTCTCCGTAGGAATGGTTATCACAGTTTTAGCAGTTTCAGCTTCTGTGTGACGGGATGTTTCCCTAACGTTCTATGTTTCTGGTGGTGTTGTAAGAGTAGGTTGAGCTGCTGTAGTTCAAAATACAGTGCAACTATTTAATTCTCTAATATAAATGATCAGCATGTTTTTGAAATTACCTACGCCGTTTGCGTCCGTCTGCACCTGGACCGCGCTCAGCACCAAGAAGCATTCCTCTTGGACACTCCACCGCTACAACACCAGCACCCTCCTCGCCATCAACCCTGGACGCCACATCGCCTGCCAGGACCAACCTCTGCTCAATGCCGGACATCGCCTACGCCATCACTGACGGCTGCAATATCACCCGTAAGGAGCACCCCGACCATCAAGGAGGAGGCATTGCATCACCTACAGAGGCACACTCCGACTGACAACTCACTCTAATGTGCCAAGGATGACGATGGATCACGTCAACTCCCAAATCCGGACAAAGCCCAAGAACATCCTCTGCGGCACCCAAATGAGCAGGCTCCCCAGGCCATGGCCCCCATTCTCCAATACGATTGTAGACCTCATTGCACCCCATGGTCTCCCATCCACCGAAGACATCCAACTCGGTGAACACAAGTTCCACCTGGACAACCCCAGTGACCTGATCACCACCCCTTCCCGAGAAGGGTCACCGACATCAGACGAAAGCAATAAGTCACCTCAACAGGCCACATAGCAGGACACATGTTCAAGCACATCACCTCCGCAGCAGGTACTTGATCTCCAGCCACAACACCGGGCTCTCCTGGACCGACCATCATTGATAACATCACGTCTTCACCTTGCCCACCGGACGCCACCGCCATCATTGCACCCCCACACTGCTGGATCAAGGCGAGAACATCTCGTCAACTCCCTCCGCACCAACCCTCCACCAATGCTTCCAAACGATGACACCGCAGCGCGCAACCACCACCAATGATCTCCAACAGAGCCGACATTTGGGCATCCCTCATGAACAGCTCTGCGCCAGTACCTTCCGCCTGCCTTCAGGCAGGCGTGAGGGTGAGGCAGTGCCACAGGAAAAGGCTGGCCCCATGCATTGCTGGAGTTGCGTCATGTTGTGACACGACTGCAGCAATGCTTGACTTTAGTGCAGCAGATATGTCGGGATTCCTGACGTATGTAATGTAATGTAATGGCATATTTATAGAGCTCAACTTTCACTCCGAAGAGCATCATGGCGCTAAACTGTCATTACTTACGTCATGGAGCGCTGTCCAGTGATTACAAAAGGAGGACGGAGTATCTGAATCAATCAAACACTCACACCCAGTCAAAAGATCTGGGTTTAATCCATCACCGTTCTTTAGCCCACTCTGCCACCCCAGTTCAGACATGGCTATATGCAAATCAGTCTGACCCTGTGCCTCATGGGAACAGTCCAGCCCGAACCGCCAAGCCATGTCTTCCCTGGACCGGAAACAAGCTTCCGAGGACCGGTTTCTGGCATTCCAGCCGTCTTCAGCCTGCCTTGCTTGAATCCAGTGGCAAAGTGAGCAAGGGACTCTCGTCTGAGCATACCCTGCCACACTTATGGAGGCCAAAAGTGGTACAAAAGGAGGTGGTGATGGACGGAGCATCTGAATCAATCAAACACTCAAACCCAGTCAAAAGATCTGGGTTTAATCCACCACCGTTTTTTAGCCCACTCTGCCACCCCAGTTCAGACATGGCTATATGCAAATCAGTCTGACCATGTGCCTCATGGGAACAGTCGAGCCCGAACTGCCAAAGCCATGTCTTCCCTGGACCGGAAACAAGCTTCCGAGGACCGGTTTCTGGCATTCCAGCAGTCTTCAGCCCGGCTTGCTTGAATCCAGTGGCAAAGTGAGCAAGGGACTCATGTCTGAGCATACCCTGCCACACTTATGGCGGCCAAAAGTGGTACAAAAGGAGGTGGTGATGGACGGAGCATCTGAATCAATCAAACACTCACACCCAGTCAAAAGATCTGGGTTTAATCCATCACCGTTCTTTAGCTCACTCTGCCACCCCAGTTCAGACATGGCTATATGCAAATCAGTCTGACCCTGTGCCTCATGGGAACAGTCCAGCCCGAACTGCCAAGCCATGTGTTCCCTGGACCAGAAACAATCTTCCGAGGACCAGTTTCTGGCATTCTAGCTGTCTTCAGCCCGGCTTGCTTGAATCCAGTGGCAAAGTGAGCAAGGGACTCACGTCTGAGCATACCCTGCCACACTTATGGCGGCCAAAAGTGGTAATCAATCAATCAATCAATCAATCAAAGACATTTATAGAGCGCACTACTTACCCGGAGGGTCTCAAGGCGCTTGGGGGGGGGGGTGCTGCTACTGCTCGAACAGCCAGGTCTTGAGCTTCTTCCTGAAGGAGAGGTGGTCTTGGGTCAGGCGTAGGTCGGTCGGGAGGGAGTTCCAGGTTTTGGCGGCCAGGTAGGAGAAGGACCTTCCTCCTGTAGTCGTTCTTCGGATGCGGGGGACGGCGGCGAGGGCGTGACTGGCTGATCGGAGGTGGCGTTTGGGAGCGTGGAAGTTGATGCGGTTGTTGAAGTAGCTCGGTCCTTGATCGTGTAGGGCTTTGTGTGTGTGGGTGAGGAGACGGAAGGTGATTCTTTTGTTGACGGGGAGCTAATGCAGGTCTTTCAGATGTCCGGAGATGTGGCTGTGTCGTGGGATGTCGAGGATGAGTCTGGCCGAGGCGTTCTGGATCCGCTGGAGTCTCTTCTGGAGCTTGGCGGTGGTTCCGGCGTAGAGGGCGTTGCCGTAGTCCAGTCGGCTGGTGACGAGGGCCTGGGTGACCGTCTTCCTGGTCTCGGTGGGGATCCACCGGAAGATCTTCCGTAGCATGCGCAGGATGTTGAAGCACGACGAGGAGACGGCGTTGACCTGTCTGGTCATGGAGAGGGAGGAGTCCAGGATGAAGCCCAGGTTGCGTGCGTGGTCTGTCGGTTTGGGTGCGGTGCCCAGGGCGGGGGGCCACCAGGAGTCGTCCCAGGTGGAGGACGAGGATCCCAGGATGAGGACTTCCGTCTTGTCCGAGTTCAATTTAAAGCGGCTGGTCGTCATCCACTCGGCTACGTCTTTCATCCCTTCGTGAAGGTTGGCTCTGGCGGCGGCGGGGTCGTTGGTCAGGGAGAGGATCAGCTGGGTGTCGTCGGCGTAGGAGATGATGTTGAGGTTGTGTTGGCGTGCGATGGCCGCGAGGGGGCTCATGTAGACGTTGAAGAGGGTGGGGCTCAGCGAGGATCCTTGAGGGACGCCGCAGATGATTTCGGTGGCCTCTGACTTGTACGGTGGTAGGCGGACTCTCTGTGTTCTTCCGTCGAGGAAGGAGATGATCCATTCCAGGGCCCTCTCCTGGATTCCGAAGTTGCTGAGGAGCTGCACTAGGATGCGGTGGCAGACAGTGTTGAATGCCGCGGAGAGGTCTAGGAGGATGAGGGCCGCTGTTTCTCCGTTGTCTATCAGGGCTCGGATGTCATCGGTGGCAGCGATGAGGGCGGTCTCGGTGCTGTGGTTGGCTCGGAAGCCAGACTGTGAGGGGTCGAGGGCTCCATTCGTCTCGAGGAAGGCGGCCAGCTGTTTGTTGACGGTCTTCTCGATGACTTTGGCTGGAAACGGGAGGAGCGAGATTGGGCGGTAATTCTTGAGTTCAGTGGGGTCCGCTGTTGGTTTCTTTAGTAGAGCCCTGAGTTCAGCGTGCTTCCAGCTCTCCGGGAAGGTGGCGGTGTCGAAGGAGGTGTTGATGATGTCCCGCAGGTGGGGTGCGATGACAGCGTCGGCCTTGTTGAAGACGTGGTGAGGGCAGGGGTCGGTCGGAGATCCGGAGTGGATGGAGTTCATCATGCGGACGGTGTCTTCGATGCTGATCGGACTCCAGGCGCGAAGGGTGGTGGTGGGGGGCGTTGGTGCGGTCGTGGCGTGCGTCGGTTGAGTGCTGAAGCTGTTGTGTATGTCCGCGATCTTGTTGTGGAAGTAGGAGGCGAGGGAGTTGCAGAGTCTTGCGATGGGGTAATGTCGTTGTTTCCGGCGTTGGGGTTGGAGAGCTCTTTCACGATGTTGAAGAGTTCCTTGCAGTTGTGTGCGTTGTTGTCCAGCCGGTCCTTGAATGCAGTTTTCTTGGTGGCGCGGATCAGTTGGTGGTGTTTCCGGGTTGCAAGCTTGAGGGTGGTCATGTTGTCCGGTGTTGGTTTCCTTCTCCAGGCTTTCTCGAGGGCTCGGCAGTTCTTCTTGGAGCTCTTGAGTTCGTCGGTGAACCATGGGGCCTTCTTTCTGCCGGGTCCGCCGGGCGGGGTCCTCAGTGGGGCGAGTTCGTCCGCGCAGTTGCTGATCCACTTCGTGAGGTTGTCGGCGGCCTGGCTGTGGTTCGCTGAGCTGGCGGGAGGGTGGTGGCTCAGGGAAGCGGCGAGCTGGTCGGCTGTGATCTTGTTCCAGCTTCTTCGAGCAACCTGTTGCTGGTGGTGGTGGATCGTCGTTCTTCTGAAGGTGAAGTGGACGCAGCTGTGGTCCGTCCAGTGGAGTCATGTGGCGTGGCTGAAGGCGATGTCTTTGCAGGACGAGAAGATGGCGTCGAGTGTGTGTCCAGCAAGGTGGGTAGGGGTGGACACCTCCTGCTTGAGTCCGAGGTTGGCGAGGTTGTCGAGCAGGGTGATGGTGTTGCGGTCGTTGTTGTTCTTCAGGTGGAAGTTGATGTCCCCCAGGAGGATGTAGTCAGCGGAGGGGAGGGCATGCGGGCTGACGAAGTCGGCGATGTCCTCGCTGAATTGAGTGCGAGGTCCCGGGGATCGGTAGATCAGGGTGCCTCTGAGGGTGGTCTTTGGGTCGGTGTGGATCTGGAAGTGTAGGTGTTCGGCGGTAGTCAGGGTGTCGGCGGTGTTGGTCGTGATGTGGATGGTGTCCCTGTGGATGATGGCGATGCCGCCTCCCATCTGGTTGGCGGTGCGGTCCCTCCGGGTGATCTTGTAGCCCTCTGGCATGGCGATGGCGATGTCGGGCGCTGAGGAGGCGTACAAAAGGAGGTGGCGATGGACGGAGCATCTGAATCAATCAAACACTCACACCCAGTCAAAAGATCTGGGTTTAATCCATCACCGTTCTTTAGCCCACTCTGCCACCCCAGTTCAGACATGGCTATATGCAAATCAGTCTGACCCTGTGCCTCATGGGAACAGTCCAGCCCGAACTGCCAAGCCATGTCTTCCCTGGACCGGAAACAAGCTTCCGAGGACCGGTTTCTGGCATTCCAGCCGTCTTCAGCCCGGCTTGCTTGAATCCAGTGGCAAAGTGAGCAAGGGACTCACGTCTGAGCATACCCTGCCACACTTATGGCGGCCAAAAGTGGTACAAAAGGAGGTGGTGATGGACGGAGCATCTGAATCAATCAAACACTCACACCCAGTCAAAAGATCTGGGTTTAATCCATCACCGTTCTTTAGCCCACTCTGCCACCCCAGTTCAGACATGGCTATATGCAAATCAGTCTGACCCTGTGCCTCATGGGAACAGTCCAGCCCGAACTGCCAAGCCATGTCTTCGCTGGACTGGAAACAAGCTTCCGAGGACCGGTTTCTGGCATTCCAGCCGTCTTCAGCCCGGCTGCTTGAATCCAGTGGCAAAGTGAGCAAGGGACTCACGTCTGAGCATACCCTGCCACACTTATGGCGGCCAAAAGTGGTACAAAAGGAGGTGGTGATGGACGGAGCATCTGAATCAATCAAACACTCACACCCAGTCAAAAGATCTGGGTTTAATCCATCACCGTTCTTTAGCCCACTCTGCCACCCCAGTTCAGACATGGTTATATGCAAATCAGTCTGACCCTGCGCCTCATGGGAACAGTCCAGCCCAAACTGCCAAGCCATGTCTTCCCTGGACGGAAACAAGCTTCCGAGGACTGGTTTCTGGCATTCCAGCCGTCTTCAGACCGGCTTGCTTGAATCCAGTGGCAAAGCGAGCAAGGGACTCAAGTCTGGGCATACCCTGCCACACTTATGGCGGCCAAAAGTGGTACAAAAAAAGGAGGTGGTGATGGACGGAGCATCTGAATCAATCAAACACTCACACCCAGTCAAAAGATCTGGGTTTAATCCATCACCGTTCTTTAGCCGACTCTGCCACCCCCAGTTCAGACGTGGCTATATGCAAATCAGTCTGACCCTGTGCCTCATGGGAACAGTCCAGCCCGAACTGCCAAGCCATGTCTTCCCTGGACCAGAAACAAGCTACTGAAGACCGGTTTTTGGCATTCCAGCCGTCTTCAGCCCCGCTTGCTTGAATCCAGTGGCAAAGTGAGCAACAGACTCACAACTGAGCATACCCTGCCACACTTATGGCTGCCAAAAGTGGTACAAAAGGAGGTGGTGATGGACGGAGCATCTGAATCAATCAAACACTCACACCCAGTCAAAAGATCTGGGTTTAATACATCACCGTTCTTTAGCCCACTCTGCCACCCCAGTTCAGACATGGCTATATGCAAATCAGTCTGACCCTGTGCCTCATGGGAACAGTCCAGCCCGAACTGCCAAGCCATGTCTTCCCTGGACCGGAAACAAGCTTCTGAGGACCGGTTTCTGGCATTCCAGCCGTCTTCAGCCCGGCTTGCTTGAATCCAGTGGCAAAGTGAGCAAGGGACTCACGTCTGAGCATACCCTGCCACACTTATGGCGGTCAAAAGTGGTACAAAAGGAGGTTGTGATGGACGGAGCATCTGAAGCAATCAAACACTCACACCCAGTCAAAAGATCTGGGTTTAATCCATCACCGTTCTTTAGCCCACTCTGCCACCCCAGTTCAGACATGGCTATATGCAAATCAGTCTGACCCTGTGCCTCAAGGGAACAGTCCAGCCCGAACTGCCAAGCCATGTCTTCCCTGGACCGAAAACAAGCTTCCGAGGACCGGGTTCTGGCATTCCAGCCGTCTTCAGCCCGGCTTGCTTGAATCCAGTGGCAAAGTGAGCAAGGGACTCACGTCTGAGCATACCCTGCCACACTTATGGGGGCCAAAAGTGGTACAAAAGGAGGTGGTGATGGAGGGAGCATCTGAATCAATCAAACACTCACACCCAGTCAAAAGATCTGGGTTTAATCCATCACCGTTCTTTAGCCCACTCTGCCACCCCAGTTAAGACATGGCTATTTGCAAATCAGTCTGACCCTGTGCCTCATGGGAACAGTCCAGCCGGAACTGCCAAGCCATGTGTTCCCTGGACCGGAAACAATCTTCCAAGGACCGGTTTCTGGCATTCTAGTTGTCTTCAGCCCGGCTTGCTTGAATCCAGTGCCAAAGTGAGCAAGGGACTAACGTCTGAGCATACCCTGCCACACTAATGGCAGCCAAAATTGGTACAAAAGGAGGTGGTAATGGACGCAGTATCTGAATCAATCAAACACTCACACCCAGTCAAAAGATCTGGGTTTAATCCATCACCGTTCTTTAGCCCACTCTGCCACCCCGGTTCAGACATGGCTATATGCAAATCAGTCTGACCCTGTGCCTCATGGGAACAGTCCAGCCCGAACTGCCCAGCCATGTCTTCGCGGGACTGGAAACAAGCTTCCGAGGACCGGTTTCTGGCATTCCAGCCGTCTTCAGCCCGGCTTGCTTGAATCCAGTGGCAAAGTGAGCAAGGGACTCACGTCTGAGCATACCCTGCCACACTTATGGCGGCCAAAAGTGGTACAAAAGGAGGTGGTCATGGACGGAGCATCTGAATCAATCAAACACTCACACCCAGTCAAAAGATCTGGGTTTAATCCATCACCGTTCTTTAGCCCACTCTGCCACCCCAGTTCAGACATGGTTATATGCAAATCAGTCTGACCCTGCGCCTCATGGGAACAGTCCAGCCCAAACTGCCAAGCCATGTCTTCCCTGGACGGAAACAAGCTTCCGAGGACTGGTTTCTGGCATTCCAGCCGTCTTCAGACCGGCTTGCTTGAATCCAGTGGCAAAGCGAGCAAGGGACTCAAGTCTGAGCATACCCTGCCACACTTATGGCGGCCAAAAGTGGTACAAAAAAAGGAGGTGGTGATGGACGGAGCGTCTGAATCAATCAAACACTCACACCCAGTCAAAAGATCTGGGTTTAATCCATCACCGTTCTTTAGCCGACTCTGCCACCCCAGTTCAGACGTGGCTATATGCAAATCAGTCTGACCCTGTGCCTCATGGGAACAGTCCAGCCCGAACTGCCAAGCCATGTCTTCCCTGGACCAGAAACAAGCTACCGAAGACCGGTTTTTGGCATTCCAGCCGCCTTCAGCCCCGCTTGCTTGAATCCAGTGGCAAAGTGAGCAACGGACTCACGTCTGAGCATACCCTGCCACACTTATGGCTGCCAAAAGTGGTACAAAAGGAGGTGGTGATGGACGGAGCATCTGAATCAATCAAACACTCACACCCAGTCAAAAGATCTGGGTTTAATACATCACCGTTCTTTAGCCCACTCTGCCACCCCAGTTCAGACATGGCTATATGCAAATCAGTCTGACCCTGTGCCTCATGGGAACAGTCCAGCCCGAACTGCCAAACCATGTCTTCCCTGGACCGGAAACAAGCTTCTGAGGACCGGTTTCTGGCATTCCAGCCGTCTTCAGCCCGGCTTGCTTGAATCCAGTGGCAAAGTGAGCAAGGGACTCACGTCTGAGCATACCCTGCCACACTTATGGCGGTCAAAAGTGGTACAAAAGGAGGTTGTGATGGACGGAGCATCTGAAGCAATCAAACACTCACACCCAGTCAAAAGATCTGGGTTTAATCCATCACCGTTCTTTAGCCCACTCTGCCACCCCAGTTCAGACATGGCTATATGCAAATCAGTCTGACCCTGTGCCTCAAGGGAACAGTCCAGCCCGAACTGCCAAGCCATGTCTTCCCTGGACCGAAAACAAGCTTCCGAGGACCGGGTTCTCGCATTCCAGCCGTCTTCAGCCCGGCTTGCTTGAATCTAGTGGCAAAGTGAGCAAGGGACTCACGTCTGAGCATACCCTGCCACACTTATGGCGGCCAAAAGTGGTACAAAAGGAGGTGGTGATGGAGGGAGCATCTGAATCAATCAAACACTCACACCCAGTCAAAAGATCTGGGTTTAATCAATCACCGTTCTTTAGCCCACTCTTCCACCCCAGTTAAGACATGGCTATTTGCAAATCAGTCTGACCCTGTGCCTCATGGGAACAGTCCAGCCGGAACTGCCAAGCCATGTGTTCCCTGGACCGGAAACAATCTTCCAAGGACCGGTTTCTGGCATTCTAGTTGTCTTCAGCCCGGCTTGCTTGAATCCAGTGGCAAAGTGAGCAAGGGACTAACGTCTGAGCATACCCTGCCACACTAATGGCAGCCAAAAGTGGTACAAAAGGAGGTGGTAATGGACGCAGTATCTGAATCAATCAAACACTCACACCCAGTCAAAAGATCTGGGTTTTATCCATCACCGTTCTTTAGCCCACTCTGCCACCCCAGTTCAGACATGGCTATATGCAAATCAGTCTGACCCTGTGCCTCATGGGAACAGTCCAGCCCGAACTGCCAAGCCATGTCTTCCCTGGACCGGAAACAAGCTTCCGAGGACCGGTTTCTAGCATTCCAGCCGTCTTCAGCCCGGCTTGCTTGAATCCAATGACAAAGTGAGCAAGGGACTCAAGTCTGAGCATACCCTGCCACACTTATGGCGGCCAAAAAAGTGGCACAAAAGGAGGTGGAGATGGACGGAGCATCTGAATCAATCAAACACTCACACCCAGTCAAAAGATCTGGGTTTAATCCATCACCGTTCTTTAGCCCACTCTGCCACCCCAGTTCAGACATGGCTATATGCAAATCAGTCTGACCCTGTGCCTCATGGGAACAGTCCAGCCCGAAACTGCCAAGTCATGTCTTCCCTGGACCGGAAACAAGCTTCCAAGGACCGGTTTCTGGCATTCCAGCCGTCTTCAGCCCGGCTTGCTTGAATCCAGTGGCAAAGTGAGCAAGGGACTCACGTCTGAGCATACCCTGCCACACTTATGGCGGCCAAAAGTGGTACAAAAGGAGGTGGTGATGGACGGAACATCTGAATCAATCAAACACTCACACCCAGTCAAAAGATCTGGGTTTAATCCATCACCGTTCTTTAGCCCACTCTGCCACCCCAGCTCAGACATGGCTATATGCAAATCAGTCTGACCCTGTGTCTCATGGGAACAGTCCAGCCCAAACTGCCAAGCCATGTCTTCCCTGGACCGGAAACAAGCTTCGAGGACCAGTTTCTGGCATTCCAGCTGTCTTCAGCTCGGCTTGCTTGAATCCAGTGAGAAAGTGAGCAAGGGACTCACGTCTGAGCATACCCTGCCACACTTATGGCAGCCAAAAGTGGTACAAAAGGAGGTGGTAATGGACGCAGTATCTGAATCAATCAAACACTCACACCCAGTCAAAAGATCTGGGTTCAATCCATCACCGTTCTTTAGCCCACACTGCCACCCCAGTTCAGATATGGCTATATGCAAATCAGTCTGACCCTGTGCCTCATGGGAACAGTCCAGCCCGAACTGCCAAGCCATGTCTTCCCTGGAGCGGAAACAAGCTTCTGAGGACCGGTTTCTGGCATTCCAGCCGTCTTCAGCCCGGCTTGCTTCAATCCAGTGGCAAAGTGAGCAAGGGACTCACGTCTGAGCATACCCTGCCACACTTATGGTGGCCAAAAGTGGTACAAAAGGAGGTGGTGATGGACGGAGCATCTGAATCAATCAAACACTCACACCCAGTCAAAAGATCTGGGTTTAATCCATCACCGTTCTTTAGCTCACTCTGCCACCTCAGTTCAGACATGGCTATATGCAAATCAGTCTGACCCTCTGCCTCATGGGAACAGTCCAGCCCGAACTGCCAAACCATATCTTTCCTGGACCGGAAACAAGCTTCCGAGGACCGGTTTCTGGCATTCCAGCCGTTTTCAGCCCGGCTTGCTTGAATCCAGTGGCAAAGTGAGCAAGGGACTCACGTCTGAGCATACCCTGCCACACCTATGGCGGCCAAAAGTGGTACAAAAGGAGGTGGTAATGGACGGAGCATCTGAATCAAACACTCACACCCAGTCAAATGATCTGGGTTTAATCCATCACCGTTCTTTAGCCCACTCTGCCACCCCAGTTCGGACATGGCTATATGCAAATCAGTCTGACCCTGTGCCTCATGGGAACAGTCCAGTCCGAACCGCCAAGCCATGTCTTCCCTGGACCGGAAACAAGCTTCCGAGGACCGGTTTCTGGCATTCCAGCCGTCTTCAGCCCGGCTTGCTTGAATCCAGTGAGAAAGTGAGCAAGGGACTCACGTCTGAGCATACCCTGCCACACTTATGGTGGCCAAAAGTGCACAAAAGGAGGTGGTGATGGACGGAGCATCTGAATCAATCATACACTCACACCCAGTCAAAAGATGTGGGTTTAATCCATCACCGTTCTTTAGCCCACTCTGCCACCCCAGTTCAGACATGGCTATATGCAAATCAGTCTGACCTTGTGCCTCATGGGAACAGTCCAGCCCGAACTGCCAAGCCTTGTCTTCCCTGGACCGGAAACAAGCTTCCGAGAACCGGTTTCTGGCATTCCAGCCGTCTTCAGCCCGGCTTGCTTTAACCCAGTGGCAAAGTGAGCAAGGGACTCACGTCTGACGATACCCTGCCACACTTATGGCAGCCAAAAGTGGTACAAAAGGAGGTGGTAATGGACGGAGCATCTGAATCAATCAAACACTCACACCCAGTTAAAAGATCTGGGTTCAATCCATCACCGTTCTTTAGCCCACTCTGCCACCCCAGTTCAGACATGGGTATATGCAAATCAGTCTGACCCTGTGCCTCATGGGAACAGTCCAGCCCGAACTGCCAAGCCATGTCTTCCCTGGAGCGGAAACAAGCTTCTGAGGACCGGTTTCTGGCATTCCAGCCGTCTTCAGCCCGGCTTGCTTGAATCCAGTGGCAAAGTGAGCAAGGGACTCACGTCTGAGCATACCCTGCCACACTTATGGTCGCCAAAAGTGGTACAAAAGGAGGTGGTGATGGACGGAGCATCTGAATCAATCAAACACTTACATCCAGTCAAAAGATCTGGGTTTAATCCATCACCGTTCTTTAGCCCACTCTGCCACCCCAGTTCAGACATGGCTATATGCAAATCAGTCTGACCCTGTGCCTCATGGGAACAGTCCAGCCCCAACTGCCAAGCCATATCTTCCCTGGACCGGAAACAAGCTTCCGAGGACCGGTTTCTGGCATTCCAGCCGTTTTCAGCCTGGCTTGCTTGAATCCAGTGGCAAAGTGAGCAAGGGACTCACGTCTGAGCATACCCTGCCACACTTATGGCGGCCAAAAGTGGTACAAAAGGAGGTGGTGATGGACGGAGCATCTGAATCAATCATACACTCACACCCAGTCAAAAGATCTGGGTTTAATCCATCACCGTTCTTTAGCCCACTCTGCCATCCCAGTTCAGACATGGCTATATGCAAATCAGTCTGACCCTGTGCCTCATGGGAAAGTCCAGCCCGAACTGCCAAGCCATGTCTTCCCTGGACCGGAAACAAGCTTCCGAGGACCGGTTTCTGGCATTCCAGCCGTCTTCAGCCCGGCTTGCTTGAATCCAGTGGCAAAGTGAGCAAGGGACTCACGTCTGAGCATACCCTGCCACACTTATGGCAGCCAAAAAAGTGGCACAAAAGGAGGTGGTGATGGACGGAGCATCTGAATCAATCAAACACTCACACCCAGTCAAAAGATCTGGGTTTAATCCATCACCGTTCTTTAGCCCACTCTGCCACCCCAGTTCAGAGATGGCTATATGCAAATCAGTCTGACCCTGTGCCTCATGGGAACAGTCCAGCCCGAACTGCAAAGCCATGTCTTCCCTGGACCGGAAACAAGCTTCCAAGGACCGGTTTCTGGCATTCCAGCCGTCTTCAGCCCAGCTTGCTTTAATAGAGTGGCAAAGTGAGCAAGGGACTCACGTCTGAGCATACCCTGCCACACTTATGGCAGCCAAAAGTGGTACAAAAGGAGGTGGTAATGGACGGAGCATTTGAATCAATCAAACACTCACACCCAGTCAAAAGATCTGGGTTCAATCCATCACCGTTCTTTAGCCCACTCTGCCACCCCAGTTCAGACATGGCCATATGCAAATCAGTCTGACCCTGTGCCTCATGGGAACAGTCCAGCCCGAACTGCCAAGCCATGTCTTCCCTGGAGCGGAAACAAGCTTCTGAATACCGGTTTCTGGCATTCCAGCCGTCTTCAGCCCGGCTTGCTTGAATCCAGTGGCAAAGTGAGCAAGGGACTCACGTCTGAGCATACCCTGCCACACTTATGGTGGCCAAAAGTGGTACAAAAGGAGGTGGTGATGGACGGAGCATCTGAACCAATCAAACACTCACACCCAGTCAAAAGATCTGTGTTTAATCCATCACCGTTCTTTAGCCCACTCTGCCATCCCAGTTCAGACATGGCTATATGCAAATCAGTCTGACCCTGTGCCTCATGGGAACAGTCCAGCCCGAACTGCCAAGCCATGTCTTCCCTGGACCGGAAACAAGCTTCAGAGGACCGGTTTCTGGCATTCCAGACGTCTTCAGCCCGGCTTGCTTGAAAGCAGTGGCAAAGTGAGCAAGGGACTCACGTCTGAGCATACCCTGCCACACTTATGGCAGCCAAAAGTGGTACAAAAGGAGGTGGTAATGGACGCAGCATCTGAATCAAACACTCACACCCAGTCAAATGATCTGGGTTTAATCCATCACCGTTCTTTAGCCCACTCTGCCACCCAGTTCAGACATGGCTATATGCAAATCAGTCTGACCCTGTGCCTCATGGGAACAGTCCAGCCCGAACCGCCAAGCCATGTCTTCCCTGGACCGGAAACAAGCTTCCGAGGACCGGTTTCTGGCATTCCAGCCGTCTTCAGCCCGGCTTGCTTGAATCCAGTGAGAAAGTGAGCAAGGGACTCACGTCTGAGCATACCCTGCCACACTTATGGCAGCCAAAAGTGCAGAAAAGGAGGTGGTGATGGACGGAGCATCTGAATCAATCAAACACTCACACCCAGTCAAAAGATCTGGGTTCAATCCATCACCGTTCTTTAGCCCACTCTGCCACCCCAGTTCAGACATGGCTATATGCAAATCAGTCTGACCCTGTGCCTCATGGGAACAGTCCAGCCTGAACTGCCAAGCCATGTCTTCCCTGGAGCGGAAACAAGCTTCTGAGGACCAGTTTCTGGCATTCCAGCCGTCTTCAGCCCGGCTTACTTGAATCCAGTGGCAAAGTGAGCAAGGGACTCAAGTCTGAGCATACCCTGCCACACTTATGGTGGCAAAAAGTGGTAAAAAAGGAGGTGGTGATGGACGGAGCATCTGAATCAATCAAACACTTACACCCAGTCAAAAGATCTGGGTTTAATCCATCACCGTTCTTTAGCCCACTCTGCCACCCCAGTTCAGACATGGCTATATGCAAATCAGTCTGACCCTGTGCCTCATGGGAACAGTCCAGCCCGAACTGCCAAGCCATGTCTTCCCTGGACCGGAAACAAGCTTCGAGGACCGGTTTCTGGCATTCCAGCTGTCTTCAGCTCGGCTTGCTTGAATCCAGTGAGAAAGTGAGCAAGGGACTCACGTCTGAGCATACCCTGCCACACTTATGGCAGCCAAAAGTGGTACAAAAGGAGGTGGTAATGGACGCAGTATCTGAATCAATCAAACACTCACACCCAGTCAAAAGATCTGGGTTCAATCCATCACCGTTCTTTAGCCCACACTGCCACCCCAGTTCAGATATGGCTATATGCAAATCAGTCTGACCCTGTGCCTCATGGGAACAGTCCAGCCCGAACTGCCAAGCCATGTCTTCCCTGGAGCGGAAACAAGCTTCTGAGGACCGGTTTCTGGCATTCCAGCCGTCTTCAGCCCGGCTTGCTTCAATCCAGTGGCAAAGTGAGCAAGGGACTCACGTCTGAGCATACCCTGCCACACTTATGGTGGCCAAAAGTGGTACAAAAGGAGGTGGTGATGGACGGAGCATCTGAATCAATCAAACACTCACACCCAGTCAAAAGATCTGGGTTTAATCCATCACCGTTCTTTAGCTCACTCTGCCACCCCAGTTCAGACATGGCTATATGCAAATCAGTCTGACCCTGTGCCTCATGGGAACAGTCCAGCCCGAACTGCCAAACCATATCTTTCCTGGACCGGAAACAAGCTTCCGAGGACCGGTTTCTGACATTCCAGCCGTTTTCAGCCCGGCTTGCTTGAATCCAGTGGCAAAGTGAGCAAGGGACTCACGTCTGAGCATACCCTGCCACACTTATGGCGGCCAAAAGTGGTACAAAAGGAGGTGGTAATGGACGGAGCATCTGAGTCAAACACTCACACCCAGTCAAATGATCTGGGTTTAATCCATCACCGTTCTTTAGCCCACTCTGCCACCCCAGTTCAGACATGGCTATATGCAAATCAGTCTGACCCTGTGCCTCATGGGAACAGTCCAGTCCGAACCGCCAAGCCATGTCTTCCCTGGACCAGAAACAAGCTTCCGAGGACCGGTTTCTGGCATTCCAGCCGTCTTCAGCCCGGCTTGCTTGAATCCAGTGAGAAAGAGAGCAAGGGACTCACGTCTGAGCATACCCTGCCACACTTATGGTGGCCAAAAGTGCACAAAAGGAGGTGGTGATGTACGGAGCATCTGAATCAATCATACACTCACACCCAGTCAAAAGATGTGGGTTTAATCCATCACCGTTCTTTAGCCGACTCTGCCACCCCAGTTCAGACATGGCTATATGCAAATCAGTCTGACCTTGTGCCTCATGGGTACAGTCCAGCCCAAACTGCCAAGCCTTGTCTTCCCTGGACCGGAAACAAGCTTCTGAGAACCGGTTTCTGGCATTCCAGCCGTCTTCAGCCCGGCTTGCTTTAACCCAGTGGCAAAGTGAGCAAGGGACTCACGTCTGACGATACCCTGCCACACTTATGGCAGCCAAAAGTGGTACAAAAGGAGGTGGTAATGGACGGAGCATCTGAATCAATCAAACACTCACACCCAGTTAAAAGATCTGGGTTCAATCCATCACCGTTCTTTAGCCCACTCTGCCACCCCAGTTCAGACATGGGTATATGCAAATCAGTCTGACCCTGTGCCTCATGGGAACAGTCCAGCCCGAACTGCCAAGCCATATCTTCCCTGGACCAGAAACAAGCTTCCGAGGACCGGTTTCTGGCATTCCAGCCGTTTTCAGCCTGGCTTGCTTGAATCCAGTGGCAAAGTGAGCAAGGGACTCACGTCTGAGCATACCCTGCCACACTTATGGCAGCCAAAAGTGGTACAAAAGGAGGTGGTGATTGACGGAGCATCTGAATCAATCATACACTCGCACCCAGTCAAAAGATCTGGGTTTAATCCATCACCGTTCTTTAGCCCACTCTGCCATCCCAGTTCAGACATGGCTATATGCAAATCAGTCTGACCCTGTGCCTCATGGGAAAGTCCAGCCCGAACTGCCAAGCCATGTCTTCCCTGGACCGGAAACAAGCTTCCGAGGACTGGTTTCTGGCATTCCAGCCGTCTTCAGCCCGGCTTGCTTGAATCCAGTGGCAAAGTGAGCAAGGGACTCACATCTGAGCATACCCTGCCACACTTATGGCAGCCAAAAAAGTGGCACAAAAGGAGGTGGTGATGGACGGAGCATCTGAATCAATCAAACACTCACACCCAGTCAAAAGATCTGGGTTTAATCCATCACCGTTCTTTAGCCCACTCTGCCACCCCAGTTCAGACATGGCTATATGCAAATCAGTCTGACCCTGTGCGTCATGGGAACAGTCCAGCCCTAACCGCCAAGCCATGTCCTCCCTGGACCGGAAACAAGCTTCCGAGGACCGGTTTCTGGCATTCCAGCCGTCTTCAGCCCGGCTTGCTTGAATCCAGTGAGAAAGTGAGCAAGGGACTCACGTCTGAGCATACCCTGCCACACTTATGGCGGCCAAAAGTGCAGAAAAGGAGGTGGTGATGGACGGAGCATCTGAATCAATCAAACACTCACACCCAGTCAAAAGATCTGGGTTCAATCCATCACCGTTCTTTAGCCCACTCTGCCACCCCAGTTCAGACATGGCTATATGCAAATCAGTCTGACCCTGTGCCTCATGGGAACAGTCCAGCCTGAACTGCCAAGCCATGTCTTCCCTGGAGCGGAAACAAGCTTCTGAGGACCAGTTTCTGGCATTCCAGCCGTCTTCAGCCCGGCTTGCTTGAATCCAGTGGCAAAGTGAGCAAGGGACTCACGTCTGAGCATACCCTGCCACACTTATGGTGGCCAAAAGTGGTAAAAAAGGAGGTGGTGATGGACGGAGCATTTGAATCAATCAAACACTTACACCCAGTCAAAAGATCTGGGTTTAATCCATCACCGTTCTTTAGCCCACTCTGCCACCCCAGTTCAGACATGGCTATATGCAAATCAGTCTGACCCTGTGCCTCATGGGAACAGTCCAGCCCGAACTGCCAAGCCATGTCTTCCCTGGACCAGAAACAAGCTACTGAAGACCGGTTTTTGGCATTCCAGCCGTCTTCAGCCCCGCTTGCTTGAATCCAGTGGCAAAGTGAGCAACGGACTCACGTCTGAGCATACCCTGCCACACTTATGGCTGCCAAAAGTGGTACAAAAGGAAGTGGTGATGGACGGAGCATCTGAATCAATCAAACACTCACACCCAGTCAAAAGATCTGGGTTTAATACATCACCGTTCTTTAGCCCACTCTGCCACCCCAGTTCAGACATGGCTATATGCAAATCAGTCTGACCCTGTGCCTCATGGGAACAGTCCAGCCCGAACTGCCTAGCCATGTCTTCCCTGGACCAGAAACAAGCTTTTGAGGACCGGTTTCTGGCATTCCAGCCATCTTCAGCCCGGCTTGCTTGAATCCAGTGGCAAAGTGAGCAAGGGACTCACGTCTGAGCATTCCCTGCCACACTTATGGCGACCAAAAGTGGTACAAAAGGAGGTGGTGATGGAGGGAGCATCTGAATCAATCAAACACTCACACCCAATCAAAAGATCTGGGTTTAATCCATCACCGTTCTTTAGCCCACTCTGCCACCCCAGTTAAGACATGGCTATTTGCAAATCAGTCTGACCCTGTGCCTCATGGGAACAGTCCAGCCGGAACTGCCAAGCCATGTCTTCCCTGGACCGGAAACAATCTTCTAAGGACCGGTTTCTGGCATTCTAGTTGTCTTCAGCCCGGCTTGCTTGAATCCAGTGGCAAAGTGAGCAAGGGACTAACGTCTGAGCATACCCTGCCACACTTATGGCAGCCAAAAGTGGTACAAAAGGAGGTGGTAATGGACGCAGTATCTGAATCAATCAAACACTCACACCCAGTCAAAAGATCTGGGTTTAATCCATCAGCGTTCTTTAGCCCACTCTGCTACCCCAGTTTAGACATGGCTATATGCAAATCAGTCTGACCCTGTGCCTCATGGGAACAGTCCAGCCCGAACTGCCAAGCCATGTCTTCCCTGGACCGGAAACAAGCTTCCGAGGACCGGTTTCTAGCATTCCAGCCGTCTTTAGCCCGGCTTGCTTGAATCCAATGGCAAAGTGAGCAAGGGACTCAAGTCTGAGCATACCCTGCCACACTTATGGCGGCCAAAAAAGTGGCACAAAAGGAGGTGGAGATGGACGGAGCATCTGAATCAATCAAACACTCACACCCAGTCAAAAGATCTGGGTTTAATCCATCACCGTTCTTTAGCCCACTCTGCCACCCAAGTTCAGACATGGCTATATGCAAATCAGTCTGACCCTGTGCCTCATGGACACAGTCCAGCACGAACCGCCAAGCCATGTCTTCCCTGGACCGGAAACCAGCTTCCGAGGACCGGTTTCTGGCATTCCAGCCGTCTTCAGCCCGGCTTGCTTGAATCCAGTGGCAAACTGAGCAAGGGACTCACGTCTGAGCATACCCTGCCACACTTATGCATGGCCAAAAGTGGTACAAAAGGAGGTGGTGATGGACGGAACATCTGAATCAATCAAACACTCACACCCAGTCAAAAGATCTGGGTTTAATCCATCACCGTTCTTTAGCCCACTCTGCCACCCCAGTTCAGACATGGCTATATGCAAATCAGTCTGACACTGTGTCTCATGGGAACAGTCCAGCCCAAACTGCCAAGCCATGTCTTCCCTGGACCGGAAACAAGCTTCCGAGGACCGGTTTCTGGCATTCCAGCCGTCTTCAGCCCGGTTTGCTTGAAAGCAGTGGCAAAGTGAGCAAGGGACTCACGTCTGAGCATACCCTGCCACACTTATGGCAGCCAAAAGTGGTACAAAAGGAGGTGGTAATGGATGGGAAATCTGAATCAAACACTCACACTCAGTCAAATGATCTGGGTTTAATCCATCACCGTTCTTTAGCCCACTCTGCCACCCCAGTTCAGACATGGCTATATGCAAATCAGTCTGACCCTGTGCCTCATGGGAACAGTCCAGCCCGAACCGCCAAGCCATGTCTTCCCTGGACCGGAAACAAGCTTCCGAGGACCGGTTTCTGGCATTCCAGCCGTCTTCAGCCCGGCTTGCTTGAATCCAGTGAGAAAGTGAGCAAGGGACTCACGTCTGAGCATACCCTGCCACACTTATGGTGGCCAAAAGTGCACAAAAGGAGGTGGTGATGGACGGAGCATCTGAATCAATCATACACTCACACCCAGTCAAAAGATCTGGGTTTAATCCATCACCGTTCTTTAGCCCACTCTGCCACCCCAGTTCAGACATGGCTATATGCAAATCAGTCTGACCTTGTGCCTCATGGGAACAGTCCAGCCCGAACTGCAAAGCCTTGTCTTCCCTGGACCGGAAACAAGCTTCCGAGAACCGGTTTCTGGCATTCCAGCCGTCTTCAGCCCGGCTTGCTTTAATCCAGTGGCAAAGTGAGCAAGGGACTCACGTCTGACGATACCCTGCCACACTTATGGCAGCCAAAAGTGGTACAAAAGGAGGTGGTAATGGACGGAGCATCTGAATCAATCAAACACTCACACCCAGTTAAAAGATCTGGGTTCAATCCATCACCGTTCTTTAGCCCACTCTGCCACCCCAGTTCAGACATGGCTATATGCAAATCAGTCTGACCCTGTGCCTCATGGGAACAGTCCAGCCCGAACTGCCAAGCCATGTCTTCCCTGGACCGGAAACAAGCTTCCGAGGACCGGTTTCTAGCATTCCAGCCGTCTTCAGCCCGGCTTGCTTGAATCCAATGGCAAAGTGAGCAAGGGACTCAAGTCTGAGCATACCCTGCCACACTTATGGCAGCCAAAAAAGTGGCACAAAAGGAGGTGGAGATGGACGGCGCATCTGAATCAATCAAACACTCACACCCAGTCAAAAGATCTGGGTTTAATCCATCACCGTTCTTTAGCCCACTCTGCCACCCAAGTTCAGACATGGCTATATGCAAATCAGTCTGACCCTGTGCCTCATGGACACAGTCCAGCACGAACCGCCAAGCCATGTCTTCCCTGGACCGGAAACAAGCTTCCGAGGACCGGTTTCTGGCATTCCAGCCGTCTTCAGCCCGGCTTGCTTGAATCCAGTGGCAAAGTGAGCAAGGAACTCACGTCTGAGCATACCCTGCCACACTTATGGCGGCCAAAAGTGGTACAAATGGAGGTGGTGATGGACGGAGCATCTGAATCAATCAAACACTCACACTCAGTCAAAAGATCTGGTTTTAATCCATCACCGTTCTTTAGCCCACTCTGCCACCCCAGTTTAGACATGGCTATATGCAAATCAGTCTGACCAATGGCCTCATGGGAACAGTCCAGCCCGAACTGCCAAAGCCATGTCTTCCCTGGACCGGAAACAAGCTTCCGAGGACCGGTTTCTGGCATTCCAGCCGTCTTCAGCCCGGCTTGCTTGAATCCAGTGGCAAACTGAGCAAGGGACTCACGTCTGAGCATACCCTGCCACACTTATGCTGGCCAAAAGTGGTACAAAAGGAGGTGGTGATGGACGGAACATCTGAATCAATCAAACACTCACACCCAGTCAAAAGATCTGGGTTTAATCCATCACCGTTCTTTAGCCCACTCTGCCACCCCAGTTCAGACATGGCTATATGCAAATCAGTCTGACCCTGTGCCTCATTTTATTTATTTTATTTATTTTAACGATTTGTACAGCGCATGGTGACCCGAGGGCATCCCCGCGCTAAAATCTTGAAGGCGAACCTGAGGGCAGACAGGGGGGAAATTTTTATTTAGGGAACAGTATCGTTTTCAATTTCTTCCTGAACCGCAGGTCATTGGATTCCAGTCGGAGGGTACGGGGGAGGGCGTTCCATCTCGTGGAGGCATTGATCGAGAAGCGGCGGCCACCTGAGCGTGTCTTCCTATGCCTAGGGACGTTGGCCAGATTCTCATTTTCCGAGCGGAGGGACCTGGAGACTTTGTAAGGGGTAACCAGGTTTCTTAAGATGTTTGGGCCGGAACCGTTAAGCAGCTTATGTGCAGTGCAGAGGGTCTTGAAATCGACCCTTTGGCGGATAGGAAGCCAGTGGAGGTCCTGGATTGCATGCCTGGCTGATGTTCTAGAGGGGAGATTCCAGAGTAGCCGGGCGGCTGCGTTCTGCGTTCGCTGGAGTTTGGCGAGGGTCGATTCTGGTGCTCCGAGGTATATCATGTTACAGTAGTCCAGCCTTGCAAGTACCAGGCCCTGAACTAGGAGTTTCCTGGATAGTGGCGGGAGAAGTGGAAGGATCTTCCTGATGGAGCGCATAAGGCCAAAGCATGTCCCTGCTGTCTTGGTGGCTTGAGTCTTCAGTGATAGCTCGGGCTCTAGCCAGACACCTAGGGTTTTGATTTCCTGTTTCGGGGTGGGAATTTCTCCGAAAACGTCTGGCCAGACCGAGGGAGGGATGGTGGACCACTGCTTGCCCAGAAGCATGACCTCAGTCTTGGACCCATTTAATTTGAGTGCTGACTCGCACATCCAGGTGTGTATGTTTTTAAGGCAGTTTTGGAGATTGTCCGGGTGTTTGTCCAACTGGGAAAGTGAGACGACTAGTTGGGTGTCGTCGGCGTAGCTAACTATTTTAATCCCAAAGGGGGTGACAACGTCTTCAAGGGGGGCCATGTAGACATTAAATAAGGTTGGACTTAATGAGGACCCCTGGGGGACTCCACTCGTGAGGGGGAGGGTGGCAGAGTGGAATTCGCCATCCCACACCTGGTACGATCGCCCTGAGAGGAAGGACTCTATCCACTTGAGCGCTGAGTTTGCAATCCCTGCAGCAGCTAGCCGATGGAGAAGGACACGATGGTTGACTGTGTCGAAGGCTGCGCTTAGGTCCAGGAGGATCACTGCCACTGATCCTCCTGAATCCAGGATGCATCTCGCCTCCTCGATGACAGCGAGGAGGGCGGAGTCCGTGCCATGACCTGGACGGAAACCCGTCTGGGACTGCCGTAAGATGTTATTGGCTTCCAGGTAACGTGACAATTGGCCATTGACCAGTTTCTCAGCCATCTTACTGGTACCAGGGAGGAGAGAGATAGGTCTGTAGTTCGCCATGTCGGCAGGGTCAAGCTGGGGTTTTTTAAGGAGTGCCTTGACAATTGCACATTTCCAGCTAGGGGGGACCGAGCCTTGGGAGAGTGATGTATTTATGAGCTCCGTGATTGTGGGTACTACGACTGGGGCAATAGTTTTGAGGAATCTGATCGGGACGGGGTCTAACGGGGATCCACTTTTCATTTTGGTTAAGGTGGATTCTACCTCGTCTCTAGTTACTGCTTTGAAGGAGGTGAGCTGAGGGAGCGTGCTATTTACTGCGTAATTAGAGAAACCCTCGTCATTCGAGTTGTTGGGTAGACTGGGAGGGGGCAGAGATGTTAAGATGCGGTCGATTTTGGCGTTGAAATAGTTGGCCAGCTCATTACTTCTGTCCACAGGCGTAGTGTTAGATGAGGGTGGGACAGATTTTTTCAGTAGCTCTTTAACGATGAGATAAGATTCCCTTGCCGAATTAGTAGCGTTTTTAATCCTGGTATCATAATGAGAGGCTTTGGCGATTTTTAGGGAACCTTTGTATAGTCTCACCGTTTGTTGATACTCCACTTTACTTGCGTGCTGCCAGTCTTTTCTCCATGTCCGTTCAGCTTTTTTACATTGTTTGCGAAGGACCCGGAGTTCCGGAGTATACCATGGAGCGGATCCTAGTTTATGGTTCTTATTTTCCCGAGTTTTTATTGGGAGAATGGAGTCAAGGGAGGTGGTGATCCAGGTTCTGAATTTACTGTCCGCGGTGGTCGGGTCTTCCGAGGGAGTCGGGATCGATAAATTCAGTGTTTTGGTCCAATCATCAGGGGATAGTTTGGCCCATGCTCTATCTTTAATGTAGGTGGTGGGTTTGTGGAGTTTCTTGGCTACTCCTGGAATGCGGAAAGGGACCATGAAATGGTCCGTCCATGGTAGGGGAAGGGACTTAGTGACTTGAAGAGTGGTGTCATTCGTAAATACTGGATCAAGCAGATGGCCTTTAGTGTGCGTGGCACCAGAGTTAGCTAGGTAGAGGCCAAATGTAGCCAGTTCTCCAATCAATTCAGCCGCTCCTGTATCTGTGGGGTCATCGAAATGGATATTAAGATCCCCTATTATGGAGAAGTTGGGGGTGGAGTGGGCTTGCGATGCGATAGTCTCAAGGAGCGCTCTCGCGAAAGAGCTCATATTGCCGGGGGGGCGGTAGATTAGGAGTCCCACAAGCGTGTGGGTTGGACCTATGTGGATGGAAAATTGGAAGCTTTCAGAGTCCGTGATCTGGGCGTCGTGGATTCTGCAGGTAAGGTGGTCCCGGTAGATAATCGCCAGGCCTCCTCCTCTACCCAAAGGGCGGGGCTGGGATTGAACCAGAAAACCTGGGGGGGTAGCCAGGATGACGTCTCATGGGAACAGTCCAGCCCGAACCGCCAAGCCATGTCTTCCCTGGACCGGAAACAAGCTTCCGAGGACCGGTTTCTGGCATTCCAGCCGTCTTCAGCCCGGCTTGCTTGAATCCAGTGAGAAAGTGAGCAAGGGACTCACGTCTGAGCATACCCTGCCACACTTATGGTGGCCAAAAGTGCACAAAAGGAGGTGGTGATGGACGGAGCATCTGAATCAATCATACACTCACACCCAGTCAAAAGATCTGGGTTTAATCCATCACCGTTCTTTAGCCCACTCTGCCACCCCAGTTCAGACATGGCTATATGCAAATCAGTCTGACCTTGTGCCTCATGGGAACAGTCCAGCCCGAACTGCAAAGCCTTGTCTTCCCTGGACCGGAAACAAGCTTCCGAGAACCGATTTCTGGCATTCCAGCCGTCTTCAGCCCGGCTTGCTTGAATCCAGTGGCAAAGTGAGCAAGGGACTCACGTCTGAGCATACCCTGCCACACTTATGGTGGCCAAAAGTGGTACAAAATGAGGTGGTGATGGACGGAGCATCTGAATCAATCAAACACTTACACCCAGTCAAAAGATCTGGGTTTAATCCATCACCGTTCTTTAGCCCACTCTGCCACCCCAGTTCAGACATGGCTATATGCAAATCAGTCTGACCCTGTGCCTCATGGGAACAGTCCAGCCCGAACTGCCAAGCCATGTCTTCCCTGGACCGGAAACAAGCTTCAGAGGACCGGTTTCTGGCATTCCAGACGTCTTCAGCCCGGCTTGCTTGAAAGCAGTGGCAAAGTGAGCAAGGGACTCACGTCTGAGCATACCCTGCCACACTTATGGCAGCCAAAAGTGGTACAAAAGGAGGTGGTAATGGACGCAGCATCTGAATCAAACACTCACACCCAGTCAAATGATCTGGGTTTAATCCATCACCGTTCTTTAGCCCACTCTGCCACCCAGTTCAGACATGGCTATATGCAAATCAGTCTGACCCTGTGCCTCATGGGAACAGTCCAGCCCGAACCGCCAAGCCATGTCTTCCCTGGACCGGAAACAAGCTTCCGAGGACCGGTTTCTGGCATTCCAGCCGTCTTCAGCCCGGCTTGCTTGAATCCAGTGAGAAAGTGAGCAAGGGACTCACGTCTGAGCATACCCTGCCACACTTATGGCGGCCAAAAGTGCAGAAAAGGAGGTGGTGATGGACGGAGCATCTGAATCAATCAAACACTCACACCCAGTCAAAAGATCTGGGTTCAATCCATCACCGTTCTTTAGCCCACTCTGCCACCCCAGTTCAGACATGGCTATATGCAAATCAGTCTGACCCTGTGCCTCATGGGAACAGTCCAGCCTGAACTGCCAAGCCATGTCTTCCCTGGAGCGGAAACAAGCTTCTGAGGACCAGTTTCTGGCATTCCAGCCGTCTTCAGCCCGGCTTGCTTGAATCCAGTGGCAAAGTGAGCAAGGGACTCAAGTCTGAGCATACCCTGCCACACTTATGGTGGCCAAAAGTGGTAAAAAAGGAGGTGGTGATGGACGGAGCATCTGAATCAATCAAACACTTACACCCAGTCAAAAGATCTGGGTTTAATCCATCACCGTTCTTTAGCCCACTCTGCCACCCCAGTTAAGACATGGCTATATGCAAATCAGTCTGACCCTGTGCCTCATGGGAACAGTCCAGCCCGAACTACCAAGCCATGTCTTCCCTGGACCGGAAACAAGCTTCGAGGACCGGTTTCTGGCATTCCAGCCGTCTTCAGCTCGGCTTGCTTGAATCCAGTGAGAAAGTGAGCAAGGGACTCACGTCTGAGCATACCCTGCCACACTTATGGCAGCCAAAAGTGGTACAAAAGGAGGTGGTAATGGACGCAGTATCTGAATCAATCAAACACTCACACCCAGTCAAAAGATCTGGGTTCAATCCATCACCGTTCTTTAGCCCACACTGCCACCCCAGTTCAGATATGGCTATATGCAAATCAGTCTGACCCTGTGCCTCATGGGAACAGTCCAGCCCGAACTGCCAAGCCATGTCTTCCCTGGAGCGGAAACAAGCTTCTGAGGACCGGTTTCTGGCATTCCAGCCGTCTTCAGCCCGGCTTGCTTCAATCCAGTGGCAAAGTGAGCAAGGGACTCACGTCTGAGCATACCCTGCCACACTTATGGTGGCCAAAAGTGGTACAAAAGGAGGTGGTGATGGACGGAGCATCTGAATCAATCAAACACTCACACCCAGTCAAAAGATCTGGGTTTAATCCATCACCGTTCTTTAGCTCACTCTGCCAACCCAGTTCAGACATGGCTATATGCAAATCAGTCTGACCCTGTGCCTCATGGGAACAGTCCAGCCCGAACTGCCAAACCATATCTTTCCTGGACCGGAAACAAGCTTCCGAGGACCGGTTTCTGACATTCCAGCCGTTTTCAGCCCGGCTTGCTTGAATCCAGTGGCAAAGTGAGCAAGGGACTCACGTCTGAGCATACCCTGCCACACTTATGGCGGCCAAAAGTGGTACAAAAGGAGGTGGTAATGGACGGAGCATCTGAATCAAACACTCACACCCAGTCAAATGATCTGGGTTTAATCCATCACCGTTCTTTAGCCCACTCTGCCACCCCAGTTCAGACATGGCTATATGCAAATCAGTCTGACCCTGTGCCTCATGGGAACAGTCCAGTCCGAACCGCCAAGCCATGTCTTCCCTGGACCGGAAACAAGCTTCCGAGGACCGGTTTCTGGCATTCCAGCCGTCTTCAGCCCGGCTTGCTTGAATCCAGTGAGAAAGAGAGCAAGGGACTCACGTCTGAGCATACCCTGCCACACTTATGGTGGCCAAAAGTGCACAAAAGGAGGTGGTGATGGACGGAGCATCTGAATCAATCATACACTCACACCCAGTCAAAAGATGTGGGTTTAATCCATCACCGTTCTTTAGCCGACTCTGCCACCCCAGTTCAGACATGGCTATATGCAAATCAGTCTGACCTTGTGCCTCATGGGAACAGTCCAGCCCAAACTGCCAAGCCTTGTCTTCCCTGGACCGGAAACAAGCTTCCGAGAACCGGTTTCTGGCATTCCAGCCGTCTTCAGCCCGGCTTGCTTTAACCCAGTGGCAAAGTGAGCAAGGGACTCACGTCTGACGATACCCTGCCACACTTATGGCAGCCAAAAGTGGTACAAAAGGAGGTGGTAATGGACGGAGCATCTGAATCAATCAAACACTCACACCCAGTTAAAAGATCTGGGTTCAATCCATCACCGTTCTTTAGCCCACTCTGCCACCCCAGTTCAGACATGGGTATATGCAAATCAGTCTGACCCTGTGCCTCATGGGAACAGTCCAGCCCGAACTGCCAAGCCATGTCTTCCCTGGAGCGGAAACAAGCTTCTGAGGACCGGTTTCTGGCATTCCAGCCGTCTTCAGCCCGGCTTGCTTGAATCCAGTGGCAAAGTGAGCAAGGGACTCACGTCTGAGCATACCCTGCCACACTTATGGTGGCCAAAAGTGGTACAAAAGGAGGTGGTGATGGACGGAGCATCTGAATCAATCAAACACTTACATCCAGTCAAAAGATCTGGGTTTAATCCATCACCGTTCTTTAGCCCACTCTGCCACCCCAGTTCAGACATGGCTATATGCAAATCAGTCTGACCCTGTGCCTCATGGGAACAGTCCAGCCCGAACTGCCAAGCCATATCTTCCCTGGACCGGAAACAAGCTTCCGAGGACCGGTTTCTGGCATTCCAGCTGTTTTCAGCCTGGCTTGCTTGAATCCAGTGGCAAAGTGAGCAAGGGACTCACGTCTGAGCATACCCTGCCACACTTATGGCAGCCAAAAGTGGTACAAAAGGAGGTGGTGATTGACGGAGCATCTGAATCAATCATACACTCACACCCAGTCAAAAGATCTGGGTTTAATCCATCACCGTTCTTTAGCCCACTCTGCCATCCCAGTTCAGACATGGCTATATGCAAATCAGTCTGACCCTGTGCCTCATGGGAAAGTCCAGCCCGAACTGCCAAGCCATGTCTTCCCTGGACCGGAAACAAGCTTCCGAGGACTGGTTTCTGGCATTCCAGCCGTCTTCAGCCCGGCTTGCTTGAATCCAGTGGCAAAGTGAGCAAGGGACTCACGTCTGAGCATACCCTGCCACACTTATGGCAGCCAAAAAAGTGGCACAAAAGGAGGTGGTGATGGACGGAGCATCTGAATCAATCAAACACTCACACCCAGTCAAAAGATCTGGGTTTAATCCATCACCGTTCTTTAGCCCACTCTGCCACCCCAGTTCAGACATGGCTATATGCAAATCAGTCTGACCCTGTGCGTCATGGGAACAGTCCAGCCCGAACTGCAAAGCCATGTCTTCCCTGGACCGGAAACAAGCTTCCAAGGACCGGTTTCTGGCATTCCAGCCGTCTTCAGCCCAGCTTGCTTTAATAGAGTGGCAAAGTGAGCAAGGGACTCACGTCTGAGCATACCCTGCCACACTTATGGCAGCCAAAAGTGGTACAAAAGGAGGTGGTAATGGATGGAGCATTTGAATCAATCAAACACTCACACCCAGTCAAAAGATCTGGGTTCAATCCATCACCGTTCTTTAGCCCACTCTGCCACCCCAGTTCAGACATGGCTATATGCAAATCAGTCTGACCCTGTGCCTCATGGGAAAGTCCAGCCCGAACTGCCAAGCCATGTCTTCCCTGGACCGGAAACAAGCTTCCGAGGACCGGTTTCTGGCATTCCAGACGTCTTCAGCCCGGCTTGCTTGAAAGCAGTGGCAAAGTGAGCAAGGGACTCACGTCTGAGCATACCCTGCCACACTTATGGCAGCCAAAAGTGGTACAAAAGGAGGTGGTAATGGACGCAGCATCTGAATCAAACACTCACACCCAGTCAAATGATCTGGGTTTAATCCATCACCGTTCTTTAGCCCACTCTGCCACCCAGTTCAGACATGGCTATATGCAAATCAGTCTGACCCTGTGCCTCATGGGAACAGTCCAGCCCTAACCGCCAAGCCATGTCCTCCCTGGACCGGAAACAAGCTTCCGAGGACCGGTTTCTGGCATTCCAGCCGTCTTCAGCCCGGCTTGCTTGAATCCAGTGAGAAAGTGAGCAAGGGACTCACGTCTGAGCATACCCTGCCACACTTATGGCGGCCAAAAGTGCAGAAAAGGAGGTGGTGATGGACGGAGCATCTGAATCAATCAAACACTCACACCCAGTCAAAAGATCTGGGTTCAATCCATCACCGTTCTTTAGCCCACTCTGCCACCCCAGTTCAGACATGGCTATATGCAAATCAGTCTGACCCTGTGCCTCATGGGAACAGTCCAGCCTGAACTGCCAAGCCATGTCTTCCCTGGAGCGGAAACAAGCTTCTGAGGACCAGTTTCTGGCATTCCAGCCGTCTTCAGCCCGGCTTGCTTGAATCCAGTGGCAAAGTGAGCAAGGGACTCACATCTGAGCATACCCTGCCACACTTATGGTGGCCAAAAGTGGTAAAAAAGGAGGTGGTGATGGACGGAGCATCTGAATCAATCAAACACTTACACCCAGTCAAAAGATCTGGGTTTAATCCATCACCGTTCTTTAGCCCACTCTGCCACCCCAGTTAAGACATGGCTATATGCAAATCAGTCGGACCCTGTGCCTCATGGGAACAGTCCAGCCCGAACTGCCAAGCCATGTCTTCCCTGGACCAGAAACAAGCTACTGAAGACCGGTTTTTGGCATTCCAGCCGTCTTCAGCCCCGCTTGCTTGAATCCAGTGGCAAAGTGAGCAACGGACTCACGTCTGAGCATACCCTGCCACACTTATGGCTGCCAAAAGTGGTACAAAAGGAAGTGGTGATGGACGGAGCATCTGAATCAATCAAACACTCACACCCAGTCAAAAGATCTGGGTTTAATACATCACCGTTCTTTAGCCCACTCTGCCGCCCCAGTTCAGACATGGCTATATGCAAATCAGTCTGACCCTGTGCCTCATGGGAACAGTCCAGCCCGAACTGCCTAGCCATGTCTTCCCTGGACCAGAAACAAGCTTTTGAGGACCGGTTTCTGGCATTCCAGCCATCTTCAGCCCGGCTTGCTTGAATCCAGTGGCAAAGTGAGCAAGGGACTCACGTCTGAGCATTCCCTGCCACACTTATGGCGACCAAAAGTGGTACAAAAGGAGGTGGTGATGGAGGAAGCATCTGAATCAATCAAACACTCACACCCAATCAAAAGATCTGGGTTTAATCCATCACCGTTCTTTAGCCCACTCTGCCACCCCAGTAAAGACATGGCTATTTGCAAATCAGTCTGACCCTGTGCCTCATGGGAACAGTCCAGCCGGAACTGCCAAGCCATGTCTTCCCTGGACCGGAAACAATCTTCTAAGGACCGGTTTCTGGCATTCTAGTTGTCTTCAGCCCGGCTTGCTTGAATCCAGTGGCAAAGTGAGCAAGGGACTAACGTCTGAGCATACCCTGCCACACTTATGGCAGCCAAAAGTGGTACAAAAGGAGGTGGTAATGGACGCAGTATCTGAATCAATCAAACACTCACACCCAGTCAAAAGATCTGGGTTTAATCCATCAGCGTTCTTTAGCCCACTCTGCTACCCCAGTTTAGACATGGCTATATGCAAATCAGTCTGACCCTGTGCCTCATGGGAACAGTCCAGCCCGAACTGCCAAGCCATGTCTTCCCTGGACCGGAAACAAGCTTCCGAGGACCGGTTTCTAGCATTCCAGCCGTCTTCAGCCCGGCTTGCTTGAATCCAATGGCAAAGTGAGCAAGGGACTCAAGTCTGAGCATACCCTGCCACACTTATGGCGGCCAAAAAAGTGGCACAAAAGGAGGTGGAGATGGACGGAGCATCTGAATCAATCAAACACTCACACCCAGTCAAAAGATCTGGGTTTAATCCATCACCGTTCTTTAGCCCACTCTGCCACCCAAGTTCAGACATGGCTATATGCAAATCAGTCTGACCCTGTGCCTCATGGACACAGTCCAGCACGAACCGCTAAGCCATGTCTTCCCTGGACCGGAAACCAGCTCCTGAGGACCGGTTTCTGGCATTCCAGCCGTCTTCAGCCCGGCTTGCTTGAATCCAGTGGCAAACTGAGCAAGGGACTCACGTCTGAGCATACCCTGCCACACTTATGCATGGCCAAAAGTGGTACAAAAGGAGGTGGTGATGGACGGAACATCTGAATCAATCAAACACTCACACCCAGTCAAAAGATCTGGGTTTAATCCATCACCGTTCTTTAGCCCACTCTGCCACCCCAGTTCAGACATGGCTATATGCAAATCAGTCTGACCCTGTGTCTCATGGGAACAGTCCAGCCCAAACTGCCAAGCCATGTCTTCCCTGGACCGGAAACAAGCTTCCGAGGACCGGTTTCTGGCATTCCAGCCGTCTTCAGCCCGGTTTGCTTGAAAGCAGTGGCAAAGTGAGCAAGGGACTCACGTCTGAGCATACCCTGCCACACTTATGGCAGCCAAAAGTGGTACAAAAGGAGGTGGTAATGGATGGGAAATCTGAATCAAACACTCACACCCAGTCAAATGATCTGGGTTTAATCCATCACCGTTCTTTAGCCCACTCTGCCACCCCAGTTCAGACATGGCTATATGCAAATCAGTCTGACCCTGTGCCTCATGGGAACAGTCCAGCCCGAACCGCCAAGCCATGTCTTCCCTGGACCGGAAACAAGCTTCCGAGGACCGGTTTCTGGCATTCCAGCCGTCTTCAGCCCGGCTTGCTTGAATCCAGTGAGAAAGTGAGCAAGGGACTCACGTCTGAGCATACCCTGCCACACTTATGGTGGCCAAAAGTGCACAAAAGGAGGTGGTGATGGACGGAGCATCTGAATCAATCATACACTCACACCCAGTCAAAAGATCTGGGTTTAATCCATCACCGTTCTTTAGCCCACTCTGCCACCCCAGTTCAGACATGGCTATATGCAAATCAGTCTGACCCTGTGCCTCATGGGAACAGTCCAGCCCGAACTGCCAAGCCATGTCTTCCCTGGACCGGAAACAAGCTTCCGAGGACCGGTTTCTAGCATTCCAGCCGTCTTCAGCCCGGCTTGCTTGAATCCAATGGCAAAGTGAGCAAGGGACTCAAGTCTGAGCATACCCTGCCACACTTATGGCGGCCAAAAAAGTGGCACAAAAGGAGGTGGAGATGGACGGCGCATCTGAATCAATCAAACACTCACACTCAGTCAAAAGATCTGGTTTTAATCCATCACCGTTCTTTAGCCCACTCTGCCACCCCAGTTTAGACATGGCTATATGCAAATCAGTCTGACCAATGGCCTCATGGGAACAGTCCAGCCCGAACTGCCAAAGCCATGTCTTCCCTGGACCGGAAACAAGCTTCCGAGGACCGGTTTCTGGCATTCCAGCCGTCTTCAGCCCGCCTTGCTTGAATCCAGTGGCAAACTGAGCAAGGGACTCACGTCTGAGCATACCCTGCCACACTTATGCTGGCCAAAAGTGGTACAAAAGGAGGTGGTGATGGACGGAACATCTGAATCAATCAAACACTCACACCCAGTCAAAAGATCTGGGTTTAATCCATCACCGTTCTTTAGCCCACTCTGCCACCCCAGTTCAGACATGGCTATATGCAAATCAGTCTGACCCTGTGCCTCATGGGAACAGTCCAGCCCGAACCGCCAAGCCATGTCTTCCCTGGACCGGAAACAAGCGTCCGAGGACCGGTTTCTGGCATTCCAGCCGTCTTCAGCCCGGCTTGCTTGAATCCAGTGAGAAAGTGAGCAAGGGACTCACGTCTGAGCATACCCTGCCACACTTATGGTGGCCAAAAGTGCACAAAAGGAGGTGGTGATGGACGGAGCATCTGAATCAATCATACACTCACACCCAGTCAAAAGATCTGGGTTTAATCCATCACCGTTCTTTAGCCCACTCTGCCACCCCAGTTCAGACATGGCTATATGCAAATCAGTCTGACCTTGTGCCTCATGGGAACAGTCCAGCCCGAACTGCAAAGCCTTGTCTTCCCTGGACCGGAAACAAGCTTCCGAGAACCGGTTTCTGGCATTCCAGCCGTCTTCAGCCCGGCTTGCTTGAATCCAGTGGCAAAGTGAGCAAGGGACTCACGTCTGAGCATACCCTGCCACACTTATGGTGGCCAAAAGTGGTACAAAAGGAGGTGGTGATGGACGGAGCATCTGAATCAATCAAACACTTACACCCAGTCAAAAGATCTGGGTTTAATCCATCACCGTTCTTTAGCCCACTCTGCCACCCCAGTTCAGACAAGGCTATATGCAAATCAGTCTGACCCTGTGCCTCATGGGAACAGTCCAGCCCGAACTGCCAAGCCATGTCTTCCCTGGACCGGAAACAAGCTTCCGAGGACCGGTTTCTGGCATTCCAGCCGTCTTCCGCCCGGTTTGCTTGAATCCAGTGGCAAAGTGAGCAAGGGACTCACGTCTGAGCATACCCTGCCACACTTATGGCTTTCAAAAGTGGTACAAAAGGAGGTGGTGATGGACGGAGCATCTGAAGCAATCAAACACTCACACCCAGTCAAAAGATCTGGGTTTAATCCATCACCGTTCTTTAGCCCACTCTGCCACCCCAGTTCAGACATGGCTATATGCAAATCAGTCTGACCCTGTGCCTCATGGGAACAGTCCAGCCCGAACTGCCAAGCCATGTCTTCCCTGGAGCGGAAACAAGCTTCTGAGGACCGGTTTCTGGCATTCCAGCCGTCTTCAGCCCGGCTTGCTTGAATCCAGTGGCAAAGTGAGCAAGGGACTCACGTCTGAGCATACCCTGCCACACTTATGGTGGCCAAAAGTGGTAAAAAAGGAGGTGGTGATGGACGGAGCATCTGAATCAATCAAACACTTACACCCAGTCAAAAGATCTGGGTTTAATCCATCACCGTTCTTTAGCCGACTCTGCCACCCCAGTTCAGACATGGCTAAATGCAAATCAGTCTGACCCTGTGCCTCATGGGAACAGTCCAGCCCAAACTGCCAAGCCATATCTTCCCTGGACCGGAAACAATCTTCCGATGACCGTTTCTGGCATTCCAGCCGTTTTCAGCCTGGCTTGCTTGAATCCAGTGGCAAAGTGAGCAAGGGACTCACGTCTGAGCATACCCTGCCACACTTATGGCGGCCAAAAGTGGTACAAAAGGAGGTGGTGATGGACGGAGCATCTGAATCAATCATACACTCACACCCAGACAAAAGATCTGGGTTTAATCCATCACCGTTCTTTAGCCCACTCTGCCATCCCAGTTCAGACATGGCTATATGCAAATCAGTCTGACCCTGTGCCTCATGGGAACAGTCCAGCCCGAACTGCCAAGCCATGTCTTCCCTGGACCGGAAACAAGATTCCGAGGACCGGTTTCTGGCATTCCAGCCGTCTTCAGCCCGGCTTGCTTGAATCCAGTGGCAAAGTGAGCAAGGGACTCACGTCTGAGCATACCCTGCCACACTTATAGCAGCCAAAAAAGTGACACAAAAGGAGGTGGTGATGGACAGAGCATCTGAATCAATCAAACACTCACACCCAGTCAAAAGATCTGGGTTTAATCCATCACCGTTCTTTAGCCCACTCTGCCACCCCAGTTCAGACATGGCTATATGCAAATCAGTCTGACCCTGTGCCTCATGGGAACAGTCCAGCCCGAACTGCAAAGCCATGTCTTCCCTGGAACGGAAACAAGCTTCCAAGGACCGGTTTCTGGCATTCCAGCCGTCTTCAGCCCAGCTTGCTTTAATCCAGTGGCAAAGTGAGCAAGGGACTCACGTCTGAGCATACCCTGCCACACTTATGGCAGCCAAAAGTGGTACAAAAGGAGGTGGTAATGGACGGAGCATCTGAATCAATCAAACACTCACACCCAGTCAAAATATCTGGGTTCAATCCATCACCGTTCTTTAGCCCACTCTGCCACCCCAGTTCAGACATGGCTATATGCAAATCAGTCTGACCTTGTGCCTCATGGGAACAGTCCAGCCCGAACTGCCAAGCCATGTCTTCCCTGGAGCGGAAACAAGCTTCTGAATACCGGTTTCTGGCATTCCAGCCGTCTTCAGCCCGGCTTGCTTGAATCCAGTGGCAAAGTGAGCAAGGGACTAACGTCTGAGCATACCCTGCCACACTTATGGTGGCCAAAAGTGGTACAAAAGGAGGTGGTGATGGACGGAGCATCTGAATCAATCAAACACTCACACCCAGTCAAAAGATCTGGGTTTAATCCATCACCGTTCTTTAGCCCACTCTGCCATCCCAGTTCAGACATGGCTATATGCAAATCAGTCTGACCCTGTGCCTCATGGGAACAGTCCAGCCCGAACTGCCAAGCCATGTCTTCCCTCGACCGGAAACAATCTTCCAAGGACCGGTTTCTGGCATTCTAGTTGTCTTCAGCCCGGCTTGCTTGAATCCAGTGGCAAAGTGAGCAAGGGACTCACGTCTGAGCATACCGCTGCCACATTCATGGCGGCAAAAAAAGAGGCACAAAAGGAGGTGGTGATGGGCGTAGCATCTGAAGCAATCAAACACTCACACCCAGTCAAAAGATCTGGATTCAATCCATCACCGTTCTTTAGCCCACTCTGCCACCCCAGTTCAGACATGGCTATATGCAAATCAGTCTGACCCTGTGCCTCATGGGAACAGTCCAGCCCGAACCGCCAAGCCATGTCTTCCCTGGACCGGAAACAAGCTTCCGAGGACTGGTTTCTGGCATTCCAGCCGTCTTCAGCCCGGCTTGCTTGAATCCAGTGGCAAAGTGAGCAAGGGACTCACGTCTGAGCATACCCTGCCACACTTATGGCGGCCAAAAGTGGTACAAAAGGAGGTGGTAATGGACGGAGCATCTGAATCAATCAAACACTCACACCCAGTTAAAAGATCTGGGTTCAATCCATCACCGTTCTTTAGCCCACTCTGCCACCCCAGTTCAGACATGGGTATATGCAAATCAGTCTGACCCTGTGCCTCATGGGAACAGTCCAGCCCGAACTGCCAAGCCATGTCTTCCCTGGAGCGGAAACAAGCTTCTGAGGACCGGTTTCTGGCATTCCAGCCGTCTTCAGCCCGGCTTGCTTGAATCCAGTGGCAAAGTGAGCAAGGGACTCACGTCTGAGCATACCCTGCCACACTTATGGTGGCCAAAAGTGGTACAAAAGGAGGTGGTGATGGACGGAGCATCTGAATCAATCAAACACTTACATCCAGTCAAAAGATCTGGGTTTAATCCATCACCGTTCTTTAGCCCACTCTGCCACCCCAGTTCAGACATGGCTATATGCAAATCAGTCTGACCCTGTGCCTCATGGGAACAGTCCAGCCCGAACTGCCAAGCCATATCTTCCCTGGACCGGAAACAAGCTTCCGAGGACCGGTTTCTGGCATTCCAGCCGTTTTCAGCCTGGCTTGCTTGAATCCAGTGGCAAAGTGAGCAAGGGACTCACGTCTGAGCATACCCTGCCACACTTATGGCAGCCAAAAGTGGTACAAAAGGAGGTGGTGATTGACGGAGCATCTGAATCAATCATACACTCACACCCAGTCAAAAGATCTGGGTTTAATCCATCACCGTTCTTTAGCCCACTCTGCCATCCCAGTTCAAACATGGCTATATGCAAATCAGTCTGACCCTGTGCCTCATGGGAAAGTCCAGCCCGAACTGCCAAGCCATGTCTTCCCTGGACCGGAAACAAGCTTCCAAGGACCGGTTTCTGGCATTCCAGCCGTCTTCAGCCCAGTTTGCTTTAATAGAGTGGCAAAGTGAGCAAGGGACTCACGTCTGAGCATACCCTGCCACACTTATGGCAGCCAAAAGTGGTACAAAAGGAGGTGGTAATGGACGGAGCATTTGAATCAATCAAACACTCATACCCAGTCAAAAGATCTGGGTTCAATCCATCACCGTTCTTTAGCCCACTCTGCCACCCCAGTTCAGACATGGCTATATGCAAATCAGTCTGACCCTGTGCCTCATGGGAAAGTCCAGCCCGAACTGCCAAGCCATGTCTTCCCTGGACCGGAAACAAGCTTCCGAGGACCGGTTTCTGGCATTCCAGACGTCTTCAGCCCGGCTTGCTTGAAAGCAGTGGCAAAGTGAGCAAGGGACTCACGTCTGAGCATACCCTGCCACACTTATGGCAGCCAAAAGTGGTACAAAAGGAGGTGGTAATGGACGCAGCATCTGAATCAAACACTCACACCCAGTCAAATGATCTGGGTTTAATCCATCACCGTTCTTTAGCCCACTCTGCCACCCAGTTCAGACATGGCTATATGCAAATCAGTCTGACCCTGTGCCTCATGGGAACAGTCCAGCCCTAACCGCCAAGCCATGTCCTCCCTGGACCGGAAACAAGCTTCCGAGGACCGGTTTCTGGCATTCCAGCCGTCTTCAGCCCGGCTTGCTTGAATCCAGTGAGAAAGTGAGCAAGGGACTCACGTCTGAGCATACCCTGCCACACTTATGGTGGCCAAAAGTGCACAAAAGGAGGTGGTGATGGACGGAGCATCTGAATCAATCATACACTCACACCCAGTCAAAAGATCTGGGTTTAATCCATCACCGTTCTTTAGCCCACTCTGCCACCCCAGTTCAGACATGGCTATATGCAAATCAGTCTGACCCTGTGCCTCATGGGAACAGTCCAGCCCGAACTGCCAAGCCATGTCTTCCCTGGACCGGAAACAAGCTTCCGAGGACCGGTTTCTAGCATTCCAGCTGTCTTCAGCCCGGCTTGCTTGAATCCAATGGCAAAGTGAGCAAGGGACTCAAGTCTGAGCATACCCTGCCACACTTATGGCGGCCAAAAAAGTGGCACAAAAGGAGGTGGAGATGGACGGCGCATCTGAATCAATCAAACACTCACACTCAGTCAAAAGATCTGGTTTTAATCCATCACCGTTCTTTAGCCCACTCTGCCACCCCAGTTTAGACATGGCTATATACAAATCAGTCTGACCAATAGCCTCATGGGAACAGTCCAGCCCGAACTGCCAAAGCCATGTCTTCCCTGGACCGGAAACAAGCTTCCGAGGACCGGTTTCTGGCATTCCAGCCGTCTTCAGCCCGGCTTGCTTGAATCCAGTGGCAAACTGAGCAAGGGACTCACGTCTGAGCATACCCTGCCACACTTATGCTGGCCAAAAGTGGTACAAAAGGAGGTGGTGATGGACGGAACATCTGAATCAATCAAACACTCACACCCAGTCAAAAGATCTGGGTTTAATCCATCACCGTTCTTTAGCCCACTCTGCCACCCCAGTTCAGACATGGCTATATGCAAATCAGTCTGACCCTGTGCCTCATGGGAACAGTCCAGCCCGAACCGCCAAGCCATGTCTTCCCTGGACCGGAAACAAGCGTCCGAGGACCGGTTTCTGGCATTCCAGCCGTCTTCAGCCCGGCTTGCTTGAATCCAGTGAGAAAGTGAGCAAGGGACTCACGTCTGAGCATACCCTGCCACACTTATGGTGGCCAAAAGTGCACAAAAGGAGGTGGTGATGGACGGAGCATCTGAATCAATCATACACTCACACCCAGTCAAAAGATCTGGGTTTAATCCATCACCGTTCTTTAGCCCACTCTGCCACCCCAGTTCAGACATGGCTATATGCAAATCAGTCTGACCTTGTGCCTCATGGGAACAGTCCAGCCCGAACTGCAAAGCCTTGTCTTCCCTGGACCGGAAACAAGCTTCCGAGAACCGGTTTCTGGCATTCCAGCCGTCTTCAGCCCGGCTTGCTTGAATCCAGTGGCAAAGTGAGCAAGGGACTCACGTCTGAGCATACCCTGCCACACTTATGGTGGCCAAAAGTGGTACAAAAGGAGGTGGTGATGGACGGAGCATCTGAATCAATCAAACACTTACACCCAGTCAAAAGATCTGGGTTTAATCCATCACCGTTCTTTAGCCCACTCTGCCACCCCAGTTCAGACAAGGCTATATGCAAATCAGTCTGACCCTGTGCCTCATGGGAACAGTCCAGCCCGAACTGCCAAGCCATGTCTTCCCTGGACCGGAAACAAGCTTCCGAGGACCGGTTTCTGGCATTCCAGCCGTCTTCCGCCCGGTTTGCTTGAATCCAGTGGCAAAGTGAGCAAGGGACTCACGTCTGAGCATACCCTGCCACACTTATGGCTTTCAAAAGTGGTACAAAAGGAGGTGGTGATGGACGGAGCATCTGAAGCAATCAAACACTCACACCCAGTCAAAAGATCTGGGTTTAATCCATCACCGTTCTTTAGCCCACTCTGCCACCCCAGTTCAGACATGGCTATATGCAAATCAGTCTGACCCTGTGCCTCATGGGAACAGTCCAGCCCGAACTGCCAAGCCATGTCTTCCCTGGAGCGGAAACAATCTTCTGAGGACCGGTTTCTGGCATTCCAGCCGTCTTCAGCCCGGCTTGCTTGAATCCAGTGGCAAAGTGAGCAAGGGACTCACGTCTGAGCATACCCTGCCACACTTATGGTGGCCAAAAGTGGTAAAAAAGGAGGTGGTGATGGACGGAGCATCTGAATCAATCAAACACTTACACCCAGTCAAAAGATCTGGGTTTAATCCATCACCGTTCTTTAGCCCACTCTGCCACCCCAGTTCAGACATGGCTAAATGCAAATCAGTCTGACCCTGTGCCTCATGGGAACAGTCCAGCCCAAACTGCCAAGCCATATCTTCCCTGGACCGGAAACAAGCTTCCGATGACCGTTTCTGGCATTCCAGCCGTTTTCAGCCTGGCTTGCTTGAATCCAGTGGCAAAGTGAGCAAGGGACTCACGTCTGAGCATACCCTGCCACACTTATGGCGGCCAAAAGTGGTACAAAAGGAGGTGGTGATGGACGGAGCATCTGAATCAATCATACACTCACACCCAGACAAAAGATCTGGGTTTAATCCATCACCGTTCTTTAGCCCACTCTGCCATCCCAGTTCAGACATGGCTATATGCAAATCAGTCTGACCCTGTGCCTCATGGGAACAGTCCAGCCCGAACTGCCAAGCCATGTCTTCCCTGGACCGGAAACAAGATTCCGAGGACCGGTTTCTGGCATTCCAGCCGTCTTCAGCCCGGCTTGCTTGAATCCAGTGGCAAAGTGAGCAAGGGACTCACGTCTGAGCATACCCTGCCACACTTATAGCAGTCAAAAAAGTGACACAAAAGGAGGTGGTGATGGACGGAGCATCTGAATCAATCAAACACTCACACCCAGTCAAAAGATCTGGGTTTAATCCATCACCGTTCTTTAGCCCACTCTGCCACCCCAGTTCAGACATGGCTATATGCAAATCAGTCTGACCCTGTGCCTCATGGGAACAGTCCAGCCCGAACTGCAAAGCCATGTCTTCCCTGGAACGGAAACAAGCTTCCAAGGACCGGTTTCTGGCATTCCAGCCGTCTTCAGCCCAGCTTGCTTTAATCCAGTGGCAAAGTGAGCAAGGGACTCACGTCTGAGCATACCCTGCCACACTTATGGCAGCCAAAAGTGGTACAAAAGGAGGTGGTAATGGACGGAGCATCTGAATCAATCAAACACTCACACCCAGTCAAAATATCTGGGTTCAATCCATCACCGTTCTTTAGCCCACTCTGCCACCCCAGTTCAGACATGGCTATATGCAAATCAGTCTGACCTTGTGCCTCATGGGAACAGTCCAGCCCGAACTGCCAAGCCATGTCTTCCCTGGAGCGGAAACAAGCTTCTGAATACCGGTTTCTGGCATTCCAGCCGTCTTCAGCCCGGCTTGCTTGAATCCAGTGGCAAAGTGAGCAAGGGACTAACGTCTGAGCATACCCTGCCACACTTATGGTGGCCAAAAGTGGTACAAAAGGAGGTGGTGATGGACGGAGCATCTGAATCAATCAAACACTCACACCCAGTCAAAAGATCTGGGTTTAATCCATCACCGTTCTTTAGCCCACTCTGCCATCCCAGTTCAGACATGGCTATATGCAAATCAGTCTGACCCTGTGCCTCATGGGAACAGTCCAGCCCGAACTGCCAAGCCATGTCTTCCCTCGACCGGAAACAATCTTCCAAGGACCGGTTTCTGGCATTCTAGTTGTCTTCAGCCCGGCTTGCTTGAATCCAGTGGCAAAGTGAGCAAGGGACTCACGTCTGAGCATACCCTGCCACATTCATGGCGGCAAAAAAAGAGGCACAAAAGGAGGTGGTGATGGGCGTAGCATCTGAAGCAATCAAACACTCACACCCAGTCAAAAGATCTGGATTCAATCCATCACCGTTCTTTAGCCCACTCTGCCACCCCAGTTCAGACATGGCTATATGCAAATCAGTCTGACCCTGTGCCTCATGGGAACAGTCCAGCCCGAACCGCCAAGCCATGTCTTCCCTGGACCGGAAACAAGCTTCCGAGGACTGGTTTCTGGCATTCCAGCCGTCTTCAGCCCGGCTTGCTTGAATCCAGTGGCAAAGTGAGCAAGGGACTCACGTCTGAGCATACCCTGCCACACTTATGGCGGCCAAAAGTGGTACAAAAGGAGGTGGTAATGGACGGAGCATCTGAATCAATCAAACACTCACACCCAGTTAAAAGATCTGGGTTCAATCCATCACCGTTCTTTAGCCCACTCTGCCACCCCAGTTCAGACATGGCTATATGCAAATCAGTCTGACCCTGTGCCTCATGGGAACAGTCCAGCCCGAACTGCCAAGCCATATCTTCCCTGGACCGGAAACAAGCTTCCGAGGACCGGTTTCTGGCATTCCAGCCGTTTTCAGCCTGGCTTGCTTGAATCCAGTGGCAAAGTGAGCAAGGGACTCACGTCTGAGCATACCCTGCCACACTTATGGCAGCCAAAAGTGGTACAAAAGGAGGTGGTGATTGACGGAGCATCTGAATCAATCATACACTCACACCCAGTCAAAAGATCTGGGTTTAATCCATCACCGTTCTTTAGCCCACTCTGCCATCCCAGTTCAGACATGGCTATATGCAAATCAGTCTGACCCTGTGCCTCATGGGAAAGTCCAGCCCGAACTGCCAAGCCATGTCTTCCCTGGACCGGAAACAAGCTTCCGAGGACTGGTTTCTGGCATTCCAGCCGTCTTCAGCCCGGCTTGCTTGAATCCAGTGGCAAAGTGAGCAAGGGACTCACGTCTGAGCATACCCTGCCACACTTATGGCAGCCAAAAAAGTGGCACAAAAGGAGGTGGTGATGGACGGAGCATCTGAATCAATCAAACACTCACACCCAGTCAAAAGATCTGGGTTTAATCCATCACCGTTCTTTAGCCCACTCTGCCACCCCAGTTCAGACATGGCTATATGCAAATCAGTCTGACCCTGTGCGTCATGGGAACAGTCCAGCCCGAACTGCAAAGCCATGTCTTCCCTGGACCGGAAACAAGCTTCCAAGGACCGGTTTCTGGCATTCCAGCCGTCTTCAGCCCAGCTTGCTTTAATAGAGTGGCAAAGTGAGCAAGGGACTCACGTCTGAGCATACCCTGCCACACTTATGGCAGCCAAAAGTGGTACAAAAGGAGGTGGTAATGGACGGAGCATTTGAATCAATCAAACACTCACACCCAGTCAAAAGATCTGGGTTCAATCCATCACCGTTCTTTAGCCCACTCTGCCACCCCAGTTCAGACATGGCTATATGCAAATCAGTCTGACCCTGTGCCTCATGGGAAAGTCCAGCCCGAACTGCCAAGCCATGTCTTCCCTGGACCGGAAACAAGCTTCCGAGGACCGGTTTCTGGCATTCCAGACGTCTTCAGCCCGGCTTGCTTGAAAGCAGTGGCAAAGTGAGCAAGGGACTCACGTCTGAGCATACCCTGCCACACTTATGGCAGCCAAAAGTGGTACAAAAGGAGGTGGTAATGGACGCAGCATCTGAATCAAACACTCACACCCAGTCAAATGATCTGGGTTTAATCCATCACCGTTCTTTAGCCCACTCTGCCACCCAGTTCAGACATGGCTATATGCAAATCAGTCTGACCCTGTGCCTCATGGGAACAGTCCAGCCCTAACCGCCAAGCCATGTCCTCCCTGGACCGGAAACAAGCTTCCGAGGACCGGTTTCTGGCATTCCAGCCGTCTTCAGCCCGGCTTGCTTGAATCCAGTGAGAAAGTGAGCAAGGGACTCACGTCTGAGCATACCCTGCCACACTTATGGCGGCCAAAAGTGCAGAAAAGGAGGTGGTGATGGACGGAGCATCTGAATCAATCAAACACTCACACCCAGTCAAAAGATCTGGGTTCAATCCATCACCGTTCTTTAGCCCACTCTGCCACCCCAGTTCAGACATGGCTATATGCAAATCAGTCTGACCCTGTGCCTCATGGGAACAGTCCAGCCTGAACTGCCAAGCCATGTCTTCCCTGGAGCGGAAACAAGCTTCTGAGGACCAGTTTCTGGCATTCCAGCCGTCTTCAGCCCGGCTTGCTTGAATCCAGTGGCAAAGTGAGCAAGGGACTCACGTCTGAGCATACCCTGCCACACTTATGGCTGCCAAAAGTGGTACAAAAGGAAGTGGTGATGGACGGAGCATCTGAATCAATCAAACACTCACACCCAGTCAAAAGATCTGGGTTTAATACATCACCGTTCTTTAGCCCACTCTGCCACCCCAGTTCAGACATGGCTATATGCAAATCAGTCTGACCCTGTGCCTCATGGGAACAGTCCAGCCCGAACTGCCTAGCCATGTCTTCCCTGGACCAGAAACAAGCTTTTGAGGACCGGTTTCTGGCATTCCAGCCATCTTCAGCCCGGCTTGCTTGAATCCAGTGGCAAAGTGAGCAAGGGACTCACGTCTGAGCATTCCCTGCCACACTTATGGCGACCAAAAGTGGTACAAAAGGAGGTGGTGATGGAGGGAGCATCTGAATCAATCAAACACTCACACCCAATCAAAAGATCTGGGTTTAATCCATCACCGTTCTTTAGCCCACTCTGCCACCCCAGTTAAGACATGGCTATTTGCAAATCAGTCTGACCCTGTGCCTCATGGGAACAGTCCAGCCGGAACTGCCAAGCCATGTCTTCCCTGGACCGGAAACAATCTTCTAAGGACCGGTTTCTGGCATTCTAGTTGTCTTCAGCCCGGCTTGCTTGAATCCAGTGGCAAAGTGAGCAAGGGACTAACGTCTGAGCATACCCTGCCACACTTATGGCAGCCAAAAGTGGTACAAAAGGAGGTGGTAATGGACGCAGTATCTGAATCAATCAAACACTCACACCCAGTCAAAAGATCTGGGTTTAATCCATCAGCGTTCTTTAGCCCACTCTGCTACCCCAGTTTAGACATGGCTATATGCAAATCAGTCTGACCCTGTGCCTCATGGGAACAGTCCAGCCCGAACTGCCAAGCCATGTCTTCCCTGGACCGGAAACAAGCTTCCGAGGACCGGTTTCTAGCATTCCAGCCGTCCTCAGCCCGGCTTGCTTGAATCCAATGGCAAAGTGAGCAAGGGACTCAAGTCTGAGCATACCCTGCCACACTTATGGCGGCCAAAAAAGTGGCACGAAAGGAGGTGGAGATGGACGGAGCATCTGAATCAATCAAACACTCACACCCAGTCAAAAGATCTGGGTTTAATCCATCACCGTTCTTTAGCCCACTCTGCCACCCAAGTTCAGACATGGCTATATGCAAATCAGTCTGACCCTGTGCCTCATGGACACAGTCCAGCACGAACCGCCAAGCCATGTCTTCCCTGGACCGGAAACCAGCTTCTGAGGACCGGTTTCTGGCATTCCAGCCGTCTTCAGCCCGGCTTGCTTGAATCCAGTGGCAAACTGAGCAAGGGACTCACGTCTGAGCATACCCTGCCACACTTATGCATGGCCAAAAGTGGTACAAAAGGAGGTGGTGATGGACGGAACATCTGAATCAATCAAACACTCACACCCAGTCAAAAGATCTGGGTTTAATCCATCACCGTTCTTTAGCCCACTCTGCCACCCCAGTTCAGACATGGCTATATGCAAATCAGTCTGACCCTGTGTCTCATGGGAACAGTCCAGCCCAAACTGCCAAGCCATGTCTTCCCTGGACCGGAAACAAGCTTCCGAGGACCGGTTTCTGGCATTCCAGCCGTCTTCAGCCCGGTTTGCTTGAAAGCAGTGGCAAAGTGAGCAAGGGACTCACGTCTGAGCATACCCTGCCACACTTATGGCAGCCAAAAGTGGTACAAAAGGAGGTGGTAATGGATGGGAAATCTGAATCAAACACTCACACCCAGTCAAATGATCTGGGTTTAATCCATCACCGTTCTTTAGCCCACTCTGCCACCCCAGTTCAGACATGGCTATATGCAAATCAGTCTGACCCTGTGCCTCATGGGAACAGTCCAGCCCGAACCGCCAAGCCATGTCTTCCCTGGACCGGAAACAAGCTTCCGAGGACCGGTTTCTGGCATTCCAGCCGTCTTCAGCCCGGCTTGCTTGAATCCAGTGAGAAAGTGAGCAAGGGACTCACGTCTGAGCATACCCTGCCACACTTATGGTGGCCAAAAGTGCACAAAAGGAGGTGGTGATGGACGGAGCATCTGAATCAATCATACACTCACACCCAGTCAAAAGATCTGGGTTTAATCCATCACCGTTCTTTAGCCCACTCTGCCACCCCAGTTCAGACATGGCTATATGCAAATCAGTCTGACCCTGTGCCTCATGGGAACAGTCCAGCCCGAACTGCCAAGCCATGTCTTCCCTGGACCGGAAACAAGCTTCCGAGGACCGGTTTCTAGCATTCCAGCCGTCTTCAGCCCGGCTTGCTTGAATCCAATGGCAAAGTGAGCAAGGGACTCAAGTCTGAGCATACCCTGCCACACTTATGGCGGCCAAAAAAGTGGCACAAAAGGAGGTGGAGATGGACGGCGCATCTGAATCAATCAAACACTCACACTCAGTCAAAAGATCTGGTTTTAATCCATCACCGTTCTTTAGCCCACTCTGCCACCCCAGTTTAGACATGGCTATATGCAAATCAGTCTGACCAATGGCCTCATGGGAACAGTCCAGCCCGAACTGCCAAAGCCATGTCTTCCCTGGACCGGAAACAAGCTTCCGAGGACCGGTTTCTGGCATTCCAGCCGTCTTCAGCCCGGCTTGCTTGAATCCAGTGGCAAACTGAGCAAGGGACTCACGTCTGAGCATACCCTGCCACACTTATGCTGGCCAAAAGTGGTACAAAAGGAGGTGGTGATGGACGGAACATCTGAATCAATCAAACACTCACACCCAGTCAAAAGATCTGGGTTTAATCCATCACCGTTCTTTAGCCCACTCTGCCACCCCAGTTCAGACATGGCTATATGCAAATCAGTCTGACCCTGTGCCTCATGGGAACAGTCCAGCCCGAACTGCCAAGCCATGTCTTCCCTGGACCGGAAACAAGCGTCCGAGGACCGGTTTCTGGCATTCCAGCCGTCTTCAGCCCGGCTTGCTTGAATCCAGTGAGAAAGTGAGCAAGGGACTCACGTCTGAGCATACCCTGCCACACTTATGGTGGCCAAAAGTGCACAAAAGGAGGTGGTGATGGACAGAGCATCTGAATCAATCATACACTCACACCCAGTCAAAAGATCTGGGTTTAATCCATCACCGTTCTTTAGCCCACTCTGCCACCCCAGTTCAGACATGGCTATATGCAAATCAGTCTGACCTTGTGCCTTATGGGAACAGTCCAGCCCGAACTGCAAAGCCTCGTCTTCCCTGGACCGGAAACAAGCTTCCGAGAACCGGTTTCTGGCATTCCAGCCGTCTTCAGCCCGGCTTGCTTGAATCCAGTGGCAAAGTGAGCAAGGGACTCACGTCTGAGCATACCCTGCCACACTTATGGTGGCCAAAAGTGGTACAAAAGGAGGTGGTGATGGACGGAGCATCTGAATCAATCAAACACTTACACCCAGTCAAAAGATCTGGGTTTAATCCATCACCGTTCTTTAGCCCACTCTGCCACCCCAGTTCAGACATGGCTATATGCAAATCAGTCTGACCCTGTGCCTCATGGGAACAGTCCAGCCGGAACTGCCAAGCCATGTCTTCCCTGGACCGGAAACAAGCTTCCGAGGACCGGTTTCTGGCATTCCAGCCGTCTTCCGCCCGGTTTGCTTGAATCCAGTGGCAAAGTGAGCAAGGGACTCACGTCTGAGCATACCCTGCCACACTTATGGCTTTCAAAAGTGGTACAAAAGGAGGTGGTGATGGACGGAGCATCTGAAGCAATCAAACACTCACACCCAGTCAAAAGATCTGGGTTTAATCCATCACCGTTCTTTAGCCCACTCTGCCACCCCAGTTCAGACATGGCTATATGCAAATCAGTCTGACCCTGTGCCTCATGGGAACAGTCCAGCCCGAACTGCCAAGCCATGTCTTCCCTGGAGCGGAAACAAGCTTCTGAGGACCGGTTTCTGGCATTCCAGCCGTCTTCAGCCCGGCTTGCTTGAATCCAGTGGCAAAGTGAGCAAGGGACTCACGTCTGAGCATACCGTGCCACACTTATGGTGGCCAAAAGTGGTAAAAAAGGAGGTGGTGATGGACGGAGCATCTGAATCAATCAAACACTTACACCCAGTCAAAAGATCTGGGTTTAATCCATCACCGTTCTTTAGCCCACTCTGCCACCCCAGTTCAGACATGGCTAAATGCAAATCAGTCTGACCCTGTGCCTCATGGGAACAGTCCAGCCCAAACTGCCAAGCCATATCTTCCCTGGACCGGAAACAAGCTTCCGATGACCGTTTCTGGCATTCCAGCCGTTTTCAGCCTGGCTTGCTTGAATCCAGTGGCAAAGTGAGCAAGGGACTCACGTCTGAGCATACCCTGCCACACTTATGGCGGCCAAAAGTGGTACAAAAGGAGGTGGTGATGGACGGAGCATCTGAATCAATCATACACTCACACCCAGACAAAAGATCTGGGTTTAATCCATCACCGTTCTTTAGCCCACTCTGCCATCCCAGTTCAGACATGGCTATATGCAAATCAGTCTGACCCTGTGCCTCATGGGAACAGTCCAGCCCGAACTGCCAAGCCATGTCTTCCCTGGACCGGAAACAAGATTCCGAGGACCGGTTTCTGGCATTCCAGCCGTCTTCAGCCCGGCTTGCTTGAATCCAGTGGCAAAGTGAGCAAGGGACTCACGTCTGAGCATACCCTGCCACACTTATAGCAGCCAAAAAAGTGACACAAAAGGAGGTGGTGATGGACGGAGCATCTGAATCAATCAAACACTCACACCCAGTCAAAAGATCTGGGTTTAATCCATCACCGTTCTTTAGCCCACTCTGCCACCCCAGTTCAGACATGGCTATATGCAAATCAGTCTGACCCTGTGCCTCATGGGAACAGTCCAGCCCGAACTGCAAAGCCATGTCTTCCCTGGAACGGAAACAAGCTTCCAAGGACCGGTTTCTGGCATTCCAGCCGTCTTCAGCCCAGCTTGCTTTAATCCAGTGGCAAAGTGAGCAAGGGACTCACGTCTGAGCATACCCTGCCACACTTATGGCAGCCAAAAGTGGTACAAAAGGAGGTGGTAATGGACGGAGCATCTGAATCAATCAAACACTCACACCCAGTCAAAATATCTGGGTTCAATCCATCACCGTTCTTTAGCCCACTCTGCCACCCCAGTTCAGACATGGCTATATGCAAATCAGTCTGACCTTGTGCCTCATGGGAACAGTCCAGCCCGAACTGCCAAGCCATGTCTTCCCTGGAGCGGAAACAAGCTTCTGAATACCGGTTTCTGGCATTCCAGCCGTCTTCAGCCCGGCTTGCTTGAATCCAGTGGCAAAGTGAGCAAGGGACTAACGTCTGAGCATACCCTGCCACACTTATGGTGGCCAAAAGTGGTACAAAAGGAGGTGGTGATGGACGGAGCATCTGAATCAATCAAACACTCACACCCAGTCAAAAGATCTGGGTTTAATCCATCACCGTTCTTTAGCCCACTCTGCCATCCCAGTTCAGACATGGCTATATGCAAATCAGTCTGACCCTGTGCCTCATGGGAACAGTCCAGCCCGAACTGCCAAGCCATGTCTTCCCTCGACCGGAAACAATCTTCCAAGGACCGGTTTCTGTCATTCTAGTTGTCTTCAGCCCGGCTTGCTTGAATCCAGTGGCAAAGTGAGCAAGGGACTCACGTCTGAGCATACCCTGCCACATTCATGGCGGCAAAAAAAGTGGCACAAAAGGAGGTGGTGATGGGCGGAGCATCTGAAGCAATCAAACACTCACACCCAGTCAAAAGATCTGGATTCAATCCATCACCGTTCTTTAGCCCACTCTGCCACCCCAGTTCAGACATGGCTATATGCAAATCAGTCTGACCCTGTGCCTCATGGGAACAGTCCAGCCCGAACCGCCAAGCCATGTCTTCCCTGGACCGGAAACAAGCTTCCGAGGACTGGTTTCTGGCATTCCAGCCATCTTCAGCCCGGCTTGCTTGAATCCAGTGGCAAAGTGAGCAAGGGACTCACGTCTGAGCATACCCTGCCACACTTATGGCGGCCAAAAGTGGTACAAAAGGACGTGGTGATGGACCGAGCATCTGAATCAATCAACGACTCAAACTCAGTCAAAAGATCTGGGTTTAATCCATCACCGTTCTTTAGCCCACTCTGCCACCCCAGTTCAGACATGGCTATATGCAAATCAGTCTGACCATGTGCCTCATGGGAACAGTCCAGCCCAAACTGCCAAAGCCATGTCTTCCCTGGACTGGAAACAAGTTTCCGAGGACCGGTTTCTGGCATTCCAGCCGTCTTCAGCCCGGCTTGCTTGAATCCAGTGGCAAAGTGAGCAAGGGACTCACGTCTGAGCATACCCTGCCACACTTATGGTGGCCAAAAGTGGTACAAAAGGAGGTGGTGATGGACGGAGCATCTGAATCAATCAAACACTCACACCCAGTTAAAAGATCTGGGTTCAATCCATCACCGTTCTTTAGCCCACTCTGCCACCCCAGTTCAGACATGGCTATATGCAAATCAGTCTGACCCTGTGCCTCATGGGAAAAGTCCAGCCCGAAATGCCAAGCCATGTCTTCCCTGGAGCGGAAACAAGCTTCTGAGGACCGGTTTCTGGCATTCCAGCCGTCTTCAGCCCGGCTTGCTTGAATCCAGTGGCAAAGTGAGCAAGGGACTCACGTCTGAGCATACCCTGCCACACTTATGGTGGCCAAAAGTGGTACAAAAGGAGGTGGTGATGGACGGAGCATCTGAATCAATCAAACACTTACACCCAGTCAAAAGATCTGGGTTTAATCCATCACCGTTCTTCAGCCCACTCTGCCACCCCAGTTCAGACATGGCTATATGCAAATCAGTCTGACCCTGTGCCTCATGGGAACAGTCCAGCCCGAACTGCCAAGCCATATCTTCCCTGGACCGGAAACAAGCTTCTGAGGACCGGTTTCTGGCATTCCAGCCGTTTTCAGCCGGGCTTGCTTGAATCCAGTGGCAAAGTGAGCAAGGGACTCACGTCTGAGCATACCCTGCCACACTTATGGCGGCCAAAAGTGGTACAAAAGGAGGTGGTGATGGACGGAGCATCTGAATCAATCATACACTCACACCCAGTCAAAAGATCTGGGTTTAATCCATCACCGTTCTTTAGCCAACTCTGCCATCCCAGTTCAGACATGGCTATATGCAAATCAGTCTGACCCTGTGCCTCATGGGAACAGTCCAGCCCGAACTGCCAAGCCATGTCTTCCCTGGACCGGAAACAAGCTTCCGAGGACCGGTTTCTGGCATTCCAGCCGTCTTCAGCCCGGCTTGCTTGAATCCAGTGGCAAAGTGAGCAAGGGACTCACGTCTGAGCATACCCTGCCACACTTATGGCAGCCAAAAAAGTGGCACAAAAGGAGGTGGTGATGGACGGAGCATCTGAATCAATCAAACACTCACACCCAGTCAAAAGATCTGGGTTTAATCCATCACCGTTCTTTAGCCCACTCTGCCACCCCAGTTCAGACATGGCTATATGCAAATCAGTCTGACCCTGTGCCTCATGGGAACAGTCCAGCCCGAACTGCAAAGCCATGTCTTCCCTGGACCGGAAACAAGCTTCCAAGGACCGGTTTCTGGCATTCCAGCCGTCTTCAGCCCAGCTTGCTTTAATCCAGTGGCAAAGTGAGCAAGGGACTCACGTCTGAGCATACCCTGCCACACTTATGCCAGCCAAAAGTGGTACAAAAGGAGGTGGTAATGGACGGCGCATCTGAATCAATCAAACACTCACACCCAGTCAAAAGATCTGGGTTCAATCCATCACCGTTCTTTAGCCCACTCTGCCACCCCAGTTCAGACATGGCTATATGCAAATCAGTCTGACCCTGTGCCTCATGGGAACAGTCCAGCCCGAACTGCCAAGCCATGTCTTCTCTGGAGCGGAAACAAGCTTCTGAATACCGGTTTCTGGCATTCCAGCCGTCTTCAGCCTGGCTTGCTTGAATCCAGTGGCAAAGTGAGCAAGGGACTCACGTCTGAGCATACCCTGCCACACTTATGGTGGCCAAAAGTGTTACAAAAGGAGGTGGTGATGGACGGAGCATCTGAACCAATCAAACACTCACACCCAGTCAAAAGATCTGTGTTTAATCCATCACCGTTCTTTAGCCCACTCTGCCATCCCAGTTCAGACATGGCTATATGCAAATCAGTCTGAACTTGTGCCTCATGGGAACAGTCCAGCCCGAACTGCCAAGCCATGTCTTTCCTGGACCGGAAACAAGCTTCCGAGGACCGGTTTCTGGCATTCCAGCCGTCTTCAGCCCGGCTTGCTTGAAAGCAGTGGCAAAGTGAGCAAGGGACTCATGTCTGAGCATACCCTGCAACACTTATGGCAGCCAAAAGTGGTACAAAAGGAGGTGGTAATGGACGGAGCATCTGAATCAAACACTCACACCCAGTCAAATGATCTGGGTTTAATCCATCACCGTTCTTTAGCCCACTCTGCCACCCCAGTTCAGACATGGCTATATGCAAATCAGTCTGACCTTGTGCCTCATGGGAACAGTCCAGCCCGAACTGCCAAGCCTTGTCTTCCCTGGACCGGAAACAAGCTTCCGAGAACCGGTTTCTGGCATTCCAGCCGTCTTCAGCCCGGCTTGCTTTAATCCAGTGGCAAAGTGAGCAAGGGACTCACGTCTGACGATACCCTGCCACACTTATGGCAGCCAAAAGTGGTACAAAAGGAGGTGGTAATGGACGGAGCATCTGAATCAATCAAACACTCACACCCAGTCAAAAGATCTGGGTTCAATCCATCACCGTTCTTTATCCCACTCTGCCACCCCAGTTCAGACATGGCTATATGCAAATCAGTCTGACCCTGTGCCTCATGGGAACAGTCCAGCCCGAACTGCCAAGCCATGTGTTGCCTGGACCGGAAACAAGCTTCTGAGGACCGGTTTCTGGCATTCCAGCCGTATTCAGCCCAGCTTGCTTGAATCCAGTGGCAAAGTGAGCAAGGGACTCACGTCTTTGCATACCCTGCCACACTTATGGTGGCCAAAAGTGGTACAAAAGGAGGTGGTATGGACGGCGCATCTGAATCAATCAAAGACTCACACCCAGTCAAAACATCTGCGTTAAATCCATCACTGTTCTTTTGCCCACTCTGCCACCCCAGTTCAGACATGGCTATATGCAAATCAGTCCGACCCTGTGCCTCATGGGAACAGTCCAGCCGAACTGCCAAGCCATATCTTCCCTGGACCGGAAACAAGCTTCCGAGGACCGGTCTCTGGCATTCCAGCCGTCTTCAGCCCGGCTTGCTTGAATCCAGTGGCAAAGTGAGTAAGGGACTCACATCTGAGCATACCCTGCCACACTTATGGCAGCCAAAAGTGGTACAAAAGGAGGTGGTGATGGACGGAGCATCTGAATCAATCAAACACTCACACCCAGTCAAAAGATCTGGATTTAATCCATCAACGTTCTTTAGCCCACTCTGCCACCCCAGTTCAGACATGGCTATATGCAAATCAGTCTGACCCTGTGCCTCATGGGAACAGTCCAGCCCAAACTGCCAAGCGATGTCTTCCCTGGACCGGAAACAAGCTTCCGAGGACCGGTTTCTGGCATTCCAGCCGTCTTCAGCCCAGCTTGCTTGAATCCAGTGAGAAAGTGATTTAGGGACTCCCGTCTGAGCATACCCTGCCACACTTATGGTGGCCAAAAGTGGCACAAAAGGAGGTGGTGATGGACGGAGCATCTGAATCAATCAAACACTCACACCCAGTCAAAAGATCTGGGTTTAATCCATCACCGTTCTTTAGCCCACTATGCCACCCTAGTTCAGACATGGCTATATGCAAATCAGTCTGACCCTGTGCCTCATGGGAACAGTCCAGCCCGAACTGCCAAGCCATGTCTTCCCTGGACCGGAAACAAGCTTCAAAGGACCGGTTTCTGGCATTCCAGCCGTCTTCAGCCCGGCTTGCTTGAATCCAGTGGCAAAGTGAGCAAGGGACTCACGTCTGAGCATACCCTGCCACACTTATGGCAGCCAAAAGTGGCACAAAAGGAGGTGGTGATGGACGGAGCATCTGAATCAATCAAACACTCACACCCAGTCAAAAGATCTGGGTTTAATCCATCACCGTTCTTTAGCCCACTCTGCCACCCCAGTTCAGACATGGCTATATGCAAATCAGTCTGACCCTGTGCCTCATGGGAACAGTCCAGCCCTAACTGCCAAGCCATGTCTTCCCTGGACCGGAAACAAGCTTCCAAGGACCGGTTTCTGGCATTCCTGCCGTCTTCAGCCCGGCTTGCTTGAATCCAGTGGCAAAGTGAGCAAGGGACTCACGTCTGAGCATACCCTGCCACACTTATGGCGGCCAAAAGTGGTACAAAAGGAGGTGGTGATGGACGGAGCATCTGAATCAATCAAACACTCACACCCAGTCAAAAGATCTGGGTTTAATCCATCACCGTTCTTTAGCCCACTCTGCCACCCCAGTTCAGACATGGCTATATGCAAATAAGTCTGACCCTGTGCCTCATGGGAACAGTCCAGCCCGAACCGCCAAGCCATGTCTTCCCTGGACCGGAAACAAGCTTGCAATTTTCACCCCGAGTGGGCTGGGTATGCTCAGACGTGAGTCCCAGGCTCTCCACATCACTGGAGTTAAGCTATCCAGTCTGAAGAAGGCTGATAGCCAGAAACTGGTCCTTGTATGCTTGATTCCGGTCTAGGAAAGACATGGCTTGGTAGTTCGGGCTGGACTGTTCCCATGAGGCACAGGGTCAAGGCTGATTTGCATATAGCCAGTGTCTGACCTAGGGTGGTGTGGAGTGCAAAAAAACGATGGATTTAGGCCCAGATCTTTGCACTGTGGTGAATGTAAGACATTGTTCTGCATTCTGTCCATCAACTGTGTTTTTTGCAATTTTCACCCCGATTGGGCTGGGTATGCTCAGACGTGAGTCCCAGGCTCTCCACATCACTGGAGTCAACCTATCCAGGCTGAAGAAGGCTGATAGCCAGAAACCGGTCCTTGGATGCTTGATTCCTGTCCAGGACAGACATGGCTTGGTAGTTCGGGCTGGACTGTTCCCATGAGGCACAGGGTCAAGGCTGATTTGCATATAGCCAGTGTCTGACCCAGGGTGGTGTGGAGTGCAAAAAAACGATGAATGTAGGCCCAGATCTTGGTACTGGGGTGAATGTAAGACATTGTTCTGCATTCTGTCCATCAACTGTGTTTTTTTCAATTTTCACCCCGAGTGGGCTGGGTATGCTCAGACGTGAGTCCCAGGCTCTCCACATCACTGGAGTCAAGCTATCCAGGCTGAAGAAGGCTGATAGCCAGAAACCGGTCCTTGGATGCTTGATTCCGGTCTAGGATAGACATGGCTTGGTAGTTCGAGCTGGACTGTTCCCATGAGGGACAGGGTCAAGGCTGATTTGCATATAGCCAGTGTCTGACCTAGGGTGGTGTGGAGTGCAAAAAAACGATGGATTTAGGCCCAGATCTTTGTACTGGGGTGAATGTAAGACATTGTTCTGCATTCTGTCCATCAACTGTGTTTTTTGCAATGTCCAGTAATTACAGCGCATCCATGCTGTTGCAAGAAGGGCGTAGTGAGAAGTGTTTCAACACTGTCTTGTCACAGCTCAGCAACATTTTTCAGAATTTCAAGGAGCCCCTTGAAAATATGGAGTAGTAGTGTTTGTGTGCCTTTTTGCACGGAAATGCCTACTTTGCATGTAATTAGCAATAAATATTACTAACATGCTTTGAGATTAAAAAATGGGCCCCTATCGCCATAAAACTGGCGCTAAGGCCTGTTAGCTGCAGATTGCTAATTCAGTGATATAAATATTGCTGCTTTACCAGCAGCAAAGTGCTGCTAAAGCGGCGATAAGCCATTGAAAATATGCCCTACAATGTTTTGTTGCATACCATGAATCCCACCTATTGATGTTGACCTCTTTTGGCCCATCCTTATCCCCTAAATGATTGCCAAATTGCTAGAAAAAATAGTATTCAGCCAACTCCAATTCCCTTTAGATGGCCAAAACTGTCTATATGCTTTGCAGTATGGTGTTAGACCTGGCCACAACACAAACCGCTTTACTAAACTTGTGGAAAACAGCCCCAAGAAAAACTGATGAAAGGACAGAATAGTATTAGTAATGCTGGACCTGAGTGCCAATTTCAATATAATCTATCCTTTTGGAAAATTTGTTGACATAGGTGCATGACACATGCAGAGGCAAAATGCAACAAGAATATAGAATTTTCTACCTCCAACCCAGTGCATCACCACCTCGCTAGCTATATTCAGGAATGTGCTCAAACGTGTCTTCCAAGCACCCCTCTTGTTTGGCTTCAGATAAATCGGTTTCTCAGATTTTGTCGTCCTCTTTACTTCTACTTCTTGACATATTCTCCAAATGTTTCTTCGCCCTCACAGCTACAATCTTCCCAACTCCTTTTTAGGTCTCGTGGCGTTGAACAGCGCGTAAGCGCTGTGTCCGCCAGAGATCTATTGTCGCTGGGTCTGCTTCCCAGGAGACAGCACCTGGCCGCGCGCATTGCCTCTTCAAGGAGGCGATTTGAGCGGGCCACGCGCTCGCGAACGCGCTCAGCTGCTGTCTCCTGGGAAGCTCCAACACCACACACAAAAATGCGCATAAACAGAGACACACACACACACGAGCGCCCATGCACGCACGCACCCACACATACAGAGAACCCACCCCCGCCGTCGCATACACACACGCCACACACAAGCGCGCACACACACACACACACAAGTGCACCGAGCGCCCGCCCACTTACCGCCACTCCGGACTTTAGCCGCCACCGCGGGGCTCTCTCTAGGGCATGGGAGCCCCGCGTCAACAGCATTGCTTCTCTCTGTGGGCGCGTGCGCGGGCTTCCGAAGCCGGAAGTCCCGCCTCACGGAAAGTTTCGTTTTCGCTAACGTTTTGTGCAATTCCGTCCACGCCTGTTCGTGAAAACGTGCGGTACCCTGGTGTCAGCAGGGGGAGGGCCGAGCAGGGAGGCCGCGGCTGCACCTAGGTGTCTGCTGTACCAGTCGGAGGAGGCACGAAGCGCCGGAAGTGCACGGGCCACGCGCTCCTTTTATTTTACTTCACTTTCCAGACTTATTTCGATGGGTTCAAAAGGAATAGAAGCGGACGGCGTGTGGACTCGTGTAAAGAGGTAAGCAACAGATGGTAGCGTTGTGGGGGGTTAGGGTGGTCGCGCGGTGGCAGGTAAACGAGCAAAGCTGTAAAGCGCTGCTGCAGAAGTGCAGAGTACTCACAGCCGATGGGCACTTCGACCATTCCCATTGTGCGGCATCTGGGGCCACTTACTAACATCGCGCCGTGAAGCTTATCTTCTAGGCGTGTCGCGCCCGTTCTGTACCATGTGAAGGACACAGCAATTGTGTGCAGGCGTCTTGCGCGCCCAAATTAATGTTTTATTTCCCCTTCTGTTTAACACCCGCAGTAAAATACCTCGGTGAAGTGTGCATTAGAGCATATTTACAATCAGGGTAAGATTGCTGCCAAGACCATAGGCAATTGTAGGCAGTGTGAGTTGCTCAGGAGGCCCCCGGGCATAAGTAGGACTGCGTACTCGGAGGGGTCCCTACACAAAGTAGCTCTGCACAAAACTTTCGGGGATAATTTCTATAGGTCTTAACAAAACGTGTCAAATCATTGTTCGCTATTTTGCTGCTTGTGCACTACGGAATGGGACAAACAGATTGTGCCCCACGTGTGAAAATGTCCTTTTGTGTCTACTTCTTAGAATGCCAACATCAGAGATAGTGTGAAAGAAGTTTGCTCCATATACTGTATTCGTGAGAATTTTCAGTATTCCACAAGCCAGTGGACTGTCACGCTTTTTGTACCAGTCCAAAGTTTCTGGGATGGGACCCAGGTTGACCGTGCTGCAAATCACGTAGCTGAATGTGTAAGACTGAGTTACAGAGTCCTGACCCCCCACTTCAGCCAAGGGTAGCAGTGCAGAGAGGCCATCGCTTCTCTAGCCTCCTGCCCATGCACTCACCCCAGAGTTTATTCAGAAGGCACCTCCCTCAGAGTGCCAGACTCGGAGTCAGTTATTGCCAGTTGCATTTATTAAATCACATGCAGTTCACTATCATGTGGTGCAAAATCGTGTTAGCTGCACCTTTGACAAATCTGTAAGAGTGTTTTATGTGCCTCTCTGTCTGTGTGTCTGTGTCTGAGTGTATCTGTTTGTGCATCTCAGTTTCTGTTTGTGTTTCTGTCTCTGTGTATGCATGTCTGTGTCTGCAACTCTGTCTCTGTGTGTCTGTTTCTGTGTGTGTGTTTTTGCCTGTATGTGCAACTTTGTCTTGGTGTTGGATCTCTGTCTAAGTGTGTGTTTCTGTCTTTTTGTGTGTATGTCTTTGTCTTAGTGACTGAAAACCTGTTTTTGTGTGTACATCTATTTTTGTTCCCACTTAAAGCCCTGCCTCACCCTGCATCTCTGACTGCCCATAGTAATCTTGGCCTTCTAATTCACAAGCAGGTCAGGATGCAGAGAGGGGCCACTCGGCATCTGATGAGACCGTCCCTCACATGACCCCCCCAGGTTCGTGGGTTTACTCTCTCAGCTGCATTGCATGTATGAGAGAGGGGTCCGTTAATGAAAAGAGGAGTCTGTTCTATTTTACCTTCCAGCTGAGTCGCTTCTAGGTTCTATAACGGCCACGTCAGAGGGTGCTGGTGTTAAGGTACAAGCAAGGGCAAGTTTCTAGCAGTGCCTGTCTGTGTGCCAGAAAGGTGTTCAGAATACACAGCCATCCAATGTTTGGGCTCTCCACAGTGCAAACAGACAACCACTAGGAGCCCAGGCTGGTTTTCGGTGTATGTCATTTGTGTTATTATATCTGGATGCAATAACAGAAACTCGGGTGAATCATACCACCACTTAGACGCTACACTATAGGAATCCCTGAAATGTGCTTTACGTTTTTAAGCCACGCCTATAAGTACATAAAGCAATCCCCCTTTAGAGACACTCCCGCACAATGTTTTCATCCCATCTAAAGCCCTGATGAGTAACCGTGTGGTACTCGAGGTGACTTTGGATTAGGACAGCTTGTTCCTGGCTGCCTTTTCCAGCTTCAGGGTTTGCTTGGATACCACGATTATGAACGATTCCCAATATTCACAGCCAATGCAAAGCCAGGGGATGGGATGGATGGGGTGGGTGTTTCCAAGACTGGAAGGCAGCTGTTCCTTGCCAGGGAATCTCGTATCCAGATCAATGTGACTCTTTAATGACTGGTACTGGTGCCTGGTAGGGCGCGGGTCACACCCCACAGCCTGTGCTTCCTGCGATACCCCAGCACATCCCTGGAGGACCACAGTGACGTCACAAGACACTGCCGGCGTATGGCACCCGCCTGGGCCCAAACAGCAGTCGAAATAGTAAACGCAAACATAGGTAGGAGGGAGGGCTGAGTCCCTGGTTGGGATTCGCTTGCCGTCTAACAATATTGTTTCAGTCGTACCCAAGGGGTGAGTTATGTTTACATTTAGCCACATTCACAGTCCAGACAATTTGCACCATTGTGATAACATTCTCTGACATCTGGAATACACCCTTGAGTGTTACTTAAGGATGCAAGAGTGTTGTTTGAAAGGCACAGGCCTCAAAATCTGAGGCTCTTCAACTAACATTTATCGAATAATCTTAAAGTATGGGGCCCTGTCTTTGGATAGGGACAGACCCATATAGTCTGGGATCAAGTATGTCTTGAAATACTATATACATTTTGGGCCTCTCAAATAAATTTTGTGAACAGAAAGTCTTCACTAAGGTTTTTGCCGTGATCTAACTCATAAGCTCTGTGTCATGAACTGGCTCTGTCTGTCTGTGTGTGTATGGCTCTGTCTGCGTGGCTCTGTGTGGGTAGCTTTTTTGTAGGTGGCTCTATGTGTGGGTGGCTCTTTGTGTGTGTAGGTGGCTCTGTGTGTGTGTAGGTGGCTCTCTGAGTGTGTAGGTGGCTCTGTGTGTGTGGGTGGCTCTATGTGAATGGCTCTGTGTGGGTGGCTCTGTATGTGTGTGTGTGGGTGGCTTTGTTTGTGTGGCTCTGTATAGGTGCAAATGCAACAGGTCTCGCATTTGCGAGCGATTTAGCTATTGACATTGTAAATGACAATGCCATTTATTTATGTTTTAAAAACCACAAACAAAAAAATCAAAATTTATGAGCAATGCCAATAGCTCTAACTTTAACAATGCCGAGACCATTGCATTGTAGATGCTTGTATTTCCTTCTATACTCGCAGTATGTGCTCTCTCTTCCCACTTTGGTTTAAGCAAGTTTCCCGCAGCCATTCCCTAGTCTGCCCGACCCCTCCCTCACTCCTTACACCCTTCCTGCACAGGTCCCGCGGGCGCCTTCAAGGTAGGGGCTTCACATCAACATTTATATTTTTAAAAAGCTGCAAGTGTACAATCATTTCTAGTAAATGGCTAAATAGCCATTCTCTAGTCTGCCCGACCCCTCCCTCACTCCTTACACCCTTCCTGCACAGGTCCCGCAGGCGCCTTCAAGGTAGGGGCTTCACATCGGCATTTATATTTTTAAAAAGCTGCATGTGTAAAATCATTTCTAGTAAATGGCTGAATACTTGCCCACAGACCAATTGGTAGGAGTACTACAGATATTGTGAAAAACAATATCCAAAGCAATACCAAAAGCTCTAACTTAAATACTGCGAGACCTATTGCATTGCAAATGCATGTTGAAGAAGTACCTTCTATTATTTATCAAACCTTGACTTATGATGGAGACCTTAACAGTTATTCTTTGTTACTGGCATCTGCTATTTGTACTTCTCCAGTTTTATGTGATTCTCTTCTGATAACAGATTGCAGTGCATATGCTGTTTTATTGTTATCATTATGATTGTTTATCTATATCATGCAATTGTTGTCCTTTATATTGTAAGCTGTTCTATCATCCTTGGGCCATGTTCGTCCAATATAAAACTACCAAAATAAATACATTCATAGATCACACACAACAAGGCTTTTTTAACCACCCCATGCAGAAGCACAGCTGAGACAGGAGCGTCTGGTCAGCAAGTGGCGGACGAGGTCGTAGTTGTGCTCAGGGATGATTCAGTGAATATGCCCTTGATTAGTTTGGTACTGTGGTGGTGGTGGCAAGGTGTCTGGCTACAATCTGCGGCACTGGAGTGGCAATGGCTCTGAACCCTCTTTTAGTTAGTTATCAAAGTCACTGATGTTGGTCTGTCTTGTCCTCATGCATCTGCATGTGTTTGCTCTAAGAAATTATCCTGTTAGGGTCACACAGAGAGTAAGCAACGGTTCACAGCAACCTGGTCTTTGGGTCCCCAAGAATGTAACCAAGAAATTCTTAAAGGTATGTTTATCTCACTAATTAATAGAATAGTCGAGGTGTAGACTTACTTCTCCAATGCGTTAGACGGGTACAAAGACTCAAATTGTGTTATAGTAAATTAATAAACTTAAGGCCCAAACCAAGCTCCGACAAATAAAAAGAAAATTATCATCAACTAAACCACAAAAATGTGTAGAAAAATGATAAAGATGAAGTAGAGAAAATTAACGTCAACCTTACAAATAGTCAGTGGGAACAGAAGATAAGATATGCTCATATCGATCTCGAATCAATGGAAGAGAATTGACTAATTACCTGTCCTAATTTAAAATGTGGGATGTGGAAACAACATTTTCCTCCGTGGCAAAAATTCTGTCTTTGCCAAGGAGGAGGAGAAAAAAACACTATATTCATCATTCTTGGCCAGGGCAGTAAAGTTGAAGCACCAATCTAGCTGTAGCTGCCATGGAAAGAATCTTGTTTGGTTTGGGAAATAGGCCAATGTCAGGTCAGATGATAGAATGTATAACGCTGAATGTGGGCACTGAAAATAAACCCACCTATTAAATCTCCATAATGTATGTTGGGGTGTATTTCTCAGCATGGCAGGGAGATTTTTCTCACCCTACATGACAGTACTCACCCTTTAAATAGCATACTTTCTAAGAGCTAACTTCATCAGACTTGGTTGCAGATCATCCACCATAGACAGTGTGTCCAAGCCACCATTTCTGGCGTAATTTATACCTCACAATTATGGGACAGATAGATAATCCAAAAAGAGATTCTGTCAACAAGGCAGCTACCATCTTCATATCCTTTGTAGGATAGATATGCTCCATGAGATGTGACAGGAAAAACAGCAGTTTCACTCCTCTAAATCAGAGTATAAATATCTGAAGGGGACCTTGCAGGTGGAATTTGGCAAAAAAGAATATTATTAGTGAATCAGAAAACAGTGGTCAGTTAGGATTGGTGAAAAAAGCTGATAGAGCTCTAATGATAGGTAGCAACTTATAACCCTCATTTTGGAGCTAAACCTTTACCAGCAAAAAGGATCCTAAGACATCATCTGATATGTGCTCCACAGGTTAGATATGTTGCCTGGACCCTCACAGGGAAGATGAAAATTAAAATTGAAAAGTCTTCAGGTGGGAGAATATGTTAATTCAAGTCCATGATGCATGCTTGGTGGTTTTGTCATTGTTGGTTCACTATTTGTGGATTTTACCAAGCCAACCTCAAGTATGGTTTCACAATCAAAAATGCAATGTGCAAGAGCTTTGTGGTGGAGAGGTTTGCAATATTTGAAAACCCCTCGGCTGGAGCACAATGTTGGAGCAAGCTAACAAAGCTGTGCTTTCTTTGGTTATTTGTTCACAGTTCCCCTTGGCCTTCTGATGGAAGATGAAACTGTCAAAAGTTTCTTTCAAGATTTTCCTTCCAGACCTACATTTTGACATTTTGGGGACAGACATACATTTTCAGACACATCTTTACATGGTCTTTTCTACCAATGAGAAAAGGGAGAACGGAGAGCTTTAGAAGTGTTTACTGAAGACTAGGACTTCTCTGTTCTGCTTGAATCTCACAGGTACCAAAGTAGAGAGACTTCGAGGCCAGTGGGTCATTCTGAGTAGTCAGGAAGGCAACACAGAAGTCAGAGTGCCACACCTGTGCCATACTTGTTTCAGGTAATTTTTGGGAAGCATTCTACCTCTTCACTGAGCCTGAATACTGAGCTACACTCACCTTTTGGCCTAAGAAGCAGAAAACGGTATCTTTCAGTGGCTGAAGAAGCAGAAAGATGTAGACTTCAGCCTTCTGTCTATCAAGCCAAATAGGACCAAGTGGTGCCACCCCATGTAGCTGGATCCTTCCACTTTACCCCAATAATATAAGTCTGGGCCCTGCAGAGCTACAGGACAGCACAGTAAAGAGCCAACTTGTGCAATTGTTATTCCTGCATGAATCAAAACTAATTGCAAACAGTGTGGCCTCCAACATATGCCAATGTGATAAAAGCAAGTCCTTGTTTGAGCTACAAAGCCTTTGTCCATTCATCCATTGTCAGGAGGGAAAAAGGAAGTATGGCTTACCACTTATGACTTGGTAGGCGCAGGAGCATTACACACCAAATCTACTCATGGCAAGCCTATTTCAGAGAAGTAAGTGACAGCGGTGGTAATATAGCATCTGGTGTGATGTTTTGTGTATTTGGAGAATGCACTGTGCGATGGTACCTTGATAACGAACTACATTTCTCAGCAGTCAAAGAACTCTCATATTGTATTGATACAGTGGTGGGCAACATGGACTATGACAAATCACTCTCCTCATGTTTCACTACTACCTTGCTGTGTAATTGTGCTACAATGTTGCTACAGCCCGGGCCTTGCTACTTAGAGTTAGGATTTCCTTTTCCAAAAAACAGTTGCTTCCTTAAGAGTTTGTTGGTGAACATTTGGAAATATAAAGAAGTATTATGAACATGTTGCGAAAACAAACTTTTAACTATGTTGAACATTTGACTTTTAGCATTGCTAATGATTGTACAAATTGTTGTATTTAAATTTGGAGCTTGACCCTGAGATAGAACAGGAAGAATTCTTATATCAAGACGACCATGTTACACATGATTTGTATGTACGATTGATTATTCATAAGGTACTAAGAGTTGTTAGCAAGTGAAATATACACTGCTAAGGACATAAACCACAGAATATTATGTCTGTTAATGAATTTTCCAGTTGAACAAAAGTGAAGTAATACAAATCTTATTTTCAGCAAGGATGACATAGTTATGAAGCATTGTGCCAATACAGGATAAGTGTTGAGTAACACATATCAAGATACGGTAAACAGTCATAATATTGATTCCAAAATATAGAATGGACATAATATCGAAGTAAAAATATAGAATGGACAAAATATCGAATGGACACAATATAGTGGTTAAAAATATCGAATTTAAGGTAAGTAATATCGATTTTCAAAATATAGAAGTCAAAATATCGAAGTATACAATATAGGCATTAAATATATCGATTTTTTAATAATATCAATTTTTTTTAAAGTTTTTTGTATGTTAGTATATGTGTGAGAAGTGTATATTAATTTTTGTAATGTATGTTTAATGTATTTTAAGTAATGAATTTTATGTTATTTAATTTTTGCGTAATTTAATTCTGTAGCGGGTTGTGGGTTTATAGGGGAATAGGGTGGGAAGTAATTTAATTGTAATTAATTAAATATTTTTATTTATTTATTGGTATTCATTTTGAATTAATTGTTTTTTTTAATTGGTAATTAATTTTTATTAATTGCCAATTAATTTGTATTCATTGATTAATTGTTAATGATGTTAATTTTCTAAATTTATTTTCTGTAGTGGGTTGTGGGTTTATAGGGAAATAGGGTGGGAAGTAATTTAATTGTAATTAAGTAAATCATTTTTTTCATTTATTGGTATCGATTTTAAATGTATTGTTAATTAATTTTTAATTGGTAATTAATTTCTATTAATTGGCAATTCATTTTTATTAATTGGTAATTATTTTGTATTAATTAAATATTTGATAATTATGATAATTGTATTAATATATTTTCTGTAGTGGGATGTGGGTTTATAGGGGAATAGGGTGGGAAGTAATGTAATTGCAATGAATTACATATTAAAAATACTTTTTGTGTATTGATAATTAATTTACTGATAATTTTTAATTGGTATTAATTTTTATTATTAATTCGTTTTTGTTTTTGAAAATTAATTAGTTGTTAAATAATTATGAATAGGTTATTAATTTTTAATAACTAATATGTAGTTGTATTTCTAATTAATTATTACATAATATTAAATTGGTTATTAATTTCAATTAATGTTTTATTAGTATTTATATTTAATTTATTTTTAATAATATATTAAATCATCACTTTCCCTAATAAACTCACTGGAGTGGGAATAATAATTTTCACCCTCCCGCTATCCAACGCTTTCCCTACTGTTGCACTCTGGAGTGGGAATAGTATTTTTTACCCCTACGCTATCCAACGCTTTCCCTACTGTTGCACTCTCTGGAGTGGGAATAGTAATTTTTACCCCTACGCTATCCAAAGCTTTCCCTACTGTTGCACTTTCTGGAGTGGGAATAGTAATTTTCACACTCCCGCTATCCAACGCTTTCCCTACTGTTGCACTCTCTGGAGTGGGAATAGTATTTTTCACACTCCCGCTATCCAACGCTTTCCCTACTGTTGCACTCTCTGGAGTGGGAATAGTATTTTTTACCCCTACGCTATCCAGCGCTTTCCCTACTGTTGCACTCTCTGGAGTGGGAATAGTCATTTTTACCCCTACGCTATCCAATGCTTTCCCTACTGTTGTACTCTCTGGAGTGGGAATAGTATTTTTCACACTCCCGCTATCCAACGCTTTCCCTACAGTTGCACTCTCTGGAGTGGGAATAGTATTTTTTACCCCTACGCTATCCAGCGCTCTCCCTACTGTTGCACTCTCTGGAGTGGGAATAGTCATTTTTACCCCTACGCTATCCAATGCTTTCCCTACTGTTGTACTCTCTGGAGTGGAAATAGTAATTTTTACCCTTCCAATATCCAGCGCTTTCCCTACTGTTGCACTCTCTGGAGTGGGAATAGTAATTCTTACCCCTACGCTATCCAACGCTTTCCCTACTGTTGCACGCTCTGGAGTTGGAATAGTAATTTTTACCCTCCCGCTATCCAACGCTTTCCCTACTGTTGCACTCTCTGGAGTGGAAATAGTAATTTTTACCCTAATGCTATCCAATGCTTTCCCTACTGTTGCACTCTCTGGAGTGGGAATAGTAATTTTTACCCCTACGCTATCCAACGCTTTCCCTACTGTTGCACTCTCTGGAGTGGGAATAGTATTTTTTACCCCTACGCTATCCAACGCTTTCCCTACTGATGCACTCACTGGAGTGGGAATAGTATTTTTTACCCTCCCGCTATCCAACGCTTTCCCTACTGTTGCATTCTCTGGAGTGGGAATAGTAATTTTTACCCTTACGCTATCCAACGCTTTCCCTACGGTTGCACTCACTGGAGTGGGAATAGTATTTTTTACCCCTACGCTATTCAACGCTTTCCCTACTGTTGCACTCTCTGGAGTGGGATTAGTATTTTTTACCCCTACGCTATCCAACGCTTTTCCTACTGTTGCACTCACTGGAGTGGGAATAGTATTTTTTACCCCTACGCTATCCAACGCTTTCCCTACTGGTGCACTCACTGGAGTGGTAATATTAAATGTTACCCTCCTGCTATCCTACGGTAAAATATTGTACATTTTTTATTAATAACTTAAATTCATTATATCTTAATTTTAAGGTTATTTGAGTATTTTAAGTATGTTTTAGTGAAATATATTTATTATTTCATTAATTTTAAATTACTTTTAAGACATTTAAAAAAATTCAATATTTTGACTGACTATATTTTTTTACAGACTATATTTTGGATTCGATATTTTTGTACCTGTTTGTAGATAGGAATTCGATATTTTGGCATTCTATATTTTGATGACTATATTTTGGTAAGTCTATATTTTGTCATTCTATATTATGTCAGTGATCCATCAAGATACTTGTCTCTAGTTATACTTCATTCAGGAATATCAAGTTTCGTACCAGAACACAGAAAATTGGTTAAAGAGAGATATTGTTAAGGTATTCCATTTGCACTGTTATACAGAGATGCAAGACTTGCATGGCAGGTTCTAATATGTCTCCAGTTACCCGTAGACACCCACTTCGACCTGCAGATGTCAGTGCCTTGTTTGTATGTGGCCATTGGTGGAAGCGGTGAAAGACAGAACAGTTTATCAGTCTTGTTGGACATAGAGTACAATGTTAGTGTTTTCAGACATCCATATCCAAGAAGGTAACTCCTTCCAGGAGCTCTTTCACATATATAGAAAAAGCGTTTGTCCCTGTCCCATCAAGTGGCTGCTCACACAACCCAAAATAGTATTACAATGAAACTCAGAATGAGACTGTATGCATCCCCCTTTCCAACATCATTTACTAGGTCCCTGTCTCTCTTCCCTAATGGTGGATTTCTCCTTTCCTCAATAATATCGCATTGTATGGTAACTAAGCAGGGACATTACTCCCATGGTTGCCCATGGCTAAGTCAACCTGAACTCATTTTAGTGTATTTATAGTTGTGTACACACATGCACACAATAGTAATCTTACTCCTTAAGTTCTCTGGTATGGTGTCTATTTTGCTGAATTTCTCTTAGGTTTATTGTGTATATGCACTATTATACACTCAAATAATATACAGCACTAACTAATTTTTTCATATATTAGAATGTATTAAACCATATAATTAAAAATACAACCTTATGCTAGCTATAGTAAATATGCTGTTACTTACTTGCATGCTAAAATTTTAAATAATTAAATAAGCTTAAATTACAAACTCATGTATTAAACAAATATGGAAATAAAAGTTACGCCATTGTTCATTTTAGTCAAGAATGCATTAATTCAATTCCTGTGTTGGAATAACAAATGCTCTGCGGGCTGTCTTGCTCAGTCGCTTGAAAATACGGTTGATTTCCTCCTGTTACCATGCCCTCACGAATAAATCCAGTTTACATTAATCCTTTCAGCTGTGCTGTGACTGTATTAATCTTTTCATGTATATATTGTGCCGGCTGGAAAGGAGGAATACAATGAATTGTACTTATTTAAGCTTCAAGGCATTACTGTACCTTTCTAAAAATGAATCAAATGTGCTGTTCAGTTAAACCAATCTTTTGGTGACAACACAGCCACATTTTTGTTTGCAAGGGTCAGCTACAGATTTCTTTCTATTCTGATGTTACACATTTCAAAAGAGCAACAAGTCATTCTTAATTTCTCAAATGAATATATATTTGTCAGTATGTTAACTTAAATGTTTTATACTGTGAATGAATGATGAAAATACATTTCTTGTTTACGTTCCATTAAAATGATATACAACAATTTAAACTGCTTAAGAACATTTCCTACTAACTAATAATTTATCATACAAAATACACATAGTTAAAAGGTGCAAACTAAGACATTAATTAATCCCTGCCACCATCGACAGTTTGAAAGCTTTTTTCCACACTTTATAAGCCAGACATGAAAATGTTACCAATTGTGCCACAAATTTTAGTGTATTGCCTTTAGAGCAAAGTGACAGTGCATTTGAGATTGTTCTGATACCTTCCGCCTTAAAGATGGGGAATTTTCATTAAAACCACATACAATCATTTACATATCTTAAGAACATTACCTGCTCAGTAATCATTTATCATAAAAAATACAGACATTGGGATTTGGCCAGAACTCATTTGGTGTTTCTTGGCTGACTCCTACAACTTGTTCACTCCTTGTGCCATCACACGATGTTTATTTCCAATGCTTTTTCCCCCTTGATGAACCTCGTGAATGCAAAGGCGCTGAGATTCAGTGACCTGTAGTTCCCCTTCAGGATAAGTTCGGCAATGGCTCTGCCCACTGCTGGAGACTGCTGCAGGCCGTGTCCACTGAACCCTGTGGCAAGGTAGATATTATTCACCAACGGGTGCACCCCAAGGATGGCGTTCTTGTCATGAGTATTGTAATCGTAGTAACCAGCCCAAGCACACTTCACCTTCAGAGACTGAAAGACAGGGACCCGCTGGGCCAATTTTGGCCACACCTTCTCATAGAAAAAAGAATCATCTACTTCCAGATTGCTGATGTCTGGTTCCCCATTCTCTTCTGGTGAAATTCCACCTATATAGTTGACAGCCATGCCATGCCGTCTAAAGTAGGCGCCAGAGGTGTCAATCAGATGCGGACATTCCATACCCGGTCCATCAGGGCAATGGAATACATAGGCATACCTCTTCCTCGGCTCGACTGGCAGCTTCACACCACTAATCGAGTTAGGAGGTCCTACCCCAATATGGGCCATCTGAGCCACTGTGGCAGACCAGGCGCCGGCAGCATTGAGAACTATGGCACACTCCACGGGCTGGCTCTCCAAGCTGTTGGGCATCTACACTTGAACCTCAGTAATCCGGCCAAACGTCAGCTCCTCGCGATCTTTTGTGAGCATTTATCGGTTGGCAATTCCAAAACTGGTCACCTCTTATTGGCACTGCCACATGCCCATGGATAGGGCTTTTTGGCGGATGGCGTTGAGAAGAGTCCATGGATGGAACCAACCCTCATTCTCAAGACCGTATGAAGCAAGGGCAATGCCTTCGGAGTTGATCCAGGGGAATTTCTTCTTCAGCTCTTCTGGGTGCAGTAAGGCCACCTTGGCACCCTCACCCCTCTGAATCTGCACGTTCTTCTCCAGCTTAAGGGAAGTTTCTTCACTTGCTAGGGAGAGATAGCCCGACGGATTAAACTGGATATCAATTGGATCTTCATTCAAAACACCAAGATGCTCATTGATATTTCGCAGAACAGGGACATCTGTATGTTTTCGGGCATTGAGAACTGCTGCTGAAGCCCTCCCACCGACAGGACAGTGGCGGCTCTGGGGTATGTGGGGTCTTTCTCCACCACCAGTACTTTAACACCCTCGCAAACCATCTCCATTTTCTTCAGCCAGTAGGCAATGGACCACCCAAACACACCACCAGCCGAGAACCACCAAATGAGATCTGGCCAAATCCTGATTCATCTGATAACCGATGTTTACCAGCTGGCTAGCTGCCCTTCATGGTACACTGATGGAATGTGAAGTGTACTATAGCCTAGTTTTCGACTACAAGCCAATCAAAAACAAAATAGCATGTACATTCAAGTTATTACTGGGAATTAATTTTGAATATTGCAATACCACAGAGGTATAAGAATTTATGACGGAGAGATTACTTCTGTAAGTCCAGATTGGCTTGATTTGATGAATTATTTTAATCATGAGTTTAAAATGATATAAACCACAATTAGATTGCAGTAAGGTGAATTTATATGAAGTGACATGATGCACCGATTTTGCATTATTTGATAATGAGACTGTTATAATGATGTTTTTGTAGTGTGATCATTTTGTAAATCTTGTTCCACTAAGACAAGCAACAATGTAGATTGTAAGTGACACAAGTCTCTTATTAGGAAACCATTAGAGATCTGCATCAACAGCGTAATATGGCAGAAGACCAGATGGACGGCCATGTTAGGAATCGGACAGCCCCATTCCATCATATACATTTCTCCTGCAGCACCATGTCCCATGCACAATATATTGACCGCTTCTTGTTTAAAACATATTTGGACTTCGTATGAAATCTTTAAAAAATTGAATACTGAAAAAAGGGGAAAAAATACAGACATTAGTTAGAAGGTGCCAACTAGTAAATAACTTAATGTGCATTTATTAAAGCGCACGTTCACCCAAGGGTAACTTGGCACTGAACAACAGACGCTTAGTGTTGCCCAACTAATTGGTACTCATTTGATCAGGAAGATGAGTAGACCATTTGGGATTTGAACCTGTGACTATGAGGTTTAACACTGACCTCTACAGTGGACACATTAGTCCACTAAGCCATCAGACCTGGCATTAATCCCTGCCATCAACAACAGTCTGAGAGGTTTTTTCACACCTTATAAGTCAGATATAACATTTCTACCAATAGTGCCACACATTTTGGTGTATTGCCTTGAAAGCAAAGTAACAGTGCATCTGATATTGTTCTTATACCTTCCACCTTGAAGGTGGGTTTGAGATATTTTTTCAGAGCCTCTAGCCATGATTGACATAGACATATAACACGTTCGATATATTTATAGGCTGAATTACACATCCTGCATAGGGTATAAATGTGTCCATTTAAAGGCCAAGACCATCAACGTACTTAAAAAGAAGATACAGAAACGTAAAATGCATAAAAGCCTTTTTCTCCCAGGCTTGCATATTAAAATCAACGTAGCCTTGACTTTAAAAAGTATAGGTTTTATACTGTGCATCTCTGTAAAAAAAATGGAGACGAAATATGACTTTCCTGGATGTGCAAGACGTGTATATAACAACATTAAAACTAGAGGGAATGTCGGACAAAGCACTCAGGAACTCCACACAGTAAGACTGAAGATCAGTAAGTTCCTCACCCACAATTGTGGTTATAGATACTGACTTCAAATGCGCACATATGGGATATACATACAAAGGCTGGGTCTGTGGAGCTGATACCTGTGGTGATGTTATAAAAGTAACATAAAGAGAATACTGACAGTGAACAGGAAACACCATCTAGGTTGTCAGCTGTGCCCACAAATCTTGGCGATCCAACAGTAACACTCAAGGTGCTAAATTCAAGGGTAGAGAACTAAAACGCACATCCACGAGTGACAAGGAGCTAGCGAAGATGAATGCCTAACAGGAAAGAAGAGAAAACGAAGTGCACACTTGGCAGAAAGCAAGAAACAAACTACACGGGGAAAATCAAAGGTAAGACAGCAAGAATAGGAAGGTATCAAACTAGAAACTGGAACTAAGGTGAATGGAAAGAAAGGCAGGAATTGGGAAAGAGGTAACTATAGAAAAAGTGAAAGTTCAAGGAACAAGGGTGTGCTAAATAGTGCTGACTCAGGAATCAAGGTAGCACAGTAGACCCCCTGGGATGTTGTGGCATTGATTGGCAAATTATGCGGCACCAAATGTAGACATTTTGCACGTACTATTGTGGGTTTTGCATCAATTTGTTGTCCCATATCTAGTTGTCTTGACTCTCAAAAGCACTGACTATCCAACTAATCCACTTAATACCTTTAATCCTGCTCTTCTCATTCAGAAATGAGCAGGAAAGCAGACTTGAAAACCAACGTGTGCTGAAGTGGCCAGTGAGAAATCGGTGATGTTCAAGACATAGGACAATAGGAAACCTTCTCATTGTCACCCTTGCCTTTCCATTTTGAATAAGCTTACACACTTGAATTATGAGTTAGTGACTGCCCAGACGTCCACTGACCTTCATTTGGCATAGAGTTGGTTGTAAAGACATAGCTACCATTAGTGCTGGGGCACCATAGTTCAAGAATACAAGGAACCCATTGCACCCTAATGATTGCTGAATTTTAATACCCATCCTGTGGTGAGAGCTCTATTTTTATTCAATATCCATTTAGGATTATGTACTGTCACACTTCTTGTGCCTCTCTGTTCCCTTTCATTTTTCCCATCCTTCCCTGTTACGAGTACTTCAGCAGTCATTAGGTCGAGCCTGGGCAGCCCATGCACTGCTCTGTGAGGCATGATGTATTGGAGTATGCACTTGAAATCTCACCAACTCCCCACTATTTTTGTCATTGGCTTGTGTCATTGTCCATCGTAAATGCTGGCTTCTGATTTGTAAATAGGCTTGTTAGTCCCTCCTTAGTACTGCCTTCTCTTTATTTGTAACCTGCCATAAGGACACACTCTTTTACATGTGTTATTGCTTGGTAGGCTTTAGTTACATCCTCTGAGCACTATTTCGTTTAATGATTTTTACATGTCCACTGTTGCACGCAGGACACTCTCTGGCACAGCAGCTTTATTTTTTTTACATAGCACGGTACGCCACGCTGATACGCTGATAGTGGCGGCCATGTGTCTGCTTTTACTTCCCGCTCCAAAGGCGGCTGCATTTTTTTTTAAACTATTTCATTTGTTTTTACTTGCCCCATGCCGAGCTTACAGTTTAATGTCTGTCGCGTCCATTTCCTTAAATGAGCCGAGTCTAAGGTAAGGGGTGTGGCCGCCATTAAAAGTGAAAGCGCAGCATGGGGCGCTTTTACAAAAAAAAAAGCATTTGATTGTCAACTTGACAAACAAATCCTTTTTTTTGTAAAAGTGCGCCATACCGCGCTTTCACTTTAATGGCAGCCATTCCCCTTTCTTTAGATACGGCTGGCCTAAAGAAAGGGGCGGGGCCAACATTAATGTTAAAGTTAAAGTGCTGCATGGGCGTTTTTACAAACTAGCATTTGTAATGCAATAGGTGTTGCATTTACGAAACTCACGTAAATGCCAGACCTATTGCATTGCAAATGCTTGTTTTTTGTTACCCCTCACTTACCCTTCCATCTTGCTTCTTGCTCTTTGGCCCGCCCTATCTCTAATACATATGCTGCACTGTACTCCCATTATGTCCCTAATCAAGAATGCAGCAGAGTCTTGGGTACATCAAATTCTACGAGGCAGGTGAGCCCAAGTCAAACTTGAGAGATTGAATTTCGTCCCCAAGAGTATTAGCCAAAGATTCTCTCCTACCACTAACACTTCCTTAAACAATGAGTAGGTGGAGTGAGAGAATAGCAGTTCTATCAAGAACCGATCCGTTTTTTTTTTATTTATATGTGGCAGCTGCAGCATAAATTGTACCAGTGGCTGCAAGTGTTCGAGCACATATTTCTGGAGAGAGATGGGTTTTATTTTTATTATCAGACTTTGACCGAGAGCAAAAAATGGAAAAGTAGTAAAGGGGAAAAGGAGGAATAGAAAGAAAGGAAAACAATGAAAAATGGTGAAATTATGGGTGAAAAAAACCTGCAAAAGTAAGAGAAAGAACTTGTGGGTGCTGGATGAAAGAGTTTTGATGTGCAGTCAGTATATAGACTGCCCTATAATTCCCAAATCACAGCATTTGGCAGCACATGCGGCACGCATACAGGAAAAATCCTGGACTTCACCACCTATTTTTTTTTAATTAATAATTGAGCCGTTGTGATTGTGGCAGAGGAGTGCCGTTTGGGTGCGTTTCTGCATCCCTTATTCTCTGCTGCGATCGCCGCAGGTAAGATCGGTGGGGCCAGGTGAGGGGGTATTTCGAGAGACGACCACGAGGGAAAATGTATTCTTTATTTAATTTTTCCTCGTGATCGTCTCTTGAAATCCCCCCTCACCTGGCCCACCGCCCCACCGCTCTTACCTGTAGCGGCCGCAGCTCCTTATTCTCCCTCTCCCTACTGCCCTTGACCCTCCCCCAGCCTACTATCAATCACCCCTCAACGCCCCCGACTCTCGATTCCCAATTAAGCATATTGTATTGTATTGTAATTGCATTTATATAGCGCTTACTACCCCTGACGAGGCATCGAAGCGCTTTTTTTGGCGAGTAGCATGCTACTCCGGGACCCATAGAGAATTAGTGTTGAATTAGTATAGTGAAACATGCAAGTACATTTTAAGTGGTTGATAGATTAGTCAGTTAAATGGATTTGGAATGATAGCAGAAGGATAGAGGAGGAAAAAAGGTTTGTATTTATATAGCGCTTGTTACACCTGATGGGGTGTTGAAGCACGCTACTCCGGAAGCCCATAAAGGATTAGTGGTGAATTAGTATAGTTGAATATGGAATTTGAGAAGTTAACATGTTAGTCTGTTAATTTTGATTGAAAAGGATAGTGGAGGGATAAAAGAATTAAGGATTTTTTGTTTTATTTTGTTTTTAGGTCTTAGCAGTAGGAGGAGGCTTTTGGATGAGTAAAAAGGAGTTTTGGAGGGGAGGAGTCCGAGGGAAGAGTGTAGAAAGGTTTGTTTTGGGGGATAGGTATAGTAGAAAGAGGTGTCAGATGATACAAGGATGGGTAGAGTAGGAGAGAGTTAAGAAAGGATTATTTTGGGGATCATAGTAGAGGTATGGGGTTTGGGATAAATGAGAGTGGATGTAGAGGATATATTGATAGATGTATTGGCTGAGAAATAGGCTACTGCATTGGAAATGCTAAATTACAAGAAAGTGATAAATATATAGATTCATAAGTACCTTAAGTTTGTGGATGTGGATGGTGTGGGCTGGGTATTGCTAAATGGGAAAATGGGCAGCATTTCTGGTCCTGGCCCTGGTCAGTCTCGAACAGTCTCAAACAGGCAGCAGCCCTTGTCCTCTCCGCCCATAGCCTCGACGCTCGGGCTGAGACACTCTAACCCTGGCCGTTTATAGCCCTAGTAATCAGGTAACCCCTTCAGCCAATGGGAACCCAAGCCCTAACACTATCCAATCACAACACTAGCCCTACAATCTAGAAACAATAGGAGACCAGGAGCTTACAGCCATTCTTAGCCCTAGTACAAGCACCCAATCAGTTCAGAAACCCTGTTCTCTACATCCAATAGAGGCCATAGTCCTACCAGTAGTCCCAACCCAAGTCCAAGCAACTAATGGTACAGGAAGCCCTAGTCCCTACTTCCAATAGAAAGCCTAACTCTACTCTTAGCCCCACAACTAGTCCAGCAACCAATCACACCAGAATCCCTATTCGCTACTTCCAATTAAAGGTCTAACCCTAGCCCTAGTCCCACCCTACTGCCAACAACCAATACCATAGGAAGCCCTAGTCCCTACTTCCAATAGAAATCCTAACCCTAGCCCTAGTCCAGACCCTACATTGATTGAATCACAGACCCAGAAACCAATCAGAACCCTCAAATACCCAACCAATGAGGACACTAACCCTAATCCAATAGAAACACTAGATACAACCACCAATCAGTGTACACATGTACCAACCACTAGCAGACCATATAAGGTCCTGGCCGCCTCAGACAAGGTTTGCTGGACAGGGAGTTGGAAGCTGCTTCTCCTGTTCAGAATCTCCTAGGAGACAGACAGGCTCAATCCACACTTTGGACTTCTGCAGGTAAAGGCCTCACTAACTTGAAATCTAACAATACTGTTTGAATAAAACTTTACTCCCTCTCCTGGCCAAAACACGAAGAGCCCAGTCCCTAGTAAACACAGTTTAAACAGCTCACAGAAGCACCCTCTAATGTAGAATATCCCTGTTGCTTGGGGGAGGAGGGGGAGGCAGGGGGCTGTTTCACTGGCTTGTGTCTAACAAATTCTAACCCTGTCTTGCAATATCTAAGTGTTTTGCAGATAAACTAAAGGCTAATATAATTCAGGTGTTTTAAATGACCACTTAATTTTAAGCAACGGGATAAGAGAACAGGGAATGGTGGTGGACTAAATTAATTACAATTAGTTTTTTTTGTTTTGTTTTTTAGCATAACATGCATGGCTATATTGCTGTATTTCTTTGCTCCATATAAGCAACCAATGTGACGCACACAAAAGCATACAGTAAAAGGTAAAAGTGTGATGAGTGTGAAGAAATTCAGCAAGGTTGAACAAAAAAGAAAAAACACAGGGGGAGATTCATGCTCCTATGTATATTTATTTAGATAATGACAAACCTTAAAGAAACTAATTATTGTATTGGCTTTGATTCATGAAACAATGAAGTGAAAAATACATCACACAAAATACCGTCCATTTATTTCAGAGAGATTCAAGGTGAAGTCTTAGATAATGTGCTACATTAAATCAGACTGAATCAACAGAGAACCAAATGCAGAGCACTGGACAAAAAAGATAAAAACAGAGGGAAGAAGCTCTATAGTAGTCAATTATTCCAGGTCAAAGAGTACCAAACACATGGAAACAAAGCAATGTGAACAGGCAAGCTGGTTGTAGGAGAGTAGGGTCTGCTTCCTATGGTTACCCCCACTTTTTGCTTTGTTTCACTGGTTTTTTGTCTTTAGTATGGCTGTAGCCCTGCTAATCAGGCCCACATCCTAGCTGTTCTCTCTCTAAATTGATACCATGTACTTTAGGTACATACCAGATTGGTTACTGGGTCACCCTTATGAGTTCATGTATATTGTACCTTAGGTACCTAGGGCATAGGTACCCCAGAGACCTACCAGGGGCTGAAGCATGTATTGTGCCACCCCTGGTTAGCCTTCCAAACTGACACCACAGGTCTGCGCTGGCAGCCTGGGTAAGGTGGTGTAAGCACCCCTTACTTAGATTTAGTATACCTATATCTACCTTTATATATAGACACATAGTAACCTATAAGTCACTCCTATGGCAGGCCTTGACAATACTGCAGGCTGAGTGCTTGGTTTTGTGTGAGAGGGTGCCCTAGCATGAGCTGAGCCCCTCTGCAGCTTTCAGAACCATCTCCTTATAGCTGTTCTATGATATAGACATACCATACACTCTTAAGTACATTATAATCCTCACGGTTAATGCTAACTTTGGTTTGGTTTTATCAAAACATGTTGTGTAAGGTGTCAAACACTCTGGAATACTACCACCCACCAGTTCTGGTGGTGGGGGTAGCATTCCACCCTTCTAGAGGGAGAAGACATGCACACACTGGTATACCTGGTTAAAGTAAAACAGAGCCACAGCATCACAAAATGGATGCTGCTGCCACAGACATGAGTCTGCCCTCCTGCTTCTGGACGAAACTCCAGCAGGGGAGGCCTGGACAATAGGTTTCCTGTCCAGGGAGGTGCTAGCACCTCCCCAGACAGGCTTTAGTGTATTGGGGCAGGGTGGGTTGCAGTTAGTGAATACTCTTCATACACTGCCTGGGGCACACAAGGTGCGCCATGCATTTCCCAGTTCAATCCGGTTGCTGGGGCACTCAGCCCCAGCTCTGGCGTGAAACTGGACAAAGGGGAAAGGGTGTAACCACCCCCTCCCCAGGTCCACCCATAGGTTGGACCTTAGAGTTGGTCCAACCCCTAAACTTGCTATAAGACTCGGATACCAGTCCCTAGGACTTTAGATTACCCTGGACGAAACTCTGCAACATATATCTTGGACCTTTGACATTCCATATCGACTGGAAGAAGGAAGAAATCTCCCTTGTGGTCAAGGAGTGAGCACTCTGTTTAAACAGGCAACAAAAGCATATTTGCCAGTCTGCATTTTCGAAGCTCCTGCCGGATCCTGAAGAATCTGCGAAACAGGACACGGACTTCCAGACATCTCTGAGGCTAAGACCCGAAGCTGGCATGAGAGACGTGCGACCCAAACTCCTGGACATCCGGCATTTTTGCACCTGCACCTACTTCCCGAGGTATCCCAAAGTTGTGCATTGGGGTATTTGAAGCCCCTGCCCGAGCACTTTTTGCACTAAAGTGCAGAGGCCAGCACTCCACGAGTGACCCGTGAGTCCCCTTTCTTCACCGCAGCTCGAGGCGCCTTTGTGGCTCCTAGTCCGTTGGCTAGTGAGCCCCCATGAAGGCCAATCCTTGATTTCTTGAGCTTTACTGGTTGCTCCAGATGTGCTCTCACTCCTCTCCATAGGAGGAGTCCCTCAGACCTTGCTGGTCTGAACCGAAGCCAATCTTGTCATCTTGCATGGGTTGCTGTTGCCAAGGCTTGTTGGGTCCAATCCGGATTCTGACGCTGCAGCACTCGACATTCTTCGAGGGACAGCTCGAATCCAGCTCCTGGTCATTGTCGACGACTCTTGGTCAATGTGGCTGAAGAGTCAAGCTTCACCTCTTTCACCTGAAATCAGCCGACATTGGTTGGCATCTTCCCATCGCCATCCTGGTCACTGGCTAGTGACCCAGACACTGTCCCCTCTGCTTTCAGGTTCTTCACAGCTCCGATCCACTCTTGGATCCACCCGGACACTTTTCCTCTGGTCGCCTGCAGCATTTCTTTGCAGCTCTCCATAGGAATCGACGACAAAACCTGACACCAAAAGACACCTATGCAACCGGCTTCCCTGGGTGAGGTAACACGAGTACTCCGGTGCTTTCATGGGTCTTGACTCTCGAAGTGTCCTAGTCTAAAAGGGTTCCAGCGTAGTTCACCTCTAAGTGCCCTTAATCTTTAAAATTGTAACTTGTTTGTTCTCCATAGAAAGTCAATGGTGATCCGCAGCTGTGTTTAGACACTGCACGCGTCCCCCGTGGGCCTCCTGTGTCCCTACCTTGGGTGGTTCCTGGTAGCCCCAGCAGTTTTACAGGCCCTAGGCCTGCTTTCTAACCCTCACGTGGTTCTTATACCACTATTTTAGTATATGGTTTGTGAGGCCCCTGGGGCATAACGTATACTGTGCAAATTATCGTATGCTAATTAAGTTCCTTGTATTGTATTTTTACCTCTGCCCTAACAAAGAGTCCAGAGGGATTGTGTTTAGAATAAATACATATATATTTGATATATACCTTGTGTGGTGTGCTTTCATTTGATCATTCAAGAGATTATAATTGGTAAAACAACTAGCTTAACTCGCCTCTAAGTCTTAGCCTAAAGGCTGCTCTCCACAGCTACCACTAGGATAGCTTTCTATAAAGGTTGACTTTAAACCTACCATCAATAAGGGCCGTTTGGACTGGTGCAAGGTGCCCACTAGAATAGTGGACATCATATGTGTAGTATGACGGACAAACGAGTGAAATCCAGAAGATGATGTTTCCAAGATGTTTATTAAGTAATTAAGAATATAAATTACGAACCCCACCAGGAGCAGCCTGTATCATGCTCAGCCCATTAGCAACTGTCCTAACTCTCTCACTAACGTTCTGAATAGCAACATTCCAAACTACAATCACAATGCTGAGCATCATATTATAGGCAAGTTATAATTCAACATACTACAACATCTCCCTCCTATAAATTGAAAAGAGAGACAAAGTTATAATGCAACATACTACAACATGCCAGGCCAACTTCCCACGTTGGTCTGCAGTGTGTGGGATTAGAGCTTGCATTGTTTTACCAAATAATCTTGAGAATATCATTTGAAAAATCACATTAAGGTACAAGTAGGTACATATAAATCAAGCTTAAAATACATATGTTCTACTGAACTTAGCAGTTGTAGGTATTAAGAGCTTAGCACACCCTGACTACAACTACTAGAGGGGTTTAGTAGGAAAGCAAGTAGTGTAGGTAAGTGCACACACCACACCTCACTAGTCATGGCTTTAAAGACAGGACCTAGTGGGTCTCTGCCAGATGACAGCCAAGTGCTGCCATCTAAGTATGAGACACATTCTCCTTCCAGGAGTTAAGGGGTCTGTGTGCCATAAGCAAATTAAAGCTAGGACAAAGTCCCACCACCCAGCACCTGATAGATATCTTAGTGGCAGATGACTTGGAAAAAGCATCAGATCCAGATAGCCTAGGTAATGGGAGTGGGGTTCATCCATCAGCAGGCGAGGATACTAGTGGGGTGCCCCACCAGAACTCTGATGATGATGATGATGCAGACCAGGATGATGTCAATAGACTCAACCTGTGAAACACAGGGCTACCAGGAGATGAGGTGGGTCAGAATAGGCCTCCCTTCACCCCCCAAGTAGACCTGTAGGTGTGCCTAGAAGGGAAAGATCACCTTCAGTGGAATCCAACCATTCTGGCTCGTCTATAGGGTCCTCTGCCTCTGCTATTAGGAGAAGAACTTCTCCTGAGAAGAGGGAACATGAAGCTAGGATGAAAGAAGCCAAGCTTGGGATAAGGAGACAAGAAGTAGCCTTAGAGAAAGAGATCCTAGCTTTTGAGAGAGAGAGAAAAAAGATGGGGCTAGAGCCCCATGGTTGCAGCAATATCCCTAGTGGTAGGGATATGTCTTCAGGCCCGGACTGGCCGTTGCGGGCACCGGGCAATCCCCCGGTGGGCCGCATGGTTGGGGGCCGGTTTTGGCCCCCTGGGGATTTTTTGTTACAGGGCCGTTATGCTGCAAAAACGGCCCTGTAACAAAAACGTCCGAAAACCGGCCCTGGCACATAGCGCGGTCGCACCTCCTCCTCCTCCCGGAGGGGGGAGGGGGCTGGCCGAGCACTTTGCCAGGGCCGGTTCTGGTTCCCAGTCCGGCCCTGTATGTCTTATGACCATAGAAACCTAAGCAAGATTGTCCCTCCCTATCAGACCGGGGATGACATCCACAAATGGATAACTGCACTGGAAAAGGCCTGCAAAGTACAGCAGGTACCAACAGGGCAGTGGGCAGCAATCTTGTGGCTCTCCTTTGCAGACAAAGGTAGAGATAAGCTCCTCACTGTAAGAGAAGAGGATGCTGACAATTACAATGTCCTGAAGAGTGCTCTGATAGATGGGTTTGGCCTAACCACTGAACAGTATAGGTTGCTGTTCGGAGATACCCAGAAGACACAGACTCAGGACTGGACTAACTTTGTAGATACTACTAAGGCTCTGGAGGGCTGGTTACTGGACAGTAAAGTGTGTGACTATATAGGATTGTATAATCTAATCATGAGATAACAGATTCTTAATAACTGTCAGAACCAGTTGTTGCATCAGCACTTGGTTGACACTGATCTGACCTCTCCCCAAGAATTGGGAAAGAAGGCAGACAAATGGGTCAAAACCAGGGTGACGCAGAAGGTACAGAAACAAGGTGATGACCAGAAGAAGCAAGACCAAAAGGGTGGGGAGAAAGCTAAAGACCAGAAGTCTTCACAAGGTCCCCAAAAAGCTTCTAATGGTGGGGGTCCCCAATCCAAAAAGAAAGAAGGTCCAAGAAAACCATGGTGCAAGAATTGTGAGAATCATACTCACTGGACTAGTGAGTGCACCAAGAAGGAGGCAGCTCCAGCCACCATTGCCCCTAAGGCAACTGTTCCCCCTAGTTCAGCTCCAAGTGGTGGTTCTCAACAGAATGGTGTAGTAGGGTTAACCCTGGGAACTGAGAAGGACTCTGGCCTAGTCAGAGTGCCAACTCAAGCTGTTTTGATCTGTGATGGGGGCATGGATGTGACCCCCTCTGTGAGTCCCAGTAACCTGGGCAAGTACAAACAAACTCCTTTAATCAATGAGAAAAAGTCTCCGGCCTAAAGGGACACAGGTGCCAGTGTCACAATGGTGACACCTGACTTTGTAGAACCTGGACAAGTGATACTTGGTGAAACTTACCAAGTGACCAATGCCAGCAATGTCAGTACTACCCATAGTATGGCAGTTGTTAAATTCTCCTGGGGAGGAGTAACCGGCCTTAAAAAGGTTGTGATTAGTGCAGACCTCCCTGTAGAACGTTTGCTTGACAAGGATCTAGAGATTTCAGCCTGGTCTGAAGTGGAGTTTAGGACTCATGCAGAAATGTTAGGACTCTCTGGACATGTCCTTGCAGTGACTAGGTCAAAGGTCAAAAAGTGTAACACTGAACGGGCACTGGATTTTGGAATAATGAACCAGTTGCCTACCAGGAAAAGGAGCAGTAGGGTTAAGGCTGTGCCTTTCCCCCTGACGCAGAGTGAGGATCAGCCTTCTGAGGAAGCTGATTGTGAACCTGAAGAAGGAACTGTCCCAGAGGAGCTTTAACCTGATCAGGTTGAGTTCTTAGGGACAGGGGGCCCTTCCAGGGCAGATCTGAGTCAGGCGCAGTTGGACTGCCCTTCTCTTGAACCCCTCAGACAGCAAGCTGCTGCTGAGGCTGCTGGGAATGCTAGTGGCACCCATAGAATCTATTGGGATGAAGGGCTCCTGTATTCAGAGAGTAGAGAGCCCAAGCCTGGTGCTTCCAGGAGGTTGGTCATACCTTTGGCATTCAGGAGCTTCCTTTTGTCACTAGCCCATGATATTCCCCTAGGAGGACACCTGGGCCAGAACATGCCTCGGGACAGAATTGTCTCTGACTTTCACTGGCCCCATATGTCTGAAGACACAAAGGAGTTTTGTCGCTCCTGTGTCACCTGCCAAGCCAGTGGCAAATCAGGTGGCACTAGGAAGCCTCCCTTATACCACTACCTGTGGTGGGGGTTCCCTTTGAACCTGTAGGGATTTACATTGTTGGACCAATGGATCCCCAAACTGCATCTGGGCACAGGTTTATCCTGGTGATAGTGGATCATGCCACCAGGTACCCAGTATCTGCACCTTTTTCCCAGTGCTCACAGTGTACCTGTACCTACCATGCACAAGCCTTCGAGATGTGCTTTTCAACATGAAATCCTCAACAAGATAATCTTTAATTCGGCCTAGGTTTCTATTCTTTTTGTACTGTTACAAACATGGGCATCTAGTGCTTTTCAACGCAGACCTATAGCTAGTTTAAATTTAGCTTTGTTTCTCAAATGAAGGTTTACATAAACCATGTTACTTGCTCTTACAACAAATTCTCTCCCTTTTTGCAGATAACAGAAGCTGAGACACTTTGTACCACAATAAAATTGTGCCTTTTTTTTGTAAATTGGAGAGGATTTTAGCTGAGGCATTTGACCTAGAAATGATTTGTGTGTCAAAAGATTTATGCAGAACAGCTTAACTTTTAATGTTGCAGTATATTCTGGGATGTTGCGTATTTTGCAGATAAGGAGAATGAGAATGAAAGAGTTGTGGAGGGCATGCACGCTCTCTCCTTGAAGCTGTTCTCGTATCATGGAGACAAGGAGAAGCTATGTCTCTTTCCATTGGAACATGCATTTAAAGTTTATCTCTGCTCGTCCTCGTTCAATCCCCAGGCAGGCAGAGGAGAAATGAAAGAAAGACTGCTCGGGCCAACACAAAGGATTCCCTGAAGAAACGCAAAGGCACGTAATGAAACTCTGAACATCAAGGGCAAGGCGTCACTTAATGACGACACAGGAGCAAAAACAGATTAGGGAAGAAATGAGTGTCGGTTCAATTTTTCAATTTAGTTCAAATACTCTGGCACAGAAGGGCTTCACCAATATAGCAAAATGCGTGACTGGCGAAATGTTGGAGATACAGTGCAAGTTCTAATGCTCAGATGTGAGCAGGCTAGCTAGCACCTGCCAGCCACAGGTGTGTTGAATTCCCCCACCCATCCTTTGCCTGCAGGGGTGAAGACAAAGCAGTAAGCAGGGAATTCTAGGTATTGGAGTTTTTAGCAAGTGCAGACTGGCTTCCAAAATCTGGCAAGGATGAATTGTTTATGAAAGTGGAGTATTATGCAGTGAGGCTGGTTAGGCTTCACTATGTAATACTATCACAATAGGGCAAACATGGTCTTTGGATTCACAATAATAAATCCTTGGCTCAGTCCTGGTAGTGTGGCATAGAGCAGTCAGGCTGTACTACAGGAACATGTAGCATTTCAGAGTATCAACATGGATAATAGGTAATTGACACAACTCAAAAAAATCTGATACCTATTTAAACAAATAACACAGATTATTTTTATATAAATTTAGACACCAAAACAAAGTAAATCAGATAAGTACAACCAGAGTTATAGATTTTGTGAAGTAATAATAAATCAGTGCAAATCAATACTGCTAAACTTTAGCATTGCAGGTAAATGGTACAAAGCACTACTGACAATTGGACACTTGCAGGTGGAATTGTGTGGGACCCACGGAAGGGTACAGTGATGTGGGTCCAAGGACCAAGCCACAACAGTCAGTTCGACTTTACCTGGCTCAAGTGGCCCGGGTGTTGAGTTGCACTGACTTTCCTTAGTGCTTATGCATGAGCCGTGGAGGAGCTGGTTTTATTGCTTAGAAGGTGCTAACTGGCAAATGGGTGCAAAAGTTGAAAATGCTATGGTCAGTTGAATGTGCTGTGGGGTTCCCTTGTGTCCCAGCATTGACTAAAGGTGGTGGTTACCAGACTGGCCACCAACGAGCCTTGGCAGTAAGGTCAGCAAGATGTTATTTCGATGTCCAGAGGTGTCCAAATGGTAACCACCTGAAACTTGCTGGAGGTCATGACTATATTTCCCATAAATCTACTTTTGGGGGATCCTTCGGAGGACCCGATGGCCAGAGCCTGATGGCCAGTTATTCTTTGGTTCCAATATGTGGTTTTTACATGCAGACTGCAGGGGACTAGTGCCACTAGTTCAAAGGAGGCTGGAGTTGCCTTTGGTTCTCAAAGGGATCACTCTGTCTGGGGAAACCGGTCTTTGGTCCAGGACGAGTCGTAGTTGTGCTGTCAGGCGTGCCACCTCAAGAGTCCAGGTGCTTTCCGTCTTGGAGATGACTAATCCCATCACCTCCAGGAACCAACAAATGTGACAAGGAATTCAACACTTGTCACAAATGCTGACCCCCAAAGGGACAGGGAAGTGGGGGACGGAAAAGGGTAGTGGAATGGGGGACGGAAAGTGAGAGAGAGAGAAACAAACATAGGATCTCTTCTTGAGATGACTGTCTCTCCCTTTTGAAGCACTCTGGGCTTTCGTTGATCAGATGTGTTTAGACGCTGAGCTGTGTTTGAAGACCAACATTAATTAACATCATTTCCTACTATCCTAATACCAGATACAGAATGAGTTATTTACATACATACCAACTATTTGAAAAGCCCATTCTTGTACTTCATGTGCAAGATCTTTAACACTTCATTCAACGTACATTTAACTTCGTTGAAGCCTTAGTCACCTTTTGAAAACATAGATATGCCAAGTAAGTGTTTACTTATACATGAGTGTCACATTTAACCAAACGATCAAATAACTGGTTAGTAGAAACTGTAACCACACCCTTCATGCAATGATTTTTTCTTACCTTGCACTTCTGAGGTGAGCTCTTTGAAGGGGTTCTGTGAGAATAGGAAACAAGAAAAAACAAGCCCCTAACTACTATTCAATGACTCTAGTAATTGAGCTAAGTTCTCAAACATCTGCTACTGCAGTTAAAGTCACTGCTATACATTGAATATGAATATATGAATACAAGACTGGAGTCACTAATAATGTAATATCTAGAAAACAAATCTACAGACTCGAAAAGTTCAAAGAAAGGTGTTCGATTTTTGCCTTTGCCAAGGTTCGATTAAAATGTTTACCAGGGTTCGGTTTGAATTTGCCAAGGCTTGTTCCTAAACCAAAAACAACAGAAAGGTCTTACTGTGTTCTCCGATTTAACCGGAAATCCAAGTTCTGGGGGCCGGAAGGGGAAAAACGAGTCCGGCTGAAAAGTCGCTCCGATGCGCAAACCGGAAGTGTGAAGACTCGCTTCTGCCGGGATTCGAGGGTCGTTCCGAAGATCAGCTGGAGGAGCTCTGCGAGCGCTGGGATTTCCTAAAAGGAATCAGGTAGGCTGAAGCTTCTGTGTCCAAGACAGGAGGGTGGGGCCGGTTGCTGAGATCGGGATCCTGGAAACTCCTGAAGTGACGCGCAAGCTGAGAAGCGAAGCGTCTTTCAGGATACCGGCAAGCCTTTTATAGGCTGTATTGCACGTGTGAGACAGCGTCAGTTGGGAGCACCTGCTCAACGTGAGATCTCATGAATATTCATAATCCTTCTTTGGTCCTGCATGATCAATAAGCATTGTACCCAACAAGTATGTGTTCTCTTACAGTATCATTGGTGAAGTCTGCACAACAAGCATTGCTAGCTCCAAACAACTTTCATGCATACTATATAGTACTAATCCAGGAAAACAGTAATCATGTTTAGGTTTTTATGACAGTTCCCCCCCCCAAAGGCCTTCTCAAGGGTCGTGGTTTAGTGGGATTCAATGCATGGAAAGAGCGAATCAAACGGGGGCGTGGACATTACTCTCTGGTTCCCAGGATCTTTCAGAACTATCATAGCCTTTCCAGTCGATCAAATAATACAAACGCCCCCTTAATCTCTTTGAATCCAGTATTTTCTTGACCTCATACTCAATGTAATCTCCTACAATAATCGGGGGGGGGGGGGGGTGAGTCTGGACGGGTGCCAGGATTTACTGGTTTAATCAGGGATACATGAAATACCGGATGGATTTTGTAATCTTGGGGAAGGTGTAATCTCACAGAAACTGGGTTTACAATTTTTTCAATGAGAAATGGACCGATAAACCTTGGTTTTAATTTCTTAGGTCCCTCAATTTGTATATTCTTGGTTGAAAGCCAAACCTGATCTCCTGGTTTATAAACTGGCGCTGGTGTCCTATGTCGGTCTGCATAAAACTTCATCTTTTCCTTTTGTTTTTTTAACGTTTGTTTCACATTTTCTTGAAACTTACGTAAACTGGCTAGTCTATCAGAAACCGCTGGCATAACAGTTCCTTTCTCTGGAAATATTATAGGTAGAGTTCTGGGGTGTTGGCCTGTGAGGAAGTAAAATGGAGAACAACCAAGAGCAGAGTGTACTGTGTTATTATAAGTGAACTCAGCTAAAGGCAGGGCGTCTATCCATTCTGTGGATAAAGTGGTAGTTAAACAACGCAGACTTTGTTCTAGGTATTGATTTACCTTCTCAGTCTGACCATCGGTCTGAGGATGGAAAGCCGATGATAATGCTAAATCGATTCCTAATTGAGTGCTCAATTGTTTCCAGAATTTCGACAGGAATTGTGGACCCCTGTCAGAGATAATTTTTTGTGGTAAACCATGCAATTTAACGATATTAGTTAAAAACACATTACTGAATTCGACTGCCGAAGGGAGTTTAGGTAACGGAACAAAATATCCCATCTTAGATAGCAAATCCACTACCACCAAAATAGTTGTCATTCCTGATGACCTTGGCAAATCTGTTATAAAATCTAGGCTGATAGTATGCCACGGTGTCGGGGGTACTTCCATTGGTTGTAATAAACCTACTGGTAATGAGTGTGAAGACTTTTGTCGGGCACACACCGGACAAGGCTGAACATATTGCTGTATATCAGACTTCATGCCCTTCCACCAAAAATACCTTTGGCACAATTCCGTAGTTTTATTAATTCCAGGATGAGCTACAATAGCTAGATCATGGTTCCATTTTATCACTTGTTCTCTCAGGTCTTCCTTTGGAATGAATATTTTGTCTTTTAGATAAAATATCCCATCTGATACTGAAGTTTGTTTTTGTGAAAGCCAATCATTTTGATTCAGGTCCTTGGTCTGATCCCTGAGTATTGATAAGAAATCTAATTGAGTGATTTCTGCATAGATCTTTTCTACGGGTATTATACTCTGTTGTCCTTTTCCTGTCTCACTGTTTTTATCGCAAACCAAACGCGAAAGGGTATCTGACAGCAATTGTTTGTTTCCAGGCCTATAAGTAATAATGAAATCAAACTTGCTAAAGAATTGTAACCATCGCATCTGTCGCGGTGTGAAAGCTTTCACAGTGGAGTAGAATTGTAAATTCTTATGGTCAGAAAATATGGTTATTGTATGTTTGGCTCCTAGGAGGTGGTGCCTCCATTCCTGAAAGACAGCCTTGATTGCCAGAAGTTCGCGCTCAGCGATTGTGTAGTTCTGTTCAGCTGGTAATAGTTTCCTAGAGAAAAAGGCGATAGGGTGGTAGTTCCCAGAATTAGCATCTTTTTGTAATAGAACTCCTCCAATTGCTGTTTGCGAAGCGTCTGCTTCAACAAAAAATGGTCTGTCAGGGTCTGGGTGCGTTAAAATGGGGGCAGAAGTGAAAGCCCTTTTTAAAATGTCAAAAGCTTGTTCTGCTTCGGCACTCCATTGAAATTTCTTTCCTTTCTGTAAGAGACTGGTAATTGGCACCACGATTTCTGAAAATTTGGAGATGAACCTCCTGTAAAAGTTTGCAAACCCCAATATCCTTTGTACCTCTTTGACTGAAGTGGGAGTTGGCCAGTCCAGGATTGCTTTTACCTTTTTGGGATCCATGACTATTCCTTCTGGTGACAACCAGTAACCTAGAAATTCAACTTTCGATGTGTTAAAAACACATTTTTCTAGTTTGACAAATAAGGAATTATCTCGTAATTTTTGCAAGACCGATCTGACATGCAACACATGATCCTCAGGAGTTTTGGAAAAAATCAGAATGTCATCGATATATACAATGACACAGATGTCCATCAGCTCATGCAAAACCTCATTAATGAAATATTGAAAGGCTGCTGGAGCATTACAAAGGCCGAAAGGCATCACTGTACATTCGAAAAGTCCAAATTTGGTGCGGAAGGCCGTCTTCCACTCATCTCCTTCCTTTACTCGGATTAAGTGGTAAGCCCTGCGAAGGTCCAGTTTAGTGTAAATGGTTGACCCCTTAACCTGGTTTAACAGTACAGGAATCAGTGGTAATGGATATCGATTTTTAATTGTAGCCTTATTCACTGCACGATAATCTATGCAGGCCCTCAAGTCACCTGACTTTTTTGCTACAAAAAATAACGGAGACGAGACCGGGGAGGTGGAATGCCGAATGCAACCCAGTTCCAGCAACTCATCTAAATAAGTTCGTAGATACTGGTTTTCTGGTTCGGTGAGTGAGTAAATTCGACTACAGGGTAGCACTGCTCCTGGAATTAAATCTATCCTGCAATCATAAACCCTGTGAGGAGGTAGCTTAGTTGCCTTTACAGGGTCAAAAACATCCGAAAAATCTTGAAATTCAGTTCGCAATTCAATTGGATCGGGTGAGTAGCAGCACAGATAAGAGGTAATCTAGGATCTCTATGCTCCTGATAACAATGAGTTTTACAGTATGTGGAGTCCAGAGTTACAGTACGCTTAACCCAATCAATCTTTGGGTTATGGAGCTCCAACCACGGAATGCCTAAGATTACCCCAAAAGCTGGAGTATCGATAAGATCAAAAACAGTCAGTTCGATATGTCCATTGTCGGATAGAAGAAGCAGTGGAGGAGTGTGGAACCTAATTAAACCAGATGAAAGTGCCGAACCGTCAACAGCTCGCACCGGTTCTGGTTCCTTCTTTGGAATCCTATTTAGATTTAATTTCTTAGCGAATCCTAGATCAAAAAAGTTTCCGGTAGCTCCTGAATCAATTAGTACTGGAATGCTATGCTTTTGTTGATTAGCTAGAATTAAAATCATCCTTATAGTGAAATGACGAGGTACATGGTTTGCAATACTAGTTATATAACGTGAGATCTCAATAGTGTCTTTTCCTGAGGGATCGACCTCTCCTTCCCTCGAGATTACTAGTTTTTCGATTCCTGATCTTGCATTGTGGCCAGTAATTTCTTTTTAGCTGGCCGGATTGGACACTCTTTGGCGAAATGGCCTGCCTTCCCACAGTAAAGACATAAATTGGCTTTCCTTCTTCTATCTTTTTCATCTTGTGATAGAGGTCCTTTAATCCCCCCAATCTGCATTGGCTCGACCTGGGCATTCTTATCCTCACTAACTTTCTTCTCAGTTTTAAAATGTAAGGCTCTGAAATCCGACTTCGGTCTTTCAGACCTTCTTTCACCTAGCCTGTGATCTAACTTGATTACAAGGTCCTGAAATTCGGTAAAATCATTAGGTAGGTTTACTATGTGTGCCAAAGAATCTTTCAATTCCTCTCTAAGCCCCCGGTAAAAAAAGAGATATTCTTTTATCTTCTGGCCACTGTGTTTCTGCTAATAAGCGATTAAAGGTGGTCACATAAGAAATCAGATCTCGAGAGCCCTGGCGTAGATTCAATAACTCATTATCGGACGCTTGGAGAAAAACATGTTTCGCAAATAAACTGGACATTGCAGTTTTAAAATGAGTTAGATTATGCAAAAGAGGATCATTCTTATCCACCAGGGGCATGGCCCAATTTGCTGCTACTCCTCCTAAATAAGAGATTATAAAGGCTACCTTTGAGGTGTCTGAAGTGAAAATGTGAGGTTTACATAGAAAATGTAACTGACATTGGCTCATAAAAGTAGTAAAGTGAGTACTATCTCCTGAGAAGCGTTCAGGGTTAGCTAAGGGAACTGGTTGTGGAGAAACAACTGTAATTTCAGCAGGCTGACCTTGACCAAAACCTGAGCCCTGAGTTTGATTTTGAAATGGAACCCCAAATTTTGGTGGTGTGAGAACTGGTTTTTTCAACTCCCCTTTGTCTCTCCAAGAGGTGAAGCCATCCCTAGTGTTCTCTAATTCGTCCCTGGTGTGATCTAACTCCTGTCTAAGGGATTGGTTTTCTAAACGTAAGTCGTGAATTTCGTCATTCATTTTGCGCACTAATTCTGCTAACTGGGTGACATTCATGTCCTCCATGAGATTAGTCAACTGCAAGAGGAAATAAGCACAGTTGCGGCTTCGCTTTCTGTCAGGCGTGCCACCTCAAGAGTCAAGGTTCTTTCCGTCTTGGAGATGACTAATCCCAACACCTCCAGGAACCAACAAATGTGACAAGGAATTCAACACTTGCCACAAATGCTGACCCCCAAAGGGACAGGGAAGTGGGGGACGGAAAAGGGTAGTGGAATGGGGGACGGAAAGTGAGAGAGAGAGAAACAAACACAGGATCTCTTCTTGAGATGACTGTCTCTCCCTTTTGAAGCACTCTGGGCTTTCATTGATCAGATATGTTTAGACGCTGAGCTGTGTTTGAAGACCAACATTAATTAACATCATTTCCTACTATCCTAATACCAGATACAGAATGAGTTATTTACATACATACCAACTATTTGAAAAGTCCATTCTTGTACTTCATGTGCAAGATCTTTAACACTTCATTCAACGTACATTTAACTTCGTTGAAGCCTTAGTCACCTTTTGAAAACATAGATATGCCAAGTAAGTGTTTACTTATACATGAGTGTCACATTTAACCAAACGATCAAATAACTGGTTAGTAGAAACTGTAACCACACCCTTCATGCAATGATTTTTTCTTACCTTGCACTTCTGAGGTGAGGTCTTTGAAGGGGTTCTGTGAGAATAGGAAACAAGAAAAAACAAGCCCCTAACTACTATTCAATGACTCTAGTAATTGAGCTAAGTTCTCAAACATCTGCTACTGCAGTTAAAGTCACTGCTATACATTGAATATGAATATAGGAATACAAGACTGGAGTCACTAGTAATGTAATATCTAGAAAACAAATCTACAGACTCGAAAAGTTCGCAGAAAGGTGTTCGATTTTTGCCTTTGCCAAGGTTCGATTAAAATGTTTACCAGGGTTCGGTTTGAATTTGCCAAGGCTTGTTCCTAAACCAAAAACAACAGAAAGGTCTTACTGTGTTCTCCGATTTAACCGGAAATCCAAGTTCTGGGGGCCGGAAGGGGAAAAACGAGTCCGGCTGAAAAGTCGCTCCGATGCGCAAACCGGAAGTGTGAAGACTCGCTTCTGCCCGGATTCGAGGGTCGTTCCGAAGATCAGCTGGAGGAGCTCTGCAAGCGCTGGGATTTCCTAAAAGGAATCAGGTAGGCTGAAGCTTCCGTGTCCAAGACAGGAGGGTGGGGCCGGTTGCTGAGATCGGGATCCTGGAAACTCCTGAAGTGACGTGCAAGCTGAGAAGCGAAGCGTCTTTCAGGATACCGGCAAGCCTTTTATAGGCTGTATTGCACGTGTGAGACAGCGTCAGTTGGGAGCACCTGCTCAACGTGAGATCTCATGAATATTCATAATCCTTCTTTGGTCCTGCATGATAAATATGCATTGTACCCAACAAGTATGTGTTCTCTTACAGTATCATCGGTGAAGTCTGCACAACAAGCATTGCTAGCTCCAAACAACTTTCATGCATACTACATAGTACTAATCCAGGAAAACAGTAATCATGTTTAGGTTTTTATGACATGTGCAGTATCAGGATGATTGCCACAGGTATCACGCCTTTGTTTTGTGCAAGTCATTTTGTCAGAGACTCAGATATATTCTGTGTCCACTGTGGAAATTCAAATCAGAATTGAGGTTGTGGTGCTAGGGGGGGCCCTTAAATCCAAGGGTGTGGGAGCAAGTGGCCAATGGGCTACTAACCCCAGTGGCTAATTCACCTCTAAGGTGACCACATCCGAGGGTGTGTGTCACCTTTTCTACCCAGAACCCTCTAATCTGCCACTTTAAAAAAGACCAGAACCCTTCTTTAGCTGGACAGAATAGGTAGCCCACCCTAAAGGTGGGGCTAGCCTTCTAGAGTTGTACATCTCATGACTACAACAGTTTCACATCTGCCCAGGTGCAATGTGCTCGGGACAGGTGGAGGGCTGTTTCCTCCTTTGGGCAGCCTGGTTACATATCACAGGCGGTGTAAGCTTTGAAGCCCGCCGCCTTGACGTGCTGCTTCATTAGCCATCCTGTCAGGGAGGGAGGTGTCACCTCCTTCCCGTACAGGTCATTGTTTCTAACTCATGGGAGAGTTCACACCTCTTAGCAGGGGGGCAGATTCCTGTCTTGGCAGTGGCATCTGTGGGCTTGCAGCCAAAGTACAGGAAAGGCTGGGGCAACCAAGTTGGAACACAGGAATCAGGTCAGGGGTGATAAGGCGCATTGTTTAATACCAAACATTACATATTTGGCAGTACCATAACGGAGCTGGCGACCTTGATTTCTCCTGGGTGCCAGCCCATGTTATCACTTATACTATCCCTTAATGGAAAAGGCTACTATAGGGACATATAAGACTTTCCTTAATTGTCCACACCCATTATATAATGCACCCAGCCTCCTGGGCTCAGGAGGCCTTCCTTCGGGTTGACTGGCATATATTTAAGATAATACTTTTGCCTTGCCACACATTTTGAGGGCAAAGTCAGGTTCAAGCAATTTGCACTGCTCCTTCAGTCTGCGATGGCAGGACTGCAGTCATCTGTCTACTTGGGTCACTCAGGGTGACAAAAAACATTGCTTCAGGCCCTGGTGACCCCTTTAACTTCCATGCCCCTGGTGCCATTTGCCAGGGACTTATAAGGGGGTTAAAATCCTTGCCAATTGTGGTTGCCAATGCACATATATCAGTTTTAGGGGGAGAGGCCTGGTACTGGGGCTTGGTTAGCAGGACCCAGTGCACTTCCAGAGTCATAAACATCAGCACTGGAAGCAAAAAGTGTGTTTGGGGGATTACAAAAAGGGAACTTTCCTACAAATTGGATTTTCAGAATAGTGTGTGTTAGATTTGGGGGTCTCTAGTTGGCAGAGGTAGGTACCTTTGACCAAATAGGGACCCTTGCGTCTAGTCAGGATAAGGGGGTACACTCCTAAAAAAAACCCTGCTCAGCCCCTTGGTAGCTTGGCACAAGCAGACAGGCTTATCTCAGAGGCAGTGTGTAAAGTATTTGTGAACACATACAGTAATCCAGTGACAATACTACAGATGGACACCACACAAGTTGTAGTGTAAAGATAAGTATTTTTATATAGACTTAACACAAGACCACAAACGACAAAAATCCACAATACTGTACTTTAAAAATGGTAGGAATAGCTTAGTTCTCTTTGTAAAATGCAACACTTTAAGTTCAATGTACCTTTGGATGCGTAACGCTATACAAAGAAAGTGTTGCAGGGTAGGTGATGCGTCTGTTTCTTACATGCAAGAACGGTGATGCATTGGTTCCCTACCGCTGCGTAGGGGATGCATCTGTTCTTCTCTGCGTGGGGAGTTGATGCATCGGTTTCTTACTGCGCTTCCGTGGCGATGCGACCAGCAGTGCCGTGATGCGATGAAGATCCGGTGCAATGAAACAAAATGGTGTCTTCTTCTTGATGCGACAACGATTGCGTGCATGCCCGACGGCCTTGCAGAGACTCAACAAATCTTCTGACCCGCGACAGGCCCTGTGACACGCTTCTCCGGTGATGCAACGGCATCTGCTGCAGTGGCAGCGGCAACACCCTTCTTCAGTGATGCGATGACAGCGGCTGTGGTGGCATCACGCTTCTTCTTCATGGAAATGGAGCATCAGGACCATCATGATACTTCCTTGGGACGCGGCCCCGCCACAGATGAGTCTTAGTGTCTGTGTGTCCGGAGGTTACAGACGGGCAGCGGTTCTAGGCAGCAACTCACTGTGGCCCTTAGCTGCGGCACTGCAGGCAGGCTGAGCTCAGGCGAGGCCGTGATTCCGTTACCATTTGCCACCCGGGCCAGCGGCCTCCACATCAGACTGCAGCTGTCCTGAGAGTTCAGTATGGGCCGACCAGTGATACTGTCCTGGCGGCCCCATGGCTCTGAAATCTGCGGGACACATTTCTTTGAAACAACTGCATTTGGTACTAGGTAGGGCCCGGGTAACATTTATAACATTTATAACAGCACAGTGGCGTCCCGGGCCAATGTGAACTGCCTGAAGCTGCGCTGTGACCTACCTGCACCAGCGCTGTGAACTGCCTGCACCAGCGCTGTGAACTGCCTGCACCAGCGCTGTGAGCTGCCTCCACCAGCGCTGTGAACTGTCTGCACCAGCACTGCGAGCTGCGCCATTACTAAATTTGCGACGTAGCCTGCTAACCATACAGGCCGGAGCAGCCTTACTCAAATCGATCAGCTCACTCGAATCCTCAAGTGCCCGTGGCATACCAGCGGCTGCAACACATTTACAGTACAGAGGCTCCAGTCTGGAGAACAGCGCATTAAGAGGTATAATGCTTACCGATTGAACTGCTCCTCGCTTGTCTCTCACTCTCATCTGCCTTTCTTCCTCCTCGCCCTTCCCTCTCACAGCTACCTCCTTCTCGAACCTCCACGCAGCCCGACCTGCCTCGACCACCCTTCTCATTCGTCTTTGTTCTCTCCCTTCCCCCGGCTGTGTTTAGACCCCTTCATCACTCGCACTAGCCTCCGCTTCACTGTCCCTGCTCGCCACTCCGGACACACAAAATACTCTGCGCTGTTACTAGCGCAGAGTATTTTAATGCTTCCTGGTTTTTTATTTGGGTTCGTTTTCTGTTCTATTTACCCCTGTTTTTAGCCTGCTTGCCTGCAGCCTGCGCCCCTCTCTCCCCTCACCTGCATTTAAAAAACGGCATTCTCTGCCTGAAAAGCACCACCATTTCGGTGGGTCCGGGTCCTGGGGGTCATTTTGGGCGCCATCTTTCTTTGGGACACCTAAGCCAGCGGCGGCCGCCATCTTGGAGCGGACTCGCACGCTCAGGGCTGATTGGAGCGCATATTTAAAGTCGCTCCCTCACGCGCAGCGTGACGCGCAGGTGGACGCCTTCGCTTAGCTGAGTCGTGCCGGAGGCCTGCCCGTCTGCGCCCGTATGCGGGGCCACTCCAGCTCCTGCCGCTTCGTCTTCCCGGGGCGATTTAAGGGTAAACGACGTTGCCCGGGTTGTGGCTGGACGCCTTCCTGGACCCGTGTCAATGTCCCTCATCCAGTAACAGCTGGAGCACAGCATCTTTGCTTGCTGCTGAATATGAGGTCGGTAGGTTGCCATGCCCTGCACATTTACGATCTTCTTGTTAGGGAAAATCCCCTATGTCTGCTACTTACCCAAACCTGGCTGGGAGAGGCTTCCAACCCGGATGTCTTCTCAGCCATTCCTCCGGCGTACAATATCTTCCGGCAGGATAGAGTGAAGGGTAGAGGTGGGGGAGTGGCGGTAGTGGTGAAAAAGAGCGTTTCCTGCTCAGTGCTTCCCCTGAATTCCATCGGGAGCGCTGAGTCGCTCGCCTTCACGCTCAGACTGTCCCCGGGCCAGGCTCTGAAGGGGTTGTTGGTTTAAAGACCACCAGGCCCTGTGGGTTCCTTCCTGGAAGATCTGCAGACAGCTGTCTCTGAGTTGGTGCTGACCTCACAGCACTGCGTCGTGGCCGGTGATTTCAACTTCCACCTTGACGTAGCGGACGACCCGGATGCGGTCAAACTGTTGGATATTACATCTCCACTGGGTCTTATACCGTTCGTTTCGGGGCCAACTCATGAGAAGGGGCATACCCTGGACCAGGTGTTTTCATCTGTCCCTCTTATGGAGGTTGACACCCTGCCGGTGCTCTGGACCGATCACAGGCTGATCAGATTTTCGGTGATGGAGAGTGCGCGGCCGGATAACAGTGCCTCTGTCTTGTCTAGACCGGCCTCGAGAGCGCTGCACAGAGTGACACCTGATATGCTGGAACAGGCGCTTCTGGATCACCCATGCCACCTTTCGGGCGATCTGGATAGCGACACTGAGGCTTTGCAGCTATGGCTCATTGATAGGCTGGACGATCTGGCCCCCAAGGCAGCCCCCCGGTCCACGGCGGCACGGCAATCTGCACCGTGGTTTACGGAGGCGCTTCGTGTGGCTCGCGGCCAATGCAAGGTGGCCGAGAGGGCCTGGCGCCGTCTGTATGATGGGGAGGCTAAACTCGCCTATAAGGCGGCGGTGAAGGCCTACCATCGGGACATCCTGGGAGCTAAGAGGGACTATTTGGCTAGGAGGATCGAGGCATCTGCGAACTCCTGTAAGGAGATCTTCACCATTGTGAAGGAGTTCACGACCCCTAGCTCCCAATCGCCCCCTTTAGTTTCTCCGGATACGTGGGCATGTGATCTTGCCGGCTTCTTTACTAATAAGATCAAGGTGATTCAGGCCTCCTTTGTGGAAGGACCGGAGGATGGAAGCGGCGTCACCGGGGCTGGGTGCGGATCTCCGCACACAACGGCGGCGGTGCTGTCTGATTTTCCTGCTGTTTCCAGCGATGTGTCCAGGCGGCTGCTGGCCAATCTGAAATCTGGCTCGCCACTTGACCCCTGCCCCGCCAAATTTTTGGCTGGGATGGCGGCGGTGGTGAACCCGCTGGTTAATCCCATCCTCAACGCCTCTTTGAGGGAGGGGAGGGTCCCTAGCTCTTGGAAAAGAGCGATGGTGATCCCCCTCCTAAAGAAACCGGGTCTCGACGCCGAGGTTCTGGCCAATTATAGGCCAATTTCACTTCTTCCGGCCCTCGCGAAGATCACGGAAAAACACGTCCACGATGTCCTGTCGAGCTTTCTGGAAGCCAACAATCTGCTCCACCCATCCCAATCCGGTTTCCGTCCTAATTTTAGTACGGAAACGGCATTGCTAGAGGTCACTGAGATCATCAGGGAGACTCTGGATGTCGGTGGGAGGGCCATGTTGGTCATGTTAGACCTATCGGCGGCCTTCGACACCGTCCCCCATAGGGCGCTCTTAGCGAGGCTTTATGACATCGGCCTTAGGGGGACGGCGCTCAGGTGGTTCACATCTTTCCTTGAAGGCCGCCGCCAGACGGTCTGGGTTTCCCAGAGCTCTGCCGAGATGCCGCCACTGGGAGTTGGGGTTCCACAGGGTTCTGTGTTGAGCCCCACGTTGTTTAACATCTTTATGTCCCCTTTGGCGGCCTTGGTGGAAGCATATGGGGCCCAGATCGTCTCCTACGCCGACGACATGCAACTCCTCTTCACATGCGGGAAAGACCAGGAGTTTGATGGAGGGAGAATTCGGGACTGTCTTACATTGGTCTTTGACTGGTTCCAACGAAACAGTCTAAGGGCCAACTCAAGCAAGTCCGAGGTCCTATTCTTCGGTTGCGTTGCCGATCCGGAGTGGCAGCACTGGTGGCCGTCCGACATGAGCCCTCCTGCACAGTCTTCCTTGGTGGCTAAAATCTGGGTGTCAAGCTGGACAACCAGCTGTCGCTGCGAACACATATTCTGGGTCTGGCTGGCACCTGTTATGGAATTTTGAAAATGCTCCGTAAATTCCTGCCCCTGTTGTCTGAGGAGCACAGGCGTATGACTGTGCAGGCTCTCGTCGGCTCTAGGCTAGACTATGCTAATGCCCTCTTTCTAGGCCTCCCGGATTACCTAGTTCAGCGCCTACAGGTGGTACAGAACTCTGCCGCCGGGCTATCTTTGGCCTGCGTAGACGAGCCCGAGCCTCCGGGCTGCTACAGGCGCTACACTGGCTGCCTATCCGGAAGCGGATCCAGTTTAAATCCCTGACCTTGATGCACAAAGCCCTGTTTGGATCAGGGGCTGGATACCTGCGGCGGAGACTGGCCTTTTATCGACCAGTCCGCTCCTTGCGTTCGGAATCCCTTTACATAGCGGTGGTCCCTCGGGTGAGGAAGGCCCGCACGGGAGGGCGCTCTTTCAGCTGCAAAGCTCCCCAGCTGTGGAACTCGCTTCCTCTTTCGCTGCGCAGCACTGCCAATTTGTTCCAATTCAGGAAGAGCCTGAAGACCTGGCTTTTTAATCTTTAGGCTGTTCTTACTGTTTCAGTTTCAGTTCTTTTCCTATTCTTTTTGCTGTGTTGTGTTATTTTTATTCTAAGTTGCAGGTGGAAAGCGCCGGGACACTCTTTTCGAGTAGCCGTGCGCTATACAAGAGCGTTATAACATAACAGTGTCTGTTGTCAGTGGGCCCATCGCACCGGGCTATGTGCCACGTGTTCTGCCCCTGTGATGAGACCTGCAGGCGCTGGCCTGCCAGGAAGAGCGCCTCTCTGCCAGGATGCAACGTAGAAAAAAGCAGGTTGCGCGGGTTCATTGCAGTTCAATACTGCTTGCACCACCTGCATGCTAGCTGGTTTTCCAAGGACCTTCTGCTTCGCACCAGCACACGTCGTGCTGGATCAAGAGTGCAGTGCCAGGCTGTGAAAGGCCCGTAGTGTGGACTGGAGGCTGAGATCAGCAATAGCGTCATCATATTTGACCTGCCCCGTTCCAGCTAAGCTCAGTTAGGCCAATCTGAGCAGTTGGGTTTGGTGAGGGCAGGCAACAGCTGTAAAAAAAGGCCCAAGAATAATAAATGACAATAACAGGCTACAAAATTTAGATGCAGGGCGCGAGCTACTCATGGGGGTTCGGGTAGCTCGCGATCGACCGGTTGGAGCCCCCTGATCTGCACTCTCTAGTAGTGTTCACCAATCACTGTATAGGAGTCACAAATGCAAGTCAAGAATCCTCACTGCTGACCACCAATGTTAGATTTGGGGGTCTCTAGTTGGCAGAGGTAGGTACCTTTGACCAAATAGGGACCCTTGCGTCTAGTCAGGGTCAGTGGGTACACTCCTAAAATAACCCCTGCTCACCCCCTTCGTAGCTTGCCACAAGCAGACAGGCTTATCTCCGAGGCAGTGTGTAAAGCATTTGTGAACACATACAGTAACCCACTGACAACACTACAGATGGACACCACACAAGTTGTAGTATAAAAATAAGTATTTTATATAGGCTTAACACAAGACCACAAGCTACAAAAATTCACAATACTGTACTTTAAAAATGGTAGGAATAGCTTAGTTCTCTTTATATGTAAAATGCGACACTTTAAGTTCAATGTACCTTTGGATGTGTAACGCTATACAACGAAAGTGTTGCAGGGTAGGTGATGCGTCGGTTCCTTACACGCAAGAAGAGTGATGCATCTGTTCCCTACTGCTGCGTAAGGGATGTGTCGGTTCTACTCTGCGTGGGGTGGTGATGCGTTGGTTTCTTTTTGCGCTTCCGTGGCGATGCGACCAGCAGCGCTGTGATGCGATGAAGATCCGGTGCAATGAAACAAAATGGTGTCTTCTTCTTGATGCAACAATGATGCGTGCACACCCAGCGGCCGTGTAGCGATTCAACAAATCTTCTGAGCTGCGACAGGCCCTGCGACAAGCTTCTACGGTGATGCAACGCCATCTGCTGCAACGGTGACACTCTTCTCCGAGGATGTGAGGTGCTTCGGTAATGTGATGCGGCAGCGGCGACACCCTTCTTCAGTGATGCGACGACAGGCTGGGGCGGCATCACGCTTCTTCTCCGTGAGTCGCACTTCAAGCTCATTTGCAACACGCAGTCCCTCAGAAGGCGCAGCACAACTGCAGGCACTTCCAAAGAACTCAGGGGAGCTGGTTGGTGAAGTCTGTTGTCCCTGAGATTTCAGCAGGAGGCAAGTCCTATCTTCAAGCCCTTGGAGATCCTTTACAAGTTGATGAAAGTAGCTCACAGTTCCTTTCTCCTTTCTTTGGCAGTCAGGCAACTACTGCAGGCCAGGCCCCCAAACAGCACTCATCTTAGGGGCAGTCTCCTCCTTCAGTTTCTCTCGTGTTCCTCTCCTCACCAAAGATTCTTCTTGTTTCCCAAAAGTGATCTAAAGTTCTGTGGTCTGGGTCCCCTCTTTTATACTCATTTTCTCTTTGTTCTCTGAAGGCAGAGAGGCCTTTGCCTAGTCCAAACCAGTTCTGGTCAGTCCTGGAGCACTTTGTTGACAAGACTCCTTCTTTCCTTTCACAGTCTAGGCCAGGGACATCAGACACACCACAGGAGGTGGAGTCAGCATTGCGGAGGGAAGGCACCACCCTATTCAGATCCCAGTTGCAACTCCTACCTCCCATCTACATGCAGATTTCTCTATTCAGCCCTGTGCTGACTCACCCTGTCTTCTGGAATCCCCCAGCCCCTGTCACTCAAACTCCAGACAAGGAATACACAACCTAGCAGAGGCATGCTTTGATAGTTAGGCAAGAAAATACCTACTTTCTAAAAGTGGTATTTTCAAACACAGAATGTTAGAACCAACTTCACTAAAAAATGTATCATTCTGAGTTCAGGCATACTAAACTCGAATTTCTACCTAGTTCCCTGAGTCAAGTTTGTATTAGAAAATGTAATAATCAAACTGCCCATTCCGGCCTATGGGGAACAGGTAGCCTTGCAATAGTGAAAAACAAAAAATGTCTGTAATTCACTATTAGGACATGCCCTACCTTTTATCTACAATGCACCCTGCCCTGAGCCTTCCATAGCGGTGACTAATATGTAGAAAAGGGAAGGTTTCGTAAATGGCAAGTGGGTGCACTTGCCCAGTCAACATGGCAGTACCAGACTGCACACATGCTCTGCAATGGCAGACCTGAGACACACTTTACAGGCTGCTTCTGTGGGTGGCACAACTAGTGCTGCACTCCCACCAGCAGCATTTGATTTACAAGCCCTGGGCGCACTCAGTGCACTGTAGTAGGGTCTGACAAGTAAACTAAACCAGCCAATTATGGAGTCACTAATCCATACATCAATTTAACATAGAGAGCATATGCACTTTAGCACTGATCTGCAGTGGTAAAGTGCCCAGAGTCTTAACACCAACAAAAACAGGTCAGACAAAATACAGGAGGAAGGCAAAAAGTTCTTGGATGACCATGCAAAAGGGCCAAGTCCAACAGTGTGCAAGAAGCTGGAAGCCAATATATGTATACAGTGGAAGGTCCAGAAGCTTACTTGTTACTTGAACATTGAAAGACCCACAGGTAGTCCCACTGGTGGGAAGAAGGGAATCATGATAATGGGAAGTACATGCTTAAAATTCCCATGTTTATGCAGTAACTGCATTGTTTGATATATTACTAACAATCTTGCAATCAGCACAATCCGTAGTATACAAATATATATTACAACACTCAAAAAATAATGTTTAAAATGACAAACCAAGAACTTGTAACTATATGTCTGTCATTATATGTAATTTGTATCCTGTAATTACCAATACATTTTTTTTAAAAAACAACAAAAAAAACAAGAGGACGGTCAAACAACAAAAAAAACGCCATGATTGGCCACTGTAAATGGTCTCATAGTGCTTTTTAGGTTTCGCCTGGTCGAAAGCTGCGCACCACGCAGCTTTTCGGCGGGGGCGAAATCTTTTGTGTATGGTGTGTGTGTGTTGTCCCGCCCCTCTGTTCCATTGGCTAGCTCCATAAATGGAGGCTCGCCTATTGGAACAGAGATCTGTCCGTCAATCCCGGAGCAGATTCGTGGGCGTTCCCGAGAATTTTAGGCTTTGGCTATGTCATGCGGCGGTGGGCTGATGTTATTTTTTTATTTTTGTTGGATGCCATGTTTTGGTCATTTTCTAAGTGCCTTTATCCGGAGTGGTCTGCGAGATTTATTTCCGATCAGGTAAGCAGCATTTTGTTTATAATTTTGATTTCTCTTTGTATGTGTCCCCCGTTTCATGTCGTCTCCCTGTTTGTTTTTTGTTTTTGCGTGTTTTGTTGCTGTTCCACGGTATATTTTTACGTCTTTGTGTGTCTAGAATCCCCTGCCCGTCCCCCCTCCCGCTGTCCGTGAGCCAGTCCCCCTCCCGCTGTCCGTGTGCCCGTCCCCCCTCCCGCTGTCCGTGTGCCCGTCCCCCCTCCCGCTGTCCGTGAGCCCGTCCGCCCTCCCGTAGGCTGCCACGACCGTGGTACTCCTCTGAGACCTGTACTTGTTTTTTTTTGGCACAACCATTCGGAAGATGCAACAAGATGCTGCTGCTGTTTCCCAAGGACGCAACTGCTCATCAGGCCAGAGGACAAGGTAATGAACATAAGGCAAGGTGATCTTTAGTTGCGCTCACTTTGAAGGGGACATTGGAATGTGGCCGTCAGTTGCAAGCTATAACATGGTCTGGTCAGAGGACACACAAAACTGGTGCTTCGTGATCTGAGATGTTATCGAGTTTTGGAAGGAATTCATATCTAGGAACAAAGCCGGTGTATCAACGTTTAACGTGTTGTTTCCATTTGACCTTATTGCTAATATTGTGGCTGTTTTGTCATTTCAGCTAGGGTCAATTTACATGCTCAGTCAGTTTAGAGTGAAGCTTAGGTGCGATTTCTTCTGGCACCTCATGGTGTGGTTGATGGATGTATTATCACTTAGGTTCTGTGAGGAGTATCTGTGTCATGATATGCTCTGCTCGTGTGAGGAGTAACTGTGGTAGGATTTGTTTTCCTTGTTTTATTTAGATTACTGCATGTACCTTAGTCACTGTTCTTGATTGGGGGGGTGGGATGGCTGCACATTGTTTAAGTCACCCGGTTTTTATTGAAACGTGTGGTGAGGGATTACTGTGCGTTGTGTTTAAGTCACCCGGTTATTTTTTTTTTTTTAATTCAAATCTTTTTTATTGAAGAACAAAGCTGAAAATAAAGACAATACAATGACTCTTCCAAGGTACAAATGAGCAGAATGATGGCACCAAGACACTTACAGTAATCAAATCAAGTCAAAGAGGAGATAGAAGAAAGATGGGAGAGAAAAGGAGAGGAGGAAAAAGAGAGAAGAGAAGAGAAGAGAGTAGAGAAGAGAGAGGACAGGTGTATCCACAAAGCGGTCATAACCAGTTTACCCAAACCTGGTTCGGCATGCATGTATTAGGAAGTATACAGTAAGCATATATGGTTGAACACACTAAAATTCAATAACAGTTCTATGGAACAAGTTGACCATTGAGATGTGCCTCATGGGGGTTCAAAGTGGCAGGATGACGCATCCAGGGATGACCAGAGTTTGTTGTTCGAAGGCTTCCAAGTGGCTGACTGTAGCGCAGGATTGTCTGCCCCTCTTAGAAAGGAAAGCCATTCCAGCCACATTTTAAAGTTGACTTCAGCAAAATTTTTCCACTTGTAAAGTATGACCTTGCACGCCAATGTTAACATGATATCAAGCAATTGTCTGTCATGATTCTCTGGCAATTGTTCCTCCAGAGGGCCCAGAATGACATATATAAATTCTTGAGTAGGAGTTATTCCAAATATCTGTTGGATATATGAAAATACTTTGTCCCAGAATGGACGCAGTAGGGTACAGTTAAAAAGCATGTGTGCCAAGTCACCTGGCGCTTCTTGGCAGTTCCAACAATTAGGCGTGTCCCTCAGATTACATTTAAACAGTTTCTGAGGGGTCCAGAACACTCTGTTCAACAACATATATTTCGTTTGGCATAGGATCGGGGAAACCTTGTTTGTTAGTGCGGTGTTATGTATGACCTCCCAATCGATTACTATTCCTGTGGAGTTAGGCTCTGATTCCCACTTGATTTCGGATAACTTATGTGGCTTCCTGGGCAGGGGGAGGAGCAGTTTATATACTCTAGAAACAAAATGACCAGCATGGTACAGTAACCGGAGGCGGTTCACCAGCCAAGGCGGCTCTGTAGAAAGGAGACGCTTGGAGATAGCAGCTTTCAATTTCAGGAATTGGTAAAATTCTATGTGAGGCAATTCAAATCTCTCTTGCAATATCGAAAAGGGTAGAGGCCTACCACTTTCATAGAGGTCATTCACTATATGTATACCCTTAGTCGCCCACAACTCCCAATAAAGGGTCTTCCCCTCTATCCTGAGCATAGGGTTATGCCATAATGAGAGTAGAGTAGATCTCTTGATCACCGAAGCAGTCTTATGGGATTGGTCAAGTCGGAGGAGTGCTCTTCTAGTATTTAGTAGAATGTATTTAGAGTGAGGTATATGGGTCAAATCCATGGTGAGGAGAGCCGAGAGGGGTGCACGCGCCATTAACGACTTTTCGATATTTAGCCACACTGGAGTGTAGGATGTATCATCAACTAGCCAAAGGGCCCCTTGTTTACAGAGGAAGGCTGTTTGGTAGTTCCTGAACGAGGGCAGGCCCAGGCCGCCTTTGTCTTTTGCTAACTGCAGCTTTTTTAGTGATATCCTGGCTTTTTTCCCTCGCCACAGGAACTCACCGAACAACCTGTCCACCTTCTTGATGGATTCTTCTGAGAAAGTCATATGGAGCATGCAGGCTAGATAGTTAACTAGGGGCGTGCACATCATTTTAAGGGTCTCAGCCCTACCCCACCAGGATAGATATTTTGGTGACCAGCTATCTAGCAATGTGGATATCTTTTTTAATGTTAAGTCCTCATTTAGCTTCAGAGTCGTAATCAAATCCCTTTCAAAGTCTAAGCCCAGATATTTAAAAGCTTTCGGTTGCCAGGTAAGGCCAGAGGAGCCTAGAATATCTTTACTCCCGATATTGTTTAACAATTTGACTTCTGTTTTGTCCTTATTCAGTTTATATCCTGAAACTCTAGAGAACCCCTCGATTGTGTCCATCAAGGCCGGGATAGCCTCGTCAGCTTTTTCCGTTAAGATCAGCACATCATCGGCGTAGGCCGTCAATTTTACAGTGCAGTCATCAAATGGGATACCAGCGATTGCTTTGTTATGTCTAATATGCCACAAAAAGGGTTCTATTGCCAGTAAGAACAAAGATGGTGATAGTGGGCAACCTTGCCTCGTCCCTTGTTTCAGGCAGAAAGAGGATGAGAAGGAGCCACCTGCTCTGACTTTTGCAGTGGGGCCGGCGTACAGAGCCATTACGAGTTTAGTGAACGTTTCTCCTAAGTTAAAATGGTGTAACACCGCCTTAAGGAAGGACCAGTCCACCTTGTCGAATGCTTTTTCTGCATCCAGCGTGACAGCTACCGTGGGAGTATTCAGAAGTTTTGCTTTTTCTAGGGCATGGGCTAACACCCTGGTGTTATCACTAGACAGTCTATGTTTTAGGAAGCCCGCTTGAGATGGGTGTACAAGAGTGGGGAGGACCTTTTGTAAGCGAGCTGATAGAACCATGGCCAACAATTTACAGTCCAAATTAATCAGGGAAATCGGCCTATAGTTTTTTGGTAGCGACGGGTCTTTGCCGTCCTTTGGGAGAACTGCAATAGTCGCTTCTGCTAACGTACCCCTCACTTCCCCCGACTCAGTAAATTCGTGGAAGAGGCTCAGAAGAGGGTCAACCAAGTCTGATTGAAAGGTTTTGTAAAATTTGGCAGTAAAGCCATCCGGGCCCGGTGCCTTCCCACATTTCAGTCCCCTAATTGCCTTTTCCACCTCAGTAGCCGAGATCGGCTCATTAAGACTGAGTTGTTCTTCAGGCTTTAACTTTGGTAATACACACTCCTGAAGATATTCTTGAATTTTGTCTTCATCCACCAATTCGTTTTTGGCGTATAAGTCCTTATAGAAGTCTTTAAAGACTTCGGTTATTTTTTGGGGATCCGAGTGAGTAACTCCCGCCGAGTCCTTGATAACATTAATAGCATTCCTTTGGACCTTAAATTTCAAATATGCCGCTAGGCTCTTGCCGGCTTTATTAGATTCACATAGCTTGAACCTTCGCTTTCTGTCTAGCCACACCCCCGCCCTTTCGCTTACTAGTTTGTTATATTCGTATTTTTTGTTGGTCATGGTATTAAATGTCTCCCGGTCTCTCGTCATTTGGTGTTTGTTCTCTAGGATGGCTATTTCCGCCTCTAACCCTTCTAGCTTTGCATTACAATCTCTGTTCATTGCTGAACGAATTTTGATACACACACCCCTAATTGTACTTTTCAAAGCCTCCCAACGTACTAGGTCCGAAGTGTCCCCTTTCGCATTAATCTCCAAATAAGACCTAATGGCTGATAGAATTTGAATTCTGTTTTGTTCTTTACTCAAGATTTCCTCATTGAGTCTCCAGGACGTTTGTTTAGGGGACGGTTTAATGTTAGTGATGGATAGAGATATGCATGAGTGGTCTGATAGAACCCTAGGTTCAATTGAAGTATCCTCTATCCTTGCAACGCCATTTTGTGTAATGAATATGTAATCAATGCGGGAGAACGAATCGTGCGGGGAAGAGTAGAAAGTATAGTCCCTATCAGTAGGGTTTTGTATTCTCCATGTGTCAATTAAGTGAAATTGTTGGCATAATTTGATAAATGCATTATGTGATCTGCTTGGTTTGAATACACATTTTGAGTCCCTGTCTAAGGCCGGATCAAATGGAAGATTGAAATCACCCCCAAGGATATGCACCGCCGTATCAGGTATCGTTGCAATCTGTTTGGCTAAGTCCCGCCAAAATTCTAGGTCATTAATATTAGGTGCATAAACGTTAGTGACAAAGAATTCTGTATTATCTTTGGATAGTTTCACTGTGACCCAACGACCCTTTTCATCTGATGAGGAAGACAGTAATTCTACCTTGGACTTTCTTGATAATAGTACCAGAACACCATTCTTTCTTCCAACTGCACCAGAACCGACAACCTCTGAATAAAACTTATTGCGCAGAGTGTAAAATTGTTTAACATCTAGTTTGGTCTCTTGCAGCAGTACAATGTCTCCCTTCTGTCTGCGCACATAGTCTAATATCTTTTGTTTTTTAACGGGCTGATTTAAACCTTTAACATTCATAGACAGAATCTGTAATCGATCAAGTGAGGTTGTCCCAAGCGGAGTGGAAAGTGTTGTTACTGACATTTATAACAGTGTAGGTATCATGAGTGCTCCACGAGAGCCCTGGAAATACATGTTACACAGCGCATAATGGAAGGAACACATTTCTTTGCCCCCTATGGAGTATAACAGGCGGAGACCATGGTCCATCATCTGGGCGCCCAGGGATGGGGCATGGCTAGTCTGGGTACCGGTATACAAATATAACATATGCATGATACAGCTTGTCCAGATAAGAGCAAAGAGACAGGTCAGAGGGGAAAGAAAAAGCAAGGAAAAGAGAAGAGGAAAGGAATAAGAGGGAGAGAGAAAGGAAAGTACAAAAAATGTAAACCATAGAACATAACACCCACCCCCCCAATACCCCACATCCCCCCACCCCACCCTCCCCAACTGTAATACAGAAGCATGGCGACGTGAGGAAAACCGCAGTAACCCTCCCGTCTAGAACTAGTCATGTATAAACATTGGAACAGCTATGCACAACGTAGAGTGCCGATAAACATTATGCAACATTATGCAAACAGTGTAATATTGGAGTGATGTGGCAGAACTAACTTAGGCATAGTAACACGCTCCTTCTGCACATTTTTGATAATTCAGAAACAAACCAATATACCTACAGTATATCTATCAAAGTGGTGCTGTCGAGCAAAAATTTGACAATATAGCCACATAGCCTATTGGAAGGTATTATAGCTTCATACCCTCAGCATAGGGCCCCTAATGGTTATTGGTATCTAGGTTTATGCGTCAGTGGTGAAGAACCTAGTCAAAAACGAAAACCTGCCAGTAATCGTTCCTTAAACAAAGAGCCCCAGCACGGCCAGTCCGAAACCAGTCTAATCTGATCAATCCTGCCAATGTACCGGGTTTTGGATTCATTCATACACGACTTAACACATCTTACACCGGTATCTTCCTCATTTTAATCAAACAGGGCAGACCAGCTCCAATCAAAAAGTTTAGATCACTAGCAACAGGCCACGTCAAGTACAACCTAGGGAAATAAAGTCAGGAGACTCCAGGACCTTAGTTCAGATCTTCGGGCCACCTTTCAGGCAGCGTAGAGTTCTCGGTGCAACGAGGCATCCGTCAACTTGAAACCTTACAGAACGGTGGACTTGCAATTTGAACAGCTCGTTGGGCTTTGTGGAATTAACATAGCAGAGATATCCTAGTGAGAGCACTAAACCTCAGATGTGGTCATCTGTAACCTGACGCCGAGGCCGAGGCTGCTTGACTTTCTGGGTTATTAGTTTCCATATCGCGTTCCATGTCCCGTTCTTCCACGTCTTCAAGCATACGTCTGAGTTTCCTGGGGTCCGTGAAGTAGGAAGACAAACCACGTATTGTCACCCTGTACTTTGCTGGGCCCACAAAGCCATATTGATATCCCTTCGTTGACAGTTGTTGGCGTAGCGCAAGGAAGGCCTTCCTTATTTCTACGGTTTCCTTACTGTAGTCTTGAGAAATGTAGACCTTGGTATCCTTCCACAAAATATGATTGTGCTTCCTCACGAAGGCCAGGATTTGCTCAACATGTTGGTAGCGTAACGGTTTACATACGATGGGCCTTGGTCCTCTCTGTGTCTTAGTGATTCTCCCCGGTACTCTGTGTGCCCTATCGAATTCAAGAGGGTTGGTGAAAGTCAGGTTCGTGGCTTTAGTGAACCATGATTCCAAAAATTGAATGCATGAACCTTCCGACTCCTCGGACCCTTCCGGAATTCCAAAGATGCGTAGGTTCCCCCTCCTATTCCTATCTTCCAACTCGGCCAGTCGTCTAGTTGTCTGGTCACAGGAGATGTGTAGGTGCTTCAGAGCCTTGGTGGTTTCAACCTCTATGTCCTCCAGGCGGCTGATTCGGGATTCGGTTTCTGTTAGGCGCGCATTAGTATCTCTGATGTCTTGACGGATTGCTACCACTTCCTCCTTAGTGTCTTTGGCTAGGTCCTTCACTTCATCTAGCCTATTCAGTATCATGTCAAGTGCGTCCGGGGTAACTTTCTTTGGCTTATTTGGTGATCCCGGGTTCGAGTGATCCGATTTAAGTCTTTTAAGGGTACCCTGGTCTTTGGTATCCATCCTGATTACTAGAGCTTCTTCTGAGTAGTTAATATCGTGGAGTAGAGTATACAACAGAAGTCCATACAAGAGGATAGCCAGCTAGGTCTCAGTACACTGGGAGCACGTCATAGATAGAATTTTAGGTACAGGGCACCACATTCATATATTCCAAAGGCGCCTGGTGTGTGTACAATGACCTTGGAAACTCACTGCAAGGACAACACTATCATTGAGGGGTACACCACATGTGGGTTGCTGTGTAATAAAAAGAGAGCCGAGTTGTAGGCACTTGACAGCCTTCTGGGCAGTACTGGTATAGTAGGGAGCCGAGTGTCGTTTTGCTGGCAAGCAATCCAGGTATTCAGCACAGCAGCTTCACACCCTCATCATCAAAGTCACATCCATCAAGAGCAGAGCACTGATCAAGCGTTTTGCAAGTTCATACAGTCTAGTGGCCGACAGTGCAGGCATGCATCTTAGTTTACACTAATTTCTTATGGCAGAATAGAAATGAGCGCAAGTTTTCCATACTGTAGGGGTAGGTGCCAGAGTCGCTCCCCCGATGTTACATGCAGGCTAAATTGGGTAGGTTTAGTGAGGAGAATCACTTTGCCTCGGTTCCCAGTCATTGCCGAGTGGCGGCCGCCATCTTGGTTAAGGCGAAGGAAGCCCCCGGCATGGCCGATCACACTGTACTCACGCGACCGGCGACCGGTGATTCTGCCTTCTGTTCAGCGAGCGCACCTTCGTGGACTCTTTCCTTCTGTCTCCGGTCCTCTCGTTGTGTCCGGTCACCGCATCGTCGCGCTGGGGGTTCACTTCTCACTCCGTGTTTTCCCCTCACCACGCACCGCCGCCATGTGCGTCCGGAGCTCCGTTCATCACAGTGCACGATCCGCTGCTGCTACGGACACGCGGGACGGCTTCTTAGATTCAGGAAGTGGTCCGGTTCCTGACTCTACTGTCACATCCCCGCTGCAGAGCCGAAAAAGCGTTCCAAAACTGGATGTGGACGCTCGTGACGGGAGGAGAGACGCTCTAAGCAGCCATCTTCCTCGGCGTCCAAGCCACGCCCCCGTCACCCGGTTATTTTGAATTGTGTTTGAGATGGCTGCTTGTGGATTAAGTCACTCATCTAGTAGGTGTTCCAGTTAGGATGACTGTTGTGTGTGTGTGTGGGATGTATTTGTGGGATGACTGCGAGTAGTTTAGGTAACCCGTTCTTGGTGAAGGTGTTTGTTGTCAGGACTACTAGTGGTTTAAGTCACCCGTTTTTTTTTGTTTGTGTTCGTTGTTGGGTTGACTCTGTATAGTTTTATTTTTAAATGTGCTGGGTGGGATTAAAATGCAATGTTTTATCTACTGGTTTCAAATAAAATGTTCTTAGTGGGATGCCATTAGGTTGTTTGTCACCCGTTTTGCCTATTGGTTGATGTTTGTTATTACATTTCTTAGCCCTTTATGTTCTCTACTGCACTGATTGATTTGTAATTTTTGTCTGGCTGCATTACATGTCAGCCTGGCCAGCTGGTGTGTGTGTGGTTTGTAGGTCACGTATTAGAGGTGGGGTGTGGTGGATTTTATGATGTGTTTTCTTTATTGGTGGTCCGGGAGAAGATGTGTGTGAAGATGTACCACCTTTACATTGTGTAAGTTACATGCATATTTCCATATGAATTGAGTTGGGTTTACATACATTGTTTTATTTAAGTTTATTTCATGTATTGGGTTGCATGCTTGGACATCCCACATTTCCTTGCAGGGGTCCTTTCTCTTGCTATGTTTTTGTGGGATGCAAGGGGTTGTAACAATGTTGTCTTTTTACCTGTAAGGAAAGGGGATGTGTTGTATCTGCTGCTCAGCAGGTGTGTCTGTGGTATAGAATGTTGGTGTGTGGTGATGCTGTAGAATGTTGGATGTGTGAGAGTCAGTTGAAGGATGGACTGAGCAGCAGGTAGGCTGCTCCTGGTGAGGCTCTTAATTACATCTCTTGAACTCAACATCTTAATAAATCATTACAATAGAGTGCTAACACTTCTCTGTTTTCTTTCAAATCACTGAGGTGAGCATACAATAAATCTTGCTGACATAAAGTCAAGAGGTGGACCAATCAGGTCATGCAGGCTGTCTCTGTACATGAGTGTTGGGGTAATAAAGCTGTAGACCTAGTACAGGCTGCAGACTCTTGCTGACCCTTGTGCCGTCAGGGTGTGCAGAATGACTGCAGAGTGCTAGGGAGTGCAGAGTGACTGCAGAGTGCTAGGGAGTGCAGAGTGACTGCAGAGTGCTAGAGAGTGCAGAGTGACTGCAGAGTGCTAGGGAGTGCTAGGGAGTGCAGAGTGACTGCAGAGTGCTAGGGAGTGCTAGGGAGTGCAGAGTGACTAGGGAGAGCTAGAGAGTGCAGAGTGACTGCAGAGTGCTAGGGAGTGCAGAGTGACTAGGGAGTGCTAGGGAGTGCAGAGTGACTAGGGAGTGCAGAGTGACTAGGAGGGAGTGCTAGGGAGTGCTCTGGAGTGACTAGGGAGTGCAGAGTGACTAGGGAGTGCAGAGTGAATAGGGAGTGCTAGGGAGTGCAGAGTGACTAGGGAGTGCTAGGGAGTGCAGAGTGACTAGGGAGTGCTAGGGAGTGGAGAGTGACTGCAGAGTGCTAGGGAGTGCGAGGGACTGAAGAGTGACTGCAGAGTGACTGCTAGGGAGTGCTAGGGAGTGCAGAATGACTGCAGAATGCTAGGGAGTGCTAGGGAGTGCAGAGTGACTAGGGAGTGCTAGGGAGTGCAGAGTGACTAGGGAGTACTAGGGAGTGCAGAGTGCAAGGGAGTGCAGAGTGCAAGGGAGTGCGAGGGAGTGCGAGGGAGTGCAGAGTGACTAGGGAGTGCTAGGGAGTGCAGAGTGCTAGGGAGTGCAGACTGCTAGGGAGTGCCGAGTGACTAGGGAGCGCTAGGGAGTGCTAGGGAGTGCAGAGTGACTAGGGAGTGCTAGGGAGTGCTAGGGAGTGCAGTGACTAGGGAGTGCTATGGAGTGCTAGGGACTGCAGAGTGACTGCAGAGGCTAATGGCAATGTAAATGACAATGCCATTTATCTGTTTTCAAAACCAACACATAAATATAAATTTTGTCAATTACAATGCCAATAGCTCTAACTTTTCCAAAGACGAAACCATTGCATTGTAAATGGTTGTTTTAAACTTCCAGCCATGCTGCACAGCAGCGGCTTTGCTGTACAACATGTCTGCAAAACACACTGACAAAGCCAATAGATCTCAAAATGTTTGCCAATGCTTGTTATCAGAAGGACAGATTTTAAATTGCCATGGCCTCTATCACTTGAGGACAGATTTCAAATTGCCATGGGCTCTATCACTTGCTGTAGAGAACAGGCGGTGTCAGTGTTTTATTAGATTTGTGGAAAAAAGATGGATTTATGTGGGTACACAAACAGGAAATTACGACATGCATTGAAGCTCAGTCCATCCATCCTTTGTTCATGCACCACCTCCCTGAAAAAGAACCAGTGTGATCTTGTGCATGTTACATTCTCCCTGCTTGCACCTCGGCTAATTGAAGTGCAGAAGAAAAATCTGAGGCTACGTGGGAGAGGTTTATTCTCCATAGTGTCAACAAACAGTATAATGAATGTCTTAACAATGTCCCGTAGTCATTTGAATTCTCACAAAATGTTTGTGGCATGGCTGATTAATATCTGCTCTAAACCGTGTCCATCATCAGTTTTTGTGCCCCTGTCACTGAGTTGATTCACAGGCTCATAGGCATAGGCCCTATGTGCTCTATGTACAGAAGTTTGGGCAATGTGCATCTAGAGCACACAGGCTCAGGAAAGGGTGGGTTGCAGTGAGGCTCAGAGGGGCTCAGATAAAGCAGGCTCAGAGGTATGAAAGAAGGCAGACTAGGGGGCAGGAGAAAAGGAATCGGACTCGCAGGATGTAGGATTCGCCGGTCAGGAGGGACAGGCTCAAAAGGGTGCTGGCTGGGACAATCAAGCTCAGAAATAGACGGGTAGCTCAGTTGATGGACGGATAGATGACTAGCTGTCACACAGGCTCAGGAAACAATGGACGACAGTGACAACAAAGGGGAAAAAGATTAAATCATCTCCTGTGCTCAGAAATTACTGTGTAGCCCACGGACTGAGAGCTGGGTAAATGAGCTGCCTGCATGAAAATAAATGGGTCACTCATAAACAGATGAAAGGCTCTGGGATTAAGGATCTGCTTTCCTCATCTGCTTGAGGACAGCTTTATTTCGTATTCCGCAGTCTTCATGGGATGAAAATATATTTCTCTGTATGGTTCCCTCGAGAAACTGATTTTATTATATCTCCAATTCCCTCTTAATGGCAGAGAAAGTTTACCACGTTGACCTTTTTCACTATATTTTAGTGTATGCATGTTTGAGACAAGGTAGACGCAATGGCAAACTAAAGTGGGCGGGGGGAGGGGGGGTAGGATTAGGGGAATAATAATTGAAATAGAAAACGTACCTGTTCTGCCACCGATGCTGACGCTGCCGGCCACTTCGGTACTTCTCTCCTCCCGGCAGTCAATGGGGCACAAAGCCCATAGCTCTCCACCCAATCCAGAAGCTGCTCTCATGCTATACCAAGTATGAAAGAAGCGTGGGGATTGGCCTGAGCGGGTTTAGTCTGACGCTCTTGCAGGCACAGCTTGCAGCTTTTCTCCAGCTTGGCTGTCAGCACAGCTGGGTTGGAGAAACATGCCGATTGGCGAGCCGAAGATGTCCGGCTGGCCAAACAGTGGTGGCTCCTCTGCTAACTATTGAAATACAGTGGTCTTCAACCATTACTTTTACTAAAATTTAATTGATCAATACATGTTCAATGTTGCCCCACAGTTAAGGGATTTGTCTCTCAGATCAACCCTACACATTCAAAGTATTAAACATTTACAAAAAAGAAAACAAAAAATGCAACAGCAATAATTACAAAATCAGGGGCAATTTTAATTCATTGCATTTACAACTATCTCTCTGTAAGAGGCTTTAAGGTTGCCCAAAGAGAGCGGGCAGGAGATAAGGAAATGTCAGGTGCTTAGTAGAAAAAGGTAGATAAAGACATAGAGATATTTACAATATTGTGTTCACAATAGATTGGTTGCACAGTTCACCGTCTTACAATAACCTGGCCTGTGATATAAGTTTTATACACATTTTTCATTGAATGGAGACATTGCTTCCAAGAACCTATTGCACCAGAAAATGTGTGTTCACAATCCAGGTATTAAAGGGAGTGACCACTGCGCCTACCTGCAGGCGAGGTCGCCCCCACTCTCCACTGCTCCACTGCTCCTGCCTACTGCTACCCGCTGCCTCCCCGGACGCCCCAGCCGCCGCTGGGCCGCCACTTTTCCCGCCGCACGCTAACTCCCGGCGGACACGCCCCCCAGCTGACCCGCCCTCCCGGCTCCTCTTATGATGCCCACTCCCACGCGCAGCCGGCGCGCCGATTGTGTGCCGAAGGCGCGCCAAAGGTAAGCCCGTCTGCGCCTGTCCGCGCCTGGACCGCGCCCAGTGCCAGGACCCCTGCCTCCCTCAGACACCAGCCCACCCGCCGGACCTACGATGCCACCGAACTCTACGCACTCAACGCCAGTCGAATCCCGGGCTGCTATCGAGCCACCCGAGACGCACCCACGGACCCTTCTGCTGCCACTCCTGCAAGTTCACCTGCATCCAGACCTGCACTACACCAGCACCGACCAAGCCGAGCACCAGCAGCAACCACCTCAAGTGCATCCTGCTCAACACCCGCTCCATCCACAGACACGCCGTTGAGCTCTGGAACCTGCTCGATACCACAGCCCCAGACGTCGCCTTCCTCACGGAAACATGGATGAACGCCTCCTCGGTGCCCGACATCGCCATCGCCATCCCGGACGGCTACAAGATCATCCGGAGGGACCGCGTCAACCAGACAGGAGGAGGCATCGCCATCATCCACAGGAACACCATCTGCATCACGACCAACACCGACGACACCCTCGCACCCGCCGAACACCTGCACTTCCAGATCCACATCAACCCCAAGACCACCCTCAGAGGCACCCTCATCTACAGACCCCCAGGACCACGCACACAATTCAGCGAAGACATCGCCGACTTCATCTGCCCGCACGCCCTCCTCTCCGCTAACTACATCCTCCTCGGGGACCTCAACTTCCACCTGGAGAACAACAACGACCGCAACACTACCACCCTGCTGGACAACCTCGCCAACCTCGGTCTCAAGCAGCTGGTGACCACCCCCACCCACTACGCCGGACACACACTCGACCCCGTGTTCTCATCCAGCAAGGACATCACCTTCAGCCACGCCACCGGACTCCACTGGACAGACCACAGCTGCGTCCACTTCAGCTTCAGAAGGACCACGATCCACCACCACCAGCAACAGGTTGCACGCAGAAGCTGGAACAAGATCACAGCCGACCAGCTCGCGACCTCCCTGAGCATGAACCCTCCCACCAGCGCGCCTAACCCAAGCCAGGCGGCCACCAACCTCACGAAGTGGATCAGCAACTGCGCAGACGACCTCGCCCCTCTGAAGACCCCGCCTAGCAGACCCGGCAGCAAGAAAGCCCCATGGTTCACGGACGAACTCAAAAGCTCCAAGACGAACTGCCGAGCACTCGAGGAAGCCTGGCGCAGAGACCCAACACCGAACAACATGACTGCCCTCAAGCTCGCCACCCGAAAACACCACCAACTGATCCACGCCACCAAGAAATCTGCATTCAAGGAACGACTGGACAACAACGCACACAACAGCAAGGAACTCTTCAACATCGTTAAAGAGCTCTCCAACCCCGGAAACAACAACATCACCCCTTCGCAAGACCTCTGCAACTCCCTCGCTTCCTACTTCCACAACAAGATTGCGGACATACACAACAGCTTCAGCACTCAACCGACGCACGCCACGACTGAACCACCGCCCCCCACCACCACCCTCCGCACCTGGACCCCGATCAGCACCAAAGACACCATCCACACGATGAACTCCATCCACTCCGGATCTCCGACCGACCCCTGCCCTCACCACGTCTTCAACAAGGCCGACGCTGTCATCGCACCCCACCTGCGGGATATCATCAACACCTCCTTCGACTCCGCTACCTTCCCGGAGAGCTGGATGCACGCCGAACTCAGCGCTCTACTAAAGAAGCCATCAGCCGACCCCACCGACCTCAAGAACTACCGCCCCATCTCGCTGCTCCCGTTTCCTGCAAAAGTCATCGAGAAGACCGTCAACGAGCAGCTGGCCGCCTTCCTCAAGACGAACGGATCCCTCGACCTCTCGCAGTCTGGCTTCCGGGCCAACCACAGCACCGAGACCGCCCTGATCGCAGCCACCGATGACATCCGAACCCTGCTCGACAACGGAGAAACAGCGGCCCTCATCCTCCTAGACCTCTCCGGGGCCTTCGACACTGTCTGCCACCGTACCCTAGTGCGGCGCCTCAGCAACGTCGGAGTCCAGGAGAAGGCACTGGAATGGATCATCTCGGTCCTCACCGGAAGGACACAGAGAGTCCGCCTCCCCCCGTTCAGATCAGAAGCCACCGAAGTCATCTGCGGCGTCCCTCAAGGCTCCTCGCTCAGCCCAACCCTCTTCAACGTCTACATGAGCCCCCTCGCAGCCATCGCACGCCAACACAACCTCAACATCATCTCCTATGCCGACGACACCCAGCTGATCCTCTCCCTCACCAACGACCCCGCCACCGCCAGAGCCAACCTACACGAAGGGATGACAGACGTATCCAAGTGGATGATGAACAGCCGCCTGAAACTGAATTCGGACAAGACGGAAGTCCTCATCCTGGGATCTTCAACCTCCGCCTGGGACGACTCCTGGTGGCCCCCCACCCTGGGCAGCGCACCCAAACCAACAGACCACGCACGCAACCTGGGCTTCATCCTGGACTCCTCCCTCTCCATGACCAGACAAGTCAACGCTGTCTCCTCGTCGTGCTTCAACATCCTGCGCATGCTACGTAAGATCTTCCAGTGGATCCCCACCAAGACCAGGAAGATGGTCACCCAGACCCTCGTCACCAGCCTTCTGGACTACAGCAACTCCCTCTACACCGGAACCACCGCCAAACTCCAGAAGAGACTCCAGCGGATTCAGAACGCCTCAGCACGACTCATCCTGGACATCCCCCGACGCAGCCACATCTCCGGACACCTGAGAGATCTGCACTGGCTCCCGGTCAACAAGCGAATCACTTTCCGTCTCCTCACCCACGCACACAAAGCCCTACACAACCAAGGCCCAGGATACCTCAACAGCCGCCTCAACTTCTACGCTCCCACACGGCACACGCCAGCTTCGATAGACCGACCAAGCCCTCGCCTCCGTCCCCCGCATCCGAAGAGCCACCACAGGAGGAAGGTCCTTCTCCTACCTGGCCGCTAAGACTTGAAACTCCCTCCCGACCCACCTCCGCCTGACCCAGGACCACCTTGCCTTCAGGAAGCAGCTCAAGACCTGGCTGTTCGAGCAGTAGCGGACCCCCCCTCCCCTAGCGCCTTGAGACCCTCTGGGTGAGTAGTGCGCTATATAAATGCTTTGATTGATTGATTGATTGAAAGGAAAAGGAGCATCGACGTTTCGACTCGTCTTAGGGCCTAAAGGTAAGTTAGACCGTGGCCATGCGAGTCTTCATCAGGACTTGTACATTGGGCAACCCGAGGAGTAGTGTTGCCCTGAAATGAAGTAAGGATTTACATCAGGCTGTTGCATTAAAATTGCGACCAAAGTTAGTATTGCAAAAAAACCCTAGGGCAAGGAAGGAAAATTGCTTACCCTATAGAAGAGGTGGACCAAGTGGAATATCTTCACTCTTTGTCCCAAGATTAATGAATAATTCCTAAAACCATAATAGGGTGGTCATTTGACTCACTCTCTTGTAATTCTTCGATAACGCTCTAAACCAAAGAAATATGGACGTGTCGTTACCTTATCCACGGAGCGTAGGTATAACACTATGTTCTCATGATGTAGCAGGCTTTTAATCTCTACATACTCAATTTTCAAAGGAATTTAAAGGTGGTCCTATATATGAATAAAGGAACCAAGCCCACTTCAATATTGTTGTTGTTCAAAAGGTATAAAAGAACAATTTGATACTTAATTCATCATTCTTTTAATATATGGACTAAAACAGGTTTGGGTAATTGAATACACAATGTCACGTGTTAAAATCTGAGAAACTATTTCCAGCGACTAAAATATGGGCATAGGGGTTATTTCAGAAATTCGATTATTCTAGAAGAAACGCCTTACCCAATAGTCAATTGCTTTTTTCAAATGCTTATTTTCTCTCAAGAAATCATATGCTGCTCAGATCGTAGGTTCGTGGGCAGGTGTAGGATGGAATCCGCTGTGGAGGTAACAAATGCGATCAATTTGATTTACTGGAACTGTGAGAATTTAGAAAAGCAACTTGTGAGTAAGCCTCACAAAAGACCGCAGTCACGGAGACTTACCGGGATAAGTCTTTTCAGTTCCAAGACAATCGGCGTTCTGCGGCGAGCGCTGTTCGCACGCCGTGTTTGAGATTGCATGCATCGATATAGAAAGCGGACTGCTTGATTTACATTCGAAGAACCTTAACCAAAAAGCGATCTCGTATATCGCGGTCAGGGGCCTCATAATTCATTGTGAAATTGCTTACGTTATTGTTGAAAGATATTAAAAATTCGGCAACATAGTTGTTAGCGTATTAGTACATTTAGGTGTGCGCTCGAAATTTCAGCTCCGCCATATTGAAATGGGAACTTACAAATTCCTTAATAGAACTACATAAGATATTTATGAGCCAATGTTGGCGTATTAACTCAAAAATAGGTCGTATTCATTTCTAAGGGAAAAAACATTCATAAGTTCCACTGGATCATTTGGGAACCGCACGTTCGCGTCTCGTGTACCAACATCATGTTGGGGTTACAATGATAGGTATCAGTAACCAGTTTCATAGTGCATTTTGTGACGTAGAAAGAGAGTGTTATAAACTGTTACATACAAAAATTAACAATGCTATAATCCATCAATTTATATACATAACACTCAAATTGATGCGTGTGATGGCATATTTGACACCTTATTTAACGTTAGATCATTCAAAATACCACAGGGTACTGAAAGGCCAGTATGAAATTTGTTGGACAGGCCACGTGACGGGCCGCTCTCCCCCGGCTCGACCAAGCCCGAGCCAGTCATACAAGCACCACACCCCACCATTGCACGTCCTACGTCCCCTCAGGGACACCTGCCCCCGAGCATGATAACCTCGTGGGTCCGATCCACGGCCGACCCACGCGCCCAGCCCGGGCCGCCATCTTGGACACTTCGCCACGAGGCCGCCTGGCCCCCGATCGACCTCAACCCTGGGCCTAGCCCGGCCTCAGACATTCCGGCACCACCCTCCACCCAGGAGGTGAGCGAGCTACTTGGCCAGTCAATGGGAGAAAGAGGTGTCGATGGTTCTCCCCCGGCCAGTGCCGCTCGCCCATCGCCTCCCCGGGCGCTGGCTCCACCCCCCTGCTGGGTGTCTGGACTCCCTCATCCCGGACCTCCCGACCTCCAAGTGCGAGGGTCCGGACATCAAAGCACGCCAGCCCTATAACTGGGGCAGCTCCAGAACAGGAAGGAGTGGTATCTTGGAGTCGAGAGACGAAAGAAGAACTCATCCTGGACGGACTACTGGCGCTGCCGTAGCTCTGTCCTGTGCACCATCATCCTGCCTGGTGGCGCTGCCACAGCCGTCGTAACCTTCATCCTTCACCGTCGTCCGGATCTGCTGGCGAGGCCGCGGACCGTTGTAACTGTCATCTGCATCGGGACCTGCTTGGCTTCTCCACGGCCCATCGACCATCCTTCATCCATCTCGGGACCTGCTTGGCTTCTCCACGGCCCGTCGACCATCCTTCATCCATCTCGGGACCTGCTTGGCTTCTCCACGGCCCGTCGACCACCCTTCCTCCATCTCGGGACCTGCTTGGCTCCTCCACGGCCCGATCAGCAACCACGCCGAGCTCGAGGATTGAGAGCTATTGAACTCATTGGTAACTAAGACTGTCCCGCTACCCTTTTCCTCAACCAGAGATCAGAACCGAGGGGACCCCTGAGTCCAGACCTCCTTGTATTATATCAACGTAACCTAAGAAGTGCATATAAAGTCTCGTTAACCTTCAATCTTGTGTGGTGTCCGTCTGTGGGGGGGAAGTTACTTATCTGTACAGTCGTTGGAGACGGCTCTCCCTGGAGACCTCTCCCCGTAATCTCGGCCGACCCTCCCGGTCCGTCTAACATTGGTGGCCAGCGGCGCGATCCGAATCACCGCATAACGTACAGAGAGTAGCTCACCCCACAACGAACAACAATGTCGACTAAAGAGAGCGGATCAACTGAGAAGTTCCAAATGGAAAAGCTAGAGGAATACAGCCATCGTGAACTAAAGCAGTTCTGCATCGAACTAGGTATCGCTACCACCGGACTAAGTACCAAGGACGATTTTAAGCATGCCCTAGAATCTTGGGCAGAGACCGGGGATGTCGAAGCCCCGGAGCAAAGCACCGCGAAAAAGACCAACACGGCCCCTGAAGAGCAAAGAACGGGTCTCTCGCAAGACGAGATCCAAGAAAGAGAAAAAGCCCGACTACACGAACTTGAAATGGCCCGACTCAAGATGGACATAGAACTCAAATTGGCCGAGCAAAAAATAAACTTAGAGCACCTTCGCCTCCGAGAAGAAAGAGAGGAGAAACAGAGGCAAAGGGAGCTCGAGGAAAAAAGACTAACGTACGAGCACGAGCGGAACCTAGCCGAGATCAACCTGCGCAAACAGAATAAAGAATTAGGGGTGCCCGACAGACCGTCCACCCCCGGGACCACGGACAAAAAAGTGCACATCCCCAAGGATGTGGTCCGAGAATATTTTCGAGAAGACGACATCCAGCAATGGTTTAAAGCATATGAAATCGCGATGACTGCGCACCGGATCGATAGAGCCGACTGGGGAGCCGGCCTATGGGGCAAATTCCTCAATGAGGGCCGCGATACTCTGTTACAGCTCCCAGACCACCAGATGACCTCCTACGACCATATGAAAGCGGCCCTCCTCACTCGCTATGGCCTCACGCCCGAGATGTACCGTCAGAGGTTCCGAGACTGCACACGCATTCCAGGTACAACTTGGGTGGACTATGTAACGTACTTTAGCCGAGCCTTCGAAGGCTGGATCAGAGGGAACAACGTCACGACCTACGAGCAGTTGTTCAATCTGATGGTATGGGAGCATCTGTCCAACAACTGCTTCATTGAACTACGCCAACACCTCCTCGACAGCAAGTTAACCGATCCCCGGCAGCTCGCAGCCGAAGCTGACCGGTGGGAGATCACCCGAGTGGGCCGGAATGGGTCCTACGAGCAGAACAGGAACAACAATGGTCACCACCGATCCAGAGGAGGAGGAGGGGGCCAAGGACGAGGAAGAGACAACACTCCGGCCGCCCCCACTACCAGCACCACCCCCCCGGCCAACCGGGGCAGCACCCCGGCGCGACCGGGATACAGAGCCAATGTTACATGTCACCGATGCCAACGAGTCGGCCACTATGCAAATGACCCAAGCTGCCCGCAGTATCAGAGCCCAAGACCCCGCCAGGTGACCGCCGCGGCACTAGGGGAAGAACAGATCTCCGAGGAACAAGAAACAGACGAGCAAGAGTATCAAGGGTGGGAGCCAGCCGCCATGACTCTCGCGTGCTTAGGGGGAAGAGACATGGTCCCGCGGGTCCCCCTACCCGCTAACACCCAGAAGTACGGCCAATGGGTGAGCATCAATGGACAACGGGCCGAAGCCCTTCGAGACACCGGGGCCAGTGTGACAGCCGTCCGCTGTCATCTGGTGACCCCAGAGCAATATCTACCGAACATTCTCTGCCCTGTACGATCAGCCGACAACTCGGAGAGTCTGTGTCGGATGGCCTGCGTCCCCTTTGAATGGGGAGGGGTCTCCGGCATGTTGAAAGTAACGGTCCGAGACGACGCCCCCGTGGACTGCCTCCTCGGAAATGACCTGGAAAGCTCCCCGTGGGCAGCCGTGGAGCGAAAAGAACACTTGGGGATGTTGGGCGTCCCAGACTGGGCGTGCGTCACCACCCGGTCTATGGCCGCCCGTGCCAACCATCACCCGGAAGAACCAGAATGGCCGGCGCCTCCGCCTCCGGTCGCCCCCGCCGAGACCCCCGACCAGTGCATCCCCCTCGAACCTGCTCAACCTTCCGACCTTGCTAATCTCGACCAGTGGGCTCAAGAAGGGGGGCCCACACAAGAACAATTTCGTCAGGAGCAGAAGACCTGTCCCTCCCTTGAGGGACTCCGACAACAAGCGCTCGCCCAAAGCGCAGGGGATACCTCCGGAGCTCATTGGGTCTACTGGGACAATGACCTACTGTACAGCGAGCAACGAATCGCCGAGCTGGGGGCCAACCGAGTACTAGTGGTGCCACTCCGCTTTAGAGACTTCCTGCTAAATCTGGCCCACGATGTCCCCCTGGCAGGGCACCTGGGACAAGATAAAACCTACAGCCGCCTAGTGACCCACTTCTTCTGGCCAAAAATGAGAAACGATGTGCACCAGCATTGCCGATCTTGCCCCACGTGCCAAGCCAGTGGGAAGAGCGGCCGCAAATTAAAGGCCCCCCTGCAACCCTTTCCCGTAGTCACAACCCCATTTGAGAGGGTCGGAATAGACATTGTGGGACCCCTAGACCCACGTACAAGACAAGGCCATCGCTTCATCCTAGTACTAGTGGACCACGCCACCCGCTACCCTGAGGCTATTCCTCTCCGGACCGTCACAGCCCCAGTGGTCGGCAGGGCCCTGATGGGGATCTTCTCCCGTGTGGGGTTCCCCCGAGAAGTCGTCAGTGACAGAGGCACGAACTTTATTTCCAAATACATGAAGTCCCTCTGGCAACAGTGTGGGGTCACCTACCGCTTCACGACCCCCTATCACCCCCAAGGAAACGGACTTGTTGAACGGTTCAATCGCACACTAAAAGGGATGATCGGGGGATTGGAAGAACCCCTCCGTCGCCAGTGGGACGTGCTGCTGCCGTGCCTCCTCTTCGCCTACCGGGAGGTCCCACAGAAGTCCCTAGGCTTCAGCCCATTCGAGCTGCTCTATGGGCACCCAGTACGGGGGCCACTCAGCCTGATCAAAGAAGGCTGGGAGTTGCCTCCGGCCAAGAGTCCTCCAGATGTCTTCCGGTACCTCCTCACCCTCCGCAACCAGTCCCAGCGGTTCAGAGACCTAGCGAAAGCCAACCTAGAGGCCAGTCAAGAGGACATGAAGAGATGGTATGACCAGAACGCCTCATCTATTGAATTCGAGCCGGGGCAACAGGTCTGGGTAATGTCCCCCACAGAACCGTGCGCTCTCCAAGACAAATGGACGGGACCCTTCAAGGTAATCGAGCGCAAGGGACCCGCCACCTATCTGATCGATATGGAGTCCGCCCGGAATCCGCTCCGAGTCCTCCACACCAACAGACTGAAACCCCACTTTGCACGAACAGAACTCAGCCTCTTGATGGCCACAGACAACGGGGTTGAGGACGACTCCGAGCCTCTCCCTGACCTCTTGCGGACCCAGGAGCAAGACGGCTCCGTGGATGGGGTCCGACTCTCGGAGACCCTCACCCAGGAACAACGCCAAGAGTGCCAAGCCCTCCTATCACGATTTGCCAGCCTGTTCTCCCTCACCCCAGGTGTCACTTCCTGGTGTGTGCACGATGTGGACACCGGAGACAGCCCTCCTATCCGCCACCGGGCCTACCGCGTACCTGATCGGGTACGGGCCTGCATCCAGGCGGAAGTAACTAAGATGCTCACGCTCGGGGTCATCGAGCCCTCCGACAGTCCATGGGCCAGCCCGGTCGTACTGGTCCCCAAAGCAGCCGCCCCCGGAACCACACCCGAACTCCGGTTCTGTGTCGACTACCGGGGCCTGAATGAAGTCACCAGAACGGACGCACACCCCATCCCCCGGGCAGATGAACTGGTCGACCGAATGGGCGCTGCCCGTTACCTCAGCATCTTCGATCTAACGGCAGGCTATTGGCAGATCGGCCTCACACCCCGAGCACAAGAACGTTCTGCCTTCTCCACCCCCGATGGCCACTATCACTTCACGGTCATGCCCTTCGGCATGAAAAATGCCCCAGCGACTTTCCAACGGCTCGTCAATCAGGTCCTGGCGGGGCTCGAAGAGTTCAGCGCCGCCTACCTGGACGACATCGCTGTGTACAGCCACCACTGGACCGAGCACCTCCACCACCTCCAGGCAGTGTTGCAAGCCCTTCAGCGAGCTGGCCTCACGATCAAGGCCAGCAAATGTCAAATTGGACAAGGGTCAGTGACCTACCTCGGACACCAAGTGGGAAGCGGTCTAGTGGCCCCTCTTCAACTGAAAATTGCCGCCATCCAGAACTGGCAACCCCCTAACACTCAAACTGAGGTGCGAGCCTTCCTGGGCCTCACGGGCTACTACCGAAGGTTCGTGAAAGACTATGGTACCATCGTGGGGCCTCTCACCGAACTCACGTCGAAAAATCAGCCCAAGAAGGTGAACTGGACCCCAGAGTGTCAAGCGGCCTTCGAACAGCTAAAGGCCGCCATGTGTTCCGCTCCTGTACTCCAGGCCCCAGACTACAGCCGGGAGTTCGTCGTCCAGACGGACGCCTCCGACCAGGGCATTGGGGCGGTCCTGTCCCAGGTGAACACCGAAGGCCTTGATCAACCGGTGGCCTTCATCAGCCGGAGACTCCTACCACGGGAGCAACGCTGGAGCACCATAGAGAGGGAAGCCTTCGCTGTGGTATGGGCCCTCAAGAAGCTCCGACCCTACCTTTTTGGCACCCACTTCCGGGTGCAGACTGACCACCGACCCCTGCAGTGGTTGATGCATATGCGGGGGGAAAACCCAAAACTGCTACGCTGGTCCATCTCCTTGCAAGGTATGGACTTTACCGTTGAACACCGGCCTGGGTCTGACCACGCCAACGCGGATGGCCTGTCCCGGTTTTTCCGCCTCGACGAAGAGAGTCCCCAAGAGGATGGGTAACTCTCCCCGCCTTCAGCTGGGGGGGACGCATGTTGGACAGGCCACGTGACGGGCCGCTCTCCCCCGGCTCGACCAAGCCCGAGCCAGTCATACAAGCACCACACCCCACCATTGCACGTCCTACGTCCCCTCAGGGACACCTGCCCCCGAGCATGATAACCTCGTGGGTCCGATCCACGGCCGACCCACGCGCCCAGCCCGGGCCGCCATCTTGGACACTTCGCCACGAGGCCGCCTGGCCCCCGATCGACCTCAACCCTGGGCCTAGCCCGGCCTCAGACATTCCGGCACCACCCTCCACCCAGGAGGTGAGCGAGCTACTTGGCCAGTCAATGGGAGAAAGAGGTGTCGATGGTTCTCCCCCGGCCAGTGCCGCTCGCCCATCGCCTCCCCGGGCGCTGGCTCCACCCCCCTGCTGGGTGTCTGGACTCCCTCATCCCGGACCTCCCGACCTCCAAGTGCGAGGGTCCGGACATCAAAGCACGCCAGCCCTATAACTGGGGCAGCTCCAGAACAGGAAGGAGTGGTATCTTGGAGTCGAGAGACGAAAGAAGAACTCATCCTGGACGGACTACTGGCGCTGCCGTAGCTCTGTCCTGTGCACCATCATCCTGCCTGGTGGCGCTGCCACAGCCGTCGTAACCTTCATCCTTCACCGTCGTCCGGATCTGCTGGCGAGGCCGCGGACCGTTGTAACTGTCATCTGCATCGGGACCTGCTTGGCTTCTCCACGGCCCATCGACCATCCTTCATCCATCTCGGGACCTGCTTGGCTTCTCCACGGCCCGTCGACCATCCTTCATCCATCTCGGGACCTGCTTGGCTTCTCCACGGCCCGTCGACCACCCTTCCTCCATCTCGGGACCTGCTTGGCTCCTCCACGGCCCGATCAGCAACCACGCCGAGCTCGAGGATTGAGAGCTATTGAACTCATTGGTAACTAAGACTGTCCCGCTACCCTTTTCCTCAACCAGAGATCAGAACCGAGGGGACCCCTGAGTCCAGACCTCCTTGTATTATATCAACGTAACCTAAGAAGTGCATATAAAGTCTCGTTAACCTTCAATCTTGTGTGGTGTCCGTCTGTGGGGGGGAAGTTACTTATCTGTACAGTCGTTGGAGACGGCTCTCCCTGGAGACCTCTCCCCGTAATCTCGGCCGACCCTCCCGGTCCGTCTAACAAAATTCAAACAAGTAACACTGCATCAATCTCAGTCCATATATAACGCAGTACATACTTAAGTTATCCAAACATTGGCTCACAAGGATGGTAAAAGCTTCTAACTATACCCAGTTTCCAAATGTGAGATCAAAGAGCATCCATAATTGATCATGTACTAGTCCTGATGAAGACTCGCATGGCCACGGTCCAACTTACCTTTAGGCCCTAAGACGAGTCGAAACGTCGACACTCCTTTTTCTATATACCTGGATTGTGAAACACATTTTCTGGTGCAATAGGCAGACCCCCCAGGATATAGCGGCATGGATTAGCAAATTTAGCGGCACAAAAATGGAAATTTAGCGGCACAAAATTGGAAATTTAGCGGCAATTTTGCGGCATTTTATTTGGCCATTTTTCCTACAACAAACACAGATATCTTAGTTTTTTTTAGTTATTTAACAACATGAAGCTATGTATGTATACTAATGTAAGCATTCCTCCATAGAAACACTCTTGATTGTGGGTTTAAGTAATTCCCTTTTCCTACAGCTTGAGGCCCGCATAAGGCTCGAGTGCCCCCTTCTACATGGGCATGCCATCAATATTTATATATAGGTACCCACCCTCACGTGTCCGCGCTCGTCAAACCGGGAGCCTTGGAGTACAGTACTCGAGGTGCTACAAAGCAAAAATACTTTATGGCCGCGACACGTCGCACATTTTATTAAAGAATTGGAAACCTAAAATGTTGTGCATTTACTTTGAGACTGCCATTGCAGGTTGTGTGTTAATCAATGGATATTTTGCCTGTATGATTCGAACATAAAATATCTTTTTGATAGAAACAGGTTCAAAATCTGTCTGTACATCTTGTGAAGGACAACAATTTAGTGAGTGAAAAGCCAACAGAAATGGGCTCCTATCCCAATGTCCAGTAAGCTTTTGCAAATTCTGAGAGAAATGCCTCAAACTATGATTTACAATGAAAGGTCTAACTCCTTATAGGAAATACAGAAACAAAAATACGTTTGCACTCTATTTTTGAAGCACGTTTTCTTAAGATATCTAGGATGGGCTCGGGTGTCATAACTTTCCTTCCGGTCCGTTTCCGATGAAATTCGGAGTTTTCCGTGTTTTGGCTTGCCTGGAAACATGGAGCCAAGTTTGCCCTCGCAGTTTCTCGTGAGCAGTGCACCCGAGCATCACGCGGGCTCTGGCCTCTCTAGGGCAGAGGCCAAGACTCGCCTCCAGGGTGGGCACACTCTGCCCATTCTCACACCCGGAGCGCACGGCCCAGGATATGCTGCCAGGCTCCGAGGAGGGCACCCTGGTAGCAGACCTATCAGAGAGATGCACTTCCAACATGTTCAGCATAAGCCCCCCTTGCTGCTGTCTTCAGTCAGGTTTGTTCAGCCTTTGAAACTGTTTTTTTTTGCCACTGATTCTGCCCGCCTCTGCTATTTTACGTTGGCACTCTCAGTTCTGCTAATTTTCTGTTGCTTTCTCTGTTTTTACTTTCTTTATTTTCTGCTCATTTGTGCCACTTTATCTCCACTCACTCTCTTCCTGCTCATTTCTACAGCTCCCTCTATTTCCACTCACTCTTTCTGCTTCGTTTTTGTATCTCCCCTCACTCCTTTTTTGCTTATTTGTATTGCTTCTTTGTCTGTTCTGCACTAATTTTCTGCTCATTTGTGCCATGTTTATATCTCCTCTGTCACTCGTTTTCCACTCATATGTGCATTTTTCTCATTCTGCCACTTTCACTCTCTTTGTTTTTCCCTCAGTGCCTTTGTTGTATTTCTGGTACTTTTTCGATTGATTCTCACACCCGTGCGCTCCGGGTGTGAGAATGGGCAGAGTGTGCCCACCCTGGAGGCGAGTCTTGGCCTCTGCCCTAGAGAGGCCAGAGCCCGCGTGATGCTCGGGTGCACTGTTCACGAGAAACTGCGAGGGCAAACGTGGCTCCATGTTTCCAGGCAAGCCAAAACACGGAAAACCTCGAATTTCATCGGAAACGGACCGGAAGGAAAGTTATGACACCCGAGCCCATCCGTAGATATCTTAAGAAAACGCAAAGCAACGCCCCAGACCAGATGTGCGGAGAGCGTGGGGCCAGCCTTTATGGAATAATACTTAATCTTCTTTTTTTGTACGAAGATGCTCATTTCGCACTCCTGCTGTTCCCAGGCACTGAAAATAACCACCCCTATTACGGAATGTTTACTAACATTGCACGGGTGAAAGGCCGAGTCTGAGTTACTCCTCCCCCCCCCCTTTCAGAGTATAAATAACGCCCATCTCAAGAGATGTGCTGAGCAGAGGGACATTCACTAAATTGTAAATCGCCCTTTCTTTCGACCCTCGGCTCCAGGGGAGATGGCGGGGCCTCACCCCAGTCACAGGGAGGGTCTCCAGCGGGGAGCCAGATGCGGGATGGGCACTTCAAAGCCCGTCGCAGTGAGCTGCTAATGCCCCATTAAGCCCTGAAAGGTATTCTTTCGTGCTTCTGTGTCCTTCCCGCCCGCCCCAATAAACAACGCAAGTCAGACCCCCTCCGGATATAGGCGGCTTTTGTAAAAATACCGCGATTCCTACAAAAGTGCCGATTTCGCGGGCACTTCTGTAAAAATCGCGGCATTTTTACTAAAGTGCCGATTTCGCGGCAAATCGCGAAATCGCGAAATCGCGATATCCTGGAGGGTCTGAATAGGTTCTTGGAAGCAATGTCTCCGTTCAATGAAAAATGTGTATAAAACTTATATCACAGGCCAGGTTATTGTAAGACGGTGAACTGTGCAACCGATCTATTGTGAACACAATATTGTAAATATCTCTATGTCTTTATCTACCTTTTTCTACTAAGCACCTGACATTTCCTTATCTCCTGCATGCTCTCTTTGGGTAACTTTAAAGCCTCTTACACAGAGATAGTTGTAAATGCAATGAATTAAAATTGCCCCTGATTTTGTAATTATTGCTGTTTCATTTTTTGTTTTCTTTTTTGTAAATGTTTAATACATTGAATGTTTAGGGTTGATCTGAGAGACAAATCCGTAACTTTGTGGCAACATTAAACATGTATTGATCAATTCAATTTTAGTAAAAGTAATGGTTGAAGACCACTGTATTTCAATAGTATACAACACCCAGGGCTTTGACTTTTTGGGTCACCCCATTTTGGATAATGGCTCCTCTGCTAAAGCAGAGTGTCGCTCCACTGAACAAAAGGAAAAATAAAATAATAATAACTACTGTTATTATCATTTTAGTTTTCCCATTTCATCAGTGACTCTCGGGTAGGGCTGGCAGGAGCAGGGAGAGGAGTGGTTTACACTCCCTAAGTACGCATGACTGCTTGGCCAGCCCTCTTAGTCTTGCACACTTTACATTGTCCCCTTCAGGCTGCATTACAGAGCCTGGTGAGGAACATGCGGAACCTCCCATTCCCTGTCTGCGTGCCAAACCACCTCGCGCAGGACAATCACAATGCAGCATTGCAGCATTGTGTTTGTCTCAGGGAAGCTTGAGAGCCCGGCTGCTTCTTGCTGCCGGCCGGCACTGCAGGAAGGGAAGGTAGAGGACAGAGGAGAGGCGCAGCTGGCCTTTACTGGTAAGTGGTTTTATTTTATTTCATCACTGCGTCCTCCCTCCACCCGCCGCACCATCTGGGTCCAGTAGCAGCCGCTACTGCGGCCAAACCGACATCTGCACTTTCCAGTGCCCATCACAGTGCCCTCCCCTGGTTCGGCCCCGCCCAAGACTCCCTGGCTCAATCAGTCAGTGGGGAATAAAATTATAATATTGTTTTATTATCTTTTTATTGTTCACTGACTGTAGGGCGCTCCTCCGCCATTAAGTAGGAGCCGCCCTCGGGTAGAGGTTGAAACTTAGGGACAAAGTGATCAGAGAGAATCCATTTTGCCTAAAACCTTAGCGAAGCTAGCTATGGATTAAGATCACTCTAAGGGTCAAGGTGTTATGACGGGTTCAGACACTATGTTCCAGACATGCACATGGATCAAAATGTACCCAATAAAAAGTTGATGCTGATTAATAAGGAAAGAGCTATTTGCAAATAAAATTATAAAGACATAAGGTTAACAACATGTGTAAACTTAACATTTTTTGAAATAACTAAACTTTTAAATGTAATTGTTCTAAATTAAAGTATAAACACGTTTAATTGATTTGTGTCTTATGCTTAATTAAGTTCAATATAATTTCCAGTATCACAGAGGAGGCTAGGTGCTTCGGAAGCACCAACGAGTGCAAGCATGGGATATCAATGTCAAGTTGGACATTAGAACTTTTGGAAATCTGGTGTACGTCTGTGGGTATGTGAAAGTGAGTGATGGAGAGCCTCGTGTAATTACAGTCATTACCAGTCCTTTCTGCAATGTATTAAGTAGTTTACCTGAAATGGTCAAGCATGCAGTATTGCAGGATGGAAGTAAATATCACTTGCATCCGAATGATTCTTTATCTGGCTATCAACAGAGAGCATCACCTCGACAGTCATCACAAATGTCATAAGTGGCCTATAAACTTTCATTCATATATGGCTGAAAACTTAATGTAAATGCTTGGTATCATTATGAAGATCCAATAGGGTTTGAGTATGATTGGCTTAAAGTTGAAACTGCAGTTATGGGTCAACCTGGCCAGGGGCAGCAAGGAGATAGGGTGGATCCTCAAGGGTTCCTCAGAGTAGTAGATGATAATGAAGATGTAAACTGTCCAGGTTTCATACACCGTCTTCTGCCTTTCAATAAGGAATGACTCCCAGTGCAGTTTCTTCCCCCAGTGTAGGAGGAACAAGAAAGGGTCCCACAGCAAATCAGCTCAAGAAAGAAAGAACCCAAGTGTAGTTCACATATTCCTCTAAGTACCAGATATGGCTTAAACTATACACCATATCAACTTAAACAAATGTTGGGAAAAAATATAAACCGTAAAGAATGTGTGTCTTATAAAAATATACAATTTATTACAAGTCAGATATAAAAACAAGTAGTTTGAACAATAAATGTGCCCTAATATACAATTTCTAATTCGTTAAAAGCAGTTAAAAATCACAGTTTATTTTAAAAAAACATTTCATCACGGATGTCACAGTTGTTCTTGTAGTCGACGCAGCGTTTCGGTGAATCGGTGATAACACCTTCTTCAGGACAAACAATTCTATAAAAGAACATTGCAATTAGAAACATGCCATGATATGACAAGCTGGCATATTCTACCTTTTTATTTATAACATTCCTCTTGATATCTAGGCGCACATTACGACACACAATGAGGAGAGGTTTTATTTTTAGAAAAAGAATGAAAAATTATCACAGAAACATTCTCTTTGGTACATTACTGGAGGCATTTGGTCTATGTGACTATACACTTGGGTCTTAGGAAATGAGAACATATAGTCCTCATGAGGGTGGGCTATGGGGTTCAAGACACCTGTAGCCTACCTGTGTGTTCTCTTGACACTATCCTCACAGTATCAATTTGGAGGGGTTTATTATGGTCATCTTCAGTCAGACATCTGGAATATTTAATTTCCAATGTTGCGGTTCCTTAGTAGAGAGATAATAAAAATTACTTTTCATCTCCTCTTGAGTCCTAGGATGTGGACATGTTCTTCTTTTATAGAATCCCTTGACAACAAGTATTGATTTTACCTTATCATGTCAGGAAATCTGCATTGATGAGGGTACCGGAGGGGGGCCACCGAGTTGTAAATAGGAGCACTGTTGGGATAAGTAAGTAGTCTTATATTTCCAGAATCTATGGTTACTGTATTTAACCGATTATTTAGAGTAATCTTAGCTTATTCTTTTAAGAAAAGGACTCGCTAAGTACAGCTAGTATTTTTTATCCCAAGTTCTACTCACCCAAGAATTAGCAAATTTCTTATGTATAAGACCGCCACTGGATGTTTTCAATTTTGTCCGCGGCGATACTCTATTCGTGATTGTGGTTGTTGATAAATGCAACCTGTAAGGAATCATATAGTGTCCTAGGTTTGTATTGTTTTTCGAGTTTCATTAATACAAAAAGACAGATTTTTAGGCTTACTCGATAATCGAGTAAGAGTATCGCCGCGGACAAAATTGAAAACATCCAGTGGCGGTCTTATACATAAGAAATTTGCTAATTCTTGGGTGAGTAGAACTTGGGATAAAAAATACTAGCTGTACTTAGCGAGTCCTTTTCTTAAAAGAATAAGCTAAGATTACTCTAAATAATCGGTTAAATACAGTAACCATAGATTCTGGAAATATAAGACTACTCCCTTATCCCAACAGTGCTCCTATTTACAACTCGGTGGCCCCCCTCCGGTACCCTCATCAATGCAGGTTTCCTGACATGATAAGGTAAAATCAATACTTGTTGTCAAGGGATTCTATAAAAGAAGAACATGTCCACATCCTAGGACTCAAGAGGAGATGAATAGTAATTTTTATTATCTCTCTACTAAGGAACCGCAACATTGGAAATTAAATATTCCAGATGTCTGACTGAAGATGACCATAATAAACCCCTCCAAATTGATACTGTGAGGATAGTGTCAAGAGAACACACAGGTAGGCTATAGGTGTCTTGAACCCCATAGCCCACCCTCATGAGGACTATATGTTCTCATTTCCTAAGACCCAAGTGTATAGTCACATAGACCAAATGCCTCCAGTAATGTACCAAAGAGAATGTTTTTGTGATAATTTTTCATTCTTTTTCTAAAAATAAAACCTCTCCTCATTGTGTGTCGTAATGTGCGCCTAGATATCAAGAGGAATGTTATAAATAAAAAGGTAGAATTTGCCAGCTTGTCATATCATGGCATGTTTCTAATTGCAATGTTCTTTTATAGAATTGTTTGTCCTGAAGAAGGTGTTATCACCGATTCACCGAAATGCTGCGTCGACTACAAGAACAACTGTGACATCCGTGATGAAATGTTTTTTTAAAATAAACTGTGATTTTTAACTGCTTTTAACGAATTAGAAATTGTATATTAGGGCACATTTATTGTTCAAACTACTTGTTTTTATATCTGACTTGTAATAAATTGTATATTTTTATAAGACACACATTCTTTACGGTTTATATTTTTTCCCAAAATTTGTTTAAGTTTATATGGTGTATAGTTTAAGCCATATCTGGTACTTAGAGGAATATGTGAACTACACTTGGGTTCTTTCTTTCTTGAGCTGATTTGCTGTGGGACCCTTTCTTGTTCCTCCTAATTAGACTCCTTGTCCCCTATTTAATTATAGAGGAGGCCTCCCTTCCTTTTTTCATTCTTCCCCCAGTGTAAACACTAGTCCCTGATACACTAGGAGGTGACACTCAGTGTAGGCATGAATATGTACTCCCTCTATGGGGGTTGGGCATGAATATGTACTCCCTCTAATGAGGGTGAGGGTAAATTTTCAGGACATTCATTTAGTCTGTGAGCCAGATAGGTGGGGTGGTGGCAAAGGGGCAGAGGTATAAGGAGGGTCTGTGGCAGTGGAGCAGAGGTGAAGAGCTGGTATCAGGGATGGGGCAGAGGTGATGCTTCTGTAATGCCTTTGGCTAGACAGCCCGGCCACCAAATGACAAATGACCCATGAGTATCTGCCCAAAGCATACCTTTGTCTCTTATTTTGTGTTTGACTTTATATGTATTTAGAGCACGTTCAGAGAAGCTGACTGGTGCTAAAAGGAATTTGCGCAACACTTAAACTAATAGATTAAAAAGGTAGCTTTAGAAAATTTTAAGGTCGACAGGCAGAGCAGAAGTGTAACAGAGCTCACTGGGATGCACGTTCTGTGGAAATGTACCCCCGGGAGGGCACACTGGTGCGGGGTCACCCTCTCAACCACAGGTCCGAAGACTAACAAAAGAGAGATCAGCACTGGGGTTGAAAGTAAAACAAACTAAGTTTATTAGTCACTCATGAGTGGGACCGCATCCGAACAACACCCTTGAGTGTTGTGGGAGGAAGTACACATAATAAAGCAAGAATGCGAAATATAACACACTCCTGTCTACTGTCCCCTAAAAGTATGAGGGAATAACCCAAGGAATGTCCACCACTCTCCTCATACGAGGGGGTCAGCAGGTAACAGAAGGAGTCTCAGGTGGTGGTCCAGGCTAGGAAACAAAACCAAGTTATATAATGTAATAAGCCCACGGTTACTCTGGCCACAATTAATGAAACATTGACATGCATGATTATTCCAGGTAGTCTTACCCCAACTACAGGTCGGGCGTGCCTTATCGATGAGTTCAGGTAAGAGGGAATGCTGGAGGCCCAGGAACAGGACAGAATGAGCAGAACTCACGAAAGACTCACACACCAGATACAAACAAATAATAAAGGGAGTGAGGTGCACCGACCGGCTGTAAGGGGGCTTGTACAGCGGAGCAGTACACACTCAGGAGGAGAGACACCCGGCCCCTAGGGGTGACCAGGGCGGAGCGCTCACTCTCAAAAGGTTCTCAAACAACAGGGAAAGGAAAGGATTGGGTATAGCCACAATGTGGGAGAAAAAGAAATGAGACGAGCAGAAGACGCCCGCAAAATGCGTGAGGAAAGGTAGGGTAGTCGCAGGCGCTTGCTCGCGCACAGACAGAGAAATGCCGAAGACCGGCAGAGACTTTCTCACAGATCACACGAAGAGCTGGATTCAGCAAAGCAAGGTGGCAGCTTTTACAAAGGCAGGAATATCTCCAAAAATAACCGGAGGGCTCTGTAGGACGCCAAAGAAGACGCGAGCAGGAACCAGGATGTGGAGAGGGGGGGCGTGGTACCGGGAAAGTAAGCCAAGCAATGGCTACTTCTGCCGCGCCTCTTTACTCACGTTAGGGAGCGTCCACAAATGCCTTGAAGTCAAGTTTAGGGTTATGGGCTAAATATCGAACTACCTGCAATCCCACATGTCAAGCCTTCTAACTCCTAACAAAGAAACAGGTTTAAGCACCGAAATAGATAAAGGCAAACAAGAGCAGATGGATGACCAAGAGAACTAGAGAGGAGGAGGGGAAGTAAGGAATGTTTATGGCGGCAATAAGTAATTACTTGATAGCATCTAAGACCAGGTGCACAAGCAGCTGCAACCCCCCAGCACGTACATCAGATTGACCATGTCAGAGAGGTCAGCTAAAGTTAAAGGACATAGGCTGGGCAAAAAGGCAAACAACAGAGGATAAATAAACACAACAGAAACTAAATGAACGCGACAGTCAAAATGGCTGCCGCTTATGCTAACAGAATTTACACTTTTCCACAGTTTCACCCCCTGCCTACTAGCTCAGAGAAGACTCTATCTCTAAAAGTGTTTGTCCGAGTTTTTGGGAGGACTAGCAACAATGGGCCACAAGACTGGATGGGCCTTGGTGTATAGATGCCTAATTTGGAAGACAAAACTGAGGGCCAGAGCCATGGAGTACTCAATATAAGTTACCCATTACTTTAAAAAGAAATCCTTTCTAGGTGGGTAACCAGTGCAGATGATTAATGATGGAAGATATGTGCTCCTGATCGGTGGTACCACTGTACCAGTGATAAGAACCAGTGGCCATGTTTTTAACTAGCCGCGGACTCTTTAAGGGTTTGTCTGGGAGCCCCACGTAGCAGGTGTTTCCTTAGTCCAGGAGAGACTGAATCAGTGGCAGTACTACAGTCATGTGGTAGCTGAGCAGGGTAGAATGTTTCATGGCAGTTTTAGTTGCCAGGTGCAAGTTAAGGCCACTCTGAAGACCTGATGTTCTGAATCAACATAGACGCCCAAGTTGTGCACCACATTAGCAGGCTCAAGGCTAAGGCCCCTAGATTTGGCCAGGGAAAAAAGCAGAAGTGGCCGTCCTCTTAGCTACCCATTTCCCAGGAATTGTGAAGGAGATCCACGCAGAGACACCAGGTAGAATTTTGGCACTGCGGATATCACTAGGTACTCTCACTTATACAATAGCCTCCCTCTATAGCCCAAATGATCATCAAGAACGCTTCCTCTGAGACATGCTAGACTCCATACTCGATTCCCCAGTCGAGGATCTCATTTTAAGGGGTGACTTTAATATAGTTCCAGACTCGCAAGTAGACAGGTCAGTGCTGCGAGTAGGTCAATCAGGGTCACTCTCAGAATCTATGACTCAAAGGCTGGGCGAGATATGCCTAACAGATGCTTGGAGACATCGCTACCCCACTGCGCGGGAGTATACATTCTTGCCTGCGGCACACCAATCGTATGCGCGTATAGACCTATTCTGGACAACTGTGCAGGTCACGAATTATATAGAGGACGTCACGATTGGGATGGGTGCCCCTTTCGGATCACTCACCGATCTCCCTGTCACTGCACTTGCCCGGAGATTCCCCTTGCTAGAGATCAGGGCGTCTAAACCATAAATTACTCACATACAAACCCAATGTTGTTGAGATACGGGCAGCCATACGGTCTTACCTAGCAACCAATGATGACGGCTCAGTTCTGGTTCCAGTAGTTTGGGATGCACTAAAGACTGTTATTAGAGGACAGTTTCTGGCCATTATGGCAGGATTGAATAAGGACAGGAGGGACAAGCTGGAACAGCTAGAGATGCAGGTTAGAGAGTTAGAAGGGGTTCACCACCTTACAGGCGCAGTCCAGATACATCGTTAACTCTATGCCGCCCGTAAGCAGCTGAGGGCCTTAGACTACGACAGAGTGGAATATGCTTTGTTGCGCACCAAACAGTGCTACTATGAAGGGGAAAAAAGGCTGGGAGGCTCCTGGAACAGCTCTTAAGATCCCAAGCTAACTCCCATTGACTTGCTGGGATATAGAATCTCCAGGGTGCATTCCTCACATCCAATATAGACATTGCGTCTGAATTTGAACAATGTTACACGGGGCACTACACGGCAGAGAGATTGGCATCTGCTGAGGCTGAAGTTTACGTTGGCCGGGCACCAGTGACACCTCTCCCTGCTTTGGACGCTGCCAGATTAGATGCCGACATTTGCCCGAAGGAAGTGTTACGGGCTATTCAAGGGCTAGCCTCAGGGGAAGCCCCAGGGGAGATGGTTTTTCCACAGACTTCTACAAGGTCTTTGACCCTGAACTCGTCCCACTCCTTGTGCATCTTTTTAATGCATTTAGTGAGTCGGGAGCCTTAACTCCCTCAGTGTCTATGGCTGAAGTTGTAGTGATACCGAAACCCGGAAAGGATTCAATTGACTGTGCTTCCTATCTTCCAATTTCCTTATTAAACGTTGACTTAAAAATCTTCACTAGCATTCTGGCTGCTTGCCTCGCTCCACATATGCAGGGTCTGGTGGACCCGGATCAGTCTGGCTTTATCCTGGAATGCAACTGCAGTGACGTCACTTTATGACTGTTACACCAAGAGAAAACCCAACGCCTCCAACACCCTACGGTGCTATTATCGGTCGATGCCGAGAAGGCATTCGACCGGGTACACTGGCCATATCTAAGTTCTTCAAAGGTTTGGTATGGGCACCCGCTATTTGCGGTGGGTGAACTGTATATACAACAACCCGGAGGCACACATTAGGGTGAAAGGCATAGCAGCCTGCCCTGTAAAGATTGAGAGGGGTACTCATCAAGGATATCCTCTCTCACCTGTACTTTTCGCACTCTATATGAAGCCGTTCGCCAAAGGATCCTAAACCTCCCCACCATCGCTGGGATTAGGATGGCAGTTAGAGAGCATAAAATCTCTCTTTATGTGGATAACGTGGTGGTTTTCCTTACGCAGCCGTCGCGCTCCATACCATCTCTTTTTAAATAAATTGAGGCATTCGGCAGGGTCTCGGGCTTCAAAATCAATATTTAAAAGACCCTAGCTCTTAGCTTGACCCTCCCTAAAACCAAGCAACAACAGTTCGTGTCCCGGTTTCCGTTCGTGTGTGCCCACAAAGGCATCCCTTACCTGGGACTGCAGATGTTACCTACGACTGAAAAGATGGCTCAGGCAAACTACGCATCCCTCTTGACCGCTACCTGACGAGAGTTACTTAACTGGAAGAAACATGCAATGTCATGGCTCAGCAGGCTGGTGGCCATCAAAATGACCCTCCTGCCCTGCATTTTGTACGTTATGCAGACGCTCCTGCGAAGTCCTCTGCCCCGGCTATTAGCTCAACAACAGCAACTTATCGGGGGCTTTATATGGAAAGGAAAGAGAGCTCATATGGCTTGACATCAGAAGTATCTGAGTCAGATTGACGGGGGCCTTGGAGCCCCACACCTGGAGAAATACTTCCAGGCAGCGCAATTGCGTTATATGACAGAATGGTACAAATTGGAGTCGGAGAAACACTGGTGCTTTATGGATCACGCGATCGCGGGCATGCACATATAGAAGATACCCTGGCTTCCAAAGAGATGTTGGCCGATGGGGGTTTATATTTCGCCGGTGCTGAGAGCTACCATGAGAGTGTGTGACAGGGTGAAGGAACCTTGCGGCCTCTCAATGTCAGTATCGCTCTTGACCCCCCATCATTGGGAACCAAGACTTACCCCCAGCGATGGAGGGGAATAGCTACCTCAGGTGGCAGGAGGCCAACTGCAAGCGAATCAGGGACCTCTTTGATGAAAAGGGAATTATGGATTTTCCCTAACTCATGTTGGGTTTTGGGATCCCCAAAGAGGCTTATTGACAATATTTAGCGATTTGTCACTGGGTGACCCAAACACAGGTGCAACCCCACGCCAGTCGCCCCCTCCCAAAATGTAATTGTGGTTCATCACCCGTTCATCAGACAAGCGCCTGCTTTCAGACATATACGCCTTCCTAAACAAACCCAAGAACAACAGTAAATCTCCTGCGCATCGTAGATGGGAGCTGGCATGGGTCGGGAGTTTACCCCTAAAGAGTGGCATGACATCAGTCACAGAGCTAGGGCTTCCTCTTGTAGCACAGCAGGAAAAAATATGTTTTTAAAAATTGCGCATTACTGGTACTATACCCCAGTCAGAACTGCTCGCTGGAAGCCTGGTGGGATTGATAGCTGTTGCTGCAATTGTGGACATCCTGGCACACTCACACACATACTCTGACAGTGCCCGAAAATACAGGCCTACTGGGATGCAATCTTGCACGAAATTGACACCATCCACCATATAGAAATACCCAGATTCCCTAGCTACACCTTACTGGGACTCCCTAATTCCCTCACCTACCCTCTCCAATCCTGCCGGGGAAGGGCAATCACTTTAGCGCTGGGTGCTGCTGTTGTTTCTTCATTATGTTGCTGCTTTTAGCAAACTGTCCTCACAGGACTTCTCACAGTTCTTTGGCATTTTCGCAATGGAGGATTTCTTCTGGTTTTATTTTAACGCTTGTGCTCCTGCTACCACAATTATATTAAATCTGTGAAAGAGCACGGTTTAAAGGTCTTGCACTATGCATGGTTAATGGGTACAAGAGGTTTCATAATACCTCTCTAATGAAAGGGTGACTTGGCCTAACTTGTCATGTCGTCCTGAACAAAAACAGTACAAAAACAGCCAACAAAACAAAGACCACCCTGCTACAGATCAATGACTGGCACATTTCCCAATACAAATCAATAGAGAGACTGGTAGTACAAAATACACTTCACGCGTTTAGTTAGATGGAAACATACTTTATTGCTCAGTCACAGTTAATAAAGACTATGTTTAGGCTCAAAGATAAGAGGGAGCTAGTCTAAAAAACATATATGTACTATAACTCCTATAGTCAAAAAACATTGACAATGCTAATAGGGCTGCAAGGTAAATTAGAAGAATAAAAGTAAGAGAAAGAAAACATGTAGCCCACTAAACATTGTGGGCATATGCATGCAATAAATAAGAAAATTATACCTAGCAGCGGGCAGCTCTTTTGCAATGGTAATTGAACATATTGTATTGTTTCAAAGTTCCAATATGGCTGACACATAATTGGACATCTTGGAGCAGTAAAGCAACAATACACTAGGCACAATATCATTGCAAGATGGCTACTCAATAAACATTGCACTGGGAAGCCATTTTGGAGTGGTATTGCACAAAGTTTATCATTGTTATAAAGATCCATGATGGCCAACATAATGCTTTTAAAATGGGGCAGTGTCAAGGACTGAACACGGAAAAGATCTGTTGAGTAGCCTTGTTGATTGCAACTCCTCCCAGGACGCCGTTTTGGAGGAATATATCCCAAAGACTAAAAAACACATTTAGCAATCTTGTAACTCTTGAGAGATGAAGATATATCTACGGTAAACAAAAAGACACCAGCTTCTTCCTGACAACAGGAAGGAATAGATTCCAGAAGAATTAAGCGAACTACTAGAAACAACAAACATTGGCATAGCCAATAGGTCTCGCTTTTGGGACCTTATAAGTATTTAGTTATGCAGCATAATATCCTTGGTGCAACAACATCAACTTGTGCTTGGCTAAACACTTATACGGTCCCAAAGGCGAGACCTATTGGCTATGCCAATGCTTACAACTGTAATCAGATTTTTGCAAGATATATTTCTACGTAAGGGAACTTTAAAGTCCATTCTTACTGATAATGGAGCACAATTTAAGTCTGGTGAGTTTCAAACATTTCTTGGTAGGAATAACATTAAGTGGAAGAATACATCTCTTTATCATCCAGCCGGGAATGAAGCGGTGAGGCGCTTTAGGAGGGCACTAATGGGAAGTGTCCAAATGGCCATTAGAAATTGCATGCATTGGGAGTTGGATGTGAAGAGGTTGTTGTAGGCCTACCGTGCATCTCCTACAGTCATTGGTCATAGTCCGTTTAAATTACTAAGGAGGTGGGAAACCTTGCACAAAGGAAAATGTAGATTGGTTAAAAAATAATTTATGGACAAATGATCACTGGATAGTGTGACAAACAATATAGTGAAGGAGCACTTCGCTCACAGAAAGCACTATGAACCAAGCAGGAGGTGAAATCTGCCAAACTCAATGTAGAAGATGTTGTCAAGGTCAAAGTTCAAAGAGAGCAGATTAAAGGAAGTCCAAAATTCAGGGGTCCGTACAATGTAATGATGATCAGCACCAGCTCTGTGAAGTTATGTTATAGTGAAATACGACATTTAACCAAGATTGCCAAATGTAATGCTTCCAAGTGTGAAGGTGGTATCGTTGGAGGAAGGAGGAATTGGTACCAATATAGGAAGTGACAGAACTACAACTCAGGGATCCTCAAGCATGTGAACACTACAGGGGGTGGATGGTGAACAGGAATGTGCACAATTCACGAGTTGAATGGAAAATTCTACCGATCTGGATAATGTTGACAATGAAAGTGGAAATGTGATGAGGGGAAAATTACAAGATGTGAGAAAAAGGTTGTAGTACGAAAGTACTTCAACACTGTCATTACTTATGTGCGAGATGTAGCTTAAAAGAAAATTATAAAGTGATATATTGGGATTATTTAGTTTATGTGTTTTACATTAGGTTTGTATTATTGTTACAATTTACCTTATTTTGTTAAAAGTTAAAAGGAAATGGGTGGAAGGTTTATTTTGTTTTGACAATAAGGAGAATGCGTGTGGTATTGATGGAATGTAGGAATGTTATTAACGGAATGCAGGAATGTTGTCGCTCTATCGCTGTAATGTAGAACTCTCACAAATTCGGGACAAAGACGGTTGGAGGGAACGACAAAGAACATAAGAAGGAGTAGTGCTGGAAGGGGAGTTCTATGTTGTGCGTCTGGTTGGGTATAAATACATGTATCACTTATCAACTCGAGCCTCTCTACGTTTATCTTTACATAAGCCCCCATTACTGCTCCTGCTGAGTATTGAGTGCTGAAAGCCAGCCAAGCAACTCACCCGATGAGATGTGGCAATGGAGCCACGCTCCCTCAAGAGCGGAGGGTGCAGAGCCCTGTGCCCTATAATGCATGTACGGAATGTAGAAGGCAGCACGTCATACTCACTGTCCTCGTGGCAGTAGCACGAGTGCACACAAGTGTCGCTGAAACACAGTGGCATACGGTGAACAGTACTTGAAGGGGGCAAAGGTAAAGAAGCGCAAGTGATATAGTGTACACGTCGGATGGCTCCCTCTTGTAGAAAGGAAACTACTCGGTTGAGACGCCCGCGGAACTTTCCTAGCTTGCTGGAAGTGATTACAGGAAACGTCGCATGTGTGACACTGCACAGCCCAGGTGGCTGTCGTCCGCGGAAGTATTCACATCAACAGCAGTCTCTTTTGTGCAGATAAGAGGGTTTTCTTGTTGCCTTAAACACCAATGCGGTACAAAAGGGGGTGGTGATGTACAGAGCATCTGAATCAATCAAACACTCACACCCAGTCAAAAGATCTGGGTTTAATCCAGAGGTCTTCAAACTTTTGGATGCCGAGACCCCCCAGTCAACATTTTCAGTCGTAGGGACCCCCTCCTGACAAAAAATTCTAAACCCTGTGTGGGTGACAAGAGTACCCAAGTGACTGCACGGTGAGCGAGGCAACAGTGTGAGAGTAGGGTAAAAGGAGTGACTGCAGGGTGAGTGAGGTGACCATATGAATTTGGGTTCGGCTGTAAATGCAGAGTGGGACAAATTAATGCATGGTTAGTGATGGCCGTGTTTGAGTGACCTACAGATTGAGCAGTGAGGGAGGGACAGGTGAGTGAAGTTCACATGAGTGCAGGGTGAGTAGTGTGATCGGTGTGAGTGCATGGTGATCAGTGTGAGTGCAGGGTGAGCGGGTGAATGTTGTGGGTGCATGGTGATCAGTGTGAGTGCATGGTGATCAGTGTGAGTGCATGGTGATCAGTGTGAGTGCATGGTGATCAGTGTGAGTGCATGGTGATCAGTGTGAGTGCATGGTGATTGCTGTGAGTGCATGGTGATTGCTGTGGGTGCATGGTGATTGCTGTGGGGGCATGGTGATTGCTGTGGATGCATGGTGATTGCTGTGGGTGCATGGTGATCAGTGTGAGTGCATGGTGATCAGTGTGAGTGCATGGTGATCAGTGTGAGTGCATGGTGATCAGTGTGAGTGACCATGTGTGAGTGCATGGTGATCAGTGTGAGTGCGTTGTGATCAGTGTGAGTGCATGGTGATCGCTGTGAGTGCATGGTGATCGCTGTGAGTGCCTGGTGATCGCTGTGAGTGCATGGTGATCGCTGTGAGTGCATGGTGATCAGTGTGAGTGCATGGTGATCAGTGTGAGTGCATGGTGATCAGTGTGAGTGCAGGGTGAGTGGGTGAGTGTTGTGAGTGCATGGTGATCAGTGTGAGTGCATTGTGCTCAGTGTGAGTGCATTGTGATCAGTGTGAGTGCATTGTGATCGCTGTGAGTGCATTGTGATCGCTGTGAGTGCAGGGTGATCGCTGTGAGTGCATGGTGATTGCTGTGAGTGCATGGTGATCGCTGTGAGTGCATGGTGATTGCTGTGAGTGCATGGTGATTGCTGTGAGTGCATGGTGATTGCTGTGAGTGCATGGTGATTGCTGTGAGTGCATGGTGATCAGTGTGAGTGCATGGTGATCGCTGTGAGTGCATGGTGATTGCTGTGAGTGCATGGTGATCGCTGTGAGTGCATGGTGATCGCTGTGAGTGCATGGTGATCAGTGTGAGTGCAGGGTGAGCGGGTGAATGTTGTGAGTGCATGGTGATCAGTGTGAGTGCATTGTGATCAGTGTGAGTGCATTGTGATCAGTGTGAGTGCATTGTGATCGCTAAGAGTGCATGGTGATCGCTGTGAGTGCATGGTGATTGCTGTGAGTGCATGGTGATTGCTGTGAGTGCATGGTGATTGGTGTGAGTGCATCGTGATTGGTGTGAGTGCATCGTGATTGGTGTGAGTGCATCGTGATTGGTGTGAGTGCATCGTGATCGCTGTGAGTGCTGGGTGAGAGTGAAAGTGAAGGGCGAGAATGAGGAGTTGTCTGAATGCAGGGTGCAATCCCGTAGGGTTTCATATATAAGTTAAACTATTGCTATAATGGCATTAATTAGGGATCGTCGGTGGAGGAAATAAATAATGTGCTGATACAGTTCATTATTTTGATAGCCCAGAATTAAGCAGTCACCTAAAGCTGTATTTTTAGCACTTATGTGTGAATACTTAGAACAGCAAATATAAATAGGAAGCACTTTTAATTGTGTACTAGGGCTACCTCAATGATCCATGACTGATAATTAAAGAGAACAAAGACAGAAAAGTCACATAGCTAGTTAATACATACTTTTTTATTTATAACTCTATTTAGTGTCAAGAGCAAGTCTCTGGGCTCTTTTAACAACACATGGCAGGCATTTTTCTTTTGGCAACCCAACTTTATATTTATTTTCATTAAATGCATTCTCACACTACAGCAGTAAGTGTGAAAATACAAATGTAAGGAATAGGCAGAGTGGGGGCCCAGGGGGTACTGAAACCATTAAAAAAACTAAGCCTAGGTGACCAGTAGACAAAGGCATGTAAATATGCTAATGGTCTTTAAAGACCTGTGAAAAGCTTAGGCGGCTGGAGATAAGACTACAGACACCTCCCAGCCGAGCCCCCAGCAGCGCGAACTGCACTGCAGCAGCCCGGGCTGAGAGACACTAAGGGGAAGGAGGGGGGCTGAAGCTATGGGCCTCGGCAGAAGTGTGAAGGGAATGCGCGACCCCCTTCCTATCACTCCACGGCCCCCCTGGGGGTCGCGCCCCACAGTTTGAAGACCCCTGGTTTAATCCATCATCGTTCTTTAGCCCACTCTGCCACCCCAGTTCACACATGGCTATATGCAAATCAGTCTGACCCTGTGCCTCATGGGAACAGTCTAGCCCGAACTGCCAAGCCATGTCTTCCCTTGACCAGAAACAAGCTTCAGAGGACCGGTTTCTGGCATTCCAGCCGTCTTCAGCCCGGTTTGCTTGAATCCAGTGGCAAAGTGAGCAAGGGACTCACGTCTGAGCATACCCTGCCACACTTATGGCTGCCAAAAGCGGTACAAAAGGGGGTGGTGATGGATGGAGCATCTGAATCAATCAAACAGTCACACCCAGTCAAAAGATCTGGGTTTAATCCATCACCGTTCTTTAGCTCACTCTGCCACCCCAGTTCAGACATGGCTATATGCAAATCAGTCTGACCCTGTGCCTCATGGGAACAGTCCAGCCCGAACTGCCAAGCCATGCCTTCCCTGGACCGGAAACAAGCTTCCGAGGACCGGTTTCTGGCATTCCAGCCGTCTTCAGCCCGGCTTGCTTGAATCCAGTGGCAAAGTGAGCAAGGGACTCACGTCTGAGCATACCTTGCCACACTTATGGCGGCCAAAAGCGGTACAAAAGGGGGTGGTGATGGACGGAGCATCTGAATCAATCAAAAACTGACACCCAGTCAAAAGATCTGGGTTTAATACATCACCGTTCTTTAGCCCACTCTGCCACCCCAGTTCAGACATGGCTATATGCAAATCAGTCTGACCCTGTGCCTCATGGGAACAGTCCAGCCCGAACTGCCAAGCCATGTCTTCCCTGGACCGGAAACAAGCTTCCGAAGACCGGTTTCTGGCATTCCAGCCGTCTTCAGCCCGGCTTGCTTGAATCCAGTGGCAATGTGAGCAAGGGACTCACGTCTGAGCATACCCTGCCATACTTATGGCGGCCAAAAGCGGTACAAAAGGGGGTGGTGATGGACGGAGCATCTGAATCAATCAAACACTCACACCCAGTCAAAAGATCTGGGTTTGATCCATCACCGTTCTTTAGCCCACTCTGCCACCCCAGTTCAGACATGGCTATATGCAAATCAGTCTGACCCTGTGCCTCATGGGAACAGTCCAGCCCGAACTGCCAAGCCATGTCTTCCCTGGACCGGAAACAAGCTTCAGAGGACCGGTTTCTGGCATTCCAGCCGCCTTCAGCCCGGTTTGCTTGAATCCAGTGGCAAAGTGAGCAAGGGACTCACGTCTGAGCATACCCTGCCACACTTATGACGGCCAAAAGCGGTACAAAAGGGGGTGGTGATGGATGGAGCATCTGAATCAATCAAACACTCACACCGTCAAAAGATCTGGGTTTAATCCACCACCGTTCTTTTGCCCACTCTGCCACCCCAGTTCAGACAATGCTATATGCAAATCAGTCTGACCCGGTGCTTCATGGGAACAGTCCAGCCCGAACTACCAAGCCATGTCTTCCCTGGACCGGAAACAAGCTTCCGAGGACCTGTTTCTGGCATTCCAGCCGTCTTCCGCCCGGCTTGCTTGAATCCAGTGGCAAAGTGAGCAAGGGACTCACGTCTGAGCATACTCTGCCACACTTATGGCGGCCTAAAGCGGTACAAAAGGGGGTGGTGATGGACGGAGCATCTGAACCAATCAAACACTCACACCCAGTCAAAAGATCTGGGTTTGATCCATCACCGTTCTTTAGCCCACTCTGCCACCCCAGTTCAGACATGGCTATATGCAAATCAGTCTGGCAGGGTATGCTCAGACGTGAGTCCCTTGCTCACTTTGCCACTGGATTCAAGCAAGCCGGGCTGAAGACGGCTGGAATGCCAGAAACCGGTCCTCGGAAGCTTGTTTCCGGTCCAGGGAAGGCATGGCTTGGCAGTTTGGGCTGGACTGTTCCTATGAGGCACAGGGTCAGACTGATTTGCATATAGCCATGTCTGAACTGGGGTGGCAGAGTGGGCTAAAGAACGGTGATGGATCAAACCCAGATCTTTTGACTGGGCGTGAATGTTTGATTGGTTCAGATGCTCCGTCCATCACCACTCCCTTTTGTACCGCTTTTGGCCGCCATAAGTGTGGCAGGGTATGCTCAGACGTGAGTCCCTTGCTCACTTTGCCACTGGATTCAAGCAAGCCGGGCTGAAGACGGCTGGAATGCCAGAAACCGGTCATCGGAAGCTTGTTTCCGGTCCAGGGAAGGCATGGCTTGGCAGTTCGGGCTGGACTGTTCCCATGAGGCACAGGGTCAGACTGATTTGCATATAGCCATGTCTGAACTGGAGTGGCAGAGTGGGCTAAAGAACGGTGATGGATCAAACCCAGATCTTTTGACTGGGTGTGAGTGTTTGATTGGTTCAGATGCTCCGTCCATCACCACCCCCTTTTGTACCGCTTTTGGCCGCCATAAGTGTGACAGGGTATGCTCAGACGTGAGTCCCTTGCTCACTTTGCCACTGAATTCAAGCAAGCCGGGCTGAAGACGGCTGGAATGCCAGAAACCGGTCCTCGGAAGCTTGTTTCCGGTCCAGGGAAGGCATGGCTTGGCAGTTCGGGCTGGACTGTTCCCATGAGGCACAGGGTCAGACTGATTTGCATATAGCCATGTCTGAACTGGGGTGGCAGAGTGGGCTAAAGAACGGTGATGGATCAAACCCAGATCTTTTGACTGGGTGTGAGTGTTTGATTGGTTCAGATGCTCCGTCCATCACCACCCCCTTTTTTACCGCTTTTGGCCGCCATAAGTGTGGCAGGGTATGCTCAGACGTGAGTCCCTTGCTCACTTTGCTACTGGATTCAAGCAAGCCGGGCTGAAGACGGCTGGAATGCCAGAAACCGGTCCTCGGAAGCTTGTTTCCGGTCCAGGGAAGGCATGGCTTGGCAGTTCGGGCTCGACTTTTCCCATGAGGCACAGGGTCAGACTGATTTGCATATAGCCATGTCTGAACTGGGGTGGCAGAGTTGGCTAAAGAACGGTGATGGATCAAACCCAGATCTTTTGACTGGGTGTGAGTGTTTGATTGCTTCAGATGCTCCGTCCATCACCACCCCCTTTTAAACACTAATGCTGCTCGCTGTTCAAAATAGGAGAAATCAGTGAATGAAGGTTCAGGAACCCCGTCAACTGGCGGAAGGCTGTCTGTGCAAGAGGTACCGCTCGTAGGCCCTATCAAATGTTAGCGGCTGTAGTGATGTACCAAGTGCTTTTTTTGTGCGCGCCTCGTGCTCAAAGTTAAAGAAAAAAGAAAAAAAGCTGCGAGACGCGCTCTGTGGTGGGGGAGAGGCATTGAAGCGATACGCACGCGCTTGGCCGAGCGAGAGGAAAGCCATATGGTGCCTCTACTCGTGCCTCTGTGCGTAACCGCTCACTATATGCCACACAAAGCTGTGGTCAGACTTTTAAAACTCCACTCCTAAATGTCTCGCAGAGCAGCGCATGTGCTGGCTCAGGAGAGACCTAAAAATCAGGCCCAAAAATAGAAGCAAGGGATAAATCAGGGAATGAATGCATTGCAACACATCTTCCTCTTGTAACATTCTGCTTTATATATGCTTCATACAGGAACTGACGTCACAGGAGAAGACTCTACTTCATCTTAGATTGGGAATTTTAGAAATCCGCCATTTGGACAGATTGCCTACGTGGAACAGCTTATAAAGTTTGACATTACCTCTTTACAGAAACTCATAGCATTTGTTGCACAAACAATAAAGAAGTCTGGATTTGACATCAGTAATACCCCGCTGACTTCTGAAGTCCTGTCATAGGCCTTCCTATTCTACTCTTGACGTGGTTTACGGAAATCCAATTTGGTTAACTATGAGTGTGGAGACACCTAAACCAACAGGCAACGAGGACCCCTATCCGTGAGCTGATCCATTGACCATTCCGTATCTTGTCTTAGGCAGAAGTAGAATCTGAATACTGCTCAAACAGGCCAATTGCAGAAGAAGCCTGAGCTCCAAATCGTCTATATATATGTATGTGTATATGTTTTTTTAAGACTTTATTTGATTACAAGGGCCAGGCAGACCCTCCGTTAGACCCTCCCAAGAGGGCCTAGCAAGAATGATCACAGTGCTCATTTTTCACAAGTAGGATGTATCAAAGGGGGTAACCAATACCAAAAACCTGAGGTAATCCGTAAGCTATAATGTAATAAAAATAACTGTCTATGGCTTTAAGAGGGTATAATAACAACCCACCACTAACCCCCAATCGACTTTAACATATGCCTTTATTGATAAATAAGCGCCGCCTACTGCTTCTCTTATAAAGCTTCATAATAAACGTGTCCCTTTATCATTGGCATATCACCGTAATCAACTCATGCCTGTTGCATTGAGCATAAGCTCTCTGCAAAGCAAAACATCAATGGCTCTGATATGCTAGGAGTTTTTACCCAATTCATAGGGTTAATTTCTGTGGTTTCCTGTTAGAGGCAACCAGGCTTTCGCTGGCAATCCTGAACAGGAAATGTTCACTCCAGAAGGACTGCCCTAAATAGGGTAGACCTTCTGACATATATGGATCAGCGCAAGCATAGCGGGTGGGCGATAGGTCAAACGTGTCGACTGGCAGAGTAAGTTAAGGCACTGCTGTCCAAAACCAGTGCTTCCCCACATAGAGCTGGCAAACCACTTTTTGGCATGGTTGCTTTGGCTTGTGAAAGGAGAAGGGAGAGGCTTTTGTACAGAATTTAGAGTAGAGTGTGTGGCTTTAATATGTCAGTTTAACCAGAGTACCAGACTTAGGTTTGTATGCAGCTGGATGCCTAGGCTTTTTGCCTTTGATTTTGGTGTGATGTGAGTGTTGCTTCCAAACTGAGGGTGGAATCAATGACCTGGTGCTGAGCTATGGAAACAAACCAAGCTCAGCCTTGAATGCATTCACTTTGATCCAGCTAGAGGCTACCAGCTTTGAGGGACATTCAGGTGCATACATCTGCATCACATCATGGATGTAGGTAGGTCCCTTCTGCCAGCAGCCTCTATGGGGAAGTGTTTAAATTATATTTGCTAAATGAATGATGCAAGGTGTCATTCGCTCAAAGAAAGCACACTTCTCAATAGAATACATTCGGTACAGAGATCACTTAAAATAATCCCAGGGTTATTTAGAACCAGATGGACTGCCCATCAAATTAATGGAAGCCCTGGTCTCCACTACCTTTGTCAGCTAAACCGGGAGGTCACCTCCTGCCATATGGGAATTTCTTTCACTTAAGTTGATTTTTCGGTGTGGAGTATGCAGTTAAGGCATAGCTGAATGCCGTAAAGGAAGCCATGTTTTCTTATAAGCTGCATTTATGTATTTTATAATTAACAAACATACTCCCAAAGCGGGCATTTGCTTATGAAATACATACATTAATGGTAACTACAAGTAGTAATTCAGATTCCTACGTGGACGCTTTCAACTGCAGTGGACTGCTATCCTACCTCTGGGATTTACTAAATCCGACTGGTGATCTTTGAAAATAAATAAAATAAGCTTCGAACTTTTGTTAGTTTTAGTAGTGTAGATGCTTGTGCCTGCTGTCTGTCAATCATTGTTCAGGTACATGCTGCACTCTTGACTTCATTGATAAATAGGAGACTGACCAATCATTGAAAATCAGAGTTTGTGTTATGTAATTTCCTCCACTTTTGTATTATGTTCTATTGCGCTCTGGTATTTTTCCTGCAGCACAAATAGCTTATCAACTTTCTCCTGGAAGGGAAAACCTTCAACATGCCAAAACCAAACGCATGACAAACAGGTCGGGAGAAGTTTGTTCAGTAGTCTGACCTTGTTTATTTATAAGATAATGAACAGGGTCATAGCGGTGTTGGTCGCCAACCCAAGACCCAGACATAGAGATCACACTTAGTTTTTAGGTCTCGCCTACAGCATTGAATTAGCAATTCTTGTTTGGCGAGATTATAGTAAGGCTTTCAAAAGTCTACCCAAACTGCGGATTAGCTACAGTTCATGTGAGCCAGGCGTGTGCACATCGCCAGCCACATCGCACACAATTTGTCTGACTTCAAAGGAAGCCGCTTCCCCGCCCCGCCCCCCCGCCACGCAATGCTGCTCCCCCGCCCGACCACGCAATGCCGAGAGCTTGTCCGCTTTCGGGCTCCTTCACTCCCTCTTTCTTTCTTTATCATTTCCTGTGCCTCTTATCTGATTCCAGCTTGTAGCTCCCTTTAGTGTAGTTTCAGTGTGTTCTTATTTGCACAGGCAGCAGCATACACTAGCAGTCTCAATGACTGCATTGCTTTCCTTTGCCTGCTGGGTTCCCATGTGATCCTTAATATGCTTTTTTATTGTAAAACAAAAGTTGTGTGATCGCGCTGGCACACAACCCATCTCCTGAATCGCAGAGTGTTTCATATTCCTTCCTGCGTATGTAATTATTTTTTGGGGATTACATACCCGAGCAGTCTTGTTAGCACTCGTGCATTCCTTCAAACGTTGGGTCCCTGTGCCATCCTTATTATAATATTTTTATTCTGACACCTTGAACTTAAAAGACAAACCTTTAAATAGCAGCTTAGCCTATTAATGAGTGGCAATGTTTTCATCAGTCTTAGTTCAATGTGTGTCTGCTCTAACAGGGCGGACAAATACACAAAACACAGTGTCCATCTTCTGTCTTTACCATTGCATTCTCCTCTGTTGGTGTGCGTCATCAATGAGCTGGGTGAAGAGTCCTCCGCCTCCCACCGCAAGATGCAGTTGCTTATGTGAGGACTTACTGGGTAAGTGTTGACATTTTAATTTTATACTTGCCTCGTTCCTTCATTGTCCCTTTGTAGCCTTTATCGTTTGTTTTATTTTTGTCTGCAGTCTAGCTCTCTTCTAGAAGGCCAGTAACTTCAACGAAAGGTAACGTAAAGTTCACTTAAAAGTTAACCCAAACACGTTCACAAATTTCTTGCATTTTCCAAGGGGCATGTTACGGTTTTTAAAGTTCTGCTAATAATTTTGTCCTCTTCGTGCAGCTGGTCAGTCTCAAGCACCTCAGTTGCTCCCTCACCCCACTGACTAACCACTGTTCCCCCCACTGTCTCCTTTGTTGCTCTCCAACACCTAGTGGCACTCCTTTTCTCCTTTCCTCCACGTGCTACTGCTCCCCTTCCTCCTCACACTGCTGCTAGCCCTACTCATCGCACTGCCCCCACTTCTCTTCTCCCTCGTCAACACACTACTGACCCTCTTTAGTTTTTTCACATTTCATTTCTTTTCAAAAACTTCTCCAACCTCCCATAACTGGCCTTCATCAGCTTTCCTCCTTTTTTTCTACCTGATTGTTCTTTTTTCTGCACCGTCGTAAGCCACCCCACTCCCTGACATTCTGCGCCCCTCCTATGATTTTTACTTCTCGACTCGCTGAAAAGCTTTCTACTCCAGGAGACATTACTGTGATGTTCCCTTCCACCACCATTTATTGTACTGTTTGTGTTGGACCTCACAGCACTCACTATTCAAACTTTTGATCCAATAACTACTTTGGCACTTTATTAAAAAGTTTAAAAAATAAGTACCAGCAGCCTGAAGGCACCACAGCTCCATCTGAGGGTGCTAAATAAACATAGCATGACAATATATTTACTCATCACATAGGAATATTACTCACCAACCCCACACACACACACACAACCCCCCCACACACACAACCCCCCCACACACACATCCCGACACACACACAACCCCTTCAAACACACAAACACACACATGCAAACCCCCCCCCCCCACACACACACAACCCCACACACATAACCCCACCCCACACACACAACCCCACCCCACATACACACAACCCCACACACACACTCAACCACACACACACAACCCCACACACAACCCCACCCACAACCCCACACACACAACCCCCCATGCACAACCCCTCACACACAATCTCACACACACACACACGCAACCACACACACACACACATCCCCACACACACACACAACCCCACACACACACACAACCCACACACACAACCCCACACACACAACCCTACATACACAACCCTACACACAACCCCACACACGCAACCCCCCACACACAACAACAACCTCCCACACCACACAACCACAACCACAACCCCACACACATGCACAACCACAACCCCACACATACACCCACACCCACACAACCCCCCCACACACAACCACACACAACCCCACACACAACCGCCCCCACACACACACAACCCCCCCACAAACACACAACCCCCCACACACACAACCCCCCACACACACACATCCCGACACACACAACCCCTTCAAACACACAAACACACACATGCAAACCCCCACCACACACACACAACCCCACACACTTAACCCCACCCCACACACATAACCCCACCCCACACACACAACCCCACCCCACATACACACAACCCCACACACACACACAACCACACACACACAACCCCACACACAACCCCACCCACAACCCCACACGCACAACCCCCCACGCACAACCCCCCACACACAATCACACACACACAATCACACACACACACCCACACACACACACACAACCACACACCAGGAGAGCAAAACATAGCAAAGCAAAACAAAACATAGCATAACAAAACACAACAAAACATAGCACAGCATAACAAAACATAGCATAACAAAACAAAGCATAGCATAGCATAACAAAACATAGCATAGCATAACAAAACACAACAAAACATAGCATAGCATAACAAACCATAGCATAGCATAACAAAACATAGCATAGCATAACATAACACAGCATAGCATAACAAACAAAGCATAGCATAGCATATCAAAACCTAGCATAACAAAACAAAACCTAGCATAACAAAGCATAGCTTAACAAAACACAAAACAACAGCATAGCATACAAAACACAACAAAACAAAGCACAACTAAACATAGCATAGCATAACATAGCCTAGCAAAACAAAGCATGGCATAACAATACATAGCATAGCATAACAAAACACAACAAAACATAGCATAACAAAACAAAACATAGCATAGCATAACAAAACAAAGCACAGCATGGCATATCTTAACAAAACATAGCATAGCATAAAAAAGCATAGCATAGCATATCGCAACAAACAGCGTAGCATAGCATAACATAACACAACAAAACATAGCACAACAAAACAGAGCACAACAAAACATAGCACAACAAAACATAGCATAGCATAACATAGAATAGCAACACAAAGCATAGCATAACAAAACACAACAAAACATTGCATATCAAAACAAAACCTAGCATAACAAAACAAAGCATAGCATGGCATATCATAACAAAACACAACAAAACATAGCACAGAATAGCATAACAAAACATAGCATAGCATAACAAAACATATCATAACAAAACAAAACGAAACATAGCATAACAAAACATAACAAAACAGCATAGCATAACAAATCACAGCATAACAAAACAAAACATAGCATAACATGACAAAACACAACATATCGTAGCATAACACCTTAGCTGCTCATGAACGTCCAGCTCCAGTGCTGAACGTTCCATTGCGAAGGTGCAGCTGGAACGTCCAACGGCCGACGGCAGCACTCCCGAGGTAGTGGTGCCGTCGGCCGTTGGACTGGGCGCAGCACTTATGTATAACAAAACATAGCATAGCATAACAAAACATAGCATAGCATAACAAACATAGCATAGCATAGCATAACAAAACATAGCATAGCATTAAAACATAGCATAGCATAACAAAACATAGCATAGCATAACAAAATAAAGCAAAGCATAGCATAACAACAAAACATAGCATAGCATAGCATAACAAAACATAGCATAGCATAGCAAAACATAGCATAGCATAACAAAACACAACGATACATAGCATAACAAAACATAGAATAGCAAAACAAAACATAGCATAGCATAACAAAGCACAGGATAACAAAACAAAACATAGCATAGCATAACACAACAAAACATAGCATAACAAAACATAACATGGCATAACAAAACAAAGCATGCCATGGCATATCATAACAAAACACAACAAAACATAGCATAACAACTATCGCATTCACTCTATCTATCGCCATCACTCTATCTATCTATCTATCTATCTATCTATCTATCTATCTATCTATCTATCTATCTATCTATCTATCTATCTATCTATCTATCGCCCTCACTCTATCTATCAGTCTATCTATCCATCGCCCTCACTCTATCCATTGCCCTCCCTCTATCTATCGCCCTCACTCTATCTATCGCCTTCACTCTTTCTATGGCCCTCCCTCTATCTATCTATCGTCCTCACTCTATCTATCTTTTGCCCTCCCTCTATCTATCTATCGCCCTCCCTCTATCTATCGCCTTCCCTCTATCTATCTAGCACCCTCACTCTATCTATCGCACTCACTCTATCTATCTATCGCATCACCACAACAGCACTCAGCACCACCACAGCATCACTCATGGGCACCACAACATCACTATGCACTACCACAGCATCACTGAACGCCACAGCATCACTCGTCGCCACCACAACATCACTCAGTGCCACCACAGCATCAATCTGTGCAACCATTCAACAACAACTGGTTCAAATATGTTCTCTCAATGTTTCAAGCTTTATTACAAATGTCACAAAATATGTTAATATTTCACTTCTGTTCTTGGATTTTCTCCACAATAAAATACACTGAACATAATCTTCACAAACGGTATTTACAAAAGTGTAAGCTATTGCCATTAAAAATTACAATAACTTTTATTTAAGTATTATTATTAAAAACAATTTAAAGCCATTGTTATTTGTAATATCATTACATCTAAATCACGTAAATACAACACATATTTCATTACAAATGCTATAGGTGTTACATTTGCGAAAGTTATAACTATTGGCATTGTTAATGACAAAGCTATTAATTTAGCTGTTTTCAAAACCAACACATAAATAAAACATTTTTAATTTACAATAGCAATATCTCAAAACGTTCCTAATGCGAGACCTATTGCATTGCAAATGCTTTTTGGAAATGTAAAGACTGCAATTTATTGGCTGCTTCCACTTACAAGTGTTCCGTCATAGATTAAGCTTGTGCTCTACATTCAAAGCAATAGCTTTATATTGTTTCGCCATTATGGTGAACATTCAGTGCAGGATAATTCCCTCTTTACCGGACGACCGTCCTACTGCTACCATCAAACAATCCATCCTGTTAGATATACTAAGTGTACACACAGTTGAGACCATCCATACACTTGAGATAGTAGTGTGCTAGACGTGGCCCACTCTCTGCAGGGTCATCCCCAAACATTTTGACTTCCCTCCTCCTATTTTTGCTAAATTCGTTTTTGTTGGCCATGGGACTCTATGCACTTTACCACTGCTAATCAGTGCTAAAGTGCTTGTGCTCTTTCCCTAAAACATGGTAAGATTGGCATATACCTGTTTGGCATATTTAATTTACTAATCATTCCCATGTAGAGCGGTATACCATATACACAGAGCCTTTAAATTAAATGCTACCAGTGGGACTGCAGCACGTATTGTGCCACCCACTTAAGTAGCACCCTAAAACTTGTTCCAGGCCTGTCTGTGCAGCCCAAATGCAGTGTCGCACTGCCATGTTGAATTGGAATTTAAACCCCCTAGTCAGTTTTAAACCATTGAACACACTTCAACACCCTCCACATAGGACTCACTCCACACACCCGCATGCATCAAACGGCAGTTCTCAAAAGATCTTCACTTAAGTGGCCCTTCGGGGAACCCATAGGGCATTGCAGTGCCGGCCCGATGAGGAGCAAACGCCCGATGATGAAGCATGATATCCTTTGGGGTGTGTGAGGACAACAAGAGGCCAGACTTGCTCTTCCCTCTTATTAGTGGGTTCTAGGCCTAGGATCCCTTCCTTCCTTCTTCCCCCCTTTCTTAGTGAGTGGGTGACACGCTGCACCACTCCTCAGGAACGGTGTCCCCCGTTTTGACTTCAAGTCTAGCACTTGAAGCGCGGGCACTGGACCTCAACTGGCTCCTGGTGCTCCCCTCTCTTTATTGATATAATTGAAGCCCCCTTGCCAAGTCTTAAACTCCCTTTTTTACATATAAGACAACCCCTAATGCAAGCCCTATGTAGCATATAGGGCAGGGTGCTGTGTAATTAAAAGGCTGGACATGTACTTTAAGTTTTACATGTACTGGTAGTGAAAAACTCCCAAATTCGTTATTCACTACTCTGAGGCCTCCCCTCCCATAAGATAACATTGGGGATTCCTTATTACTAATGTTAATAGGCTGTAATTCAGAATTGAGAGGAGGTAGGATATATAACTTTTGGTACCTATGGAATTGAAAAGATAACCCCTCTTTAATGGTAAAATCAGATTTTTCATTACAATTTTGAAAATGCCACTTTTAGAAAGTTGGCATCTTCCTTCCCTGGCCCTTTGTGCCTGCAGCCTGTCTTGGTTCACATGACTAGGTGTAGATGACAGTTAGACTTTGCAAATTCCTTACAGACATCCAGACAATAGAGGGGTTAGGTGTGCATTAGTGGGCGATCACTGGCAGGATGGGGACCCAGAGCTGAGCATAGCTCCACTTACACATGAACAGGCTGTGTCCTTCCTCCTCACAATAGGCCTAACAACCCTGTAATGTCACTGCAGCCAGCTAGAGCCAGGATAGGGGAGTCAGGAAATGTCATGCACTTCAAAGAACCTTTCCTGGAAAGGATCCCTCCTTGCAGCAGAAGGGCACCAGGGTACAAAAATATGATCTTCAGACCCCCTCTTCAGTTCATTACTGGCCCTAAGGAAGGACTCTCAGAAGATTGCCTGCTGCTGTGACCTGCTTTGCACTTTTCCAGGCTGCTGCTGTACCTGGAAGGACTGCTTTGCTGCCTGGAACCTGCCTTAAACCCTCAAAGGCTGGCCCAGCTGTTGACTGCTGCATTTTTACCTGCATTCAGGATTGCCTGAAGTGACTCCAAAGGTTAGTTTGCTGGCCTCCTGTTCATAGCCACAGGGACAACACGGGTCCCCACCATCTTGAACCCACTTCTGGACACAGCCTGAATGAGGTCTGAACCCCCAGGAGGTCTCAATCCACTCCTGAACACTAGCGCCCAGATGGTCATTTTCCAAAACTGAAGATTTAGACACAATTTGGCCAAAATGTGCTCTGAGAACCAGGAGGAGATCAAGACCAACCTGCTCACCTATCCGTCTGAGATGCATCGATGGTCGATTGACTTTGCGTCTTCTCCAGCCACGTTCTTCTCCACAGTAGCAAATCCTTTTCAGCATTCCTTCACCAAGGGATATCCGACATCGTGGAACTTGCAGCGGCTACAGCCCTCTGCTTCATACCGCTGGAGAATTTCGACTTCCATTTGAGAACTAAGTCCGAAGGTAAAAATCTTCACCATGGCTTCACTTCAAGGCCATTCCACGACGACGCTCTCTTCTTGGACACTCCTACAGCCATCCCCAGCTGATCTACTTTCAAAATGTTTCTAAGTCTGAAGGTAAGTGCTGACCGGGTCCAATCCACTTCTTTTGCCCAAATCTCGCTCCATCCCGATCGTCCTTAACTTTCGACTTCGATCCGGTCTCGCTCGACCAGATGTCTGCGGTTGGCGCTTTGATCTTTTAGGTGCTATAAATAAAAACTAGAGGGGGTCCCTGCTTCTTCCCCGGGGGACTTGTGACTGCACGTTGCGCCAGGGGACTGGTGAGTTTTATTGCAATCGGAGCTTTGTCTTCCCACAAAGGATGCAGAACTGGGATCACAAGATCTCCACTGAGACCAGCACAGCACGTTGAGCCCACAGCACTTGGGCAGCACTGGAGCTTTAAAGCAAGGGTGTCGATCTTGTAGTGACATCAGGGGTGCTGAGACACTTAAAAGAAGTTCCACCAAAGTTGATTAAAACAGTTCTTCGGCCATGGGATAGTGATATGAGAAACACACAGAGGAACAACAGGAAATAGTATGCTACAGCTAATAGAAACGGAGGTTAAGTAAGTGGCAAGCACACAAACCAATGAAAAGCGAGGGCGGGATGTAAGCCCCTTTTAAGATTTATATTAAATACATTAGATTTCACAAGCGCAGCGCAAGTGATCTCCAGGCGAAGCCTAAAAAGACAAAATAATGTGGTATTACTTTCACCAAAAGTGGCACATTATGAAGAACATTTTTTTCATTTTCGTGACACATAATTAGTCAATACTGCTGTATAATTTGATTCTCCCTCGTCGCATAATTTTAGTGGCCCTGCCTATGACGCAAAGCCATTAAAAACACTGGCCTGAAAAGAGATGTATTGTGAGTTTTCAGATACAGCAGCTGTCATAAACAACATGGCCTGTGATCCCCTTCTCCGTGTTTCAGTCTAGGAGGTCCTCACCATAGTCAGCTGGAGCCCAACTCTATACATCAGTCATGACCACAGAACCCTCAAACCCTGATGGGCTGTCATTGCATCCCCTTCTAATTCCATAATCTCATGTCCTTGTCCTGGACCTCTACAGAGGCACCAACAAAAAATAATGTGAAGTTGTTAAAATGATCAAAGACCAGTATCACCTGGACTCCTAGGTGTCTGGTCAAATCTTCCTGTAAGTGGTTATACTGCCACTATTGAGCAGGAGGGTACAGCCTTACCCAAGACGGCTCGGTAGACTGTCTGGAGTACCGACGGAGAGAGCGGTGCGTCTTCTCCCTGAGCCGCTGCCAGGTGAGGTGAGGCTGTACCCTCCTGCTCAATAGTGGCAGTATAACCACTTACAGGAGGATTTGACCAGACACCTAGGAGTCCAGGTGACATTGGTCTTTGATCATTTTAACAACTTCACATTGTTTTTTGTTTAATGCAGTAGCTTTCACTGACTTACGTCCTGATGAAGGCAGAGGATAACAGTGTCCTGACCAACTGCCGAAACATGTTGACCATTTAACACTCTTGGCAGATATTTGTTCACACTGCCATACTGTTTTTGATCTTGGGAAAGTTGGGCGGCCGAATAAAAGTGTTTTTTCTCTCACTTACCCAATCTTAAGTCACTCACTTTGAAACACCTTTCACGCACTGCAATCTTTTCTTCACCTTTACCTATCACTGAACACCATAATTTTCCATCTATGAGGTGACCCCTTGTTTCATAATTAGATGTAGGACATGTCAACTTGGTCCTTAATCACATCTTTTATGAGCCGCGATGGGAAGAACTTAAGGAAGCCCAGATGATGACCAGGGCGGTATCGGACGATGACTGATGGGTATCCGTATTTAGACTGGTAATCCCTCATTGAGGTATACAATCTGTTTGTTTATGTTTCTCAAAGGTAGTTGTTGGTTTCTTTGTTAGACCCGTGGATACTTTGTGTATGCTTTGTTCAGTGTTTGGGGGTTGTATCCACGCCAGGTCTCTAAATATGCCCTAGGACCCTACTTTATCGGTTTATTTGTTCTATTCTTAGAAGTCTTCTTGGGTGCAGTGAATTGTGGTCACTGCTTCTGAAGCTAGTGCCATCACCTGTTGTTGTGGGACCTAGATGCTGCAACTCTGTGGACTGTGAAGTGGGAAACCATGAAACTGTTGCATAATGTATGGAGGTTCTGCGATGTGCCCGCAGAGCATTCTAATCCCCGGTGGGTGATGTATTCTGAGACAGGTTTAGTACAGAGGCTTTACTGCTCCTGAATATGACTAGTTTTTCGAGAAATGTTTTTAAGGTCATTCTATGGAACTAGTGCATTTGGAATCATTGGCAAGATTGATTGTGTTCATACTGGTATGTTATGGGCTGAGGAGCAGGTAGCCTCGAGTTGATGTTGGTGGGCTACTGTTCAGGAGTGTGCTGGGTTTGATCATTGAGCGCAAAATCAATGGATTTCTGTTTTTATGAGGCAGGCTGGGGTTAACCGTTTGTCATATATAGTTTTCCCTTTCAAGTGGTATCCCTAGGCGCTTGCGGAGGTTTCAGGTGCAAGCTAAACCTTGTATGAGGGTGAGGTAGGAATTATAGTTGGACTGAAGCCAAATATGTCTTCTTCCATTCTGGTGACCCTAGATCCATCTTCATCTAATCTAGGTGCAATCTTCTCTGCTTATGTGTACACATTGTCAATGTAGACAATGTTGTCTCATTGGGTCATTTGCTGTGCCCTCTCCTCCTTGAAGGGATTTACTGTTGTTCAATATAAGCCCAGGAAGCTCGCAATCTGGATCTTGCCCCTCCAACTTAACTGAATCAATTGCTGAATAGGAATGCACAAATTTTGTGGGTACTCACATGTTATGTTTCTACACATGACAAAAGACAGAGGTTGTCATCCTACGAAGAGAGAGAGATGCATAAGGTTGCAGCATTAGAGGGCAGCTTTCCTGGGAAAATGTACTGAATTGGTAAAGGACGTCAAAAACTTGGCCTTAATTTGTGATGAAAAATTAAAATGTGTAAGCAAACAGTGAAATTGTGTACATCCTGTTTTCTGCATTTACGAGTTTTGCATCCAATACTATTATGTTTACTTGAAGAGCAAATATTTACAGTCATCAGAGCAATAGTGGGCTCTCACCTTAATTACTTCAATGCCCTATTTTTCGCCTTGCCACAAGGTACTTTGTGGAGAGTTCAAGTTATCCGAAAGTGATAGTGAGAATTCCCCCTTATATGTTGGCTTCAAATTAGCTTGCACAATTTCATTGGCTGCTGATTGAGCTACCTTTGTCTTTAAAATCCTTGTGTATTTGCCATAAAATCAACAATGGAAAATTATCCAGGTTTATCCAGTAACTAACTTACGATATAGGTTCCCTGGCGCAACTTTTGGTCAGTCACTGCTTGTACTGCCGAGAAGGATTCGAAAGAAATGTTCTCCCTAGGCATCTTTGCTTCATCGAGCTTCACTTGACCTTCAGAAGATTGATGATCTCTTCACCTAAGCCTGTTTTCTTCAAGTTGTTTTAGACCTTTACCTGTAGATTTCTTTCCTCTGATTTTGTTATTAACAGTAACGTGACCGATGCAGACTTTAGCCATGGCGGGCTGGGGTTTAATGACATGGAGCAAATGCTATGTTGGGCATCTGCAGCAAAGCTTTGAGGGCTTTTTGCCTGAAGATTTGAAGTTGAATAACTGGGTATGTTTACCAACTTTCCTTTCTGACCCTGAAAGATAGAGACTACCTCAGCAGGGACTGGAGACTATGGTTATGGGTCATTGCCATAGCTAGATAAACAACAGGGGTGATAACCCTCAGTTGTTCATGACACCTAGTGTGCTGCATCTCTCTCTCACTGTTGTCCATGTAAACAATGGAATTAAGGTCTTCTCTTTCAGTCTTTCTGCGCATGACCATATAGGTACAGTGGGACCTGTCAAAGGGAACAAGGGACGAGCTTAGAAACAAAAGTCGTGTTCTGCTGCATCCACACCTTGGTGGGCTGGTCTCCAAGTCCACCCATGAACTTCAAGCTTCTGGCCAGGATATAATAAATTTCCATCTTATTCAGGTACTACGAACCCTTATCCCAGAATGCCTCACGCATGGTATTGAAGATTGTACATGTAATCACTTTTTGTGCTAGAAACCATTAAAGAGAGTTCCGGTCTGATTGAATTAATTCATTTGATCTATTTGAAACTTGTAATGTGTTGCACTGCAAATGGAGTAAATTTAGAATATCTACAAATTATCAGATCTCAAAAAGTGCATGGGGAAGTCCTACTCCTCAGATGTTTCCTGCATTTGAAGCAGGTGACTTGACGACGTCTAGCGTCTGAATTTAGTAGGAGATATGCTCCCAGTACAGAATTTATTTTTAAACCTTTTGTTATTTTCGTGTATTTGGTGGATTGATGGGGAGAAAGGATTTTGTAGAGCGCACGTGCCACTCAGTATTAAAGCAATTGTTTTTGTTTGTGAGATTGGTTTACATTTTAGGCGTACTACTGATTAGGTCATTGCTCCCTGTTCCCATTCAGGAAAGGTTCTAGAGAGTTGCAACCGGGGGTGGTGAACAAGCAGCCCAGGAACTGCATGAAGACGTCCTCCCTCCTCAAGGACATCAGACGCAAAATCAGTGTGCCAAACATTCTTACCTTTGTTCAGGGAATTAGTAGACCCGTGCAAAGTTTTTGTTATGCTCATATTATTATGTGTAATTTGCACAATTTTGTGTTACACAAATTATGTTAAATGTTGAAAATGACACATGTGCAAACGTTAGCACATATTTTTGCTGCAGGGGACTGATGTGTGCAAAAAATGTCTCGTGGAGATAGGTTTGAGAAGCTAATATTAAGTTCTAGGAGAAAAGGTGTCAAAAGATACTTGTTCTCCTGGAACCAATCCCCTTGCTGGTATCTCAAGTGACTTTTGAACATGAGGTATGTCCTTGTATTTACTTTTTATTTTAGATGCCACAAGGTGCTGTTTGCATAATTTACACATCATTTCGTGTAATATTTCCAATAATTTTGAGGAAAAACATATGCAGCTTCACCCACCTCTAGGAATTAGAAAAGGTGGATTTGGCCTGTTTTTCCATATAGATAAACACAAAAGGGATTATTCTTCCGGACCTACCCACACTTTCTGGACAGGGTCATAGGTCACAAGAACACTACACAGGGAACATAGCATACTCACCCTTTTTGCAATAGTGGCTCACACACATTCATGGTACAGGAGCATAAGGAGCGTTACCTCTCTCACCAAGCCCCCTAGACTATCCTGTTGTCTAGTCCTGGTGGCATTTCTAAGTCTAATAGTAGAATAGAGAACAGCCTCATAGGTAAGTCATGGCGAGTCAAATTCTCTCTCCTGTATTTGCTCCAGGACACCGAGACAGAGAATGTGGTGTTTAATAGACACAGTCTATGATTGTTACCAGGGAAACACTGAGCTGGTGCTGGCTGCTCCCAGAACAGGAGACACCACCTAACCGAGCGAAGGACAACTGTGGCGTAACGGTCAGAGCTGCGGCTTTTGGAACTGAGGAACCAGGTTCAAGCCTGGGCATCGGCTCACCATCCGGTGATCCTGTACAAATCACTTTATTTTAAAAAATTTGCACAGCGCGAACAAGACCACATGGGGTATTAGAGCGCTTTACAAATTGGCAGTTACGAAGGTACAGGAAGTGGTAACAATAGAACAACCGGACAAGAAACACTCATAACAGTTCATAACAATCATAACAGTTCAATAAAGACAAATTGGCGAGTCCTAGGGTGCCTGGGGACTAGGGATATAACCCAGAAATGTCTTCAGCAGTATTGCTTTAACTTCCCTTTTGAGGGAAGCTGTGGAATTATTCTGCCTTATTTCAGTTGACAGGGAATTCCAAATTCTTGGTGCAATACCTGAGAATGCTCAATTGTAGGTTTTCTTTTTATGGAATTTCTGTGGCATGAGCAGTAAAGTTCTGGAGCCCCTAAAGCACAGCTTTCCAAACTTTTCATGATGGTGACACACTTTTTCGACAATCATCATTTTTCGACACAGTAATGTGAGCGAGCGAGTCCGTACTACCTAAGGGGGACAATTTTAATCCCAATCCAACCCTGGGTACACAAGAGAAATGCAGACCTCAAGTCTCACACGCTAAGAGTGAGACTTGAGTATTTGGTGTGTGTGTTCAGCTCTCAATATAGTTGAGGACCTCTGTGCAACAATTTGCTGATGACTTAGCAATAGTTCACAGGGAAGATTTTATACAAGGTCTAAACGAGAGAACAATGGTATTCAAGTCATGAATGCAGCTGCAGACTTATCCATACTGGCTGCACATGGATATTACAGTACGTTTACACAGTTGGTCAGAGTAGTCCAAAAATCAAATATACTTCAAAGTGCAAAAAGAACACATGAAAACAGATCACCATAAATCGAAAATCAATTCAAGGACGGAAATTTTAATTTCCCATGTAGCGCCAGCATTAAATGCGATTATCAGTCAAAGCATTAATGGGTCAATATACATTATTAATAGTGCTCATAGGTGTAGGAAGCAAAAAGGGGAAATTAGGGCAGTGATAGTGAGTTGACGGGTGAGGAACAGGGTAACGGTGTTTGTGACAGAAATACAATGCACAATATATACAAATTGGCCGTTACTGCCTGCAAAAGGTCAGTTAGCTCCTATATACATTGCTCATACGTACATCATGATACATTTTTATCCATGAGCATATCACGGGGCTCCTGGCTCAATGGGAGAATCAATCTCCCAATGCAGTCAATGGTAAATCTGGATAAGAGTCTCTGTCGTGCGGCTGAGTTGCCTCAGTCCTGGAGCAACTCAGCCGCACGACAGAGACTCTTATCCGGATTTACCAGTGACTGCATCAGGAGATTGATTCCCCATGCCCTGCTAGACCATTAACCCATTGAGCCAGGAGCCCCGTGATAGCCCATTCAGGATTGAACGTTGCCTGACCTTCCCACACACAAGTGCTCATCTATCCTGATGAAGACCCTGTTGTGAAGCAACCACTAACCCTCCTCTCCGCTGGGGTCGATACGTAGACCGTCTTATCAAACCCCCACATGCTCATGGATAAAAATGTATCATGTTGTACCTATGAGCAATGTATATAGGAACTAACTGACCTTTTACAGGCCTTAAAAGTCCAATTTGTATATATTGTGCATTGTATTTCTGTCACAAACACCTTTACCCTGTCCCTCACCCGTCAACTCACTATCACTGCCCTAATTTCCCCTTTTTGCTTCCTACACCTGTGAGCACTTTTAATAATGTATATTGACCCATTAATACTTTGACTGATAATCGCATTTAATGCTGGCGCTACATGGAAAATTAACATTTCCATCCTTGAATGGATTTTCGATTCATGGTGATCTGTTTTCATGTGTTCTTTTTGCACTTTGAAGTATATTTGCTTTTTGGACTACTCCGACCAACTGTGTAAACGTACTGTAATATTGACCCAGGCCGGGTAGTTTTTACTCGGACATAACGCCGTAAAAACTCAAAGCACATGGATATTGCAACACAAAAAGATGATGGACGGAATGCTGAACATTGTCAAACATTCACCACCAGTCACAGATCTGAGTTTTTTATTTAACGACATCTAGTATTGTTTACTGCTGAGCAAAACAGCAACACAAGTGAAAATTATACAAGACTCACCCCAACATTTGACATGTAGTAATAGGTTATTGTAGATCAAACCCCATAGAAAGAAATCATGTACATTATGTCTCAATACACCACAGCACCCTTAACAGGAGTAACATCACCTTGTCCTCAGAAGAAAATTCTTGTTTCCCCCCGTCTAACAAATTTAGTCAACAGCACCCCCCAAACCTGCAGATCATCTGCCACTTTATCATCATGTCTACATTTTACGGAGGTGTACTTCCTCCGCCACTGCCTACTCACACACATCCCTCACGCAAACGTCGAGACTAGGCCCAACCTGCCCCATCCAGGTAAATGCGACTCTCCTCTTTGCTAACAACAATAGCAAATGCAAAATTTTGTATTCCATCTTTCTGCCTTTATGCTTTTTAATAGCGGCCAACAGGCAAACAAATGGGTCCAGCTCCATTGCAGCACCAATGACTGTGGCCACCTGCCTCACAAAGATTCCCAGGCAAGGTGCAGGAACGACATCACCTGTGCCTGACACCTGTAACAAAGTTTAGGCCTACTGGGGTCAATCTGTGAGGCAGAACCGGAGTAATATACGTATGGTGCAAGAAATTAAAACGGATCAACTTAATACACTATGAAAGCAATCCCCACCGGAGGAATGGGGGAGCCCTCCTTCAGGCCTCTTCATTCATGCCCTTTTTGATACCTCGTAGTGCTGCTTTTGGAAGCTAAACGTATTGAAGCTTGTGTCATTTTATTTAAATGTGCTATCTTTCTCTGATGTTTTTCCATGTTTATTATTTCCTTGTGCATTTATTTATATGCTTCACCACATTTGTCTGCTCAGTATCAGCTAGTCTTCAGACACTGGTCTACACTCTCTTCATGGTTATCCATGCCTAAAACTCCCTCGGCAGTGCTGTGCACAACCTTACCTTCCACACGTTCTCCCATCACTAATTGTTGCACCCTTTCAGTTACTCTTAGCATACCCATGACTATTTACAGTGTGCTCAATGGGATATATTAAGGCCAAGCTTAGTCCACAACCTCATCAGGAAGTGTATTGTAAATGACATACACTGAATTAAAATTACCAACAGAACAATTTAACAAACATGGGAAACAATTAGGAATTGGTATTTGTGATTTATTTACCAAAACACTGCGTAATTGCAGGTAGCAGTTAATGAATCAACTTATGTGAATAACGAGCCCCAGGGGAAAGGAAAGGAGGGTAGTGCTCAAGGAAGTGATAAAGGACAAGGAAAGTTAACACAGTATAACAAGGGTAACTATTATAATCCAAAGTTAGTGACAGTAAACAACCAATTATAATGCAAATGCCAAAATATAAGGCAAAACTCAAAACATAGTCAATAAAACACATTCGACGGTCACATCTGATTACTCGATGGGTCGGGGGTGTGCCGGAATATCAACAAAGAAAAGAAAAGTCGACGTTTCGACCCCTATCACGGAGAGTGAGATATCATTTGAAATGATAATAGAACCCTGTTATCATTTCAAATGATATCTCACTCTCCGTCATAGAAGCCTACTTTGGTTAGAATAGCCAATTTTATCATCTTACTGATATGTTTGTCTCCTCTGTAGCTAAGGTTCTCACCTCGTTTGACTGACCACGACTTTCTTGTGTGGCGTCCCCTCCATGTACAGAGCCCGGCTGGGCCGTACTCCATGGTAATTGTTTTAACTCACTCCCCAGTCTATATTAGATAGGATGATTAATTTATTCGTCGTCCTTACCATGTGCTAAAGCTTAATTATTCTTTACACAGATTTGCCCCTCCCCTTCCCTGTGACGTCCTGATGAAGACCCCGTGAAAGGACTTTAACTAGCCTGCTGATAGGGGTCGAAACGTCGACTTTTCTTTTCTTTGTTGATATTCCGGCACACCCCCGACCCATCGAGTAATCAGATGTGACCGTCAAATGTGTTTTATTGACTATGTTTTGAGTTTTGCCTTATATTTTGGCATTTGCATTATAATTGGTTGTTTACTGTCACTAACTTTGGATTATAATTGTTACCCTTGTTATACTGTGTTAACTTTCCTTGTCCTTTATCACTTCCTTGAGCACTACCCTCCTTTCCTTTCCCCTGGGGCTCGTTATTCACATAAGTTGATTCATTAATTGCTACCTGCAATTACGCAGTGTTTTGGTAAATAAATCACAAATACCAATTCCTAATTGTTTCCCATGTTTGTTAAATTGTTCTGTTGGTAATTTTAATTCAGTGTATGTCATTTACAATACACTTCCTGACGGGGACCCCCCCTTATATGTACAACATAGCACCCAGGTCCCCGTGACTGCATGGGTTCAACCCCCTTTTTGTAACATAGTCCACAACCTCAGTCATGCTGTCTGCACTCTACCCTACACAGTGCTCCCATCAGCCGGGTCACAAGTGCTGACCACCCATCAGCAGATCCAAACATGCCCGTCTGCGCACCTTCCCTCCACTATATAAACTGGGCCATGTGCACTTCCCCTTATGCCCTTATATAAGCTGGACTGCACATGCTTTCCCCTCTGCCCTTATATAAGCCGGGCCTTACCCGCTTCCCCATCTGTCCCTATATAAATCGGGCTGTGCACGCTTAACCCTCTTCGCTCACATAATCCAGGCTGCGCGCATTTCCCCCTCAGCCCCTGTAGAAACCGGGCCTTGCATGTTTCCCCTTCCGCTCCTATATAAACCGAGCCACTTGTACTCACCTATTCTGCCTGCTCCACAACACCAAGCTCAAGTAAAATACTTTGAAGGAACTGTGCAGGACGTTTGTGCTGGGAGTTCACAACAAAAAAACTTTGAATCTTCTGCTTGTTTGCTATGACTTTTGTTACATGCTGCAGGATTTAACGCACACGGAAACGATCTCAAGAGCACTGCATTGATTGATCCGCAGTTCAAAGCCACAGAAGCCGAGACTTAGGTCTACATTGCGTGCCTGCTAATGATAATTGGTAATTGAACTAAGTCAGTTCTGCAGTGGCACAACTTGAGACATGGTCTTTTATTAAAGGGCCCAGAGCTCCAGTATTGTATTGTATTGTATTGTAATTGCATTTATATAACGCTTACTACCCCTGACGAGGCGTCGAAGCGCTTTTTCCGCGGGTAGCACGCTACTCCGGGACCCACAGAGGATTAGTTTTGAATTAGTATAGTGAAACATGCAAGTACATTTTAAGTGGTGGATAGGTTAGTCAGTTATTTGGATTTGGAATGATAGCAGAAGGATAGAGTAGGACAAAGGTTAGTATTTATTTATCGCTGGCTTGTTGACGCATGCTATTCAGGGAGCCTATAAAGGATTAGTGGTGAATTAATATGGTGAAATATGAGGTAATTTCAGTGGTGGATATTAGTCTGTTACTTGGCGTGAGAAGGATAGCAGATGGATAAAAGGGGAAGAAAGATTTGCATTCATATAGCACTTGTTACCCCTGATGGGTGTTGAAGCGCTTATTTGGCGAGTAGCACGCCACTCCGGAACCCATAAAGGATTAGTGTTGAAAATTAGTATAGTATAAATATGAAGTAATTTGAGTAGTAGATATGTTATTCAGTTATTTGGGCAGTATGTTAGTATAGTTGAATATTGAACATGGAATTTGAGAAGTGAACATGTTAGTCTGTTAATTTTGATAGAAAAAGGATAGTGGAGGGATAAAAGAGTGAAGGATTTTTTTTAAGAGAAAAAGGGCAGCAGTACAACTTAATACTACTACATAGCACCTCGTTCATATTCTCAACTTGTAGCTATCAGATATCTCCTGGGGGGGCCTGGAAATACTTCTGTCGCTCTTAAAACAGAGATTTGCTTAACTTGGTACCACATGGATTATTGCGTCATTTGCCAATCTCTTTGTTTCCGTGTATCTCGCATTGATTTTTCCTGAACTTGAATTGACAGCTGTAAAAGTGTAATAAAGTATTGAGCACAGTGTTTGGTTTAAAATGCATCACTTGATATTTTTCATTTCGGTTTCTCCATCATCGTAACAACGTCCCCTATCCTGACTCAATATACAGGGCTGTTGAACCTCCCACTTTAAGAATATCATGCGATATTGCACGAAGCATCTCAGGCTGTCTGTCCCTTGCATGAATTTCGTATCCCTGAAAATGCCCTCTCCATTTTCAGACAGATGAATGTCTGACTGTGCAGGATTACGCTCTCAGTAACTCTAAGAGACACACTGCGCAAAGCCCACTGTATGTGAACTGCACGCGACCCTGTATGAAAGCCACTAATTAGCTGCCACAGAGCGGGCAGTACAGGATCTTCACAACATGCCCGGGAGAAGAGGCCAACATGTCCAGGATACAGTCACCACAGAAGACATGGGAGCACTCCAACATCCTTGGCTTCGGGTCGCTCCCCTCAAAGTAAACCTCACACAGGGGGCATATTTGCAGCAGAAGTTCTGGCCCACTCTGGCGTTGGCATCCCTTGATCATCCCTCCCGCCTCCTGAGAACCGTCCTGCAGGAGTTCCAAGTTCCGGGTGTTCACTGTCCCGCTGCTTGCTAAAGGGGTCCTGCAGAGGCCATACAATCTTGCCCCCCGTTCGGAGAAAGGGATTGCTTAAAACACATTCTAGCTTAAAACAACAACTCAGGCAGAAAGGCGCGCAGAACTTGAACACCCGTACTTGGCTTACGCCGGGGCCACTGGATTGTTCTCTGGGCCCGACATTTCCTCCACGTCCCCAGGCTCTGCGGACCAAACTGCACACACGCTTGCCTAACTGTCTCCTCCTTTCCCCATGTATGTCTGGCATAGTACCGGCGTCATCCTGCAACACACCCAACATTTGCAGGCGACACAGTACTGTGTTGGGACACAGAGTTTGGAAAGCTCTGCCTTAAAGGATCTGGAGCCCCCATAGAGCTCAAGTTTTTGTGCAAGCTATATTGGGGTGTTGAAATGTAAAGCTTTGTGGGTCATGCTGCAATTTTTAGGTCTTGCCTGTCAATGCGCTTGCAAATTAAGCTTGCGAGAATATAGGGGCTTATCCAGAGGTTAACCAAACTGGCGATTATATCCAGTGCCCGTGAAAAGCAATCTCAATGCGCAAGCGCATTGACATAAAGCGCGTGCACATCAAAGCCAGCCATCTGCCGCCAGCAGCTTCACTTGAAAGTCATCGCTCCACCCCCTGCTGCATCAAAGGCTTTCGTCTTCTCTTTTTGAGAGCCTGCGCTGTCCTCATGCATTTCTCCTCCCCGTCACCATTTGTCTCTTCAAAGGCTCCGCTCCCCGCCCCCCGCCTGCACAAGTCTCTCCTACTCTCCTACTCCCACCTCCCACGGAGCGCATGGCACTGCTTACATTTTACTTTGACGGCCGCCAGGCTGTCTCTCGTGTTTTTTTTTTCTACGGCCGTCCTTTCCGCCCTCTTATCACCGCAGCGCATGGCACTGCTTACATTTTACTTTGACGGACATGTAGGCACCACAAACACAATTTTATTTGGTTTCCTTCCCGCTTCATGGTCGGCTGCAGCACTTTACACACGAGCAACGCTCACCCACGACCACTGTTTGCTTTACTGTGAAAACAAAGCCTCTCCCTCCCACCCCCACCCTCCCGCAGGAACTGTTCCACTTCGATAATGCTCTCTCTGTGTGTTACGAATGCCTTGTTAGAGAGAGGCGGGAGGGCTGACTTTAGAAAGCGCATTTCTTAAAGGTGCACAAACTCACAGCCGGTGCACGGTAGGTGCTTCTCGCCTCTCCTTGGCTTATCGCACCTCACTCAAAAATTGCTACAACGCGCCATCAGAGGCCCCACGCATTGCACTGCGCACATAATGTTTATGTACACTGGAACCGCGCTTCATGTTTGAGCGCAGCGCAACAGCAGCGATTGATTTCCAGTGCACTAGGTACTATATACAATAGATTTTAAACTTTCTATGTTCCTCTCCTCCACCCCCGGAGAGCGGGGAAGGCCACGGAACCCTTCTAAACAGCACTCTTCTTTTTCCCTTTTTGCTTTCTTTGCCTCTCCTCTGCTCCTGCTTGCCCCCGATTCCTTGCCCAGCCTCTAATTGTTAGCCCTGTCACTGTTTGCTTTCTCTGACCCTCCGCCGCACTTGCTTGATTTCTGTAAACCTAATATGTTCCCTTTTTGGGTGACTTTCTCTGACCCTGCTTGTTTCACCTGCCCCTGCTTGCCCCAGATTCGTTGCCCTGCTCTTGCTTGCTTCCTCCAACACTCTTCTGCCCCTTCTTGTCTTCTCTGACGATCCTTTATCCCTGCTTGCTTTCCATGCTTTCCCCAGATGCCTTGCCCTGTCCCTGTTTCTCTGCCCTGTCGTTTGCTTTCTCTGGCCCTCCTCTGTCGTTCCTTGCTTTCGATGACCCTCCTCTGTCTCTTCCTGGTTTCTCTGTCCTGCTTGCTTCACTGTCGCCGTGTGCACGTCCCCGCTTTTCACCCACCCACACCTGTCCCTTTTGCACTCCCTGTCTCTACTTGGAATCCCTGCCCTTACAGTTCACTGGTTTGTGTTCTTCAATGCCTCGACTTGCTCTCCCGCCTCCGTATGCCTTCCCGTCTTTGCTTGCTCTTTCTTGTCCTTACTTGCTCTTCCTGGCCCCGGATGCCCCGTCCCTTTCTAATCCCCCTTTCTAGTTCTCCCCTGTCCCTGCTGGCTCATCCCTGCTCTGCCTTCCCTCCCATGTGCAGCTCTCCTGCTCTTTCCCTCTCTGTCCCCCTGCTCCTTCTCCCACTCTCCCTGCTGCACCTGTTGCCCTACTCCCTCCTGCCTGCGGCTGCCTGCTGTAAGTAATCCGGCCTCTGACTATTAATCGACTTCGTCTTTCCCTGGAGAGAGCTGATGCCAGCCGATCGTCCTAATGGTACTCCTTTCATCCCTTTCCGTCTGTGCCTGGCCAGTAGCAGGGATGCGCTGATAAACAAGGACGCCTTGATGTAGTTGTGCCTAATTTACTGTGGCATGAGTATGACTTACCCGTGACCTTGCGTACCTGCACTTCCTGTCTCTTTGTCTCGTGTTTTGTATGTTCTTTTTCATCCGTACTTTACCCCTATGCCACTGTTTCCCCTCCATCCTTGTTTTTTTAGGGGACTTGTTTGCATGTTTTGACGTGGCTTCATTTTCGTCACAATAAAATACACTGAACATATTCTTCACAAAAGTTATTTACAATAGTTTAAGCTATCGCTATTATAAATTACAAGAACTTTTATTTAAGTATTAATTATTTAAAAAAATTAAAAGCCATTTGTATTTGTTATATGAATACATGTAAGTCACGTACATACAAAACATATGGCATTACAAATGCTATAGGTGTCACATTTGAAAAAGTTAAAAGTATTGGCATTGTAAATGACAAAGCTATTAATGTTGCCATTTTCAAGAGCAACACATAAAAAAAATTGTCATTTACAAAATCAATAGCTCCAACTTTTCTAATGCGAGACCTATTGCATTTCCAATGCTTGTTAGATGTATCCTTGCTTCATACAGAAGCCAATTTAGTGACTTCAACTCAGGTGTGATGTGATGATAACGGTAATGCTTGTGTAACGTAATTGGTGCTCATGTAAAGTAACCCAATACCTTTGGGTTGAGTTTGCGCCATATAAAACTGCAAAAGAAACTGAGAAGATACAGAGGAAGTCAATTAAAAGGGGAATCACTATTACAAAAAACTTCAGTAGTTGGGGAGCATACAGAGGAACTAGCAACCATGCACTGGCAGATCCTACCACGTCAGTGGTTGATATTTGAATCCATATTTAGTTCCTTGAAAGTGGGCTTGATGCAGATTCCCAGCCACCCTCAGAGTCAGCTCAAGTTGTGCTGCAAATGAACGGCCCAGCAGGCCTCCGTCTTCTAATGCAAATGGCAGAAAACTGTGATTTTCACACGTGTTTCTTAAACGGCCTCTTATCGCTTTGTTCCCCTTCTTAATGTAGTCTTTCTTCCAGCCTGCGTGCTGCCCCCCGCCCCCATTGCCCTCTTTAAGAAACACTGACAAAGTCCCACTGTGGGCTGCCTCTTTTCTTCAGACACCAAGAACAAAAGAGAGGACAAAGGAATTCAAACGCAGCAGCGGCCTGGGCTAGCCGCGCATCGGGGCTTCTGTAAAAAAAAAAGCTGATGCGTGTATAAACATTTTAAGTTAATTTACCCGGTGTATTCGGTGTAGTACTAATTACTGGCAGCGTTTTGTACCCGTGAGGTTAAACATGGTGACATAGTTGAACAAATAGCGTTTCGGCCTCTTTCATTCGATCTCGTATCTGCATATGGCTGAAACGCCGAGGCAGACAGATGTGTTTAATAACTTGAAGCGGTGTCGCTCTCCAGGAAGCGAAGTAACGGGAACTTCCAGACCCGTCGGAATTAACGGGCCATTCCTAATGAGAGCTGAAGTGCTCCATTTCGTCTCCATCACCACTATGACGTCAGCCCTGCTGTTAGTGCTGACCCGCTAGCCCTCCCCACCCCCATGTGCTGCCTTCCCATCACTCACTGCACCACTTGTATCTGTCATTAGCAGTGCCCCCTTGAAGATCAAGCTGTGCACGGTCCTGGGGTCAAAGGCAGGACCAGCCCGAACGTTTTTGTTGCGCCCTAGGTTTCGCATCAATGGGAGAAACATTCTAAATATACTTTATCCCAAGAGGCCCTTGCCAGCACTCGAGCGCACACACCCACACGTTAGCAAATCAACAGGTTCTTTTTCTAACACAGTTCCCTAGCAAAGCAATCATATTGCAAAGTACACGCAGACTTCATAGCTCTCACCAAGTGACCATATCTCTGCAGCCCCTTTCACGCCTGTCTGTCAGTCATTGTGATAACACGAATCAGTGAAAGAAGAGTGTTCTCATGAAGCTCCTCATTCAATGTTGTAATCAGGGCCGGCTTTAGCGCTGGTTGCCCCTCCCCCCCCCGTTGGTGCCCCCCCCACGCCCCCCCCCCCAATGACCACATCCACCATGGATTCCCTCACTAGCACCTTTAACAGTGCCCAAGTCTCCATAACCACTCTCTCTCATTGCTGCGTTACTCCTGAGGCGGAAAGCCGGGAGTCTGTCTCTGAGCTTAATTTTTTTAAAACTTGTGTATTGTGTTTTTAAAATTGCAGATTTGCACATTGTCCTTTCTGGCACTCACCCTGATCGCGCCGTGCAGCTGACTACTAGCTGACACTGCCTGTCCCCCATAACGCTGCTTTCTGGGCGCCATCGGCACGCCGAGGGAGACTTCTGCCACGCCCTTCCATTGCTGGCCACGCCCCCTCCCACGTCATCAGTCACCACTATAAACCATGTGTCAATATTGGAAGCGCAGCGGACGAGCGCAGCGGGCGCGCCGGTTGCGCGCCGAAGGCGTGCTAAAAGCAAGCTCGTCTGCGCTCGTCCGCGACGAGGACGCGACCAGCGCCGCCATCTCTGGCCAAATTGACTCGCATCTCTCACGCTATACCCGAGACACACTGCTTCACTTACAAGGATCCGCACCCGAAGGTAAGCTTACCTTTGAGGACACTGCATTTCCCCTAGCTGACTTCTCCCAGAGGGGCCTGATTTCAGGAGGCCTACTGAACGTCAGATCATTACCTAAACACGCCACTGAAATCAACCTCCTTATAGAAACACACCATCTCGACGTTCTGTTTCTAACTGAGACCTGGACACAGGCCGACTGTGATATTGATCTTGCATCCGCATGTCCACTCAACTTCAATATCTTGCACCTCCCAAGACCAAAAGGCCGCGGCGGCGGAGTTGGCATTATATTCCGTGCCTCCTGGACTATATATACTATAGACATAGACCCAGTGCCTGGGGTCGAGCTCTTCGGTCTGGCCATAAATTGCCACCTAGGAGATATCTTTACGGTGATTATTTGCTACCGGCCCCCAGGACCTTTCTCCTTTCTGCAACAACAAGCACTTCTCACCATCTTCACAAATATGGCAACCTCCCATAATAAATTAGTTATTTTGGGAGATTTTAATCTTTGGCCAAATGGCTGCCTCGACACAGCACTAGACAACCTCCTGCTTTCTTGTGACAGTGTGGGGCTACACCAACTGATTAGGCAACCCACCCACTCTGCAGGCAATCGACTTGATCTTATTTTCTCGAGCTCAGACCTAATACAAGTGGGCGATATTCTGCCTATGAGCTGGACTGATCACTCACTCATCAAACTTTATATTACTAGTACCACTGCAAATAAGCCCAAAAATAGTCGTCCAGCTGAATTTACTTACCGGAACTGGAAAGCTCTAGAAAAGCTCAGCTCTGCCACTACAGTCTTCGATATGGAGGATAGTTTCTCTCCCATTAGCTCTGTGGAAAACAACTACAGAACCTTCAGTAGCAGGATAATATCCATCACGGATTCCATTGTCCCTTTAAAACACGGTAATCCTAAAGGGAGAGGGTCTGCTCCCTGGTTTACTGACTCCCTGAAAACCCTCAAGTCAGCTTGTAAGCAGGCCGAGAGGAAGTGGAGACACAGCTACTGTGACATCAAGAAAACCCTCTGGAAAAATAAACTTTCTGAATATAAAGCGGCTATTAGAGTGAGCAAATCGGCCTACTATTGCTCCACAATAGTTAATGCAGCTAACAGCTCTAAAAGTATATTCCAGATCTTAGAGAATCTTATACACCCCGACTGTGCTAAGAAAACTATTCCCCCATCCCAGACCCTCTGTGACAATCTCGCACAGTTTTTTCTGGATAAAATCATGACAATCATCAATAACCTGACAATCTCATCATCCCAATACCCGTCTACCTCCCCGGCAATCTGCCCCACTAACCGTCCTCCCAGTTTAGTCGGTTCGCCTAGGGAAAGTCTTCTGGCTTTCCCCCAGATTCCCGAAGCAGAATTTGAAAGATTGGCATTGGGCATTACCTCTGGGTCCCCTCTTGACCCACTGCCCCCAAAAATCTGGAAAGCATGCGGGCACGAGCTATTCCATACCCTTCGGAGGATTTGCAACCAATCTCTCCGCAGTGGAGTGGTTCCCAACCCTTGGAAGCTAGCTCTAATCACCCCGCTTCTGAAAAAAACCATCCCTGAATCCAGAATGCCTTTCCAATTTCCGACCCATTTCACTCCTGCCCTTTCCGGCGAAAGTGGTGGAGCGATGGGTCAGCACCTGCCTGTCAACCCACCTCGAGCAGAATCACGTTCTGGACGACTTCCAATTCGGATTTCGTCCAGTCCATGGCACCGAAACAGCTGTACTTACGGCCATGGAAGAACTTCGAGTGCGGGCAGACAGGGGTCAAGCGGTGGCATTGATCCTTTTGGACCTGTCTGCCGCATTCGATACTGTCAACCACGTGATCCTGCTGGAGAGGTTGAGAGAGGCTGGGGTTGAGGGCACCGCCCTGCTCTGGTTCCACTCCTTTCTTAGAGATAGGAAACAGGCTGTATCCCTTCCCCCTTTTCAATCTGCTTTCTCCCCAGTCCCCCACGGTGTACCCCAGGGTTCTTCTATCAGTCCGATCCTTTTTAATGTTTACTTATTACCACTGGTCACTCTTATCAAATCCCACAAGATGACTACAGTAAACTACGCGGACGATACCCAGCTTATTTTTTCCTGGGAGGGTGAAGAATCTATTACCTTAGAAGCCTTCCACAACTGCCTGAGAGATACTGCTGGCTGGTTACACCATAATTCCCTCCAATTCAATTCCTCTAAAACCGAGGTTATGTTCTGTCCAGCAAGCCGCATACCTCGCCTTCTACCTGCTGAGTTCTGGCCCCCGGAAAATCCAGATAATCCGCAACCGGTGGCTAGTGTTCGCAATTTGGGCGTCTTGCTGAATAACAAACTGAGCATGGAAACACAGGTATCAAGAACAGACGCCACCTGTTCAGCCCTTATGCGCTCACTACGTAAAATCCTGCCACTACTTCCACCACCCGCAAGAGCACAGATAGTAAGGTGCACTATTCTTAGTCGCCTTGACTATTGTAATGCCCTCCTGCTCGACTTCCCCTTGGTACTGCTGGACAGACTCCAACGTGTCCAGTCAGCAGCAGCCAAACTGGCTCTTGGATGGACCAGGAGATCCTCAACCACGGCTGCCTTAGCCGAGCTACACTGGCTTCCCTTGAAGCAACGTATTGCCTTTAAGTCTCTCTGCCTGGTCTTCAAGGCATTACACGGGTTAGGACCTAGACCTCTACAACGGATGTTTACCTGGTATACACCAACCAGAGCTTTGCGATCCGCGACTGCCCGACTTGTAATAGTACCCAGATTCAAGAGAGCCAGGATCGGGGGAAGATCGTTCCGAGTGACGGCTGCAAAGCTCTGGAACAGTCTGCCCGCTGACATTCGTCATACCTCACAGCTCTTGCCTTTTCGGAAATTAATAAAGACTTGGCTTTTCCCCTAGTTCCCCCTTCCACTTCCACTTTTCTAAATCAACTCCCATAGCTTTCAATTCAGAAGTAAGCCTCCCAGCGCCAGGATGCCTGCCAGGCGACAGCTGCGCTTTATAAGTGTTTTAAATAAATAAATCTCAGATGCATTACATCCGTTAATATAGCGCTACTCATACCAGTAAAGGATGTCAGAGTGCTTTCCACCACACATACATTGCACAGAGACAATCAAACATACTTGTGTAAATCAGCTTATAGGAAATGTTACATAAGCCAAAGACATTAAAGTGTAGGAGTCACTTGTCATCCATACTGGTAGGCAGTATAGTTTAGGAGTGTTTGGTGTGGAGAAGCACAAACTCCACAGAAAAAGAAACAGCATAGTTGGGAGCTTTCTTTAATACTAAGAATCGATTTCTACCCAAATAAAGCTTTTTTGCAACATTAATCTATGCTCTAATTTATACTTTGCAGTGTGTATGCAGCTCTGTGATGAAAGGTAATACCTCACTGTTCTATATCAGGACTTTAAGGTATAATATACAAGTATTAAAAGGATGTCTCTTTTAAAAGCAGTAACCTGCTGATCTATTTACATTATATGCACTCTGTAATCTACATGGTACACGTTCTTTGCAGCAGGCATATTAACCCTCTGTACTAACTGCACATAAGTCAAAACATTAACTATACAAAACTCCAATCTCTCTCCAGGAAGAACATTAATCATAGGAGTTATTTTGACATTTTTGTGAGGCCTGGTAATTGCCAGAGGAAAGGAACGCGGTAGCAGGTGCTTTAAAAACATAATAAACTTGCAAACACGGTGCCCCCAGGAAGCCAGCACCCGGTGCGGTGGCACTGGTCGCACCCACCGCCCTAGAGCCGGCCCTGGTTGTAATTATTTATATTTCAAATGCCTCGATGTGTTGTAATTGATACAATAAGCGTGTGATATTCTATACAAGTTCTATAGTCATATTATTGTGAATGTGGTTGTTAACTACTTAAATTTGGCACAATGATATGGACTCATTGCTGTACTTGCAAGCAACAACTCCATCCCTCCTTTAAACAACCCTCTCACTACATGACACGCATCAGTTCATGAGCACAACCGCTAATGGCCTCACTAGTGTGCTGGGGTCTCTGAGCTATAAGTGAACCCTGCCAACAGCTCAAGGGGATTTTGTGCACTTCAACCAGGAGTGTAATATGATATTAATTGATATGGTTGAGTGTGGGGATGGGCCATGCTGCCTTCACAACCCTCTGACTGTTACAGACAGATGAGATGCGTAACCTGATGGCTACCAAAATAGAAGTAAAAGAATCAGGAAACTCATACAAGACCCAACATGGCATGCCTTGAAGAAGGCCTCCCTGCACTTACACTGGAAACAACAAATGGGATAAATGCCTCTCACCTATCAGAAATAGCACCGTAGGCCTCATAGCATTTCTAAAAAAAACACAGATCTCAAGATCCTGGCCAATTATTTGCCCATATCCAATGCACCTTACTTTAGCAGGAAACTGGAAGAGCAGCGACAAGACAGTTTCAGGAACATGCAGAATGAAACCATCTCCTCCACAGACACTGGTCCTGGTTTGCTTCCCAGAGGAGCACCAAGAAAAGCTATTGCCAACGTAATGGAGCTGCGCCTCCTCTCAATGGGTGAGGGAAAAAATATATTTATATGTAATTACTCAGACCCAGACCCTTTACTTGTCCTTGGCCTACCACATTTTTGAACCCTGATTTGAATATATAGGCCAGAAAAGTAGGCCCTATCTTATCCTAAGTCCAATCTTTTCTCTCCAACCACAGTGAAGAATTCAGAACAGGAACAACTGACTCTCCTACTTGCCTGGCACTGTGCTGCAACCTCAAAGGCTCTTCTCTCTCTTACCTCTGCTGTCACTTGTTCAACAGTCATGAATGACCCTTGGGCGATCTTCTTGAGAAATGTCAAGTAAACTGTGAGGCGTATGCAGATAATACCTAAGTATATTTCCTGTTAGGCAACAAACCAAAAAAAACCTTCAACATCACTGCATGCCTGGCCCATGTCCTCCAATGGTTAAAGATGTGTTACTTCATGAACAAAACCAAGGCTGCGATCATCTACCCTTCGACTGGCTTGCAGGTCTCTGGACCTTCCTTCAATCCAGAAGACACTGTACACTTGGAGTTGTCATTCATACCCCATGTCAATGACATGATTAAAGGTACCAATCTACAACAAACCCTAATATATAAAATACCCTCTTTACTCCAAAGTGACTACCGGGCCGTGCTATCTATAGCCCTTAGCATTTTGTGCCTGGGCTACTTTCTCATAATTTGTTGGCAGTCTACAAAAAACTGCAAAACAAAGCATCAAGAATTCGTCTTAACTTACTCAAGCGGAACCACACCAATTGTGCTACTAGTCAAACCCAGTATAAAATTCCAAATTCTGTGCACCCTCCAAAAAGCCTATTTAAATAAAGCCCACAAAGACTGCACAGGTTTTAGCCAAACTGCATCCCAGGCAAAAACCTCAGTTTATCATTGTTCAAGACTGTGCAATCCTTTAGCCCCTTCCTGAGATCAGTACCTGCCCATATTCACCCCAGGAAATACCTAAAAATTGGGAAATTCAGTCTACATTTACAAATGTAACATCTAGACTCTCCTGTGATAAGATTTTTTAACATTAGGTATGGGATCAATCAATCAAGATTTATCAATCACAGCTAATCAGAGAATCGGGTATCCAGACGCATGAAGGTCCCGGAGTCTTAGTCGAACAGCCAGATCTTGAGGGCCATTCAGAATTCCGGAAGTGAGGTGATGGTCCAGAGCCACGTGAGGAGGCTGATCCAGGTCTTTGCTGCAATGTGGAAGAAGGAGCGTCCTCCACTTCTGCTTCGGTAGATGCAGGAGTATGTGCAAGTGAAAGGGAGGCGGAGTGTTGTCCTCTCAACGGTTGTTGGAAGTTCTGGCGTAGGTTAATGTATGCAGGTCCTTGGTTATGTAGAGCCTTGTGTGCGTGGGTCAGTATCTTGAATTGGCATCTCTTCTGCATGGGGATCCAGTGGATTTACCTGAAGTAGGGTGTGATGTGGGTTCATCAGGGAAGGCCAAGGGTGAATCTAGCTGCGGCATTCTGTATGGTCTGAAGTCTCTGTAGGAGGTGTGCGGTGATTCCTACGTAGAGGGCATTGCCGTAGCCCTGTCGACGGGTGATGAGGGCCTATGTCACTGTGCTTCTCGTGTTCAAGGGTAGCCGCTTGAAGATCTTACATAGCATGCGCAGAGTGAAGAAGCAGGCAGAGGACACAGCGTTGATCTGTGATTTCATGGTAAGTTTGTTGTCAATGACGGTACCGAGGTTTCTGGTGTTGTTGGAGGGAGTGGGTACGGGTGAGGTTCTGTGAATTCTGATCCTGGGTCATAAAGGTTGTGGTTCTGTTACGAATTTGGTATCAGCGTACCGTAAACAGTGAGTTCAGCAAGTATGAGTGTTTTCGTCATGTTACACCGATGGATTCCCTGTGTATTTGAAGATTTCGTTCTGTACCCTCGGGTTCCATTTTGTACATGGCAGCCATTTTGTGGTTGCCCTCACATAGGCTGATGACTGTGGCCAAAAGAGTCTTTTGGACACATACACCATAGCTTGAGTTTGTGCTGACTTCTGTTTGACCTGAGTGAACTGACCCTGTTGCCTGAAGCTGACCTTGCCAAACCAGTTCTTGCCCTTTAGCTGATCAAGATTAAGGATCAGAGCACAGGACATCGTAAAGTTTTACCACACACAAACATGCCTTATCCTACTTCTATCTGTTTCTGTATCTTTCTTTATGGTCTATTTATGATGTGGGTTGTGGTCCTTTTTATTATGAGTTTGTCCGGCTTGTCTAAAGAAGAATGTTTATCTTGGGTTTGTTTAATGATTAATTATGGGCTGGACAAACTGAAAAATGGGTTTGTCATCATGCAATGCTTTTTGTCGTGGAAACATGTGAGTGGTCAAACTGTAAATAAGGAATGTTTGTCTGAAGCACAATTTTTTGTATAAAAAGGAATGGCTTGCTTTGTAAAGTTGAGCAGTCTCCTGAGAACATACACCGTGTTGTACTTCTAGGACCTCTGTTACTGGCTGCAGCTAATAAATTTGATCTTTGAAGCCACCAAGAAGTATCCTGTGTCTCTGTATTCTAAGACAGGTGAACCCGAAGACTTTGGGCGTGCCCCTGGCGCCACTGGGTTTAAATCCCGGTTCTTCATGGGTCCTAGGTCTGATGGGTACCAGGAGTCGTTCCATGTGTTGCAGCTGTTGCAAAAGATTAGTACTTTCCACCCTCATTGGACACTTTTTCCCTCCTTTATTTATTTATTTATTTATTTATAAAGTTTTATTTATAAAGTTTTATAAAGGCAAACTTGATGCCGAAGGATATCAGAGCGCTTTACAACCTGTTCTCCTATAAGCTGGGATAGTGTCCCAATTCCATTCTGTGCTGATGTGGCTAAAAGGTTACACAACCCTCCTAAATGAATAAATAAATCAGGCATTGCATCACATTCAGTACTCTGTGGCAAACTTTCCAAATAGTTCAGTGGTCTCATGGTTTTACATGAGCTCTGAAGCTGCCTCTGGCTTCTCCAATGCTATGTGACAACAATAAAAAGTTAGGAGTGGAATGCTTGTAAAATATTCTGGTCAGATTGGAACATGTTCTTCCAGGTCACATGCTCCTGAACAGAAACAGAAGTAATCCCAAACCTATTTTGGCATAGTTGAGCTTTATCAGTGAGTCACACCTTCGATCCTATGGCATAGCGAGAACAGGACTTACACCTGGGCATACTCGCCACAGTTAGGGCCTCATACTGATACAACAAAAGGTCATTGGTGGAATGCTGGCAAAAGTAACAGCCACATGAAGATGGTCTATTGTGTTGTTGCTTACAGCACCCCTCTAGATGGAGACTAACCAAATGCAAATCCATCTTGCCACTATTCCAATTGGTACATTAGTGCCCAAGCTAGCAAATACATCTTATCTACAAAGGGACACAACGAAGCAAAACCATATTAAAATGAATGACAAGTTACCTTAGTTATCACATTAAGGCAAAAGGAGTGGTTTTGTCTGCTAATGACTATTTTCCCTAAAAATTACTTTTGGAATACAGCATTCAAGCCTAGATGAAATGGTTTCCTTTGATAAAATATTTTTCCACTCCTTTTTCTCCTGCCACCCCAGACAAATATCTTAGAGGTAAAGATTATAAGACTGTCCCTAGTGAAAGGCACTTCTGTCTGTTTGCCAGTTTAGAAGAAAACAGCTTGTGTGAATTGCATAGTGCATTTCTTTGTATTGCCTTGTTATTTTGTACTCATTTAAGTGGCAAGTACAATTCTTTTTAATTTTTTTGTCAGGCATAGAATAGGTTAACACGCTGCACTCTCAAGCTGTTAACATTGCATAGTAACTATTTACTTTACTAGCAATTATATTAAGGTAACAATCCACATAGACGAGATAAAGAGATCCAGCAACCCAGCTCAATGTACAATAGCAAAGTCTCTTGAATTACCCATCCATGCAAATAACATCTAACTCTCTGTAGTCCATGCCAGTTGATATTCACCATTCGGTTTTGATATGAATAATATAGTAGCCCCTGTATCAGAAACTGGATGGCAAATAAATCCTTTGGCTACATTTTCTTCAAGATATTTCTTTATACCGTGTCATCCTCGGGGTTAAAGGGTAACATTTTCCATGCTGAATTTGAGCTCTTGATTGGAAATTAATGGCACAGTCATACATGCATTCAGGGAGCAATTTGTTTGCTCTCTTCTTGCTAAACAAAGCACAAAAACAAGATATGCAAGAGGTACATCTGGTTCTTCTAGTTGTTCATGAAAGCAAACCCTGTTAAATAGTTGTTTAAAGTGTACTTCTGTTTGTAACCAGCATCTTTATTTGCAGTATTCCCATCCAATGGTGATATATTCTTTTTGCAAGTTGATTTGGGAATTGTGTTTCCTAATCGTGTGGTTCCAATTACTACAGGAAACATTGGAGAGGAAATGACTTTGAATGTTAAAGATTCAATTTGCCCATTTGCGTAGCAATCAATAAAGGCTTTGTTATCAAAGAATATACTCAGACACCAAGGGTGTTCCATCAATTTTAAAAATAGCTTCCACTAAAGTCTTTTGAATAAGTACAACTCCATGCTATTTGCAAAATTCTTCATCAATGTAACATTCAATCACTCCACAATCTATCAATGCTGTAGTCTTCGATGGATCCCGAGGAGTTGAGTTAGTCAGTCAAAGATTACATGAGTTTGCTTTACAGCAAATACTATAGAAGTAGAGAGGCTTTCCTCTGGCTTCATTTTCATGGACAAGCCTGTTAGTTTCCCTGCAAAACGGGCACTTTTGTATGAAGTATCACCATTGACACAAAGATAAATATTTTTTTAAATATTTATGTTGGTTCTGTCTAGTCAGGTGAGAAAGATCTATATACTGAGCCAATCTTCATTGGTTATCCATCTGCTACCATTTCTGATGTTTTTAGCAGGGTAATAACTTTTTCCTCTATTCTTCAGGATCACTGTTGAGACCCAAAATGGAGCATTAAATAAATTAGGTCATCATACTCCATAGCTGCAAATTATAGAATGCAGCATCTGTTGCCTCATTGATCCAATTGGCTTCGCTCTAAGCTTCTGGAAGCCACTGATGTGAGTAACAATTTCTATTTTTGGCTACGCTATTCAGAAAAGTTTGGAAAATATGTAGTATTGGACTGTTCCCATTATTAACCACTTGGATGCTAAGGGTCATTAGGCCAAAATAAAGACATGGCCCTAATAAAGACTTTGGGGCATATCATCAAGGGCATTATTGCTGCTTTAGCTGCACTTTTTGCATCTAAAGCGGCAATAGTTTTAATGCCCTATCAAGAAGGCGGCGCTAACATGCATTAGCGCATGTTAGCTGCTGAATTCCCAACGCCTGGCATCTCAGCGATAAACATCGCTAATGAGATGCAAAGTAAGCGTGGCTGGGTAACTACATGGGAAATTATCGCTAAGGCTGCTTCGCGATATCAGCAAAGAGTCTTAGCGATAATAATCATCGCGTTAACTATGCATTAATGCAGGAATTTAACGTGTAAAATTCCTGACTAAGACATACCTAACATTGGAGGAGGATCATGGTGATATGACCACAGGGTCGTATCACCAAGGCTGTCGCCGTTTTGAGTGCAACATCGCTGGTTTTCCAGCAATGTTGGCCATTTCCCTGGATATCTCTGGAATATTATCGCACTGGAGTAACGTGCTGTTGGTAACCCGCTTCCCAGCGATAGAAAAGCGTTAAGCGTGCTTTGCGATACTTATCGCCGTCTGTTGCTGATATGCCCTTTCTTTAGTTAAATATGAGAGAGTAAATTACACTTTTGGCATTTCCATTGGTAAGATTAAGATTTTTTTTAGAATGGAGATAACACTTGGAACTGCGGTGGAAACACAACATCTTCTTTGGAGGCTCCACTGTCTTTGCTGGATTACATACCATCATCCCTGTAGTCCTGTTGCTGTTATCTCTCTGATTCTTGTAGCATCTTCTGCCTAAGAGATGGTATTAGGAACTGCTGTTCCCAATTCTTCTGAGTGATGAAGATAGTCTCCAGACTGTCCGATAATTTTACTGGGCTGTCCACAATATAAAGGTAACTGGTTAAGCACTCAAACCAAAAAAAGTATTTATAGTAATATTAGTTGCTATATTAATCAATACCGCACACTGGAAGTCACACAATTACTCAGTTTAAGATGAATGGATGAAAAAAAGAAAATCTTTGAATTAGTATCTGAAACTCTAGTTACATTACTCAAGGGAAAAGGGTTTTATTAGATCATTCTCTTCAAGAAAGTAAGGTACAAAGTGTCAGTCTTCTAGAAAACCATAAACTGGCTTTTATGAACTATATGGATTACCATACCTCACTATTTAGCAACAGTAGTTTATTAATTCCATTTGTATCTCGATCTTATAATTATTTATATGCTAATAACTTAACATGACATAACAACATAAAAATGTTTTACAAGCATACAACGAGCGGTCCCACACTGCACTTCCTGCTTTTAGTGCTATATGGTCGAAGTGCCAAGGGTCTGAAAAGTGAGGAGAGAAACATCCCATATGCGAAAAATGGGAGGATGGTCCACTTACAACCCTGCCAAGTACCCTTATCAGGCGTTAGAGTAACGCATTTTAATATGGTGGTCCGCATCACCGCATTAAAATACATTATCATGCATTTTAGCTCCTGTTGTCCACCTGGGCGCACGCCTCGCTGAGCAAGTAGAAGTAAGCAAATAGTAACCACGACCGCCAGCTACGGCAGCATGGCGTCGGAAAACTAGGACAGTTGTCTTTGTTTGTACGCATGTGGAGTGCAATATCCAATCCAGAACTCGGCATGCAACACAACCACTACTTTAAGGGAGAAAAGTTACACATAACCAATCATAAAAAGAGATGTTTCAATGCATACTGTGACTGTGTCACTGCTGGTGCTGTGCTCAGCTGTGTGTGCCATTGAACGTCACTTACGTGTGCAGTCAGACCAGCATTTTAAAGTCATTTAGCAGCTGAGTGAGCTCTGTGAGCTACAGCCCGACTCACCGCTCAGCGCTTCCTGACAAAAAGAAAAGCCTAGACATTAAATCAGAGGAGCTGAAGGGCCAGAGGTGAGGCCTGATGATTTCTCATTGCACCCAGGGCTTCCCAAGAAGGAGCGTTTTACAACTTGCCTATGCCACTAACTCTGATGCACTTCTGTGGTGTGTATTAACTGAGTACCTGAAGGGGTAAGTAAAGCCTGTGTTTAATAGCTGCTGAGACCACGCCACTACTGCCTGTCTGTCTTGTGGCATGTAGTTCCTTCAGTGATTGTCAGTAGAATAAGTGATTTTTACCGCGTGGCTCCTTCCCAATTGCTGTTATTCCAGCAAAAGGCCTTCATGCCACTGACAGTGACCTTTTCTTTTGGTGGTATCCGGCATGATTCTGAATGCTGCCAAAGTATCGTGAGCGCCGGCATGATGATCACTGATGTAATAGTGCAGATATTGGCAACTACCCCCGCATAGCAGTAATTGGTCGCACCACACAAAGTAATCAGTCCACACAAATTTTGTTGGAAAACAGTTTGCTGAAGGTTTATTTCCTACAAGAAGTTTGCCAAAGTGGTGGGTTAACTTACGCACGATCCAAGGGTAGGCAGCGGTGACTAACCTAAGCTGCCCTGCCCGCCTGATGAGCCAAACTGCACCATGGCCAACCCACTCGGTTCTACCATTTATGTGGGGATTATCCCCCTTAAATACCATGGACCATCAGTCCATAACTTTACTCATGCCTTTTTAAGGGTGGAGCGTTGCAAGGCAAGCCCCCAGTTGCTCAGGCTTACAACCACCCTCAGGACTAGCAGGGCATCGACGTTTTCATCCAGGGTCCTGCCGCAAAGACTCCGGGGGTTTGGCATAAGGTACCCCGATTGTGCTCCTGAAAAGGGTACCTCTATGTACCAATCAGCCTCCGGATCACCCTGTAACTTCGCCTTGCCCAGGATGTGGTTGCAGTCATATCCGGGGCACCCCAAACTTGGCAGGTTCCATAACCTGCAGTTGCCAGTCCTTCTAGCTGGACAGTTCCCAATCTACCTCCAACATGTGTCCCCGCCCCTATCGGGGTAACCATGTGGTGTTTGCACTAATGAGGTCATGCCTAATTTACCAAGCCCTTCTTATTCTATTTGATTTTGAATTAGAGTTGAACCAAGCCCTCCTGCTTGGTGGGCATGTACACAGCTTTATTTACCTTTCCGTAGGAAAGTTCGATGGCCTCCGCAGAAGTTGGCACCTACTGTTCTCTGTTTTAAACACAATTCCAAGTGATGTCCTTATGGTGTCCTCTGTGCCAATTTGGGCCCTCTGATTAGGGGTTGACTGAGCCCTGTCTTTACCCCTCACTGCCAAGGCCCCGAACTCAGGGTTGCTGGTAAGCATTGTGGTGTCCGCCTCCAAGGCCATGAGTATATTTCTTAATAAGTTATTGTTTGTGGCCTACACAATCTTATCTTTACTCCCTGACCTTCATTTGTATGGGAGTACAGCACCAGCAAGAACTAGGACCTCTTGGGGATTTGAAACTACTGCGTTCTTCGTAGCCACAGTTCTGTGTGATATAATCAATTGTGCACTGTGTGCAAGTTTGTGCATTTACATTTGAGGGTTGACTCAACCCTTGTTTAGCACCCTACTTGGCAAGTTACAAATTTAAGAGTTCAAACTGCTGACCATGTGCCGCAGCAGCAAGTGAAATATTGAACCCGAGGAGAGGGTCATAGGTCAGGGACAGGGTGGAGTCTTGTAAGCGATGGAATCCCCTTTCCCCCACTTGAGCTAGCATCTTAGGCATGGCCCTCTTCCCCATAAGTATCATATGACATGTATTAAATGTAAGCTGTCATGTACCTTCGAGGACGCCAGGTGATCCTCCCCTACCAAGACAAAGGAGGATCTAAAAGCAGGGACAGAGGCCTGAGGTCTCCTAAGTGTACTCCAAATATTCTGCCACATTTCACGTCTTTATTGCTTGCAAAACCCATCAGCGTGTCCAGCGGGGAACAGAGAGGATGGTCAATGGGTGGCGGCAGGTATAGAAACTGACCCCAGCCCACTGTGCGCCGGTAATGACGCTGCATAGGCGCCGGACATAGGAGGGACTCCCATGGGAAAGAGTCCCAGAAACAGGTGCGGGGGGTGTACCTAATGTGGCACTAAGAGGGCCGCCCTCTTACAGGGGCCCACTGCGAGCGCTGGTATAATTTACGTAAAGTGCTTTTCTATCTTCGACACCCGGAGCCAGAATGGAGCCACTGGCACCTCTTAAGTCGGTTGGCTCCTCACTCTTCAAGGTAGGATTACAAGGCATTAAAAAAAATACAGACTATTAACATTTGTTCATGGCCACATAAAGCAATCTGTATCACATTATTTTCTGTTTTCGTTATTTTACTTATCAGTCAGGGATCGTCAATTGCAGCTCTAAAGCACGTTTAAAGTGCTTTCTTCATTATACCTTGAGTTTGTAGTATGTTCTAATGTGGTAGAAAATAATGGCTTTTTGTGATTTTTTTCTAATTTTCCAGGGGCTGGTACAGTAAAATGCGAGTTTTTGGTTGCTCAAAATAGTGTTTTTTATGATATTTATGGGTCAGATTTATGTCGGACTTGCGGTACTTTAGTGCCGCCGTTGCGTCACGCAGAGGCGGCGTAAACCCTGCGCCACGTTATAACCTACTTACATCATGACGCATCTATGGAGATGCGTCATGGTGTAAGGCCCTGCGCCACATGAAACCTGCGTCCGGTTTCATGTGGGCGTTTCCACGCAGGGGGGGGGGGGCGTTCCGTCGCAGGAACGCCCCCTGAAATGTGACTCAGTGAAATCTACAAGATTTCACTGAGTCACTTTACCAACGCTGATGCGTCAAAACCCTGCGCCTGCTTGTAGCAGGCGTAAAGCTTGGCGCACCACGTTACAGATAGGGCAAAGTTGGGAAAGTGCTGGAGTTGCGTGCCGCACGCAACACAACTTCAGCACTGCGCCAACTTCACACCCTAGATACGACACGCTTCTGTTTATTCCTGCGCCATGGTGCGCTGCATTTCAAATGCGGCGCATCATGGGTGGCGCAAGAATAAACTTGCGTGCCGCATCTTTCCTGGCGCATCTCTGCTGATTTGCAGAGATGCGTCAGGCAACATAAATCTGCCCCTTTATGTTTGCCTGGGCTTCATTGCTTGATTTTACTCAAGAAAAAGTGTCACTCACAGTCGTTGAATGTCGCTCATAAGTACAGTGAAAAAAAAAATGTAATGTCACACATATGCAATCTGAAACCTTAGCAGCTGTGCACTTATCCACTTATATCACTTGTAATATGGTTTCTTCTGCAAGTCTGAAGAAACGTGTCTAACAGGAGCTTGCTTATTGAACCCCCCCAGAAGAGGACAATCTTATTTACTTTAAAATTTTTAATTCAGGGAAGTTTCAACAAATACATGTTCACAGTTTAGACAGAAGGCAGCTCAGGAGGCATCGAGTATCTCAGAAAACTCCTATGTCTGTGTGTTGTTTGTTCCCGTGAGCGCGCTTGACAAATGTTTGTTTTTCTGATTGGAAAACCAGCGTGGAATTTGCCAGCCCTGCTGCTTGATCCCTCGATTGTCTTGCAAGTGCGTTTTGTTTGGTGTGCTCTAAAGGATGAAGGCTGAAAGGATTATCTACCGTTCCCCTAACAATGATAAGAGTAATTTATAATTGTATCACCAGCTCAGTGGTGGCCTCGGGCCGCCAGCAAACCGCTCAGACCACAATCCCAGGCATCTACCTGCTTCAGTACAAAGGGTTAACATTGAGCAGGCTGGGAAGTAGAGGGGGCTATGCTTAAAATAAAATAAAAAACACGAGCTGTGAATTGTTTTGGAGTTCTGGGGGTGAGAACGGAAGGCGCCTGTCCCAGTTGTCCCTGTAGGCTAAGGGAGGCAATAGCACTTCCGGGGTCATGTTTCAGGGTGATGAATAATGAATGACACATCGGGCACACACTTGTCGGTAAAAAGGACAGAGCGTCTGGCTATTTTAGCTTCTTATCTGGGGTTCCTGCTCTTCATCACGTCAACAAATGCAGCAAGCTGTCAGGTTGTGGAAAGAGTTCTAGTGTGCTCTTTCAGAGTTGCCCCCCACCCCAGTCAAATTCCTCATTGCTTTGAGAAAATAATTTCTGCGTCGGCCTACACATCCACTATTGCCCCCTTGTGGACAGAATGAGAAATAATGATATGTAAGACAAGTGGCATTTTATTTTGTTAATTTGAAATTTACTACAATCCAAATGTGATATAATAAAATATTATTATTAATTGTGTTGTTATTATTTGCGTTAGCTTTATTAACATTATTTCAGTGACGTGTATCGATTGTTTTACTGAAGCATGGGAAAAGTGTAATGAACGTTTTGGTGTTTATGGTTTTGTCTTGACAGATGCTCTTTCTTTTTCCCCAGGCCTCTGCATGTGAATAATATTCCTGTTTATCACTCAATTGAATCCAGGCTTTTTAAGGCCTGACCTGACAGCACAGCTGTTGCTAGACCATATGTGATCAACAAAAGAAGAGCTTTAAGGCACTGCTGAGAGAGGGGGGTTGGCTTCACCAACCTGGTGATTGTTTACAGTGTTAGGCTGGCCAAAAGTTTAGTAGTACCACTGAAAACAAGCATTGGCAAGGCCAAGTATGAATAATGAATGACACATCGGGCACACACTTGTCGGTAACAAGGACAGAGCGTCAGGCTATTTTAGCTTCTTATCTGGGTTTCCTGCTCTTCATCACGTCAACAAAATGCAGCAAGCTGTCAGGTTGTGGAAAGAGTTCTAGTGTGCCCATGGCTTACTGGCTTTGCCAATGAATTTCGCTGTAGCTATGGTGTCTCTGCAAAAAGCATCAGAAAAAAGAGGATGACAAATAGTGCGATGACTTATGCATCCACATGTGTCACACCATACATGCATGCACATACCGCATGATACAACCACCACTTGGAGCAGTAAAAATATATATATATACATTTGTAAAAATATGTATTTAAAACGGAGTGGCCCGGCAGCAAATGGCAGCTGCTAGGTCTTGCAAAAAAATGAAAGGAGTGGGGGAACAAGGAGGAGTAGAAGAGGACGCTAAAATGATGGCAGCAAATGCCAATTAGCGAGCCTGGAAAAAATTCAATAAAACATTTTAAATGACACTGACAGGAAGGGTGGGGGAAAGTGCAGTCTTAACTCATGGCACACGCTGGGCAGTTGCCTGAGGGCCCTACGAGCACAGGGGCCCCATGCAGACCAGAAGTTAACACTCATTTTCAGTTAAACAATTTAGGTCGAGCCTGGTCAGCGCATGCGCTGCTCTGCGAGCCATGCTGTATTGAGTTAGGGATGTGAAGCCCCTCCCACTCTCCGTCCATATTTTTCATTGGCTTCTGTTGTTGTCCTTGTAAATGCTGGTTTCTGATTCCTTAATTGCCTTGTTAGTCCCTCCTCAGTACCGCATTGTTGTCATTTAAAACCTCCCATGGCGACTGGCCCCTTTACTTCTGTTGCAACACGGTTTGTTTGAATTTGTCTGTAAGCACTATTTTCTTTAATGGGTTTTGCCCTACTGCAGGCACAATATGCTTTTCTTACATTCGGCGCGCCATGCGTGCTTTCACTTTCAAAGGAGTCGGACAATGGCAGGCACTTGTTTGCAATGCCATAAGTCTTGCATTTACAAGAGTTTGAGCATTGTAAATGCCACTAGCTTAAACCTCTTGCAAATGCAAGACCTATGGCCTTGCAAATATTTTTTTTTATTGTCAAAGCCCCCATAACGCACTTTCACGTGCATGCAGGCCGCACTCCTTTCTTTAGAAGAGCCGTGTTTAAGGAAAGGTGTACAGCCGCTATTAAAGTGAAACCGCTGCATGGGGGTTTTTACAAAACAAAAGCATTTGTTTGACGAGCAGATGCTTTTTTGGGGGGAAAAGCCCCCATGCCGCAGTTTCACTTTAATAGCGGCCGCGCACCCTTTGTCAGACACTGCTTTTTTTAAAGAAAGGGGTGCGGCCTTCATGCATGTGAAAGTGTGGCATGAGGGCTTTAACAACAAAAAAGTATTTGCAATGCCATAGGTCTCGCACTTGCAAGAGTTTAAGCTGTTGGCATTTACAATGCCTATAGCTCAAACTCTCGTAAATGTGAGACCTATGGCATTGCAAATGCTTGTTATTCCTGTGAGTGGTTGTGTAGGCAGGGCTCACTGCACTGCTTTGCCCGGGGACCTATAATGCTGTTAAGATGGCCCTGGGTAAGGTGAGCAACTGAGGAGTGGGTGGGGGAGAAATAAGCACATGTGAATAATGAGAAGTGATTGTGGAGAAATGGAGGAGAAATGCAAAGGGGGAAGGAACAAAACCAAGCATTTGCAGTGAAATAGAACTTACATTTGCAAGAGTTTAAGCTATGAATGACAATGCCTTTTATTTATTTGTTTTGCTAATTAACACAAATAATTGGCATTATCATTTACAATGACAATAGCTCAAGCTCTTGTAAATGCGAAACCTATTCAAAGAAGCGGCTGCCATGACCCCGGCTGCTTGGAAAGTGAAAGTACTCATTGTGCGCTGAATGTTGCAGGAAAGCATGGCATACCTGCAGTAAGAGAAGCTCATTAAAGAAAATAGTGCTTACAGACTAAAAAAGACGTACCGTGTAATAACCAAAGTAAAAGGGGCCAGTCCTCATGGAAGGTTACAAATGAAGACAAGGCGGTACTAAGGAGGGACTACCAAGCCTATTAACAAATCAGAAGCCAGCATTACGAAGGGCAATGACACAAGCCAATGACAAATATTGGCAGCTAGTGGGTGGAGCTACTATTCCATACTCCAATACAGCATGCCGCAGAGCAGTGCATGCGCTGCCCGGGCTCAACCTAAAAACACAAAGAGCAAGGTTGTCGAGGCAATGGACAAGTTGGGGTGGGGGTAGGAGGGAGAAACATGAAGATTGTGGTGTGTGTATTTGAATGGGGAAGAAGCACACGATGTAAAGGGTAAGGAAACAAATGCGCCCTCATGGAATGCCGAATAAAAATAAAAAAGTAGTTTACTGAGTGTAAGTAGTGGAAGGATGCAAGTCAGACAATCAAAAGGATGGAAAGAAGCTATGCTCCAGGGAAGGGACAAACAAAAGAAGAAGAAGCAAATCCATCAAATAAAAAGCAAGCAAATGAGACTGACAAGAAAGCCAGTGTGACTTTTTGGAGTGGTCCCAAGAGGTCTTCTAACAAGAGACATTAAAAAGCTGTCTGTTCTTGAGACCTAAAAAGTGCTTGTACTGCAGTTTTTGCTTTGTGGAAATGCTAAGGCTCAATGCAGCTGGACAGAGTTGATTATGGTGACAGTGCGCAAGGCTATGTGCTGATCTACAATCAGCATTTAATAAATAAAATACATTAAATTTAAGAGTGGATTGTTATTATACTGTGTTAAAGCCTGCAGAAATATACTTTGTTACATTGATTCTCACAGATTATTGTAGTAGGCAAGGAATTTAGGGTCTAATTAAGACTACAGCGGTCCATGGGACTGCTGCAGTCGCGTTCCGAGCACCCGACCCCATCCGAACGCTGTCTTCTGCATGTGGTGGTGGGGCCACCACAGGACTGCCCCAATCGCTGGAGATCAAGGATCCTGCGGCGTTGCCACAGCAGTCTGAAGCTGCAATATGCTGGCTGTGCCGCTTAGGCACCAAAAAGCATATTATGAGTTTCCTCACTGCTCTCCTTTTCCTGGCAGTGAACCATCCATGAAAAGGATGGCAGTGAGGAAACTCAGGGGCCCTAACACAGCCCCCTGTCACCTCTGTGCATGGGGGTGCATGCAGGGGGACACATGTTATGCCCTCTGTATTTTTGCACCACCTATTCCTGCACAGAAAGACATATGCACAACACTGTGAATTTCTTCCCTCGCAGGAACCGGCTGCGTCCGTCTCATGGAAGTGCGTCTGAAGCACACCTTTGTGCCTTAGACACGTGTAACGTCCGGAACGTCTCAGGATCGTTAACAGACACGATAATGAGGACGCAACCACTTGTGTACGGTTAGTTATTTTAATGAAGGCAAAAATAATACAATAAGTAAACAAAAGATATAGTCACTGGAATCCTCCAGTCTTTCTACGTTACCAACCCACAGCACGGATGGTCCTAACCGTCCTCTGCAAATACGCCGGTCCCGGCGTATGCCAACAGAGGGCAGATATGCAATGGCCGAAAATGCCAATCGGTATGCTGTGAGGGGTACGAAGAGTGAAGGGGAGAACAGAGGAGCCAGGGAAACACCCAGCCGGGGTCTCTACCTGAAGGGAGCAGCCGCTCAACCTCTTCTCGTACTGCACCGGGATGCGAAGTCACCTCCTGGTGCTGCGTCACCGATGCCCAAATCAAAGTATGGTAAAGGGATCGAGAGCAGCCGCTCGATCGATCCTGTGGACTTCCTAGACTGTAACGCGGCAAACACATCCCGGTGTGCGTTACAGCTGGTAGTCCCTGTATCTCAGGTCGGGCTGGGAGCTACGGCTCCTACCAGCGCATGTACCAAGGCGCCTAGACTCAGCCGAGTCGGGGCGAAGCTCAATGGTTGTCCGGTAGAGCTTCCGGGTCAGGAACAGGTTACGCTTGGCAAGACACGGCCCAGGGAGTAACGACTCGACCTACCTCCGTTCTTGCCTGACTCGAGTACCACTCCGGAACGCTGCTCTTCACGAAGCAGGTATGTCGGTGGAAACACAATATCCGACAGTGTTCTTCCTCCAGGTTCCTCCTTTTATAGGGCGTGTTTCCTTGAGTTATGTAACGGCTCTCCCGTTTACATAACATTTTACTCGCTAAGCATTCTGGGATTTGTAGTTCGTGTTTTCTGGTGCTGGTTTACCCCTTCCTGACGGGAATTCTTGACAGTACATCCTCCCTCTCTCAGCGGCTCCCCATGGGGCCAGCGCTGGAAGGAAACCGTCGATGAAACAACGAGACCAAGCGCGGAGCATGGACCCCTTCAGCCGGTTCCCATGATTGCTCCTCCGGGCCATAGCCTTTCCAAGCCACCAGGTACCACAGCTTGCCCCTACGCCATTTGGACGCCAGTATGCCCGATACCTCATACTCCACCTCCGATTCCACGCATATCGGCCTAGGTGTCTCAGACTGCTTGGAGGTTGCTGGTTTAATCAATGATACGTGAAAGACTGGGTGTATCCGCAACGACTGGGGTAAACACACCTTCACGTTCACTGGTCCAATACACTTGGAAATCCGATAGGGGCCCATGAACTTGGGATGGAACACACTGTTCTTACGAAATCGCATGTTTCTTGTGGATATCCAGACGAAGTCTCCAGTACGGTACAGTGGCCCTGGCCTTCTCTTCCTGTCAGCCGTAGCCTTGTACCTTTTCTTGGCTTCTATCAGGACAGCCTTTGAGCGCATCAATGTGCCCTTAATGCGTGCTACCCTGTCCGCCGTGGCGGGAATCCTGTCTTCTTTGAGAGGATGGAGAAATGGCAAGAACCTGGGATGCTGACCATAGTTGCTGTAGAACGGAGATGACTGGGTGGAGCTGTGAGTGGCGTTGTTGTATGCTATCTCCACTACCCATAGCAAGTCAACCCATTCCTCTTTACCCTGGTCCACAAAACATCGCAGATTCTGCTTGAGCGTTTGGTTCAGGCGCTCGGTTTGGCCATCCGTTTGAGGGTGGTAGCTGGTGGACAGGGCGGTTTTGACGTGCAGCGCCGTGCACCATGTTTTCCAGAACCGCGCCGTGAATTGCGACCCCCCGGTCTGACACTATCACCCCTGGCAATCCATGTAGACGTACCACATTCTTCAGGAGTAGTGACGCCAATTCACCGGCTGTAGGGACTCTTTTGCAGGGGATGAAGTGTCCCATCTTCGTCAAATAGTCCACAACCACCAGGATCGCTGTCATCCCTTGGTCTACTGGTAGACCCACCACGAAGTCCAGTGATATGTTATCCCACAGTCTATCCGGGGTCGGAAGTGGACGGAGTAGCCCCTGGGGTCGGCCGTGGTCGGCCTTCATGGTAGCACACGTAGGACATGCCTGTCCCCACCTCCTGACATCCACTCTCATGGTGGGCCACCAGAAATGCCGCCCCATGCTAGCCATCGTTTTTTCGAAGCCCAAATGACCTGCACATGGAGAGTCATGGCACCAGACGAATGCTCGTTTCCTTAATCTAGGCGTGGGTATCAGCAGGCACCTGCCTTTCAGGGGTATCCCATCCTTCACCTGCCATTCTTTGTGACTGAGGAGCCACCTTTGCCACGCAAATGAACGGATCCATCTCTGGATTCCCCTCAGGAATGTATCCGGCTGGATAACTCCTAATACCATCTGAGGGGGAATGATGGAATGTTCGGCAATAGGCATCGGCTCTGTAACAGCAGACTGGCGCGACAGGGCGTCCGCCTTCCGGTTTTCCGTCCCAGGCCGATACGTGATGTGGAAGTTGAACCCTGCAAAGAATATCATCCACCTCAACTGCCTGGGAGAAAGGTGTCTTGCGGCCGTCATGAACTGTAGGTTCCCATGGTCCGTATACACTGAAACCACATGCCTCGCCCCCATCAACCAATGCCTCCATTCGGTGAAGGCGTCCTTAATAGCGAGAAGCTCTTTCTCCGCTATGTGGTAGTTGCATTCGGCGTCGTTAAGTTTACGGGACATGTACGCAACAGGATGAAGCACCCCTGTGTCCTGATTACGTTGGGACAGGATAACCCCCAGCGCCACATCCGACGCGTCCGCTTCCACCACGTAGGGGAGATCCGGATCAGGGTGAGCCAACACTGGTGCCTTACCAAAGGCGCTTTTCAGGGCTTCAAAGGCTGCGTTCGCTTCCGGGGACCAGATGAACTCCTTGGACTTCCTCAGCAGCTGTGTGATTGGGGCCACCAACCCTGAAAATCCATCTATAAACCGCCTGTAAAAGTTGGCGAAGCCAATGAAACTTTGGACGTCTTTCACTCCTTGAGGCACCGGCCACTCTTTCACTGCCTTGATTTTGCGTTCTGCCATCTCCTGTCCATCCGGACTCAGCATCACCCCGAGGAATTCCACAGAAGTGACGTGGAAATCGCACTTGCTGAGTTTGCAAAACAGCATATTCTCCCTCAGCTTTTGGAGTACTGTTTTGACGTGGTGTACGTGCTCCTCCACATTGGACGAATAGATGAGGATGTCATCTATATATACTACTACGTATATATCCAGCACCTCTCAAAATACCTCATTCAGAAAGTACTGAAAGGCTGCAGGGGCGTTGCACAGGCCGAACGGCATGACGAGATACTCAAAAAGGCCGAACCTGGTCTTAAAGGCGGTCTTCCACTCGTCCCCGTCTCTCATGCGCACGAGATGGTATGCCCCCTTTAGATCCAACTTAGTGTAGATACGAGCTTTCTTGACCTGCTCCAAAAGAACACTGATGAGAGGCAAAGGGTACCGATTCTTGATGGTTATCGCATTTAACACGCTAAAGTCCACACAGGCTCTCAGCTCCCCGTTGGTCTTTGGGATGAAGAAGAGTGGTGAGGCGGCCGGGGACTTGGACGGACGGATGAATCCTAGTTTGAGGAGTTTATCCAGGTACCCCGGAGATGCACGTTTTCTGGTTCCGTCAGGGCATACAGCCTGCCACTGGGAACGCTTGCCCCTGGCACCAGGTCGATCTGGCAGTCAAACAGTCTATGCGGCGGGAGCACCTCTGCCTTGACTTCATCGAAGACGTCCTCGAAACTCCGATAGTGTAGAGGGAGTGCCACATCCTTCTCAGCCGCTGTAGCCACCGTCTGTCTCCCGCTCTCTTCAGCGTCAGGGGATTCCGGTCGCATTCCACAATGCAGTGTGCAATATGGTGACGTCATTTCCATGCGATGCGTTGGCCAATCCACAGAGGGGTTGTGCTTCTGTAGCCACGGCAATCCCAATATGACACCGTATTGGGGTGCTCTGATGATGTTAAAATCAATTTGTTCCAAATGGTTCCTTCCATATCTCACCGGAAGAACGCCCGTGTGCTGCCCGATGGGCCCCGTCACCAATCGCCTCCCGTCTACAGCATAGACGTCTTTGGGTACATCTTTGGGAAGAAGCACTAGCCCTAGCCTGCAGGCCTCGTTGTAGTCCATAAACATGCCTGTGGCCCCTGAATCCACCATGGCTACAACGGGTATCCACTGGTCGTGCACTCCCACGTGCACCGTGAGAAATAGGTGTCGTTGTCCTTTCGTGACAGAGTTGGATAGTGAAGGGATGGATGCGTGACTCCGAGATGCCCCTTCATTGGTCTGGGAGTCCTCTAGTTTTCCGCCGGTAAATCCACCACTGCTGTTACCGACCGGTTGGCCCGATAACGTGAGGTCTTCGGTTTGGCAGGGCATTCACGTACGTAGTGGCCTTTTTTGCCACAATATAGGCACAATCCTTGTTTACGGCGTGACTCTTTCTCCGTGGCTGTGAGACTCGCTCGTATTGCGCTAATGTCCATGGGTTCTCCCTTGGATGCGGTTGAGGTTTCGGGACTTCCCACCGTCACATATGATGGAAGGGCTCTTCCTTTTCTCCCATGATCCCCCTTTCTTTCGTTAAGCCTATGTTCCAACCGCAATACCAGGTTGATAAGGCCTTCACATGTCTTGGGTTGAGGGTCTATATGAGCCACGGCATCCTTGAGCTCATCGCACAGCCCTTGATGAAAGAGCGCCGTTTGTTTAGCAACAGGCCACTTGGTTTCCGCAACCAACCTACGGAACGCATTGAGATACTGTACCAGGTCGTTGGATCCCTGTCTCAACTCGAGCATTTCACGGTCCGCCGTGTACGAGTCTGCCCTTCGGTCGAATACCTTCAGGAATTCTTCGCGGAAAGCACCCCAGTCACATAAGATGGGGTCGTCCCTGCTCACCAGAGGTACGGCCCACTGTGCCGCGTTTCCAGCCAAATAGGAAATAAGGAAAGCCACCCGGGCCTGACTCGTGGGGAACGCCTTTGGTTTGCACGACAGATGTAGCGCCACTTGTGTGAGGAATACCTGCACCGTGTTGGGGTCCCCACTGTATCTCTCCGGTGTTGCCAAGGGTATGGCAACCGGCATCTCCACTACTACCGCAGGGTTTTGGTTCGTGAGGGAGGCGCTGGGCGTGAGCGGGTCCATCTGTATAGCATCCAGTCTGGCTTTTACATCGGCAGTTTCTTGCCTAGAGGCTGCCAATTCAACTTGCATGGCAGCTAAAGCAGCCAGCACGTCATCAAGTGTTGCCATGTCTGTTTATCGACCAGGAGACAGTTAATGTTATAAGGTCGGATATTTTGTAACGTCCTGAACGTCTCAGGATCGTTAACAGACACGATAATGAGGACGCAACCACTTGTGTACGGTTAGTTATTTTAATGAAGGCAAAAATAATACAATAAGTAAACAAAAGATATAGTCACTGGAATCCTCCAGTCTTTCTACGGTACCAACCCACAGCACGGATGGTCCTAACCGTCCTCTGCAAATACGCCGGTCCCGGCGTATGCCAACAGAGGGCAGATATGCAATGGCCGAAATTGCCAATCGGTATGCTGTGAGGGGTACGAAGAGTGAAGGTGAGAACAGAGGAGCCAGGGAAACACCCAGCCGGGGTCTCTACCTGAAGGGAGCAGCCGCTCAACCTCTTCCTCGTACTGCACCGGGATGCGAAGTCACCTCCTGGTGCTGCGTCACCGATGCCCAAATCAAAGTATGGTAAAGGGATCGAGAGCAGGCGCTCGATCGATCCTGTGGACTTCCTAGACTGTAACGCGGCAAACACCTCCCGGTGTGCGTTACAGCTGGTAGTCCCTGTATCTCGGGTCGGGCTGGGAGCTACGGCTCCTACCAGCGCAAGTACCAAGGCGCCTAGACTCAGCCGAGTCAAGGCGAAGCTCAATGGTTGTCCGGTAGAGCTTCCGGGTCAGGAACAGGTTACGCTTGGCAAGACACGGCCCAGGGAGTAACGACTCGACCTACCTCCGTTCTTGCCTGACTGGAGTACCACTCCGGAACGCTGCTCTTCACGAAGCAGGTATGTCGGTGGAAACACAATATCCGACAGTGTTCTTCCTCCAGGTTCCTCCTTTTATAGGGCGTGTTTCCTTGAGTTATGTAACGGCTCTCCCGTTTACATAACATTTTACTCGCTAAGCATCCTGGGATTCGTAGTCCGTGTTTTCTGGTGCTGGTTTACCCCTTCCTGATGGGAATTCTTGACAACACGCACCTCCATGGGATTGCCGCAGCAGGACCACCCGACCTGGATTACACTCGTAATCCAGCGGGCTGTCTGACTACAGGCTTGGCGGTCTTCCAGGGGTTACTGGAGTGGTGGACCACTGGACGACCGCCAAACTCAGAATCATGCCCATCGTGTTGGTCACCCTCTTTGACAAACCCTGGTGGTAGAAGATTTGGATTGTGATAACTCTTGTTAGGCCCTCTTTGGGTGCAGTGTATATCATTTTCTCAACTGTAATTTTGTACGTATATTAATGTTATGCCAGATGTTTTTTGTTGTGGGATAGCTCATGCACTCAGCAACAGTGATCTCGGTCTATTCTAGGCTTAGGGAAAAGGGCTTTCTGGGTATATGTTGGGCAGGGTAGTTCCTCAGTAATCGTGTGTGGTTCTGTCTTGCAAATTCTGAAGCCCAAAAGAGCTTGAAAAAGGAAATACAGCATGACTGAAAGTTTAAAAAAAGAACCACTATGATGCGGCCAGCACTGACCATGACATAGCACTGTTTGTTTATGCTGGTGAGAAAGCGGGGTGGAAGGCATCCACACCCTCTTTGTCGCATAGCCTTCCTCCCTCAGAGATGTCTCCTGCCCACCCTCCTGCCAGCAATAAAAAACAAGGCTATGATATGGCCAGTGCAGGGCAGCATGGATAAAAAACATTGACAAAGCTAATAGCTCACATAGGCAAGAACTTTTGGCATTGCCATTTTATATTGAATATTGAAAGGAGCCCATTAGTCAGCCTGAACTGCCAGGCCAAGTCCTTCCTGATCTGGGACACAAGCAATCCAAGAGTAGTTTCTCCCTGACTGGGTCTTGTCAGTCGGGTGCATCTTTACTCCACTGGCACATTGAGCAAGGCAGTTCGAGGATGGGTTGTTCCTGTTGGAGCAGTTTCCAGAGGGGTTTGCATATGACTGGGCCCAAACTGAGGTAGCAAGGTTGGCAATAGAACGATATGTTGAAATGCTATCCGAGCGCTCTCCTGTGGTTAGACTTATTGCAAGCATTCCTCCCATCACCTTTTGTGGGAGAGAAGTGGAATGGGCCTGATGGGACAGTGAGGAGACAAGGGGCCTGCTCTGGGCCACCAAGCACCAACATCCATTCACAATGTGAGGCGGAAGGTAGGTATGGCTGGAGCTACAAGATAGGAAACAGTTTGGTGACTCCATTATCCAAACTTTGCATGCATTAATTCACTGACTTTGTAGCCTCACAAAACCTTGTGCCTGCGTATCATCAGTCCCCTGCTGAACGTCGCACTAATCAGCCCTTTCTGATGTAATCCTTCAAGTGCATAGAGGGAATACATTCATCAATCAATCAAGTCAATGCTTGTTAAGCATGGCTACTCATTCGTATAGGTCTCAAGGTGCTGGGGGGCAGGGGGCTGCTGATCCGTTTAGGCACTGTGGGTCAGTCAAAGGGCCAGGTCTTGAGGTCCTTCCTGAATTGGGTCAGTGATGGAGCTTGCCTGAGGTGGAGAGGCGGGGGGTTCCAGGTCTTGGCGGTGAGGTAGGAGAAGGATCTTCCTCCGGCCCTGGTCTTACGGATCTGTGGGACGTTAGCCAGGGCCTGTAGGGCGGAGTGGAGGTGTCTGGTGGGTGCTTACAATGAGAGGCAGTGGTTGAGGTATGCAGGTCCAGCATTGTGGAGGGCTTTGTATGTGTGTGAGGAGCTTGAAGGTGATCCTTTTGTTGACTGGGAGCCATCGGATATCTCTTAGGTGTTCAGTGATGTGGCTGCTGCGGGAAATGTTGAGGACGAATGAGGGATTATATCAGAAAGGGTGTACTTGTTAAGTGAGTTATTAAAGAGTGTCACATTCTGTGTCGCTGTTCTTTTATTCAGTAGAGCAGAGATATAAACTGCTTTGTTATTCATAACAAAAATACGCATCTAAAGTGGGGAGTAAACAGGGTGCCTAAACAAGCAGAGGTGAACGTAGCTGCACAGTCAATCAATCAATCAATCAATCATGTTATTTGTAAAGCGCGCTACTCACCCGTGAGGGTCTCAAGGTGCTGAGAGGGGGGTGGGGGGTTGGGGGTTTATCTACTGCTCGAAGATCCCGGTCTTGAGGAGCCTTCTGAAGGCGAGTAGGTCTTCGGTCTGCCGTAGGTGGGTAGGTAGGGTGTTCCAGGTCTTGGCGGCGAGGTAGGAGAAGGATCTGCCGCCGGAGGTTGTTCGTTGGATGCGGGGGACGGTGGCGAGGGCGAGGCTGGCGGAGCGGAGCTGGTGGGTGGGGGTGTGGAATCTGAGTCTGCTGTTCAGGTAGGCTGGTCCGGTGTTGTGGAGTGCTTTGTGTGCGTGGGTGAGGAGTTTGAAGGTGATCCTCTTGTCGACGGGGAGCCAGTTTAGGTTTGTCAGGTAGGGGGTGATGTGGCTGCGGTGGGGGACGTTGACGATCAGTCGGGCGGAGGCATTTTGGATGCGCTTTAGTCATCGTAGGTGTTTGGCTGGGATTCCGGCGTAGAGTGTGTTGCCGTAGTCCAGCCTTCTGCTGACGAGGGCCTGTGTCACCATTCTTCTTGTTTCGGTCGGGATCCACTTGTAGATCCTGCGGAGCATGCAGAGGGTGTTGTAGCAGGAGGAGGAGACGGTGTTGACCTGTTTGGACATGGAGAGGGAGGAGTCGAGGATGAATCCTAGATTGCGTGCGTGGTCGGTGGGTGTCGGTGCTGTCCAAAGAGTGGTCGGCCACCAGGAGTCGTCCCAGGCCGATGGGTTGGGTCAGAGGATGAGGACCTCCGTCTTGTCCGAGTTCAGTTTCAGCCAGCTGCTTCTCATCCAGTCGTCGATGGCCTTCATTTCGTCGTGGATGTTGGGTTTGACGGTGCGTGGGTCCTTGGTGAGGGAGAGGATGAGCTAAGTGTCGTCGGCATAGGAGATGATGTTGAGATTGTGGTGGCGGGCCACTTGTGCCAGGGGGGCCATGTAGATGTTGAACAGCAATGGGCTGAGGGAGGAGCCCTGGGGGACGCCGCAGATGATGTCGGTGGCCTTGGATCGGAAGGGTGGGAGGCGGACGCTCTGTGATCTGCCGGAGAGGAAGGATGTGGTCCAGTCGAGGGCCTTCTCTTGGATACCGGCTTCTTGGAGGTGTGTTTTTAGAGTGCGATGGCAGACCGTGTCGAAGGCGGCCGAGAGGTCCAGGAGGATGAGGGCTGATGTTTCGCCGTTGTCTAATTGGCGCCTGATGTCGTCTGTGGCGGCGATGAGGGCAGTCTCGGTGCTGTGGTTTCGTCTGAATCCAGATTGGGACGGATCCAGGATGTTGTTGTCTTCGAGATGGCGGGTCAGTTGCATGTTGATGATTTCTCGCTGACCTTTGCCGGGAACGGGAGCAGGGAGATTGGCCGGAAGTTCTTGAAGTCCTTGGGGTCCGCCTTGGGCTTCTTGAGGAGGGCGTTGATTTTGGCATGCTTCCAGCTTTCCGGGAATGTCGCTGTTTCAAAAGAAATGTTGACGACCTTCCGTAGTTGGGGGGCGATGGCTGCGTCTGCCTTGTTGAATATGTGGTGTGGGCACGGGTCTGTCGGAGATCCTGAGTGAATGGAGTTCATGACCTTGCGTGTCTCGTCGTCGCTGACGTTGGACCAGGAGGTAAGGCGGTTGGCGTTGTTGGTGTTCGGAGGAGGGGTGGAGTCTGGCGTGGTCGGGTCGGTCGTGGTGTTGAAACTATCGTGTATGTCAGCGATCTTGCTGTGGAAGTAGATGGCCAGTGAGTCGCACAGTTCCTGTGAGGGCGGGATGTCGTTGGTGTCAGCGCTGGGGTTGGATAGTTCTTTAACGATGTGGAAGAGCTCTTTGCTGTCGTGTGCATTGTTATCCAAGCGGTCTTTGAAGGAGGACCTCTTGGCTGATCAGATGAAGTGGTGGTGTCTGCGGATGGCGTCCTTGTGGGCTGCGTGGTTGTCCGGTGTACGTTTGTGGAGCCATTTCTTCTATAGTTTCCGGCATGCGCGCTTGGAGGCCAGGAGCTCGTCTGTGAACCAGGTGGCTCTCTTGCCGGCGTGGCTGTTGGAGGGTTTCTTCAGTGGGGCGAGGGTGTTGGCACAGGCGTCGATCCACTGTCTGAGGTTGCGGGCTGCGGCGTCTGGGTTGGTGGGGTCGATGGGTGGGTTCTGGGAGAGGGTGGTGAGCAGCTGGTCTTCGGTGACTTTGCTCCAGCCGCAGCGAGGCAGCTGTTGGGTGCGGTGGTGCGTAGTTGGTTTTTTGAAGGTGAAGTGAATGCAGCGGTGGTCGCTCCAGTGGGGTTCAGTGGTGTGGTCAAAGGTGACGTGGGTGCTTGTGGAGAAGACGGCGTCCAGCGTGTGGCTGGCGGCGTGGGTGGGTGCAGTGACGAGTTGTCTGAGGCCGAGGTTGGCGTGGTGGAGTTGACGTCGTTGTTGTTCTCGAGGTGGAAGTTCAGGTCCCCGAGGAGGATGTAGTCCGTGGAGGCGAGTGCGTGGGTGCTGGCGAGGTAGGCGATGGAGTCGCTGAACTGGGCCTGGGGTCCGGGGGGTCTGTAGACGAGCGTTCCTCCTCCGAAGCCGTTGGTGCGGTCCCTGCGGGTGATCTTGTAGCCATCTGGGATGGCAATGGCGATGTCTGGTGCAGAGGAGTCGTTCCACCACGTCTCGGTCAGGAAGGCTACATCCGGGGCAGTGGCGTCGAGCTCGATGGCGTGTCTGCATGCGGAGCGGGTGTTGAGGAGTATGCAGCGGAGGAGGTTGGGTCTGGTCCTTGATGGTTTGGTGGTTCTGTCGCAGGTGAAGCTGCAGCTGCGGCAGGAAAAGGGTCCGTGGGTGCGTTTCGGGGCGGCCTGGTTGCAGCGTTGGTTTCTGCCGGTGTTGAGAGCGTGGAGAGAGTTGGCGTCGTAGCTGAGGCTGGGTATGGTGCGGTGGGGTGCGCGGGTTCAAGGGGTTCTGGTGCGGGGCGTTGTCCATGCGCAGACGCACGTAGACGGGCTTGCCTCTGGCGTGCCTCCGGCGCCCCAGCGGCGCGGCCGCGCAGCATCCTACATTAAGAAGGGGTGGAGGGAGGGAGGAGCAGCTGGGAGCAGCTGGGAGGCGGGTGGCGGGAAGCGAATGGGAGAGGAGGGGACGGGGCCGCAGGGGACGCAGCTGCGGGAAAGGAAGGCGGGGAGTGCGGGGAGCGGGGCGGCGAAGAACTAAAGGCACAGCAGAAGGAAACAGGCAACAAAAACACAGGCAACAGTTATTTAAGCAGCGCATAGAAAACAGGCAAAAAATACAGGCAGCAAATACAGGCAACAGTCACTAAAGCAGTGCACAGAGAAAACAGGCAACAAATACAATACAAATACAGGAAACAGTCTCTGAAGCAGAGCACAGAGAAAACAGGCAACAAATACCATACAAATACGGGGAACAGGCAGCAGATCAGACCGAATACTTACCGCCCACCACTGGGCCACCAGGGATGAGGCTCAGGCGGGAGCCTGCGGGTGGAGGAGGGCCTCGAACTCCCAGCAGCAGCGAGGGGCAGCAGACAGAGGACACAGCAGCAGCAGGGAGCGCTGGGGCGGTGGGGGAGCGTCCTGGTCTGAGAACAGGTCAAGGTTCACAGAGTCGCAATTTGGCTCACTGATGCCAGTTCTCACCCTTAGCAGACTAGCGACAGTCAAAATTCAATTTTTGGAACTAAAGTAACAACTACACATTCAAAGGCCTGGGGGGGCATAGAGTAGGAAGGAATGAAGTGTCTCCTTTCACCAACAGCAGAGGGTTCAATGCAGAAAAGAGGGTCTTCAGACGGTAAGTGATGGTCAATAAACTTTTAATTGACTTACAGAGCATAAGCGGCACCTGAGACGTTAACCCTCATAGTCCTTCCAACCGTCCCGCTCCCGAACCTCCTCCCTCAACATTCTCAACACACATAGCTCACATGACCCACACAGAATGACACCTTTATCACACACCTACCCCCTTTAAGAACCCACACAAAACAAGACCAACAAAAAAAACAAAGAAAAACAAACAACAATTATCCCAATTCGAAATCCACAAAATGAGCCGGAATTCTCCTCAACCTGCCACCTCGATGCAAGGCATTACTATCAACATATGACTTGTGTCTAGCAGCTTCTTCCAACACAACATCGCCAATGCACAACTCCACACCACGATCCTTCCCCAACATGTACCCATTGCACCCTTCCTCAGTAGATACTTCCACACCAGGAACACCATTCCACTCATTACACAAGCTCAACTGGCGAAAATTCCATCTCCTTCCATCTTCCAGCTCCACTGCACTACCCAACACCTTCCGCACTCTGAAAGGCCCTGACCAAGCAGCTTCACCCTTCAATACACTTCTAGGATTCCTTACACGTACCATCTGACCCATTTTTACAACAACAGGCCAAATGTAAATACCACCACATTAACGAACAGTACACTCCTGGAATGCCTTAACTCTAGATTTAATATCCTCATCACATACACTCTCACTAGACTTCATTCTAGTGTTCCTTACCCTCAACCACCATGGAACCAACACTGTTGAAGGGTTCCTCCCCCTCAGCACTTCGAAGGGTGTTTTAATGGTCACAGAATGGGGAGTAACTCGATAAGCCAAAAGTCTCTCTTGTAAAGCCTTCCTCCAAGGTAATCCTGCACTCAAAGCCAACTGAATTGCTTCCTTAACCACTCTGTTGAAGAGCTCCACCTGGCCATTCCCTTCCAACACTTCACACTGCTGACCATCCTTACCTCCACCCACTTAGAATAATAATCAATCAAAACAATAGCATAACAAACTTTAGCTGATACTGCAGAAAACAGAACCATAAAATCAATAGAAATTTTTTGCACGGTCTCTCAGGTAACTCCACCATGGTCAAGGGTATACACACATTTTTAGCCACCTTATCACTAGCACCACACACCTTACAATTCCTAACCCAACGATCTCCATAGAGTCAAAACCAGGCCACCAAAAATTCTCTTTTATTCTTCTTTTGGTGCTTGACATGCCACCATGACCCTTGTGACTTTTCTCAATGATATCATTGCGCATGCCCACAGGAGGCACAATCCAGTGCCCTCTCAAAATGATACAATTCGACACACACAACTCTTTCTTAATCTTTCAAAAAGCAGAACAAGATGACTCCCTTGGCCAACCGCCCACAATATACTACTCTACCTCTCTCAAAACCACATTCTTATCCATTTCATGCAACCACGAAGGGTCCTCAGACGATAAGTGATGGCCAATAAACTTTTAATTGATTTACGGAGCATAAGCGGCACCAGAGACATCAACCCTAATAGTCCTTCCAACCGTCCCGCTCCCGAACCACCACCCTCAACATTCTCACCACACACATTCCATATGCCTCATTCGACCCACACAGAATGACACCAATACCACATTCGGCTCAGAAAATGATAGAGGTACGGGCTGATCAGCTGTTCCCCATCATAATCGTAGTTTGCAGGACTGGGTGAGACAGCAGAACAGGTCTGAGACAGAGAGAGACAATTGGATAGAGTGTTTCTGTTGTCTTGCCTGGTGTTCTTTTTTAATGCAAATAAATTCTTCTCTGGGCATACCTGCCCACACAACCCTACAAAATGTTACACCGGAGCAGGTGAATGTTACGACTACGTTGTTTCATTCCATGGTTGGGGTGTAAAATGCAGACTCCCAACCACGGAATTAAACGAAATCAGAAGTGTGCCCTAGTGACAGGAATTCCCAGTGGTGCTTGGGGCTCTTCTGTTGCGCAATACATTGAAATCTGTTATCGGTACAAAAAAAAAACCTCTGGTAGAAAGTATACGCGCAAAACCTAAAGCTCCCGGAGAAACAGCAGGGTGTGGTGTTCCTGCGAACAGTGACCCCCACTGTGCGGCCAGATCCGTGACGAGGAGAGTGTCAGATTACCTCCTGGCTATGCCCAACACTGCGGAAGTGAGGATATGCCCAGTCCGCCACCACTGCCCCGACAGCAAACACTGAACAACACACAGTGGACTTGCTGTCCGAACACCGGCAGAGGGTGGGAGAAAATGGGAAGGGAAAACAAGAACACCACGCCTGGGCTCTGCCTGTTCAATTCTTACAGGCAATTAGCAACTCCTGCACTTGGAATAAGAGACAAACAGCAAGAAATCAGGTGCACAATGTGTATATGCCTATCTCCCCATGGACACACATAAACAGGCTTTGCATAAGTTGCACAATAACCCTCCTTACCAGTCTTAGTTCTGTGGTGCCGCTTTCAATCCAAGATTCAAAAGCAGTGTGCAGCAGCGTCCTTGACAAAATGAAAATAACTCCCAAAAAGATTCGTAAGTGATTTCCATACCTCGTAGAACAAAAACAAGGGGGAAAAAGTCAATAGACATAAAAAACCCCCACTGTAATCCCAAAGTGCCCGAAAACACTCCCTGGTAAAGCTGAAACAAGCTATACTTTGGCCACATACAAAAAATGCTACCAGGAAGTCAAGATCCGAAAATACACCCAAAAACCCTATAACGACCTGAGAGGGGTTACAAAAATCTAGGAAGAATCTTGCCAGGTAATCCTCAGTCGAGGTTCCAATACGCAGCTGCATACTGGAGGGAAACGTCACGCAAGTCAATCCAATGGTGCCGAAAGTAAAAAATAAAAGGGTATCCCATGGGAATGTAACAGCCAAGTTGACTGTCGAACCGGATTTTTGGAGACCCCCCTCACTAGGAGAGACAAAGCCAGTGGTGCAGAGGACACCTAGAATCTATGGGGTTCTTCATGCTCAAATCATACATTACCAAGGAGACCAGGACAATCAGCCGTAGAGGGAAGAAAGTTATTTATTAGCTCGAGCTAAGGACAGATTTCCCAGAATGGCACAAAGACAATTCTACGGAGACTGCTGTTTTACTCCACAGCTTACACATATTTATAGTACTGGCAACCCCCCTTACACAGGTTTCTCATCTGTCCAGTTCTAGTTAGGCCTCGTGCTTCATCAGCCTCGGGTGGCGCACTCGTGGTCAAGGAGCATGTGCCTCAGGTGGCGCAATGTTCGTTGGGTCTGACTTCCGTGCTCACATGGTGTAGTCACAGAGCATCTGTTTCTGCTTGCACAACACACACAGCCTTTGTTTTCAGGACACAGATGGTGGTCACAAGTCACAGTCGCTGGTCATGAGAGGCCGAATTACCAACAGCTGACAGGAAGTGGATGAACCTCTGGTGCAACCGGAGGACAAGGTGCACGAGCAGCTTTTCAGGAGGCTCAACCATGAGGAGCAGAGGGTTAAGCAACGTTCAACAGAGTCACGGAAAGCACTTCTTTACCAGGTTGCTGAGAGCATGGCAACACAGAATGGAGTCTTGATGGTCATTTTTAAGCACAGTTCAACATCACGATCCAGGAATATAGGAAAATATGCCCGCAATCCTGCAGACACCACGTTCTGAAAGCCGGAAACCAAGGATCTCAGCACCAACAGGAAGGACCGGATACAAAAGCAAAGTCCTTCCGGGTAATACGACCGGGTGTAGAAACCAAGCAAAGAAGATCGGCTATAGGCTTCCTTTTAAAGCACACCGATTGAATGTGCTACACCAGCTGACCTGGTAACCTGTGAATGCATGCCCATAGAGAGAAGACTGGAGAAAAAGGTAAGGCCGACTAAATCCTAACAGAGAGGTTGGGAGGAACTGCAAATACCGAGCTCTAAGCAAGGCGAGGAGGAACGACGAGCTACGTAATCTTCAGCCTTTCACGCATTACTTTACCATATACTGTTTTGTTAGGCATCTGCCTCGGACATTCGACATAAATGGAGCGGGAAGAGTTCCATCTGTATTGTTTATCTGAGTCTACGAATGAGAGACTCTTTAACTTGTAAAGAGCCGCGATTTGATATCACTTAGGATTGCTAATAGATGTCAGAGAATGTTTTCCCATGCAGATAATGTGAAGTATGAAGTAATCCCCGCTGTCACTGACAATCACTGTCCTGCCCAACTATACACTTGGCTGCCAGACCTTTAAGAAGTGCCTTGGCCTTAAACCATCTATGACTTATCCTTCCCAGTTTGTCACAGATTCAACTTTTGCTGTCATTCAAATTACAATGCTACGCTCCCAGCAGATTCCACCTTGTTCAGAGGGAGCACTTCTTCCTTGGTTGCCCTCCAACACTAAACGACTTTGGATCTCAACTAGGAGGTGCCATCTTGTTTCGATAAACCCCTCTTCATCTTTAATTGACTTAGAATCATGCTTTAGTCTCTAATGGTGCCCTATCATTCTGTTGAATACACCCTGATTATAGCCATTAGGACCCAGCACGCTGGTCATCCACAAGACTTGCAATTTGATCCGGTTTTCCCTTTCCAATTAGAAAACTCATTATCAGTGCTTTGCCATCCTCAGATTACTTTTGGGTGCTGGGTATGTTAGGGCTGGTATTGGTTATGCCTTATTGGCTTATGCCCACTGAGCTTTCCTTCTTGACCCCGAGAGTGCAAGACCTCTGACCTCCTGGTCATGGTACTTGTCCCCCCTTGCACAGCTCCGTCGTTGAGGCTCTGCCCCCAGCGCCTTTCTGGTTCCAGGTAGGTGTTTGAGGCCCTCCTTTACCCGCAGGCTCCTGCCTGTGCCTCATCCCTGGTGGTCCAGTGGGAGAGCCTACTCTTCTGCAGGTCTGCCAGCCACATCTATCTTTTTCTGCCTGCTCTCTTTTTTATTTTCCTTTTCTGTCTGTGCCTTTTTGCCTAATTTGCCTTTTCTGTCTTAGCCTTTTTACCTCATTTTCCTGTTTGCTGCTGTTTTCCTTTTTGCCTTTCCTGCCTCTGCTGCCCCCACTGCCCCTCCCCCCCTGCTTTTTCCCGCTCCCGCCTCCCAGCTGCTCTCCCTCTCCGGACCCCTACTTAATGGTGGCTGCTGCACGACAGGCTACTGGTCCGCTCTGCCAGCCTTCTTCTGTCTTTTTCTGTCTGCTCTCTTTTCTATTTTCCTTTTTTTGTCTGTGCCTTATCCCTGGTGGTCCAGTGGGAGAACCTGCTCTTCTGCTGGTCTGGCAGCCATTTCTATCTTTTTCTGTCTGCTGTCTTTTTTATTTTCCTTTTTCTGTCTGTGCCTTTTCCCCTAATTTGTTTTTTCTGCCTTTGCCTTGTACCTCATTTTGATGCTTGACTCTATTTTTCTTTTTGCCTTTCCCGCCCCTGCAGCCCCTCCCCCCGTGTGTTCCCGCTACCGCCTCCCAGCTGCTCTCCCTCCGACATCGCAATCGCCAACCCCGATGGGTAGAAGATCATGAGGAAAGACCGACAACCGCTCCGGAGGAGACCTCGCCATCGTCCACAAAGCTCCCTCCGACTAACAAGCTCATCTCGAAAAATCAGGACACTCAACAACAACTTCGACGGCCAAGACCATGTCACTGACTCAACACCATCCACCAGCTACGCCATCCAGCCGACCCTCCTCACCTGGACCCCAGTCATCACAGAAGAAACCACAAAGACTATGAAGAGCATCCAATGACCCCTGCCCACCGCACATCTTCCACAGGGATGCCTCCACCATCGCACCAGAACTACGACGGACAATCAATTGCATCCTCGAAACAGGCGCATTCCCTGATGACTGGAAACGTGCCGAAGTCAAACCCCTTGCCGCCAAGGTCATTGAGAAAATCATCAACACCCAGCTAACACACTCCATAGAAACTAACAGCATCCTCAACTCATCTCAATCCGGATTCCACAGCAACGTCTGCACCGAGACCACCCTTGTAGCCATCACTGACAACATCAGCTTGATCCTCGATCAAGGCCAAACTACAGCCCTTATTCTACTAGACCTCTCAGCAGCCTTCAACCCCATCTCCCACCACACACTAGCCGCTAGACTCCACAACACCGGCATACAGGGAACTGCCTTAGACTGGATTTGCTCTTTCCATTTCGGCAGAACACAAAGAATAAGACTCCTGCTCTTCATCTCCGAACCCACAGAGATCAGATGCGGAGTACCCCAAGGATCCTCCCTCAACCCCACGATCTTCAACATCTACATGGCCCCCTTGCAACCATCGTCAGAAAACACGGACTCAGCATAGTATTCTACGCCGACGACACACAGATTATTCTCTCCCTCACCAAGGAACCCAACATCACCAGGCACAACTTCCAGGAAGAAATGAAGGACGTCGCATCCTGGATGGGCAGCAGCTGACTGAATCTCAACTCTGAGAAAATGGAAGTCCTCATCCTCGGATCCACCCCCGCTGCATGGGACAACACCTAGTGGCCTCCCGCCCTCGAAATCCCTCCCATGACCACGCTTGCAACCTCAGCATCATACGCGACTCCTCATTTACCATGAACTGACAGATTTATTTATTTTATTTATTTGAAGGTTTTATATAGCGCGAACAAGACCCTTGCGAGTATCAGAGCACTTTACATGTCAGATGTAGAAAACAAGAGTAGACATAGCAAACAAAGATATAATTTAATCAGACATACAATACTCATAAACATAAAAACTAGCGAAAAAAGAAAATAAACAGAATGGAGCACAAAAACAGAACTAATAATAAAATACAGTAATAAGTCAATAAATTCACGTGAATTTAGCCATGAGGATCGCTTTCACTTCTTTTTTGCAGGAGGCAGTGGAAGGGTTCATTTTTGTGTCAATGGGCAAAGCGTTCCAGATCCTAGGGGCCATACCAGAGAAGGATCGGTTATAGATTTTTGTCTTGGCAAATCGTTGTGCTTTCAGTAGAAGAGTCTTTGAACTCCTGGAGGCTATGATGCCCGCAGAGAGCACCAGTTTCTGAGCTAGGTAGTGCAGGGAATTGTGGTGTAGGGCCTTGTGTGTCATACAGGCGATTTTCAGATGAATTCTTGCTTCAAACGGTAGCCAGTTGAGGGCTCTAAGGTCTGGGGAGATGTGAGAGGGTCTCTTTGAGCCCGTGATGAGTCTCGCAGCTGAGTTGATAGCGGCTCTTAGCGGGGCGACCTTGGGATGCTGCATAAGGTTACCGCCCCATATTCCACTCTAGGGTTTACTAGAGCTTGAGCTGCTTGTTTGAAATCGTAGGCTGGCAGAAAGGGTTTCAGTTTTCGTAGGGTCCTCATGTGGAAGTTAACTCCTTTTGTGGAAGCGCTGATATGCTTCTGCATCTTTAGGTTACTGTCAAGAGTTACACCTATTGACTTTGCTGAGTCAACGATGTGAGGTTGTCCTTTGAGAGCTGTTAAGTACTTCAGCCAGTTCAGAATAGTGGGTGTTTTGTTAGGGGGAGTGATTAAGAGGAACTCCGTTTTGAGGGAGTTTAGTTTCAAATGGTTTTCGGCCAGCCATGTTTGGGTTTTTTGTAGTGTGGTGTTGAGCGATTTGATGTCTTAAGGTGAGTGGATCTTGATGTAGATTTGGGTGTCATCTGCATACATATGGAAGTGAATCTTGGCGAGGCTGAGAAGTTCGGTGAGAGGTTCCATGAAACTGTTGAAAAGGGTGGGTGAGAGGGAGGAGCCTTGTGGAACTCCTAACATGGCTGGCATGTAGTTGGACTGGGATTGATTGACCTTGAATCTTTGGAATCTATTTTGGAGGAAAGAGGCAAATCAGTTAAATGCAGCTCCAGACAGTCCCATTCTGTGTTTCAGGAGTTCCTGCAAGTTGCTGTGTTTGACGGTGTCAAATGCTGATGACAGGTCGAGTAGGACTAGTAAACAGGCTTCGTTTTGGTCCTGGATTTTTAGAGCATCGTCAATTACATGTATCATGGCTGATTCGGTACTGTGACCTGCTCGAAAGCCTGATTTAAATTGGTTAAGCAGGTTGAATTGATCAATGTGACTGTTCAGCTACATGTTAACACATTTTTCCAGGAGTTTGCCTAGCATAGGTATGTTAGAAATCAGACGATTGTTATTTAAATCCGAAGGGTCAGCTGTTGTTTTCTTTAGAATAGGGGATAACTGACCTGTTTTCATGATGCCTGGAATGGATCATTGAAGGAGGGAAGTATTTATGATCTTGGTCCAGAGAGGTAGTAACAGAGAAATTAAGTCTTTTAAGTAGTTGGCCGGAAGCGGGTCTGAGTTATGGTTGTAAGGTTTCAGAGCGGTATGTGTCTTTAACAGGGTATCTTTACTGTAAGTGTTGAAGTGGGACCAAGTTGCGTTGTTTTTGAGGTTGAATTTTGGGAGGTCATTAGCCTGGCCACCTGCAGGGGGCAGTGATGAATTATTTTGCATGTCTGAGAGGAGGGATAAGAGGTCCTTGAGTAGGTCTGATTTTGTGGATTCTGTTTTTGAAGCGAAGAAGGAGGCAAATTTATCACAATTGGGTGGAGTGACTGGGATAGCCTTATGGAGACTGGGTGCGCTTGTCAAAGATTTCCCGTCGGGAAGGAGTAATCCGGCACCCGGAAAATCGGACTACGAATCCCAGGATGCTTAGCGTGTAAGATGTTATGTAAACAAACGGCCCGTTACATACCTTCTGGAAACACGCCCTATAAAAGGAGGAACCCAGAGGGAGAACACTGTCGGATATTGTGTTTCCACCGACGTACCTGCTTCGTGAAGAGCAGCGTTCCGAAGAGGTAATCCCGTCCGGCAAGAACGGAGGTAGGTTGAGTCGTTACTCCCTGGGCCGTGTCTTGCCAAGCTTAACCTGTTTCAGACCCGGAAGCTCTACCGGACAACCATTGAGCTTTACCTTGACTCGGCTGAGTCTAGGCGTCTTGGTCCGTGTGCTGGTAGGAGCCGTAGCTCCCAGCTCGGCCTGAGATACAGGGACTACCAGCTGTAACGCACACCAGGAGGTGTTTTCCGCGTTACAGGCTAGGAAGTCCACAGGATCGATCGAGCGGCTGCTCTCGATTCCTGTACAATATTCTGATTTGGGCATCGGTGACGCAGCACCCGGTGGTGTCTCCGCGTCCCGGTGCAGTACGAGGAAGAGGTCGAGCGGCTGCTCCCTTCAGGTAGAGACCCCGGCTGGGTGTCTCCCTGTCTCCTCTGTTCTCCCCATCACTCTGCGTACCCCTCACAGCATACCGACTGGCATTGTCGGCCATTGCTTATCTGCCCTCTGTTGGCATACGCCGGGACCGGCGTATATGCAGAGGACGGTTAGAACCATCCGTGCTGTGGGTTGGTACAGCGAATAGACTGGAGGATTCCAGTGACTATAACATTTGTTTCCTCATTGTATGAATTTTGCCTTCATTAAAAATAACTAAAACGTACACAAGTGGTTGCGTCCTCATTACGTGTCTGTTAACGATCCTGAGACGATCAGGACGTTACAGCGCTCTTGGTTTGAGCTTTGAGAAGATCGAATAGCTTTTTGGGGCGGTTCTCGGCTTGGTCTATTTGAATCCTGAAGAAGTCTGTTTTATTTTCTGATCTTTCTAAAGTAGGAGTTTCTGGAGGTTCTTAGTAGCTTGAGGTGGTCAGCTGAGGGTGCGGATCTCCAACGTCGTTCAATTACTCTAAGAGAGCGTCTGTCTTCATTTAGCCTCCCTTCAGGTTTTTAGGGGCATATTACCAACAAATAGCAATATTTATCGCTAAGTAGGGTTAGCGGCACTATTTTTATCGCCGCGCATCACCAGTTGTTATCGCTGAGATAACTTGCTATTAGCAAGGTTTATCTCAAAATTGATAAAAATCAGGCGAAATGCGTGAATATCGCTGAGAATACAGCGATATTCACGCATTAGCGATGAAATGCACTTAGCCATATTATCCACCTCCCATTGGATAACATGGCTAAGAACTGGTCTGAGCAGGTGTTGGTTTTTGGCTACGCCGGCCTTGGTAATAGGCGATAGCGACGTTAGCAACTGCTTTCAGTCGCTAACAGGTTGGGTACGCCCACTTTGTATGTCATTAGCGATAAATATCGCTGACATGCAAAGCGGGCCCCAAACCGCTCGCTATCGCCTAAAAGCTGTCGCTAACATCAGTTAGCGACAGCTTGCTAATAGAGCGATAGAATTATCGCCGCTTAGCGGCCGAAAACGGCTGCTAAACCGGCGATAATTGCCTATCCCCACCCTTGGTAATATGCCCCTTAGTCTTTTGGGGAAGTTCTTTTCAGTTGAAGAGGGACTATTTTGTCTAGTATGTTGTTCATGGAGTGAAAGTAGTGATTGGTCAGCCCCTGGACATCGGCTAGGTCTGCCGGGAGACATAGTAGGTTTGAATTAGATGATGCTAGAAGGTCAGAGCCGACGTTTTTCAGGTTTATCTTCCAGATTTTAGTTCTCAGGCGTTGCGTTGGAAGTCGTTTAACTGTTTCCAAGACTTGGAATGTAATGACGTGATGGTAAGACCAATCGCAGGGGAGGATCGAGTCGAGCTGTGTATAGTTCACTTTGGAGATTACTAGGTCGAGAGTTGCACCTTTGTTGTGTGTTGGGCTGTTACATATTTGGTTAAGATTAAGGTCAGAGAGGAAAGCTTTGAGGCTGTTTACCGCTGGGTCGTTCTGGTCATCCCAGTGAAAGTTGAAGTCCCCCAGGAATATTTGCTTATTTTGTTGGTTGTAATTTGACGCTAGAATATCCATGAAGTGTTCTATGAATGTGAGGTTATCTCCAGGAGGGTGGTAGAATGTGTGTAAAGTACATATTTGTTTGTTATGACTGGCGTTTTTTACGCAGAGGTATTTACATGAGGATAAAGCGGAGGAATTGGCTTTGGTCACTGTTAGGCTGTTCTTATGTATGCAGGCTATCCCACCGCCTGGCCTATCCCGTTCTGTCTAGTCTGGTGATAGCAAAATGTCCATGATGGGAGTAGATGCTTCATTTAACCATGTTTCCGTCAGGATTAGAATGTCTGGTTCGTTAGTGAGTAGTAGGTCAGCTAAACCAGCTGCATGTCTAGATGCGGATCTGCAGTTTAGGAGAATACAATTTAGCCGCGTCTTGTTGGATACTGTGGTGGGTTCGATTGTGAGGGGGATTCTCGTGAGGTTATTTTCAACTATGCCTCTGGAGTTGTGTCTAGTGTCTCTGTATGTGTTGATCGGGATAGATTGTATTCATGAGTCTTGTAGTAATTCCAACCACACTGGATGTAGGTTCCAAGTAGATTTATTCTTAAGAAGGACAGCTTAACAACCACAAGTAGAAGGAGAGGTCCTCCCAGCATCAACTTCACAGTAACAGTGGTAAAATCAAGCCAAAACATTCTAGATGACTTAGACTTATTCTAAATGACATGAATTGGTTCCGAATGACATCAAGTCATGGAATACCACAAGTCTGTATTAAGTTAACTGGATGCACAGCGTAATGTGGAGGGTGAGATGGCTCATAAGAGCAAAGGAGGGCCCCTAATTCTTTAGCAGATAAAGGGTTTATCATCCTGATTGGGTGGGATATGGCATTAGGGTGAGGCGCTGTGCTCCAACGTAGGGACCCCTGATCCTGGGAGCTTGCAAGTAGATGTTGGGTGCGACTAGAGTTCTTGGAGTGTGGGAAAGATCTGTATTCCTGTTTAATGTGTGTGAACTTGGGTTGCTGTATAATCAGGTCGAGTAGGGTATGGATGTCAGTTTTGACTTGCTGAAGGGCTGATAATATCAGGTCGAGTCTGGGATCAGGCGTGAGAGTGTCCTTATTAGATGGATGGACTGTGGGAGTAGGCGGAGTAGTTGCATCTTTAGTGCCGTTTAAGGGAGAGTCGTGGTCGGGATCAATACGCAGAACTCTTTCTGTGTGTATGTCAATGGAGGGGGGAGTGATGAAGCAGGATGGGGAGTGGATTGAGAGGATCTGTAGTGGCATAGGTGAGGATGGGGGGGCAGTGGGGCTGACGGGCTGATGGGAGGTGGCGGTTATATGTGGGTTTAGAACTGAATGATTAGTGTTGATGTTAGGGGAGGAGTATGAAAAGCGGAGATGACTGGCATTAAGAGGATGGTTGAAGGCTAGGCTAAGGGGTGTGAGTGGTGCAGGGAGTAATGGTGCGGGGGATGGTGGGGGCGATAGTGCAAGGTGAGGGGGATAGTGTGTGTATTGGTAGTGTTAAGGTGTGAGGCGGTTAACAGGTGGGATGAGTTGTTAGCTGGGGTGTGGCTAAAGTCTAGAGTTAGTGTCGGAGCAGATGGGGACAGCTGAGAATCCCGATTTACTTCGGGTTCAGATTGGGAGTTGAAAATTTCCGAACGATTGGCTGGAGAGGAGGGGTGTGTTATAGTATCTTTTTCCTTGATGAGCGGAAAGATATGATTTATCATATTTAGGTTGTGGTCGGATGATTGGATGAGGATAATTCCATTATAATAGATATTGACGGTGGCTGCTGCATTAAAGAATAGAGATGGGAGGATAGCTAGTGTGAATCTGTGCGTTGTTTTCGTCATGAGAGAGACCTTAAAGAGAGCGAGAAAGGCTTTTCTCCATTGAGCTCTTTTTTTAGTATAGAAGATGATGTCATTCTTAATGAGCCCTTTGTTCATTGAGAAGTATGGATCAGAGATTGGGGTTTTAGGATGAGATTTTAAAAAGTTGTGTTTAAAACCTTTAGCTGCTTTTTTTAAAGGTTTGGGGGGTAAGTGATGGAGTAGGTGTATTTACCGGTACACTCCATAGTGTAGGGAACACTTGATTAGCAGGAAATAGACAGATGGGATGGTGTATATGCAAAGTATTGCCCTTAAGAGGGAAAGTGTGGTGAGGTTGTGAGTGGTGAGTCAGTCCAAGATGGCTGCTCTGTTATCTGACTAGATCATTGCTTGCAATGAAGTCCTCTGTCTATTTCTTTTAAAAGACCTCATGAGAGGCAGTCTTTTTTCTTTGGTTATCTACTGATCTATTGTGGCAATTTTGTGTGATCTGTATAGGCAGCAGAGATTCTTCTCCTATCCAGGAATTCGAGTTTCTGGGAGGGATTCCTAGTTTATAGCCATCTGGTTGTGATGGATCTGCGTGCCTTCAGTCAGGAGTAGCCCAAGTGGCCCCTAGATTGAATGTGGCAATGTGGCAAGAGTGTGGCAAGGGAGAGAAGAAAGAGGGCAAAGCCCCGGATGCCAAGCAGACCCCAGATGAAGTGAAAAGTGCTGGGGGTCCAGCCTGGGCCCCTCAATCACACTCAGGCTGTAGAAGTAACATGTGGCAAGTTTGAGGACATGAAAGAAAATGACAACAGTTAGAGCGGGTGCTGTGGACCCACCTGAGTCCGCTGTGATCTCAAGAGACGCGATCTAGGGCAATTTCTGCCTTCGTCTTGGTATGTGCCAGCCTCGCTCGGCAATACAGAGGGGTGGTGGGGAGCCCAGTCTATACCTGCTGAGCTCCTTGGAAGCACCGGTCCAGAGCCCCTCAGCATGATAGGTGGCTCATTGCCTCTTGGCCTCTGATCAGAGCTGGCATCCCTCCATTGTCGAGAGGAGACCCGGGGGGCAGTTCTATTTCCTCTTGCTATCCTGCAACGGATCCAGTGCTGATGAATACAGGGGAGGGGGAGGGGGGCAGGGGATCACGGTAGGGCGCTAGACAGGGAGATCTCTGGTGCCTTCGTGTTGCCTTTGTGTAGCCTCCTTTCTCAGCGTCTCATCTTTCTTATCAACTCTGGACTCCACAACGATTTCACTCAATTGTTGAGCTCCTCAGCTCCAGCTGGGAAGGCTTCCCGGTCTCCAGTGTGCTCTGGTGCCTACAATCAATGACCTCTCTGATTGTCGGGCTCTACAAACATCAGGGGGAGTCCCGGTCTCCAGAGTGCTCCTGTGCCTGTAATCAACTTCAGCACATGGGACGCGCCAGTGGCTCACACTCAGCAGGCAGCGCTCTGCGATGGCACTCCGGTGGGGGCCGTCAGAGGCAGCAACAACAGCATTGTCCCTGGGCTCCGAGTTCTGTCGCCATGCCAGATGGAGAGACGCACTCTGATTTCCGGACCCTGCAGACTGCCCTGCTGTAGTAGAGGTAAGCAGTGCAAATGTTCATGTTACTCGTAGGCTATTTCCTCTTTCCTATAGATCGGTAGGGCGTCTGATGGAGCTAAAAACAGGGATATCAAGCAAAGTGATCCCAAGCTAGCGGAGCTCTCCTAGTGAGCTCCTCTCCCGTCGGCCATCTTGCTCCCTTCATGCAAGATCAACGCTGAGTCCTCCACATGCTTCAACACCCGACGCAAGACCTTCAAATGGATCCCCCCGACTCCAGGAAGACTGTCACCCACGCACTCATCACCAGCAGGCTGGACTACGGAAACGCTCTCTAAGCCGGAATGAACAAATCACTCCTTCGCAAACTCCAGACCAAACAGAACGCCACAGCCAGACTCGTCCTCAGTATACCACGTCACAACCACATCACCCAGCACCTCCGCGACCTCCACTGGCTCCCCGTCAAAAAGAGAGTTACCTTCAGTCTGCTGACACATGCCTACAAAGCCCTCCACAACACCAGACCCCAATACCTCAATGAAAGAATCTCCTTCCTCACCCCCAAGAGAAACCCCCGCCTTGCCAACCTAGCCCTTGCTGAAACATCCAGCATCCACAGAGCCAGAACGGGGGGGGCAGATTCTTCTCCTACCTCGTGGCCAAGACCTGGAACAAACTCTCCCTCAGCATCAGGCGAAGCCCTACACTGCAAGCCTTCAGAAAAGACCTCAAGACATGGCTCTTCGGATGACCTCGGAGCTGCCTGAACCCACCCACAACCTACCCCCCAATGAGACCCTTATGGTGAGTAGTGCGCTCTATAAATCCCTGATTGATCGATTGAGATGCTATAATGAAGGACAGACGTATTATAGATACCATCCAACGCTCTTCCCTGCAACAGTTCAAGAATATAGCAAGTGTAATTTTATACAAATGTAACATTTAGTCAAATGAGTGTTCCTTCCCTTAAGAGTCAGAAGCAAACAGATATTGAGAGGGCCATGAAGTAGGAGGAGTTAGAGTTGGTTCTGTTTTACTTCATGAAATATCAGTAGAAAATTGGACGAGGTTCGCTGTCCCTTATCTGCTTGTGAAAAAAATGGGTGATTCATGATGCATCACCAAGTGCTGTGACTGCAAATAGATGCAACAATCCTAGGTAATGCATCAAGGTTCAAGATGGCACCAAGACGGCCAAAGGCGGATGCAGTTACCGAGACCTCAGGCGTGCTTGTTAGCAGTTTAAGCTTGTTGGATTTGATCTCATAAGTCTTTATTACTATATTTGTAGATCATAGAGGGGTATAAGACAACCTTACAGACTCACATTAAAACAGTGTTTCTTCTTTTACAATTTGTATGATTAGACACTATTAACACTGCTGCCCATGAAGCCGGCCTTTACTTGTTCTTTATTCTGCTGCACAGAATCATTATGAACTTTTAAATCTGATTTTCTTTGTTTTGACTTTTGCACACAAAGTAAATTGTTTGTAGTCTCCAGTGAATTAAAAACTCCTTTGATGTTGTTATACCATATCGACTGCCTACTGTGATCCTTCTTTTTGTAGGGACAGAGATTAATCACTGTTTTTTCCCTTATAAAACTCATTTCATCTATCTGTTTATTGAACTATTTGAATACATGTAAATGTGGAGTCACATAGAACCCCAGGGATTCAGTAGAATGTCTTAATCCCCTCTTCTTCAAACTCCTCCTCAGAATATTCTCAACGCAAACATTGAAAGCCAAAGGAATCGTCATCAAATATTTGCCATACCAAGCTCCGTAGAGGCAGCTTTCCAGATTCCATTTGACATCTCTCACCTTTATCCCCTTTACAATCCTTTTATAAACTCTACTACCTACTCTACCCTACTAAGAAACTGCAAACAGTGCAAAACGAAGCTGTGAGACTGATAGGCATGCTACCAAAAAAGTCCCCAACTTCATCTGGTCTCCGGAGTCTCCATTGACTCCGTATCGAACAACGAGCAAAATTTAAAGCTCTATGTTTCATGCATAGAATCAAGGCTGGCAAGGCCCCTTCCTATCTGAGCTCTCTGGTCCAGCAATACGCCCCTCCAAGAATCCTACGTTCCTCGACCCAATACAAGTTCCAGGTACCCAGGATCACTCGAGTTAGACAGGGTGGTCGCTCTTTTTCCTACCTGGCCCCCTCCCTGTGGAACTCCCTCCCAATTCAGCTTCGCACAAATGACTGTTACCTGCAATTTTGTGAGAACCTAAAAACATGGTTGTTCAACCAATAACTCTGTTCTCATTAGCTCACTATTCTCCTCTTTGTTATTTTGCTCAGTTTCGTCCTTAGCGCCGGGAAACCTTAGGGTAGCTGTGCGCTCTACAAAAATAAATATAATAATAATAATAATAATAATAATAATAATAATAATAATAATAATAATAATAATAATAAATGCAATATTAGGAATCCTAGATAAATGGACAATTGGCTGTTGAAAACCTTAGGGGTTACGATAGTCGCAGTGTGGCTGAGCAATGACTAACCCAAACCAGGCAGACATGCATGTCACTAGTATCTGAGATCAAACGTGAAAACCAGGGACCCACCCCAAAAGGAATATTCTGAGTCCATGACAGGTAAATAAATCAGAATTTCCACTCTGGTAAACGCCTGACTTAGAAATTGGGAATATTCTATTGGAATGCTTCGGACAGCATAAAAGCACAAAACCCATCTCTTTTCTGAGTTCCTTCACACTCCATGGTGGCCCCGGGGTGTCATCCTGAGCCTTATGTCCTGGGGACCCAGATCTCACGCTTAAGATGGGTCTTTGCCTCGGGTATGGGACTTCCAGGGATGCAGGTACTGTGACCTTCACTTCCGGTACACGATGCTCAATTCTGGAGACCTGGTACTGAATTGCTGTGTGTTAGGAAGTTCAGACCCTCTGTTCCTTCCCATAGAATCGTACAGTTTTCATCCCTCTCTGTCTCCATTTCCATTCATAATTTACCTCGGTAGAAGTTCTGCTGTTGCTACCGGCACACACCACCTACGCAACGCATGTTGGTGCTGCACCATTTCCATTGTGGGTATTTAAATAATTTACGCATACACACCTTACACACTTCGTTTACATCTGGTTCCGTTAGTCAGACCCTGAATCCTCCCAGTGGTTTTCAGAGGGTCACGACAGAGGAGGATCGCGACAGAGATAGACTGTGAGAGAGCATTGGATGCTATCCTGGAGTGACGACGTGCTCCATGAGGGTTTACTGACAGGTAAGAGAGCTTACAATGCAGGTGCTTTCGGCAAAAGACATGCCTTTCGCACAAGAAATATATACATGTTAAACAATCAAATTAAAAATGCAATCAATGTACAAGTCATAAGAAAATCTACACATTAACCTGAAACGAAAATAATAAAAATACAAGCCATCAAAATCTCTGCAAGTGCACAGGGAGACAAATCTGGAGGTCCGCATAGTTTTTCCTGGATATGTTTCTCTGTTTTTTTCAGTTAGGTCCCAGGTTTTAACAAGTTCATGTCCCATGCCTCCGAAGTGTCACTGAGTGGCAAGGAAATGCGTCCTTCGGTCTCCACCTGTTCCTCGTCCAGTCCAGAGTATGTTTAATGGTTGTTGGACAATTTAACAATAACCAAGTCAAGAGACTGCAGTAGACCCGGAAGTGATGAAAGCAACACTTGACCTACAGAGACACCCAGCCTGAGGGTCGTCCCGTTCCGCTGCCTCCTCAGTGTCTGTCCGCGCAAACTCCACGTGGAGCGGCATTTGACGTATTGCCTCGAAGAACACATACAATTGATTAACGATAAAGCGTGCGCTGCTCCACCCCTCCAGAATGCGATAAACCCGAGCAGCCATCCAGCTATAAATCTATAGCGATGCAATTAAGAGAGACATGTAACAAAGACATATAGATCTTTAGCATCGGTTGAAGCCGGTGAGTCGCGCTGTTTGCTTCTCGGACTTGTTAAAATATAGGAGGACATCAAACGTACTATTGTTTCTGGCTGCTGAGCGCTGTATCCTTTGCGTAGATATTTGAATGAGAAGTCGAAAGGTCTTATGTTTACACTAAACCCAATATTGTTCACATTGTGCCTAGGGAACCGGGCTCTGAAGAAAGTGGGGCCCAGATTCTAAAAGGTGTCACGGAACGAAGCAGCCAAAAATGCTGCGCTGCGCTGCGTTGCGTGACAGGGAGGGAGCAGGAAAGCGCCATATTCACAGATATGTCCATCTCCTCCCCTCTTCCTAGAGCCTGCGTTGATTTCAGCTGCTGTGAGCCAGACACACTTCTTAGCGCCGTAGTGTTTGAGTTGGTGCCCGAGTCTACCAAACCTTTGTGTCGTGTCCCACATCAATCATACACGGACACCGACTTGTACATCTTAACTCTTTATTAACACGTGTGCTTGGTTCCCTGTCCCTACTCTAACTGCCCACTTCCTAAGTCCGCTCCTCCTCTTCCTCTGACCCCCTAGCTCCGCCCACTCCCAACTACTGGTATGCTGACTTCACAACATCTCCCCCCTTTGTAACAAAACAAACAAAGAAACTGACTTCTCAGTCCATCTCCACTATCAGTCTCTGGGGTGGACGTATGTCGTGATGAGTATTCGCCAATAGTTCGTCTTTGACTAGACAAGCTCTGTTGCGGATGTCTGGAGGGATGGGGCCTTCAGTGTCTGGGGTGCCTACGGTGAGTTCAGTTTGATATTGGCAGTCTGTCCCCCATTGTGACTCTTGCTCACGTGACGCTCGGCCTCTTTTCCACGGGGATGTTACTTTAGTTCCCTTCCAAGTGTCTGTATGTGTTTTAGCTTCATTTTGCCTTGTCAGGTCGAGACCAACACTGTCTTCCTGTTTCGAGTCTGGGATGCCAGCCGGTGGAGTATGACCTGGGGAGGCCATTTTGGTATGACTCGGAGATTGAGTGGTTGCCTCGGGTTGCTTCTCCCACTCCTGCTCGCGCCGGATCCAGGCAAGCCTTGGAACCGGCCGGGTAGTTGTGTGTTTCGTTCTTGTCTGATGATGACTTGGCTCTCCGGGCGAGCCCGACTTCCTCTGCGGATCGACTGGTTGGTCCGTCTTTATTTGAGTGCTACTGGCCACGATATCTGTTTCCATTTTGTGGGACCAGGACCAGGACCTTCGAGTCAACCTTTCTGCCCCTACCCGGGGTGACGGTGTAGTCTTTGCGTCGCAATGCACCTGTGCTCGATGTGACAGGTTGTCTGGTGGAGTAATCGAGTGTGCATTGTCATAGGGGTTAGACACGTTGTTCTTAACGGGAAAAATGTCCCTTGGTTCGCTGATGTGTTCAGGTGCTTGGCACCATGGCCATTGTCGGGACCACGACTCTGTCGACTCAACGGATCGGACCGAGATGTTATCTAAGTCAGAGGGGTCCTCACTCACTTCCCGCTGGGAATGTTTCTTTAAAAATGTTGCGTGTGGTCGTTGTCGGGACCACGATTCTCCTGACTCAAAGGATCGGACCGACATGCTCTCTGAATCAGAGGGGTGCTCCGTTAGTCTCCTCTGTGAGTGTTCCTTTGGGAATGTCTTACCAGGTGGTCTTCGGAACCGGGTAGTCCGTGACGAGCTGCTTTCCGTCTCGGAATTGCCTTTGCAAGGCTTCTTCGTGTGCCTGTGTCGTAGCATCTTCACTGTTGTCTCATTTGGGAGATTGTTTGAAGATTCCGCGCTTGTTCCTTGCGCTTGATCCCAGGCGTTTGCCCCTTCGTTCTTCTCGTCTGATGTTACCCATCCACGCTCTGTTTCTACGTTGTCGCGGGGCCCAGGGATGCTTTGAGGCCCATGATTGTATGGATCTTTTCTTGCTTGTTGTTGTTGTGCGGGACCAGTCCGTCTTGTGTGATCTGGTTCTCCTCCCCATTTGTTTGGTGATCTAGTGTCTCTGAGCTGTTGGTGGTGCATCCTTCTGCTAGCTGTTTCCTCTGGCTCATCTTCGCCCCTTGGTGATTGATGTTCCGACGTCGATTTCCTGTCTTGATCACTGCCGCTCCTCCTATTGTTTGTCTTTCTCCCCCACTGGTTGTGCAGAATGTCATTTTGTCCAGGAGTGCAATCTGTCCCACTGGACGCTCCCTCTTTATCAGAGTGACGTGTGTTATGCGGTGACTGACTTCTTGAGGGACTCCTGGAGGATGGATGAGTCCGGGGAGTTGTTCTTTGGATGGTTGAGTCCGAGTATTCTTTGGTTCTCTCCGAGTGGCCAGACGCTGAGTAGTCTGACTCTGAGCATTCCATGTTGCTGTGCCTCCTCCGCTGTCTTTTTTGTCTTTTCTCTGGTCTGCCTTCTCTCTCTCTCTTTTTGTGGTTGTTGGAATTCTGGGTTCTCTCTTCCCAGGTATTTCGAAGTTTTGTACTCAGATGCACATCCCTCCATTTGCCTCTTGTTTGGACGTGCATCCCAATTTCAGCTTTCTTGATGATTTCTTTTAGCGACCAATGTCCTCTAAGTATCTTGTGGCTTGTTTCGGGGTTTTCACAGCCTTCTATTATTCGGAGCCGAACAGCATCCTCATTCGTAAACGTGTTGAAATGACAGCCTTGAACCAGACTTTGCAACCGAATGATGAAGTGCGGCAATGGTTCGCCTGGTTCCTGCTGTGCTGTGTTGAAGACCATGCGATTATGATCTACCTCTGCCTGTGCATTGAGATGGGCATAGAGTTCCTCTTGGAGTTTGTCATAAGTGTCTGCTTCTTCCTTGGAAAATGTTCTAATTGGGCATCGGCCCCCGGGACCCACCAGATGGAGGAGTAACAGTAAGCATTTTCTTTCTCTTTGCTCACCGTTGGCTTTCAAAAAGTCGTCCAATGCTTCTAGCCACCAGTGCCATTTGAGGTCCTGAATCCAATCGTCACTCTGTGCCACTGGGGGCGATACTTCAAGATGTGGATTGAAACATTGAGTTACGTCTCCTCCCGCCCTGAGAGAAGGAGGTCCTGATCGGTCGTAGACGCGGGGCATTGTGCTGTCCACTTTTCCTCGGATTTCAGGTGCTTCAGTTTGTGTTCTAGCTTGAGCTTGCTCACTAGTCCTTCCGCGTTCGGTCAACATTACACCCCTGAACTTGTCCATGGTTGGTGACAATGTTGGATTTCACTTGCTTGTTGTGTGTGTTCATTGGCTACCCCACACGCGCATTGGCTCGTGCTCGTTGCTGATTCCGGAGTAATTACTTATGCTTTGTCCTTGTTTATATTTGTTTGTGGCTTCCTCTATTTGGTGGACGCGCGTTATTTCCTGACATTCGCCACTGCACATTCACTTGCGTATCCCACTGTTCGCGTTTCCACCCGTGCTGACCTTTGTTTTGTCGCTGCTTGTTCGTTGAGTCACTCTTGTGGTTGCTCGTGCTTGTTGATTGATACACTCTCGTGTTAGCATGTGCTTATTCTGTTTGGTTGCCAAGATTTGTGCAGTGTTGTCCACGTGCCGTTGTCCCGCTTACTGCTTTGCATTTACCAGCGTTTGTTTAGTGGCACATACCAAGGCTTGTTGACTTGCACGTACCAACACGTGATTGTTTGCATGCACCAGTGCTTGTTTACTTGTCTTCCCCAGTGTTTGTTTGGTCACTGCCAATGCTTGCTTTCGTTTGTTGATTTGCATGTGTCAGTGCTTGACGATTCGTGTGGATCAATTCTTTGTTTACTTGCATGTGCCACTGCTTGCTTGTTTGCATGTATCAATGCTTGTTCGCTCTTGTCCAATACTTGTCCTTACAGGCACCAATGCTTGGTGACTTTCCTTTACCAATGCTTGTCTTCTTAGACTGCTTCTTGGATCTGCATGGGCTTGTTTGTCGTCTTTTCAGCGCTTTATTATTCTTTACTTGCATTCGCCAACGCTTGTTTGCATGCGTCAATGTTTGTTCTGTTGCCGTCACCAATGCTTGCTTCACTTACAGTTGCCAATGCTTGTTTGTTCTTCACTTGCATTTGCCAATGTTTGTTTGCATGTGTCAATGTTTGTTTTGTTAGCCACTACTGCTTGCTTCACTTGCAGTTGCCAATGGTTATTTATTCTGCACTTGCATTTGCCAGTGTTTGTTTGCATGTGTCAATGTTCGTTTTGTTAGTCACTAATGCTTGCTTCACTTGCAGTTGCCAATGTTTATTTTCACTAATGCTTGCTTCACTTGTTGTTGCCAATGTTTGTTTTGGTCCACCCTGCCAATGCTTGTTTTCTTTCCCGGTGCCTGACTTTAAAATGGCCGCCGTTGCATTGCACAGAGTTGTCCTTCTCAGACGCCTGACTCTAAGATGGCCGCCGGGAATCTCGTTTTCAACGAGATTTGGGTCTTCTCTGCTCGTTCCTTCGACCGGAGCCACACATTCACTCGGGGCTGCCGTTTCCACTCACCACTCGTCGTCTTCAGCCGCGATCCACCGCCAGAGTAGCTGCTGCAGGTGAGACTTCTTTTCTTCGTCCCTTGCCGCCGGAGTGGGCTCCCGGTTGGCTTTTGCTTATTTCTTGTCCACCCCTCACACGTGGGGTGATCTTCACGGCTACTGCCGCCGGGTGGGCTCCGGTGGGCGCGCTCGAGCCTCCAGGCAAGGGGTGAGCTCCGCTTTGTTCGCCGCCGAGGTGGGCACTCGGTGGGCGTTCTCACTTGCGCTTCGGCCGCCGAGGTGGGCACTCGGTAGGCGCTTTTAGCTCCACGCTCCAGCCCCACATGCAGGGCGAGCTTCAGGCCAGTTGCCGCCAGGGTAAGTTCCCGATGGGCACTTCTGCTCCTCTCTAGGACTCACGCTTCAGGGGGCGATATTTGAATACCTTCTTGGCGCGCAATCGCGCTAGCTCCACAACCACGGAGCTTCAGGAGCGCTTTCACTCGGCGCTCTTTCTTCTGGCGCTTCGGCGCTTTCACATTGCGCTTTCTTCTCCTCTCGACTCTTCCCGCTTCCAGGGTCTGCTGGGTCACTCCTAGGCTTCTCCCATGACGCCTCAGGGTCGCAGTTGCAGCGGAGCTCTGGACGCTCCACGCCGCGGGACGGGGCTCGTCTGGGTGGGTTTGCTGCTGTATCCCACCCTCGTCGCCAGCTGTCGTGTCCCACATCAATCATACACGGACACCGACTTGTACATCTTAACTCTTTATTAACACGTGTGCTTGGTTCCCTGTCCCTACTCTAACTGCCCACTTCCTAAGTCCGCTCCTCCTCTTCCTCTGACCCCCTAGCTCCGCCCACTCCCAACTACTGGTATGCTGACTTCACAACACTTTGTACAGGAAGAGTACCCTTCCTGGACAAAATACTATGCGTGGACACACTTTAAAGCTTTTCTTACTTTGTATGTGTGCTGCACTGAGCAGTACGTAGGCAAAGTAGGAAAAGAAAAGTGAAATGAAAACATTTCTCCTTTTAACGCCTGCTTTTTAGCAGCACTAATTTTTGGCGCTAAACCCTGTCCATTATTAGAAGTAGATCGGATTTAGCGTAAAAAAGCATAGGTTGTTGCATGGCAATGCCCATATACACCCCATGTAACACCCCCTTGACTCAAACTAATGCAAAGCAGTGTTTTGCACTGTTTTGCTTTACTTTTCCATACAAACCAACGCAAATACCAATTTGCATTGGTTTGTCAATCCCCCAAAAAGTTTAGCGTCGGTTTAGCTGTAAAAAAGGGATGCTAACCCTACGCTAAAACTTTGTTTATCTTGCCTTAGGTACCAGAAAGGATGCTGCTGTGGCCACTGACTACATTGTTATCCCAGGTCAGTTCAAAGCGAGCCCTGTATGCCCCGGCAATCTGTTCCTGGGGAGATACCATCCAGGGGGAAGCTTCTGAGCAACAACCTAGACACTGCCCGGAATAATCGTACAATCAAAATGTAATCAATGTCCAAACCCAGTCGGCATTAGTAATGCTATGGTTTGATCTGCTGCGGTCTGCTGGTTATAAGAGGCTTTTTATATGCTGTATGGAGAGATTCAACAGAGAGCTTGATGATGAAGGCATGACTCAGTAAAGATTAAGCGAGACTGATGTCTTTGGCCTGGTCCACTATAAGAGGACAACAAGCCCCTTCGTATGATGGTCAGATGAAGTTAGTTCTGCAACTCATCAGCACTTATCAGCTCTATAGCCTATTGTCAGACCTACTCGCAACATAATATATTGGGTAAGCCCCTTCTTCGAGTAACAAGCCCATTTCTGATGCTTTATGTTACAATATTGTGGCCTCTTTCACTGGTCCTATAAGGCAGATGACTACAGTTGCTTTAATGTAGCACCAGTCCTGGTAATTAATGGAGGAGGTCATGTGGGGTGGGGGTGCGGAGTGATATAAAAAAAGATTGTTGCACCGGGTGCCACCAGCTCTGAAGCCAGCCCTGCTCGTGCTCTACAAACCCATCTCCGACCATGCACAGCTCCTCTGGCCCCTGCACCTTTCTACCAGACACTTCACCTGCCATGTGCAAGTATTACATTCCCTCTACCTCTCTGCACTCTTGCTGCACTTATTCTCCACAGCCCAAGATGGACTTACTGTCTCTGTGTGTCTTTCTTAGCGCGCTCCCTCCTCTCCAACTCACTCTCTCCTTTATACCATCCGTCTCTCCCTTGTAACAGTCCCCTTATCTGCACTTCTCCACCCTCTCCTGCAACTGTCACCTGTGGAGGACACCTCAGTCTTGAGCCTCTCACCCACACCTTCTACTTCTTCTCTGCACCTCGCACCCTCTCCCCTGCACCACTATTTCTTTTGCCTGCCTATGTCCCTTGTCTTCATTCTCTGCTGTTCTATACTTTCACTTATACTTCTATAATTCCCCTTGCATCGCTCAGGGTCTTTGCACTTCTCATCTCCTTTTGCATAGGTTCCTTCCACCCCTTTGTACCCTAGACATCTCACACTGAACCTGCTCCATTCTCTGCATCGCTCTCTCTTCCATGTGCCTCTTCTCACTACTTTTCAACTCCCACTATCTCCTCTCTGAGCCATTTTCAATCTGGACTTCCTTCCCCTCATTTTCAGTATGCGCCTACAAGCACCAGCCCTCACTACCACCCTCAAACAGTGCCCCACATCTTAGCATAGACCACTCACATACATTTAATTTGTTTTAAAGCAATGATTAGGGTTGGCTTTGCTAATACAAATGTATATCCACCGAAACGAACCCTTTTTAGCAACATTAGGATGATTAAAGATTGAGGGAAAAACATGATGATCTAGCCTATATTATGCAGTTTGCATGCAGCTATTTGATGTCAGTGCTTGAGTCACTGTTGTATAATTAGGACTGTAACGTAGGAGCTGCTGTAACAAAGGGATCGCTATTGCAAAAGCAGCAACCCACTGAGCTATCCACATATAACAGAGTTCTTTGACCTTCGCGGTACACGTTCTTTGCAGCAGGCACATTATCCCTCTGGGCTACTTTCTGACAAAACTTCAATCTCTCTTCCGCAGGACCAGCAATCACCAGAGTTATCTTGACATGTTTATTGATGCCTGAAAACTACAGGACTCACAAGGAACTCTGCAGCATGTGCTTTTAAAACTATAAGTCATTTCTAAACACAGTATCTACTCTCCTACATACCTCCCCACCCCGCGAGATCAGCGCCAGGTGTGGCTGCACCGTCTGCTCCTCCACAAAGCTGGCCCTAGGAGTAAAGACATAAAACAAGTTAAGGTTCTCCTCTTCTGTCCAATACGCTGTTTGAAATTGTCCGAGGAATCCACAAAATTATTCCTCCCGGACCCCACAAACGCCTGTCATTGACAACCCTACTATTATCTTAGCAAGCAATAGACCTCACCCTCTGAAACACAATATAAGCCTAACAGAGAATCCAAAGCCATTCAGAGAGAACACACTAAATCACATTTAAAATATACAGTCCAGAACTCATTCAAAACAAGTAGCCCTGCCTGCAAGGTTTTTTAAAGAAGTGACCAATCACTTTTACCTATTGTCGCTTCACAGCCTGGAATTCAAGGACTTGCTTATCAAAGAATGATGGTCTGGCACAGTTATACTCACAAAGTATGGTCTGGGGGCCACATGCGGCTCTCCTGACCTTTACATGCGCCCGAGGCCAAAAGCAAGACTGGGTTGCTGTTTTCTCGACTCAGCACTAACATTGCAAAAGAAGTTAAATATAAAGGGAAGCCTTTATGAAAAGGTTGATTGAAGTTAATGAAAGCAAGTGAATAGGTTATCCTGCACTGTTCAATCTTAGAAACAACTTTATTTTGAACCCATTCGCTGCTAGGCCTTTTTTGACCACATAAGGTATCCATGCCAAATTTGCGTCCTTTTCTTCCAACATCATAGGGATTCTAAAGGTACCCAGGGTTTGTTGATTCCCCTGAAGTGGACCCAGAAATTAGACAAATTACAGCTAAATATTGTTTTTTTCAGGAAAAATGGTAAAAAAAATGCTGCAAATGAAAGCATCTGTTTTGTCCCCTGAAAATGGTATAAACAAAGGATTTGTGCGGCTGAAATCACAATTTTCCCAACTTTTAGGGACTGACAGACTTTTTTCAGAAAACCAACATTTTTCCACAGTTTTGGCATTTTACTGAGATATAGCCTATTTTTGCTATTTTTTGTGCCTTCAACCTTCTTCAAGTTATTGGTAGAAATGGGTATGAAAGCAATAATGGATTCTGGACAGCTATACATTTTAGAAAAGTAGACACATTTCTGAATTAAGCAAGGAGTCATTTGTGTAGATCCTTCAAGGTTTCTTTATAGAAGCAAACAGTTGATTATAGGAAAAATTGAAAATTAGTTGAAAAAAACAGTCATTTGTGCCAACGTTTTCACCTGTAACTTCTTTGACAGTTGTTTGAAAGCAATATACTGTTACATCCGCTCGACCTTTCTCGGTGTGGGGATATACAGGACTTGTAGGTTCACCAGGAACCCGACGAACCCAGAGCCAATAACTTTATAGCGTCTTGCAATAGTTTTTTTTATTATGTACCGGGTAGATAGCACTTAATTTGGAAAAATATATACATGGAAAAATCGGTACGAAAGACACCTATGTATTTCTGAAATTGGAACAAAATATAGAGTTTAGAAACAGTAGATATTTGCACATTTTCGAAATTGTGAGTACCCATTCTAGCATGAGAATTATAGGTCATTTTTCAAACTGACTTCATTTTTACACATTGTCTTTCATTTGGAAGGCAGAAATGCACCAAAAGTCAATAGATAATAACAGTTGCTCTAGAAGTTTGTGTTACCCTAAGTCTCCCGATAAAAACGGTACCTCACTTGTGTGGGTAGGCCTAGTGTCCGCAACAGGAAACGGCTCAAAACGCAACATGGACACACTTTGGACTTTGGGGCATATTAGCAAGAACCTCGCTAAAATTATTACAGTTTTAGTGGCAGGAAACTGCCGCTAAAATGGCGATAATGGGCTTGCTAATATGCGTTATAGAATTCCAATAGAAGCCCAGGTTAGATGTGCAGGACTTCTAACCTGGGCTTCTATTGGAATTCTATAACGCATATTAGCAAGCACATTATTGCCAGTTTAGCGGCAGTTTCCTGCCGCTAAAACAGCAATAATTTTAACGAGGTTCTTGCTAATATGCCCCTTTATTTTTACAGTAAAAACTGACCCTTTTTTTGCAAAGTGCCTAGCTGTAGATTTTGAGCCCGAGCCCTGCCAGCACTTAGGGAAATTTGGCAAACCTATACATTTTTGAAACCTATACACCCAGGGGAATCCAGGATGGGGTGACTTGACTGGCTTTCACCAGGTTCTATTACCCAGAATCCCTTGCAAACCTCATAATTTGTCAAATAAAACACAGTTTCCTCACATTTCTGTGGTGGAAAGTTCTGGAATCTGCGTGGATCCACAAAATTCCACCCACCCCGCATTCCCCAAAGTCTTCTAAGAAAAATGGTACCTCACTTGTGTGGTTTGGCCTAGTGCCTGCGACAGGAAACGGCCCAAAACGCAACGTGGACACACTACATTTTCACAGTGAAAACTAACCCTTTTTTTTGCAAGGTGCCCAGCTGTAGATTTTGAACCCTAGCTCTGCCGGCATATAGGGAAACCTACCAAACCCATACATTGTTTAATACTAGACACCCAGGGGAATCCAGGATGGGGGACTTGTCTGGCTCTCATCAGGTTCTGTTACTCAGAATCCCTTACAAACCTCAAAATTTGTAAAAAGAAAACACATTTTCCTCACATTTCTGTGGTGGAAAGATCAGGAATCTGCGTGGATTCATAAAATTCCACCCACCCCACATTCCTCAAAGTCTTCCGAGAAAAATTGTACCTCCCTTGTGTGGGTAGGCCTAGTGCCCGCGACAAGAAACGGCCCAAAACGCAACATGGACACACCACATTTTCACAGTGAAAATGGACCCGTGTTTTGCCAAGTGCCTAGCTGTAGATTTTGAACCCTACCTCTGCCGGTACATAGGGAAACCTAGCAAACCTATACATTTTTGAAAACTAGACACCCAGGGGAATTCAGGATGGGGTGACTTGTCTGGCTCGCCCCAGGTTCTGTTACCCAGAATCCCTTGCAAACCTCAAAATTAAAAAAAAACAAATTTTCCTCACATCTGTGGTGAAAAGTTCTGGAATCTGTTTGGATCCACAAACTTACTACCACCCAGCGTTCCCCCAGGTCTCCAGATAAAAATGGTACCTCACTCACGTGGGTGGGTCAAGTACCCCCGGCAGGCAAGGGCCCAAAACGTATTGAGGAGACATCAAAATGGCCTATCACAAAACAACCTGGTTTTGCAAGGGGGTCATCTGGGTTTTTGGCACCGGGCTCGGTGGCCATCTTGGGAAACCTACAAACCCACATATTTCTGAAAACTAGACACCCGGGGGAGTCCAAAATAAGTAATAAAAAAATTGTGGCTTTATCACAAAGACCTGTATACTCCAAAACTATACCACTCACTTACCAGAAGCAGCTAGACTCACCAACACCACTCTTACTGTGTCTGTGCAGAGTGGTGTTGGTGAGTCTAGCTGCTTCTGGCAAGTGAGTGGTATAGTTTTGGAGTATACAGGTCTTTGTGATATCAATCATACGTGTGTAAATCAGTGTATAGGAAATGTAACATAAGCCAGAACACTACAAGGTGAGTCACATGTCATTCATCCTGGTAGACAGTATAGTTTAAGAGTGCTTGGTCTGGAGCAGCAAAGACTCAGACTTTAAAACATAACTCCATGGTTGTGGGTTACATTTAATAGTAAAGATTTTGTTTTACTGAAAGGAACCCTTTTTGAAACATTACAATAAAGAAAGATGGAGGAAAACATCGCAGTTTGCATGTAGCTCTTTGATGACAGTTATGAGCTCACTGTTTATATTTTAGGATTTTAACATCTACACTGCCAGTGACAAAAGGATCTCTCTGACAAAAGCACTGACCTATTTAAACTATATGCACTTTGTGATCTGCATGGTACACGTTCTTTGCAGCAGGGACATTAACCCTCTGTGCTACCATAAAATGAGTTAAAACTTCCACAGACAAAACTCCTCCTCTCTCCAGGAAGAACATTAATCACTGCAGTTATCTTGACATTTTTATTGTTGAAACTTGCCGGAGGCAAACAATTGAGTAACAGGTGCTTTTCAAACCATAAAATACTTCCAAACAGGCGGCCCCTGGAAGAGTCAGCACCCGGTGAGGTAGCACCGGTCGCACTGCCCTAGAGCCGGCCCTACCCCTCTTTCCCCCCCAGAAACTCCTCCTCATGACCGCCACCCTGCTGGCATCAATGCAGACCTCAATCACATCACAGACAAAACATTTTGTCCCCCCCCCCCCGGAAAATGTTTCTGAGGACCCACGGTCTAGCAGCTCTAGCAGAACTTAGGAGCTGATTTAAAGTTTGCTAGAACAAGCTTAAGGTCCGCTGCACCACTAAGAAGTTGCGGAACAGCTATTTCACCTCCAGCGGAGCGTCTGCTTAGTCCACCATTGATCAATGTAATTGTAATTGTGATTCCGGGAAAATCACTTAATCTCCCCGTGCCTACCAGAACATCAATGTGTCCTTGTTTAATGTAACTGGTGCTCATGTAAAACGCTCCAATACCTTCGGGTCGAGTTGGTGCTTCATAAAACTGCACAGAAAAAAAAATATATAGTAGCTGCTTGTCCTCTATATGGCCGCCACCTTTGCTGAATGGGGAGGTTCACCTTATTTATGGCAGACCTGCTAATGCAGATATGCCCTGCCCAGGATGGCCACGCAAGGCACAGCGGACCTGGGCAGGGAAAACAAACAATTGCCCCAACACGCAGGAAAGGAGCTCCCTGCACATCATGACCAGTCTTTTATTCTTTTTCATAAACAAAAACTTGCTTTTTTTCTCCTGAAACTGAAAAAAAGTACGAGATGGGACAAAGCAATATGGCGGCCCACGTGACAAGGTTTCATCAAAATGACCCCCCCAGGCAGGAGGGCATTGCTCAATATACCTGCTGGTTCTTCTCTGGGAGGGCAGAGGCTCTCAGACTAGCAGACTGCCCAGCGGGGTCTACAGGACCCTCTTAGTCTCTCCCTCAATTCCCAAAACAGTTACATTTCCTTTTTTTGAGCTGGGACACAATGATACCCATGCATTTCACGTATGTAAACACTACCCTTACCAGCTGACAGCAAACCTATATGCTGAGGTTAAAGGTTCTTAACAGGAACAATTCACGCCCAGCGACCACCGCTGTTTCCTTAAGAGCAATCTCATGGTTGTGCAGGGATTATTTATTGGAGCACAGCCTTGTGCTTCTTCTTTGGGCCAACAGACTGAACATACAGAATCGTGCTATGTAGTGAGTAGAAGCTCCAAACACCTCTTCAGAATTGTTCCATTGATGTGTCCTACTTATAATTTGTTAATGAAATGTCACTTTTGTGTCAAACAAAAAAGCATGCACTTCTGTGTCACAATTTAGTGCATACTTTTTTAAGTTGAACTATGATTCCCTCAAACTAAGGAGCAATTATACTTGTATTTAAAAGCCAAGGGCAGAGATTTGTTGTTCAAATAACCCCTTGTTTTTTTTCTTTGAAGGACAGCATAGTATTTTCAGAATCAGAGCATTTTAGGTTTCCACACTGGCTTACATGAAGAAAGTTGGCTTCCTGGAATGACGTCAGCCATGACACCCGAAAAGGTGGACACTTACTTTAGCCCTCCAGATACAGTGGGTATAATACATTATCTAAAAAGAAGGGTGTAAGAAGGGTAACAACTAAAGGGAAAGCCAAGAGAAGCACACTATTCAAGTTCTATTATTTTGGTATTTGCATGTTATGTTAACAGTGTTTTTATAGCGCACTAATCACCCATGAAGGTATCCTGGCTCTCTGTAGCAGGAGTGTGAGGCAATCCCTATAGGCCTTACTCGAAAAGCCAGGTCTTCACCTTCTTGCAAAAGTCCAGAAGAGAGGAGGAGGCTCTTATGTGTTGTAGGATGTTGGTCCAGGCTATAGGAGTCAAGTATGAGAAGGCGCAGCCTCCTGCTCTGCTCTTGTGTATGCATGGGGAGTGTGCCAATGAGAGACCAGTTTATGAGATCGTCAATTCATGAGCACTGGTATAAATATGTATAAAACATGCATTTTTCAAAAGGTAACCTCTCGAAGGTGTATCCTCAGGTGCTTGCTGTGCTTGCTTGTAGCAGACTACAGACCACTCGACCCTGAGTAAGATGTGGAGGGGGACTGGTCCCATGAGAATGATCACTCGTGATTGGTCAAGACCTAATGGACAAAGTGTTCCCATTGACTAGCCTGCAACAAAAGCTGCTCCCGGGATTGGTGGAGGCAACTTCCATATTGTGTGGTTTAGAGTTGGTTGGTGGAAAGTGAATATCCTCTTATTTCTGGATGGAGTGCTAAATACGAAAGAAATCCACTTCTGGATTATTGTCCATCACACTATCCATAGGGTAGATGAAATTCCATTGGTGGATTCTCATCAGCATTTAGCACTTCCTCTACAAATTGGATGATTTATGGCCACTGCCCAACTCTAAATCAGGGCCTTAGGGACTAGGATACAAAGAAGAGCTGAGCAGCAGTTGGAGGTTAAAATGGAGTGCAATGAACGGAAAGGCTTGGAAAGACGAGCAGGCATTGGGCCATGTCGCAGACGTCGATATGCAGGACATTGGTATTGTGCATTAACATGTAATAAATTGCTGCCCGTGATACTGATGCAGCAGCTACACATGGATCAGTGTTTGTTGTACCTTGCACAAATAATGCACCATATACACATGCGCAAAACAGTAAAAGATTTACAAAGAGTAGAAAAGAAGACTTGCACCATGGTGCAATGTCCACTCACACCTGCACGCATAAATGTTGTTTCCACTTACACCTGCAAGTATAAATGTTGAATACAATAGAAAGTCAACACATCACACTGTGGATGAAAGAACAGGTATCTACCTGGCCCTACTAGCATACCACTACAGCTGCACCAACTCTTGCCCTTGCTGTGGGAGGAAAAAGCAACAAAAGGGAATTTGATGATGGTATCCTCGCTTAACAAGTTCAGTTCAGAGTGTCCTCCAGAAATTGGAGAATGGCTCCACCAACTAAGTAGACTGTGATTTTGCAAACAAAGCAGTAGCCTGTCTCCTGCAGCCAAACAGCTTACAAGAATGAGTTACTCCACCCAGAAACTTGCCCACTCCTGTACCTTTGGGGACTGTTACACCCCAAATCTCCCCCTGTTTGAGGACCCCCCTGAGTCCAGGGGGATCCTCATAAAGAGGAGCCAATCTCCATTTCGCCATGGATGGAGGTTTCCCACCCTTGCAACTGGGGCTGATTGTTCCTTGCACTTACATTATTTTGTTTCCTCACACCCAGAGTCTCCACTTCTTCTGCACCCTGTGGGGTTTTCACACCCATCAGCTCCTCATCCCAGCACCCTATGTTGAGAATACCCACCCTTGCATCAGGGGGGCCTTCACCCCAGAGTATCACCTGCCAGAAGTGGAGAGGCTCCAGGGTGAAGATGCGGTGTGCAGCTCCCCTAGTCTTCGGGTTTCTATCTGGCCCTGGAGGGGTATCTCTAGAGCATAAGGGAGGGGGGTGTAATCTGGATCGCTCTCTATCAGGAACATCTTCATTAGCAACAGTTTTCAGCGTGACTTGTCTGTTGTCATGTTTTGTGTATTTGTAAAGCGCACTATCACCCGAAAGGGTTTCCTGGTACTGAGCAGGTGTATGTGCCTAGCCCCACCTATGATAGGTTGGTTAATTGAAAAACAAGGTATTCAACTTCTTGTGGAATTTAAGAAGAGAGGAGGAGGCTCTGATGTTAGTGGGAGGCCGTTCCACACTTTAGGAGCGATGTAAGAGAATGCCTGTCCTTTTGATCTGGTTCTGTATATGCCTGGGATGGATGTGAGTAGGAGTCCTGTGGACCACAGCTGTCTGGGTGGTTGATGGAATGAGATGCCACTGATCTGGTAAGTGGGGACTGAGTTGTGTAGCACCTTGAATGTGCGTGAAGAGCTTGAATTGAGTATCTTTGTGCATTGAGAGCCAGAGGTTTAGTGTGATATGAGTTCTGTGTGGAAGGTTGAGTATGAGTCTGGCCACATCTGCACATTTATGCGGTCTGTTGTCTGGTAGATCAAGTAAAGGATGTCTAATACTTGCCCTTGAGAGTGGGTTATATAATGGCACATGGCAGTGAATGTGATGCTAGGCTAATTCAGCACAGCCACTGAGAAAACCTCTATACATTCATAATAGGACCACAGCGCATGCGCAAACTGAATCTGCTGCAGACCAGAGACGCAACACAGGGTCTAGTCAAAAGCATAGAGAAGCAAGCATACCCCATGCACAGGATACAAACACCACGTAGAAAGAAGGGGAAAGACACTGAAGAAATAACTCAACTTTGTAGGATTGGTTGAGTTAGACCATCCCTCACTTTACACTGCTAGGGTTGTCCTAATCCTGTAAACCCAAGCGAAGAAGAATCCTTCTCAGTGCAAGTGTACTGCAGGCAGGCTACCGGAGAGTTGAAGCAAGAGGCAGGATACACTAAGTCCCATTGAGTACAGAGTCAGATCTGAGTCAGTTCAATGGCACAGGAGTCGATCCTATCAGCAGTATCAGTTGGGGGTCTAGTAAATAATACAAATGAAACACTCAAGCAGAATTATATCCATCCCTACCTAAGATAGATCATAGAGCAGCCAGAAGAGAGCCAAACCCCTTGATGTGGGACAATCTGCTGACCACAAAGAACAAAAAGGCTATCAAGGCCAGCAAATGCAAAGAATACCAGACAGAGTGGTGTGGCTCACTGGTTAGAGGCAGCAGACCTGAGAGCAGAGGACGGCCCGGGACCAGGGTTCAATTCCTGACGTGGCAGGGTCGTGGACCAGGGTCAGCGGACTCGATAATTCTCACCTTAGTGCCTACTCTAACCAGGGATCCCACTCGGCAACTCTGGGCATTAGCTTACCTCATCTCCACATACGCTGGGGATGCCTGGTTTCACCTTGGAGATACCCAGTAGGTACCATCTCACAGGGAAAGCCAGGACAGGTTCCCTAGCGGTCTATTGTGCAGAGATACTCCTGCAGGAGTCGATTCTAGCGCTTTAAGAAACCTGCAATTAATGACAATAGAGGATAGACAATAGTTTGTCTGTGCCTCCAACCCTTGGGATGCTACTCCACTTAAAATGATGTGCTTTGCTTTTGCAATTGCGTTTAACGGGTCAGGTGGTGCAGCAGTTTTCTGCACTGTAGGGTGTTGGATTCTAGCAACCCATATCATGGGGCGGGCCTGTCGCTCCAGATCTTTTGCCTTGCCCAGCTGTGTCCGCATGATTGTCATTTTGGGTGCTGCATAGAATGGAGAGCTCTGAACACAGCGCTTCGGCGGCACTTGGGTTATGGCGTGCCCATGAGTCGATGACTTTTGTTGTCTACCTCAGTGGTTTCCAATTCAATGGCTGTCCTCCCTATCCACGTGTTTGTCCCACCCCGGAGCATTTTGGCCCCATGGTGTTCCGATCGGCAGGGCCGTGACTCCAGAGGGGCTTGTTCTGTTAGAGCCTCCTAATGGATTCTGCTGTGGGCAGTTGGATCCAGGGGCCTCCAATCGAGATGGCAGTGCCTGTGGTCAGCTTTACACTGAGATTTGCAATCCTCATAACACAGACACACGCTTCCATGAAACGTTGCAGAGCTTGGACACCCACACTTCCTCTTCCCTCTTACCAGGAATAAACAAAGCACTTTCATGTGGTGCAGAGACACCTTTTAAATTTAACTCTATTCTCATCCCTCCTGCTCTAAAAAAAATGTGTCTATTTTTCTTGAGGTGCTTCGTGGCTCACAGAAAATGGCAAAAAACTAGGAAGGGGTTGGGTGTAGGGCCTGGCTATAGAAAAACATGCTAATAGTAAAGGCAGCGTATAATGTGTAGCCGACCCTCATGTTAATGGAGTACTGGCAACTAATCTGACTTGCTCATTCCTATCTTTTTTCGTGATAGTCAGGCCCAGATTCAAATAAAACCCTAGCCAGTAAAATTTCCTTTGGCTCCACAATCTTTTATTGTGATTAACTGTGGAAAAGAGTGATTGTTGTCATATGAGTGTACATCGAGACAGATATGTCTTGTACCTGGCTGCAAAGCATTCAGCATTCTTGATTTAGTTAGGGTCTTATTTCTTGTTTGGCTCAGCAAGGCCACCCCTTTGTCGGCTAAGTATTCCTATTTCCCTGCCATGGTAATTTTGGCCACTCACTTAAGACACATTTTAACAATCCAATCCACAATACAAACATAAGTTGTTTTTGCTAAGAGGGCGATGGACATGCCAATTGCTTGACTCTCATTGGCAGCCTTCGACACTATCTCCCATCAGACTCTGCTCAGGAGACTTGTGGAAATTGGCCTCCAAGGGAGCGCTCTGAAATGGATGACGAGTTTTCTGTCTGACAGAACACAAACTATAAATCTCGGCCCTTTCCGTTCAAAGACTTCTAAACTGACTAAGGGAGTACCGCAGGGTTCCTGCTTGAGCCCCACCTTATTTAACATCTAAGTTGCTCCCTTAGCGAGATTACTAAGGAATTTAGGATGTGTTCCTATGTCTTATGCTGATGATACTCAGCTCTTACTTTCCTTTGATAAGAACAATCCTAACGCTCAGTCTACCTTTTCGGAGTGTATGCATACCATTGCAGGCTGGATGCAAAACAACTTTCTCCAGCCTAATGTCGGGAAAACGGAGATTATGCTTTTTGGCGAGGCACTGTTGAGGTGGTCCCCTGGGTGGTGGCCTGAGGAAATGGGCACTGCACTGACTCCCAAACTAGTTGTTAAAAATCTGGGTGTCCATCTGGACTACAAGTTGACAATGAAAGACCACACTACATCTACTGTTGGGGCATGCTTTCACATGCTTGGTCTCCTAAGGAAGATATACTCCTTTCTGCCTCTAAACACATGGAAAACACATATCCAGGCACTAGTGTTAAGCCGCCTGGACTATTGCAATTCCCTGCTGATTTCAGTGAATGAAGCATATTTAAACAGGCTGCAAGTAGTCCAGAACACTGCAGCTCGCCTGGTAGCTAATCTTCCCCCTCGAACTGCCTCCCTCCCTCTTCTGCAACAGCTACATTGGCTGCCAGTGCGATGCGGATTAGGTTTAAGGTCTATTGCACTGTGCGCAAACCTCTGAATGGCAAAGGCCCCAGTTATTTAGCAGAGATATTCACCAACTACTGGCTGTCTAGGTCTCTCTGATCAGGGTCCAAATCTTTTCTTGTTGCTCCTCGTTAATTGAAAGAGCGCGTGGGGGGTAAATCTTTTTCCCACCTGGCTTCAACTTTTTGGAATGCACTCCCAATACACCTGCAACAATGCTCTGATCATCTACAATTTAGAAGACTCCTCAAAACCTTACTATTCTAATCCGTTTCTTTTGTGTGGCTGGCAGTAGCATTCCAACACCGTGGAGATACCCCTTGGGGGGGTGATTCCAGTGCTGTACAAATAAATAAATCAAATCAAATCAATGTGCACAGGTTCAGGTGATGGATGTCTATTTCTGTCATCTATATTTTCCAATATATTCTTATCTCCTGATCCATTTGTAAATGTACCTATTCTTGCTCTCCACATTGTCTTTTTAATCCTTGGTCGACATGTGGTTCCAATTCAATCAGATCATTACAATTGGAAGGTCTGTCAGGAATGTGTGCCAACCTGTCTATCAGGTCTTTATTTAAACCTTTATATAAACAAATGCCCCTCCTTTTCAATAGGCCAATCAGTCTCCAAAACTAACCCTAGGAAATGAGTCAAATATATCAAATCTTTTTTTCTTTGCTTTTATCCAACAGTTAATTATAAAATCAATATGCCTCAGTCAAATACATGATGCAGTTCTATGTAAAGTAGATGACTATGTTGTTCAAATCGTGGCATTGACCAACCCTGGCCGCATCTCCAGGTAGGTTTGAGAGTATAGACCGACACAAAGAAATACCCAATTTCTGTGGATTTCAGAACATTTTTTGGGGTATCTATCTGCTGAGGCAGAATCACCACCTGAGTAATAATAGGATTGGATAATATGTTTGACTGAGAGCTATCACCGCCAGACTAAATATTCATTTACCTTGGAACTGGGTTAGAAGGGGGACTCTGAAGTAGTGTTTGAGCAGCATGCATTCTATCAGTTCTATGAGATACGCCAATAATCTGTTCTCTGAGCCACTGAATTTTTGTGCATGCATCAGCTATGTTTTTTTAGGTTGAGCATCAGTGCACATGCAAAGAAATATCCAATTTCTGTGGATTTCTTTGGGGTATCTATCTACTGAGGCAGAATGACCACCTGAGTAATAATAGGATTGGATAATATGTTTTACTATGAGAGCTATCGCCGCCAGACTGAACATTCACTTACCTTGGAACTGGGTTAGAAGGGGGACTCTAACGTAGTGTTTGTATGTTTTTTTAGCATCAGCACGCATGTGCTGTCTGCAAGACCTACTGTAATCACTCAACACAGAGTATAATCCTACCTTCGGCTTCAATTGGTTCACTCCTGCGTCGCTTACATTTCCTTATTGGTGGGCTCCCGATTCTTCACTGCTGTTTTTTAGTTGAGGAGCACTGGCCAATTACAGTTTCCTTACACTGTAGTTGTTTATGTGTTCCTGTTGAGGACTACTTATTTAAAATTGGTGTCAGCCAGTGTTACTATCTACATGGGTGCTGCCTATCATGGCACCCCTGTCATCTTCCTATGCACACGCATAAAAGGTCTAGGTGCGCCTTGCTTTATATTTACGCCGGTGCATACCTTAAGGGTTTTTGTTTTATTCTCATGGTGCCCAGTTCCTGGGCCGCTACGCACAAACATTCATCCAAAAACAATGACACGCATAGAAGGTACACGTGTGCCATGCTTTATATACAGCTCTGCGCCTACTTTTGTGTTCTTTCTTTATAAATTACTCTGTTGCAACAGAGCACTCAGTAAGGGGCGGGGCTTGGATAAATCTCACCAGGACGAGCAGTTGAGACCCGAACACCAAATTATGCGTGACTTCTGAAGAGGAGGGGTTGCTCTAACCTAAAGCGGGACATCAAATATTATACTTGTGTGATTGCCTTCCACTCCAGCCTCCAGGGGCGGATTGGCAATGCGGGTATTCGGGCATGGGCCGAAGGGCCGGTATCTCCATGCCCTCTATGGCCGTTTTTTTTTCTCCCCTTTCCCAGCCGCACGGTGAAGCTGCATTCATTTCTCTGCCTCTGTCTCCGTGATCTCTGTGGACTAGGAAAGGGGAGAAAAAAAACGACCCACAGAGGGCACGGAGACAGAGACAGAGAAATGAATGCAGCTTCACTGTGCGGCCGCGATTATCCGCTGTGGCCTCTCCTTCACCCTCTGCCCAGCAAAGCAATCAGGCTGAGGGTGGCTGGGGAGGGGGTGATTGTTTGCAAAAATCGGCCTCCCTGGGGGCCAGGTGTTGATCAGGCCTTTGAGCCATTTTCACCTTGGCCCCCCTGGGGCCCACACAGCACATAAACATTGTTAGGTTATTTTATTTCTTTTTTGTTCTTAGTTTAATGCGATTTTATATAGCGCAAACTTTACCAGAAGGTGTCAGAGCGCTTTACATAAGAATCAGTTGCGAAACATAAGGACTTAGGACCTAAGGAAGGGATACAAATGGATATACTCTAAGAGTCACATAGGAATGATAGATAGTACAAAGGTCTACTTCATATACTAATGATTAGAGTTATCTATATACATATATATACACACATAGTAGATTTTCTCAAGCAGAGTTCCATTAAGTAGGGTTGGAGGGGGGATGCAGTCACAGCACCAAGGGAGGGTGGGAGGGATACAAGGGTATGGAGAAAAGGCAAAACAGAAAAGGAAAGAAACATTTGAAGATCGTCAAAGGGGGAAACGAGGGAGAAGAGTACAAGACGAGGGAATGGACAAGATGGCGGGTCAGGGTCCAGAGAAAAACGGCTGAGGGAATAGTGGGCGAGGAAGAATGGGTCTCGCTGTGGGGGCCAGGTGATCTTTGCAACTTGCACCATCTTCACCTCAGCCTCCCCTGGCTACCATGGATGACCCAGCAGCTGTGTTTTGTGCTCCCCTGCCAGGACATTGCCCTGAGGCTTGGAGGGCTGGGGAGGGCTGATTAATTTACTAATTTTAGGGGCCTTACTGCTATTCATGTGCTCCTGAGCTAAAGGTCTGGGGATGGCTGAGTAGGTTAGTAATAGCAGGGGCTTCACTGCTTATTAGGTGCTCCTTCCCTGAAGGGCTCGAATAATTTTGTGACAGAAAGGGGCCTTGCTGTTTTTTTAGTTGCTCAGCATGGCGCCATTGTCACCTTTCCCTTGTGTCTCCTGTGCAAGAACAGTATCCTCTCACTTTCATTCATTTCTGTGCCAAACATCTTAAGGATTTTGGGGGCCCTGGGTCAAACATATTTTTGGGCCCCTGTTCGGAACAGATTTGAATTTATAATCCAATTTCTGATCTTTTTTTTTTCAAAACCATTTTTATTAGGAATTCGATCAGGTTTAAGCACAGCCCTCCACAATCAGGAGGAGACTGTCAACAGTAGATACGAAAAGACACATCATTGGCATAGCATCGAACCCAATGCATGAAGCGAATTTTTCAAAAATACTCCCACCCACCTACCCCAAAACTCCCACCAACCCCGGCCACTACCCACCCCTTATCCCACCCTAACCCTGTGCACGTGATCATGAGTCAACCATAAGAGAAGGTGTACAAATGTGGAGCCGGCCAACGACCTAGGGTGTAGGGTCAACATCCTGTGGTAATGCATTGTCCATGTCCATAGGAGGGTCGAGAGGCAGGCCCCTATAGTCTGCCCACCGTTTCCATATTTTGAAATGTTTGCGGGGACAGCCCCGAGCCTCAAAAACCGGCTGTTCCAAACCCATGATGAAGTCCAGGCCCGCCCTCCAGGCACTGGGGGGGGGGTGCTCGCTCGCTCTTCCAGGCCTGTGCCAGGTCCCTCTTCGCTACCACCAGCCCCAGCAGCAACAGATGGCGCTTGTATATGTTGCCCCCAACATTTTCTAGGACGTGAAGAAGGCCCAACCTAGGGGTACGGGGCAGGTCCCACCCCAGCACCTCAGACAGGCAATCCCAGACCCCGGCCCAGAACCGAGTCAACCGCACACAAGACCACACAGTGTGAAAAAGGGTGCCTCTCTCCGAACCACATCTCAGGCATTCCGGGGTTGCAATCAGGCCCGCCCGCCACAAACGGTCCCTTGTGAAATAAGCTCGATGCAGATATTTGAACTGAATGAAACGGAGGCGGACTGCAATGGCAGCCCCCCGGGGGGATTCAAGGGCCTCGCGCCAGTCGTCTTCATCCAAGGGGCCAACATCGGCCTCCCATAGGGCCTTCAGTGTCGAGAGCGAGGGGGAGCAGTGCGTGACCAAGGAGCGGTAAATCTGGGAAACTTTTTTGTCACCCAAATCTCCCATAAACAGCTTCGCCTCTATGGGACTGAAGTCTGGGAGCTGTTCCAGCCCCACCAGGCTAGGAGTAAGAGCGTGACGAAATTGGAGATAACGAAAGAACTGGGACTTGGGCATGTTGAACTCAGCACTCAGTTCCTGAAAGGATTTAAGAGCGGTGCTGGAGAGGACATGCCCCAGGGACGAGACCCCTATTGCGTCCCAGCCGTCGAAGCCCTGCAGCGACGCCAGCGCCGGCAGCAGGCCATTACGCTACAACGGAGTCTCCGCCGTCAGTTTACCCCACCAGCCCATGCGGTGCAGGGCCCTCCGCCAGACAGCAAAGACCACCTGGGTGACTTGTGGGAGCAGCCGCCTCCTCCTGGCCGAGTACAACAACGTATGAAGGGAGGCGTCGCCCATTAGAGAGTGCTCCAGGGCATAGGCCGGGTCACAGCGGTCCCCATACCACCACTCTTTGAGCACCAGGAGATGGGAGGCCTGATAGTAAGACAGCATATCTGCGGTAGCCAAGCCGCCGCAGTAAGTAGAGAGGAAGCACGTACGGAGCGCCACCCTGGAGGCACCTCCAGCCCACAGGAACCTGCCCAACACAGAGTCAACACTGCGAAACCACTGCGGATCAATCGGGTAGGGATGATTCTGCAGCTGGTAAAGGAGACGGGGCAAGGCCACCATCTTAAAGATGGCCGATCGACCGTAAATGTTAAGAGGCATACGTGTCCACGTCTTGATGTCCAACTGGACCCGGTCCCAAACCGGTTGAATGTTCCGGTTCCACGCCTCCGTGGGCGAGGCAGAGAGGAAAACTCCCAGATATTTCACTCCCTCCACTGCGATCCGAAGGGACGCAGCCCATGGAAAGTCCACCGCGCCACCACCCAGCACCCATAAGGTCGACTTGTGTGGGTTAAGGAAGAGCCCCGACGCTTGACCGAAGCCCTGCATCAATTCCAGAACCCGCGGGCCCGTATTCTGCAGGTCAGTCATGAAGAACAGCACATCGTCCGCATACAAGGCGATGCGGTCCGCATGATCCACGCTCCAGACAAAACCACGATACAGCGCATCACTGCGAACCCTGGCGGCCAACGGCTCCATGGCCAGCGCAAAAAGGTAGGGGGAAAGCGGACACCCCTGACGCGTGTCCCGAGTCACCGGGAACCGAGCCGAGGCCGCCCCCGAGATCCGCACCGAGGCCGTAACCTCAGTGTAGAGCAGGCGGACGTATGAGATGAAGACCGGGCCGAGGTTCAGCAGTGGTAGAAGGGTGAAGAGGAAAGTCCAGCTGACTGAATCAAAGGCGCTATCAATGTCAGCCAGCAACAACGCCGCTTGATCCTCCGAAGCTCCGATAGCATCAATCGCCACCTGCGCCCGCCGTATATTGTGCCGTGTCGCTCGGCGCGGCATAAAGCCAGCCTGGTCAGGATGAACAAGGGCAGAGATATGGGGAAGCAAACGATTCGCGAGCGCTTTGGCCAGGAGCTTGGCCTCGAAGTTGATCAGGGAAATGGGCCGATAAGAGTCATGGCGGTCCGGTGGCCTTCCCGGCTTCTGGAACACGACGATTTCGGCATGACGCCAGTCTGGTGGGAGGCGGCCCCGCCCTCGCACCAGCTCCAATGCACGCAGGTAGTGCGGCCCGAGCTGTAGATGGAATTTCTTATAGAATTCGCTGGGAAAGCCGCTCGGTCCCGGCGCCTTACCCACATTCAGCTGACCCAGTGCGTCCCCGAGCTCCTCAGCCGTCAGGGGGAGATCTAGGGCGGCACGCACCTCGTCAGACACAGCAGCTGGGGGGACCAATGTGAGATAACCTGCAATAGCAGCGGGGGAGAGAGTTTCCCGGGAGGCATATTGACGCCCATAATAGTGCGCGAAGCTCGCGGCCAGAGTGGCCGGGTCTGTGATTGCCACACCTGCGGCATCAACGAGACCCGGGAGCGTAATGGGCTGCAAGGTTTGTTGACAAAGCCGATGGAGCATTGTGCATGACTTGTCACCCCACTGGTAAACCCGGCTACGGGTGGCCAGCCACGCCTGGCGAGCCTCGTTCAATAAGACCGAGGAGTATGTTTGTTGCGCCTGCAGGAGCCGTCGCAGGGTGATGTCATCCGCCGCATCTCTGTGGCGAGCCTCTAGTTCTTCCACCCGCCCCGCCGCAGCGGCTATGCCCTCTAGCCGAGCCCGACGAGCAGACGCACACCATGCCAGATCAATACCTCGCAGAGTGGGCTTCATGGCCTCCCAGACAGTCACCGCGTCCACATCCACGGCAAGATTGTCCTGCCAGTATTGGGCGATAGCGCCACGAAGATGTTGGGAATAGTCAGGTCGCTGCAGATGCCACGCGGACATCCGCCATCTGAAGGGCTGGCGCGGTCTATGCAGGTCTATCTGGACCGCTACCGGGGAATGGTCGGAGAGCCCGCGAGGCCGAATCGCCGCCCCTTTCACTCTGGCAAGGAAAGCCCTCGGGACAAAGACATAGTCCAGGCGCGAAAGGGAGCCATGAACTGCCGAGACATATGTGTACTCGCGGCGCTCTGCATGTAGATGCCTCCACACATCCGCCCATCCCAGTACATCCATCATAGCCCCCAACCGCGTAGGGGGGGGGGGGGGCAGGCGCCACCCCAGGCCTCCGCTGTCGGTCCACAGCCACATCCACAACATCGTTCCAGTCGCCACCAATCACCGCCAGGGAGTCGGGGAGTTCAGCCCATAAGGCAAATAACCGCTCAGCCAAGGCCCATTGCAGGGGGAGGGGAGCATATACACATCCAAACACCACGGGCTCCACACCAACCTTCCCTTGAATAAACACAAAGCGCCCCTGGGGGTCGAGCCACTGACGCTCGTGAGTGTATGCCAGCCGCCTATGAATAAGTATGGCCACCCCCCTGGAACCCCTGGCAAACCCGGCATGGAACACCTGGTGGAAGCCAAAGCGCTGGAGACTGAGGGCCTTCGTACCCAGCATGTGTGTTTCCTGAAGCATGAGCACATCTGCAAGATCCCTTTTGGCCCAGCGAAGTACCGCCCCCCGTTTAATCTTATCCAAGAGACCTCGGACATTTCAGCTAAGAACATGCTTGGAGGCGCCAGAAGGCACCAAACGAGGGACATCAACCATCATCACGACTCATCCAACCCCACAATCCCCAGCCCCCGACCCAGGCCCCAAACCCCACAGTAGCATAGGTCAGAAAGATCACGTGCACCCCAACGAACAATACCCCAATACCCACAACCCCCGCAATGCCAACCCCCCCAACACGCCACCAAACAACCCCAAACCCCCCACCCCCACCCCAATACCTCAAGAAACAATGAAGCATCTGTCGTGGCATACGGTACTTCAGGCACAAAACAGAGCGCCAAAAGTCAGGCATGCCAATGGATCCCACACAACCCCCTAGTACCAACCAAGCACACACCCAAAAACCTCCCCCAACCCCAACAGGAGGAAGCAGCCCACCAAACATGCCCCATCCTTCCCCCCATCAATAAGCACAATCAATAATATTGCAAGATATAGTGCATTTGTCCACACGAGTCCCAGCTAGGCCCGTAAGAGCCAGGTAATACTGCACCAGATAAACCCCTGATCGTTGTGCAGCAGGTCGCCGCCGCAGTAGGTGGCCACACTAGAGATGCAAGAGTCAAGGGTCAGTGGACAGAAGTCACGACCCCCCGCCAGAGTGATCCGTCTCCGGCTGTGTGTCCCCCAAGAGGGGGTCTCAAGACAGGGACCTCCGCCTCGGACGGGACTTGCGGTGACGCTTCCCTTTGGCCTGTTGATCGCCCCGCTCCTGAGATGAACTGCGGGAGGAGCCGGAGTGCAGCCCTGGCTGGACGTGTGGACGAAGCCGAACCGCCTCGTCTGTCCAGGCAAAGACAGCCTCCGGAGTGTCAAAGAAGTGGGTCCTCGAATTGTAGATGACACGGAGGCGGGCCGGGTACAGCAATGAGTATTGAAGTTTCAGGCCCCGGAGCCTGGCCTTGGCCGCCAGAAAAGAGTGCCGCTGCTGTTGAACCAACTTGGTATAGTCTGGGAAGATCATAATTTTGCAATTATCAAACAGCAGGGTGTCCTTGAGCCTCGCCTCCCGGAGGATGGCATCCCTGTCGTGGTAATTCAGGATCCGAGCAATGATCGGGCGAGGCCGCTCCCCAGCCGGGGGCTTATGTGTCAGGGCGCGGTGGGCGCGTTCTACCACAAAACAGCTTGACAGGGCGTCCGGGGGTAACCAGCTCTCTAGCCACCGGGAAAGGAACACGTCCATAGGCCCCTTCTCGCATCCCTCCGGAAAGCCCACAAAGCGCAGATTGTTCCGCCGTGCCCGCCCTTCGGCGTCCTCCACGCGGAGCGCTAGGCCCCGCTGCGTATGCTCCAGGTCGGCGACTCTCTTCTTCAGGGCACCAACATCACCCTCCACCGTCGTGACCCTGGTTTCTGCCTCCGTGATGCGAGCAACCGCGTTGCGGAGGTCCTGGCGCAGCAGCATCACATCGGCGCCCACTGCGCCGATCTTCGCATCCAACATGTCACGGGATTGCGTGATGGCCGTTAGCAGCGCTGCATTGTCCGGGCCCGCCGCCTGACTCCCTCCGGCCGCCCCAGCACCATTCCCGGGGCCGGTGAACTTGTCGATGGGTCCCGTAGTGGCTGTATTGAGACCGCCTTTGCCTCTCGTCATGGCCGCCGGCGCGGTAGTCCGACGAGAGATACTCGCTATGGGTCACCCCACGGAAGCAGGCAGCAGATGGGACGTCCACGGCACCGCCGTCCCTCGGGTCCAGCTCGCCCCAGTTCGCCAAGAGACGGACCAGACCCAGGGGGGGGGCACACTCCACCGAGGCGCAGGGACCACCAGGCAAGGGCCCAAGGCTGAATCGCCGGATTGGCGCCACCAGATCTTCCGTCCCTGGAAACGCCGCCGCCCCACGAGAGCGTCAGGGCAGGTTGAGCAGGATACACTTCTGGTCCACACCACCAATGCGTCGGGACCCCACTCCACAGGGTATGGTCACGAGTCCCAGTCTCTCGGCTCCAGTGACTCCGCTCCGGCGGCGCGGACTGAGATGGATGACGCCCAGCCGGCCTCAGGGCATCCCGGCGGGCAGGAGAAAAATCAAGGCCCCGGCTCACCACGCGGCAGGTAGGCCCAGCAAGGACGGCTCCCGATGGTCGCGCCAGCGGGCGTCCGGAGCTCCAAGAACCACACCACCGGGATCCACCGGACTCCAGTAAACTCCTGCACCAGTAGAGATGGGGGAAGAGGGTGTAGGGCAAGGATAAATTAGCGGATAAGAATCGGGCCGGCAGGAGCTCTACAGAGCCGCGTCCGCCATCTTCGCCCTCGAAGCCACGCCCCCCCAATTTCTGATCTTTGATGCCCTCTTTCAGCCGGTCACTGGACAGTGCACCACCATACTTGTCCAAATTCCTAATGTATTTACATCTAATATTCAAGGACATTGACGTGTGTAACCAAATGGTGTTTCATGAAAGGGCACGCCCCTTGAATGTGGGTCACGCCCCTTAATTGTGGGCCACGCCCCTTGAATGTGGGTCACTTTTTTCGTCAGTGCCCGGGCCAAATTGTGATCCCAATCCGACCCTGCCAGCCTCTTATAGTGCCTCCCTTAGCCTATCAAAGAATGTAAGCTGGCATTCCGATTGGCTTACCTTGCTCCCAATTTGCATAAAAGGTACACGTGTGCCGTGCTTTATATTTAGCACAGCACCTACTTTTTTTCCGTTTACTCCGTTAATGCTAAACAGAGCACTCCGTGAGGGGCGGGGCTTGGATAAACCTCCCAAGGACGAGCAGTTGAGACCTGAGCACCAAATTAGGCGTGACTCCTGAAGAGGTACAGGGGTTGCTCTAACCCATGCCAGGACATCAGATATTATGCTTGCGCGACTAACTGCCACTCCAGCCTCCTATAATGCATCCCTTATCCTATCAATGAATGTACACTGGCATTCTGATTGGCTAACTATGGTCCCAGTTTGAATAAAAGGTACAGGTGAGCCGTGCTTTATATTACTCCCTTAATGTTAAACAGAGCACTCCGCGAGGGCCGGGTCTTGGATAAATCGCAGCAGGACGAGCAGTTGAGAACTGAGCATCAAAATATGTGTGACTCCTGAAGAGGAGCAGGGGTTGCTCTAACTCATTGCGGGGCATCAAATATTATACTTGCGCGACTGCCTGCAACTCCAGCGTTCTATAGTGCCTCCCTTATCCTATCGGTGAATGTAAGGTGGTATTCCGATTGGCTCACTTTGCTCCCAGTTTTGAAAATAGTTTCAGTCTAAATGAAAGTCGCTGCAGGAGGACCATATTCTAGAGCAGGGCTTTAAATGGAATGAAAAAACTGGGGGGTCTCTCATAGGGATTTGGCCAAAGTAACTCTTAGCATAGTGTGCCGCCCCACTGGTATATTGCTGTTTCTATCCATTTCTCCAGCTATTTAACACAACAAGTAATATTACACCTACAACAAGCTAGGACTATTGTCAATGGTTGTAAATTGCCTGGGATAAATGAGCAACAACAATGACTTTGTTAAATATATATTGAAAATGCTTCAGGTCTTGTGGGTGAGGTTATGGCGCAAGGCTAGAGCAGCCGACCTTCGAGCTGAAAAAGCAGGTTCTAGCCCCACGTTGTCTCATCATACTGTGATTCAAAACATAAATATGGTCTTGTGTAAAGTAACTGCTGCTCATGTTTGCACTATATGATACTGAAAAATCAGTCTCTTTGAAGCTACATCAAAATCACTGACAGGTGGTACTATCTCAGAGTTAAGCTTTTTTTTCTTTTCCCACCTTTTAAGAACTGCCGGTGCTGAGCACCGGCAGGACCTGGCCCACTTAAAGCCCTGTTCCTGTGTCTCTGTTGGCTTTGCACTCCCCTAGCTCCTGTTTTAGGTCTGGGCCTGTTTCCAGACACCAATTTATTGAAGGAATCTAGGGCCAATGCAGTTTCTCCTGCAGAGAAGTTAATACCCAAACCACGGTCCTGCTAGTATTGCATGTTAGCATAAACGTTGTCTACCTTGTTCAAGATGTCGGCTATATAAATGTGCATGTGTGTGTGTCACACACACATTAATCTCACGAATACAGTTCTTTATTTAGTCACTTTAATATTTCGTTTTTTAATCTGCTCATTTATGTGCATTTAGCATGCACTGGTTGGACCAGCCCTAAACTCCCAGCGAAGCTGCTGTGCATATCAAAGACCAGAATACTACGTCATTCGCCTTTTTTTGCCGACGCCTCTGGTCCGGCCACTTTCCGCTGTTCCAGGGCAATCCCAGCAAGGTACTCAACTTCTGTTATTTTCCATCTGGCTTGGCTTGTTGTTGTAGCCTTGGCTCGATTTTCTTGGTTTACTTTTACATTCGCTGGGGGTGCCACCCCTCTCCCAACACTGCTTTTTGTTGTTGCGGTTTTATATAGCGCAATCTTAACCCGCAGGTATAAGATCGCTTTACATGAACACCCGTTGCATTACACAACAATCATTTCAGTTTCCAGGCACTCCATTTGGGACCCGGTAGCAATTTCAGGTTGCTGGCACATAGCTTTAGTATTTGAGATGCCATTTAGCGCCTATCCTCAAGAACTCACTCAGCATAGTGGCTTTCATGTCAGCGTCAGTAGAGGCTGGGTGTTGTCAGCATTCGACTGAAAACCTACGTTCAGCTGCCTTACTGTGCTTTGGTGAATTTCTTTGCGTGAGAATCCCAGATTTCTTTATTAGCATTTCAACAACATATGCCATTACCTCCTTGTCCTGTCTTCCCGTCCCATTCCTTACAAGTGAGCAGCTAGCCTGCTCCACAGAAACCAATTACCTACCAAGCTTTTCGCACCTCCCCCAATATGGCGACACCACCAGGTGACCATGAAGGGAGAAGTGCGTCATAGTAACATCCTATTCTTTTTTTTCTGCGAGCAGTTTCCTTATTGCCTAGCTGAGCAGTGGGGTAAGTTTTTCCCTTTCTTTATTTTAATGTTTTTTTGGGAGCCTCTCTTTGTTCTGAGGTTCGCTCTAGCGGCCGTTTTGGTTCTTTGGCTCACCTGATATGGGGTCTGTTCTCGGCTTGCTCTAGCAGCCGTTCCTGTTGCTGTCATTTCCCGCAGCGCCTTGCTTTAGCAGGCTTGGTTTGCGGTGATGCTTTTTGGTGTGCCTGGGGCGACATTGGGGCGGATGGCTACTTTTTATGTCCCGCTCTCTTTTTCTGTTCCTGCATGTGCTCGGGCCCTCTGGACTTCGTGTGTATTTCTGGAGGGTCCTTTTTTGCTGTCAGCTGTCCTGTGTGTGTCCCTGTTGCACTGGACTGTCGTTGCTGGCGTTTGGAGTTTTCATAGCTCTTGCCTGTGTTTTCCTGGGTCTGTGATGGATCCAGGTGCCTCTTCCTTGGCTCCTCCTCTGGGTGCCTTGCGCAGTCTCATCGATGAGGCGGTGGTTGCTGCCTTCCGGGCTCGGGAGGCTGCAGGCCCTCCTGCCAAGGTGCCTCGTGGGTCTGTTGATCGACATGATGCTCCTAATGGCGATTTGGGTCCTTATAAGGAGGAATGTGTCTGGGGGCGCTTTGTTCAGGGTGCGAAGCTCTCTGACTTATTCGCCCATGTCCGTGTTACCCTGGGGTTCACTACTCCTGTGTCGGATGTCATGGGGGTTGGCTTCTTTACACTATATCACCAGCCTCCCCATAATCCTTCTCGTTGCCTGGTGCGGTGTGCAAGGTGCTGGATCATGAGTGGTATGAGGTGGATGAATCTGCCTTCCCGCGCTTTTTGTCTAGGCGGTATCCTTTGGTGGTTTTTGCTGAGGACATTCCTCAGGCTGTCATAGTTGATAATTTAATGGTCCAGGTCTGGTCCTGTCGGATGACGCCCTCCCTTCGCACGCTGTGGATAAGCGTGTTGAAGGGGCGGAGAGGCGTTCCTATGCTGCTTCCAATTTTTCTGTCAGGGCGATGGCCTGTTCTGTTTACATGGTGCGGTCCCTCCTCAGAGTTTCAGTCCCTGTCTCTTCTTCTCCAGGAATAGGAGGATGCTTCCTATTTTTTGGCCCTCATGGGGTTGTACAGATATTTCTTTGACAAATGGAGCGTCGCTGCGGCTGCTTCTAGTGCTTCGATTACGGCGAGGAGTCCTATCTGAAAGCGTTCTAGGTGGTCGGTCCTGCTGCAGCTGCCCTTTTTGGGTTCCAAGGTGTTCGGTCCTCAGCTGGAGGAGATGGTGTAACAGTCGGCGGGGAACCGCAAGCTGGTGGCTCCGCTCCGCCCTCCTTCTCGGGGCGTAGTTTTGGCTGCCGGCGTGCCTTTGAGCCTTCTGCTCTGGGTGCATTGCGGCCCTTTCGTGGCAGGGGTCATGGCCGGGGGCCCCTGGGGATGCCAAGCCGGTGTTGCTCCCGCCGCTTCTTCCTCTTAGCAATAACTGTCTGTATTTGCCGGTTGGGGTTCGCCTTCCATCTTTTCTGCACCGACGATTGTCGGTTCCGGATGCCTGGGCGGTTCAGCCCGTATCGGAGGATTGTCGGCTCGGCTTCTCCTCTCCCCTCCCTCCGGTCTTCCCTGTGTCTCACCTGCCCCATCTTCCTCTGTGTTGTACGGCCCTGCTGGACGGTGTGCGCCTTCTGTTGGAGAAGGCGTCTATCGTGGTATTTCCTCCTCTGGAAAGGGGCAAGGGTTGTGTGATGGAACGGCCCGTAAAACCCTATCTGAGGACCCAATCCCCCCTATCATGCCTTGTCCGACACCCCCGGGACTGAGTTTACCTCACCGAAACGCCAGCACCGAGACAGGACGCCGAGCAACCTCCATCACCAACGAAACCCCGCCCTTCTCTCTCCCACAGGAGCCAACCCGAGCAACAGGAAGGGAGGAACCATATCCAGCTGACCCCGGAAGTCCCGCCCCCCTGGCAGAGTCAGCACAGGATAAAAGCCCGGATTCACCACAACAAGGTGTCGGAGTTTCGTGGCAGGACCCTCTGGCTGGAGACGGAGAAGGTGACCAGACGTGCGAGGAAGAAGTGTGGACAGAGGAGTGGTGGAGTCCCTTGGAGGTGGCTGGAGAGCGGCCGTAACTCACTGGAGAGTTACGGCGGACCGCGTGAGTGCCTTTTGCCTCCTTTATCCCTTCTCACTAGGAGTTCGTGTTAAAGTCCCTGTATATATACCCTCTCTGCATAGTCTCACTACCCTTGCACTGTATTATAAGTATATAGCACCTCACTGTATAAAGCCCTTTCGTTACTCGCACACCCCACCCCTGCACCCTCTCTATTACCCAAACCTGTGTTCCTTATTCCCGGTACCTTCCTTTCCCCACTGTCCGTTTCCGACCCCGCTCTTGCACTACCTGGGTGAAGGTGTACAGTTGAGTCTCTCTGTCGGCTCGATCAGACTAACGGTCCTTTGTTTCTTTCCTCTCTTCCGGTCCTCCTGGGAGTCTCCCCGTCATCGAAATCTACCCGGACCATCTGCGGACATCACGAAGAGGAAGAAGCAACGCCTCTGTGTTCATCGCCTGGTGCCACACCCTCGACCTGTTGGGACTATCTGTACTGTAAATCTAGAATAAAGACCGAATATTGCCCACTACATACGGCCTCCTCGCCTGCTTTTCCGGCCCGCTACACTCACTCCACGACATTTGGTGTCAGAAGTGGGATCTGCTGGAGGTATGGATGCCGTAATAAAGAAGATGGCAGAGTCCCAAGAACAATTCGGGAAACTTATGGAGCAGTTCATGAAGACTGCCGAAGACGACAGAGGTCAGCTCCACGATGTTCTGAAAGGCCAGGGGACGACCCATGAAGATACCATGACAAAGCTAGCAGACGCCCTGGGCCAACAAAGACCGATGACCTCTCTTCCCTCTGTCGTTCTTCAGAAATATGTCCCTGGAGAAGACCCGGACTATTTTTTCACAAACTTTGAGAGGATAGCTCAAGCCGCCAACTGGCCTGCTGATCGGTGGGGACAGTATTTGGGTCCACTCCTCACCGGTGACCTCCAAGCGGCCTACCAACAGGCCAATATCCAGGGCAACACTCCCTATGCTGACATTAAAAGGTGCATCCTAGAACGCCTTGGCATTGATGATGATACTTACAGGGTGAAACTTCGTCAGGCCAGGGAAAAGCCCCAAGAGAACCCGAGAGCACTCTCCTTTCGGATCCGCGATCTCGCCAACCGATGGTTGAGACCCGAAACCTCTACCAAGGAGGATATTCTGGAGAAGATCTATCTGGAACAGTTCCTTAATTCCTTACACCCGGCTACCCAACGCTGGGTGAGGCAGCACTCCCGACTCACCCTTGAGACTGCTATAGAGATAGCGTCTGCATATAGCAGGGCACAAGAACTTCAGCGGGGCAAGGACGACCACCCCCACAGGCCCCTGCCTGCTACGTCCACTCGCCCAACCCGGCCTCCCCAAGGCCGTCGACCTGAACCACCACCGCTATTTCCCTCCCCCGTAGTGTTCCGAACCCCGACTCCCGGACCCCAGTGTTATTCCTGTGGTGGGTTCGGACACATTGCCCGGATGTGTCCACAGAAGGAGGAACCGATGGAGGTCGGTTTCGTCAGGAACTACCTGTGTAACCCTCCCGGTTACACGCCACCGCCGTTCTATTGTCCAGTGTCCATAAATGGTCAGCCACTGAGGGCTCTCGCCGATACTGGATGTCGACAGAGTGTTCTACGACCCCAAGACCTTGCCCAGCCTCTAAGCAAACCTACTGGGGTTGTAGCCATACAATGTGTGCATGGAGACACTAAACAATATCCCACCACTCAGGTACGAGTCCAACATTCCCAAGACCCCGGGACCTCTCTCACCGTGGGCCTTGTGCCCGCATTACCGGAACAAGCTATTTTAGGGAGTGATTATCCGGGACTTCCAATGCTCTTACAAAAGACTTCCGACTCCCTAACTCAGTGGTGGAAAGAGGCGCCCTATCCAGAGTGTCCCGATCAAGTACCCGATCCCAAACCCCACAAACCGAGGAGTCAGAAGAGAAGAGAAAAGAAAGAACACCTCAGCGCTTATCCTGCCATTATTGACGAACACCCCTGGCAGACTGACCAAGAGTTCATGGCCGCCCAACGAGAAGATCCTCTGCTACAGGAGGCATGGGGAAAAGCACTTGACCACGAGGACCCCTTACAAGTAGGTCCTTACTTCCTTAAGAAAAACGGGTTGTTATATCGAAAAGGGGGGCCCCAACAGAATGCTCAGTTGCTTGTCCCCGGCCCCTTTCAAGACAAAGTCCTTTTTCTGGCACATAGTCACCTTTTGGGGGGTCATTTCGGGGACGAGAAAACCAGCCAAGCCATCTTGGAGAAGTTCTATTGGCCGGGGGTGTATCAAAGGATCAAGACTTACTGCCGCGAATGCATAATATGCCAAAAGAACAGTCGACACAGACCACCCCGTGTCCCGTTGCAACCCCTCCCTGTCATAGATGTTCCCTTCAGTCGCATTGGGATGGACATAATCGGTCCCCTCTTGCCCTCCCGTAGCGGGTGTCGCTATGCCCTGGTCATAGTAGACTATGCCACCCGCTTCCCGGAAGCCATACCCCTCCGCCAACCTACCACACAGGCAATAGCGAAAGCTCTGATCTCCTTGTTTTCGCGGGTTGGCTTCCCGCGGGAAATCCTCACTGACCAGGGCACCCCATTAGTTTCAGCCCTTATGAAACGGGTATGTGCGGAGTTAGGAATCAAACAAATCCGGACCTCTGCGTATCACCCGCAAACAGACGGGCTCGTAGAACGATACAACGCCACGTTGAAGCAAACATTAAAAAAACTCTTAGGCCTCGAAGCGAAGAGATGGGAAGACATGCTTCCTTTGGCCTTGTTTGCGATCCGTTGTAAACCTCAGAGCAGCACGGGGTACTCCCCATATGAATTACTGTACGGACGAGCCCCCCGTACCCTCCTAGATATGGCCCAGGAAGAATGGGAAGCTGAACCGGACCGGACTCGTCCACTCCCAGAATATATGCAAAACCTCAAGACACATCTGTCTATGATTCGCGATATTGTCAGACAAAACTTGGTGACCGCTCAGGACAACCAAAAGAGACAATATGACAAGGGCACTCGCAGTAGGGTCTTTGCTGTCAACGACCTAGTACTCCTTATGATGCCCTCGTCCGACCAAAAATTATTGGGACAATGGCAAGGACCCTACCCCATCCTTCGGCAGGTAACACCCGTCACGTACGAGATAGAACTGGACCCTACCCGAGGCACCACTCAAATCTTTCATGTTAACCTGCTAAAAAAGTGGGAAGGACCCCGTCCGGTGCTGTCGGGAACCAAGAAGAACCTCATCTTCTCTTTCGACCCTTGTCTAGATTCCGACCTTAACCCAGTACAAATCCAGGAACTACGCCACACCTTGGAACCCCTGAAAAGCGTCTTCTCGACTTCCCCTGGTCGAACCACGGTCACCGAACATAGGATTGAAACCGAACCAGGGAAAGTGGTCCGCCTGAGGCCGTATAGAGTGCCAGAGGCCCGTAGAGATGTCATCCGTCAGGAAGTGGAAGTCATGCAACAAATGGGAATAATTGAACCCTCAGTCAGCGAGTGGAACTCCCCTATCGTATTGGTACCGAAACCTGACGGCTCGGTCCGTTTCTGCATCGACTTCCGGGAGGTCAACAAGGTCTCCAAGTTCGACACCTACCCCTTACCCAGGGTGGACGAAATGATCGAAAGAATAGGGCAAGCAAAATTCATTTCCACACTCGATCTCTGTAAGGGGTACTGGCAGATACCCCTCCGGGAACAAGATAGAAGAAAGACTGCCTTTTCCACCCCGGATGGGTTATATCAATTCCTGGTCATGCCCTTTGGACTTCATGGCGCCCCCGCCACCTTTCAACGGGCCATGAACCAGGTCCTGAGACCCCATACAGCTTACGCAGGCGCGTATCTGGATGACATCGTCATCTTTAGCGACAGCTGGCCCCAACATCTGCAGCACCTTTCCAGTGTTATCAGCTCCTTAGGCTCATACGGATTTGCCATCAACCCGGCCAAAACCACGTTGGCCGCGAAAACAGTTAAATACTTGGGGTTTCTTCTGGGGGACGGCCTGATCAGACCCCAAGAGAGCAAAACGGCAGCCATCCGATCCCTCCCGTTTCCACATACAAAAAAAGACCTCCGAGCCTTCCTAGGACTCCTGGGGTATTATCGGCGCTTTGTGCCCAACTTTTCTCAAAGAGCGGCAGCCCTCACGGACCTGTTGAAAAAAACAAACCGCTCAGACGAACAACTCAGGAATCCCTCCTCGGAAGCCTGGCATGCCTTTACAGACCTCAAAGAAGCCTTGACCTCGGGTCCTGTGTTGGTCCCCCCCAATTACTCAGTCCCTTTCATCCTACAGACAGATGCATCGGACTACGGCTTAGGAGCCGTATTGTCCCAGAAGGATGCCCTGGGAAACGAACGACCCATTCTGTTTGTGAGCCGCAAACTCTTCCCCCGGGAAAAACAATATGCGGTGGTTGAAAAAGAAGCTTTAGCCATCAAGTGGGCGGTGGAAAGCCTTCGGTATTACCTTGAGGGCAGAGACTTCATACTTTATACCGATCACGCCCCTTTGGAGTGGATGGCTAGAAACAAAGGGCAGAATGACCGGGTCCTGCGGTGGTTTTTGTCTCTCCAACCCTTTCGTTTTCAAACCAAACATAGAAAGGGTTCCGATCAAGGTAATGCGGATTTTCTGTCCCGGTATCCGCATTCTCCTCCCATTACAAGAAGGACAGCTAGGGGAAGGGGATGTGATGGAACGGCCCGTAAAACCCTATCTGAGGACCCAATCCCCCCTATCATGCCTTGTCCGACACCCCCGGGACTGAGTTTACCTCACCGAAACGCCAGCACCGAGACAGGACGCCGAGCAACCTCCATCACCAACGAAACCCCGCCCTTCTCTCTCCCACAGGAGCCAACCCGAGCAACAGGAAGGGAGGAACCATATCCAGCTGACCCCGGAAGTCCCGCCCCCCTGGCAGAGTCAGCACAGGATAAAAGCCCGGATTCACCACAACAAGGTGTCGGAGTTTCGTGGCAGGACCCTCTGGCTGGAGACGGAGAAGGTGACCAGACGTGCGAGGAAGAAGTGTGGACAGAGGAGTGGTGGAGTCCCTTGGAGGTGGCTGGAGAGCGGCCGTAACTCACTGGAGAGTTACGGCGGACCGCGTGAGTGCCTTTTGCCTCCTTTATCCCTTCTCACTAGGAGTTCGTGTTAAAGTCCCTGTATATATACCCTCTCTGCATAGTCTCACTACCCTTGCACTGTATTATAAGTATATAGCACCTCACTGTATAAAGCCCTTTCGTTACTCGCACACCCCACCCCTGCACCCTCTCTATTACCCAAACCTGTGTTCCTTATTCCCGGTACCTTCCTTTCCCCACTGTCCGATTCCGACCCCGCTCTTGCACTACCTGGGTGAAGGTGTACAGTTGAGTCTCTCTGTCGACTCGATCAGACTAACGGTCCTTTGTTTCTTTCCTCTCTTCCGGTCCTCCTGGGAGTCTCCCCGTCATCGAAATCTACCCGGACCATCTGCGGACATCACGAAGAGGAAGAAGCAACGCCTCTGTGTTCATCGCCTGGTGCCACACCCTCGACCTGTTGGGACTATCTGTACTGTAAATCTAGAATAAAGACCGAATATTGCCCACTACATACGGCCTCCTCGCCTGCTTTTCCGGCCCGCTACACTCACTCCACGACAGGTTGTTATTCAATCCTCTTTCTAATCTCCTAGAGAGATACTTCGAATCTGCGCCCTGTCTTGGATCTGGAGTGGGTCCATCGCTTCATCCCCTGTCGTCCATTCGAGATGGTGACTCTGTTGTCCGTCCTGCATCTTGTGCTTCCTGGGAGCTTCCTGGTGTCTCTGGGTCTGATGGATGCTTCTCTACATGTGCTGATCGATCCGGCGAATCAGCAGTTTCTCCGATTTGCTGTGAGTTCCCAGCACTTCCGAATCCGGGTGCTGCCCTTCGGCCTTTCATCGGCGCTGAGAGTTTTCATGGAGCTCTTGGCCCCTCTGGTGGGTGTTTTTCATTCCTGTGGTCTTCAAGTTTTTCTCTATCTCGATGGCTGGTTGATTGTTTTGCCTTCTTTTTCTCAGGTTCGGTCGGATGTGGACCGCGTGTGTCGTCTGCTGAGGTCCTTTGGGTTCCTCATCATTCACCGGATGTCCTCCCTGGTGCCCTCCCAGTCCCTGAAGTTCCTGACGACTCTCTTCGGCTTGGCTCTCGGATAGTGTTCTTTTCCCGGGAGCGCCAGTTGACTTTGGTTCGTCAACATTTCTTGGGTTCTGTCCCAGTCCCTGGTGTCCACCCGTCTCTGGTTGAGGTGTCAGGGAGAGGTGCATCCACTTTGCATTTCCTTCCTTGGGCCGGCTGCTTTTGTATCCCCTCTTGCATCATGTCCTGTCGCACTAGGATCCTGCCTCCCTGGACTACGGGGCCTTGGATCCCGTCTCTCCTGGGATTCGGTTGGATCTCCAGTGGTGGTTGTCCCCTCAGTCTCTTTCACAAGGGTTCGATCTCCTTCCTCCTCTGCAGGTACTTGTGTTGTTCACAGATGCCTGTGCTGTGGGTTGGGGGGCTGTGATTTGTGCCTCCAGGGCTCGGGTCAGTGGTCCCGTTTCGAGTCTCTCCGGTCCTTGGACTGGACGGAGTTGAGGGCGGTTTGGTTGGCTCTTCGATGAGCAGGGTGTTCCCGACCTCGGTGGCTATGAGTCTGTCCCTGGATCTGTTCGATCTGCTTATCCTCCGGTTCCACCGTCCATGGCTGGTTCTGTTTGCTTCAGTGGCTTCTGCCCTTCTTCATCGGTTTTGCAGCCTCGTTCCCTCCTGGTTGGCCTGGGCGGTCAACGCTTTCTCTGTCCCTTGGTCACTGTGGCTCCTGTTTGCCTTCCCTCCATGTGCTCTGTTTCCGCGGGTCCTCTGGGAGTTTTGGTTGGACAGGGAGTAGGTTCTTCTGGTTGTGCTAGAGTGGTCTTGTCAGTCTTGTTTTCCCCCTGTATCCTTCTCCTCTGGGTGCTCCTCTTCTCGGTGTTGCCTCCCTGCGCCGCCTCCGGCTGGGGGTTTGGTACTTGAGAGGTTGAGTTTGTTGGGTCAGAGTTGCTGGATTGAGGTTGCCCAGTATATCCTGTTGTCTCGACGCCCTTCCCACATTGAGGTCCTATGACCGTCATTGGAAGTACTTCTCCTCCTGGTGTTCTGGGAAGGGTCTCTCTTCATCCTCCTGTGAGACTGTGAGGGTGTTGGCCTTCTTGCGGGTTGGTTTCATCATGAGACTCACTGTTTTCTCCCTGTGAGTAACCAGGCATTACCTCCTCGTCCTGTCTTCCCGTCCCATTCCTTATAAGTGAGCCCATACCCAAGCACACAGTGATTGTAAGAAAACAGACCCAAAAAGTGTGATAAACAGGTCCATTTAAATGAACAGAGAGCAGTACAAATTACAAACCATGTACAGCAGACAACACATGTTAATCACAAAGCAATATAGCAAGAGAAAAAGATAATCAATCCCTTGACCCCAGGAGTGGGGAGGGATTCAGGATTGTATCGAGGAAGAACTGGACTCGGAGAAATTAAGATTACCAGCAGGTAACTGGGTCATTACCTCCTGATCCAACTTCCATGAGACAGTCCATACATTGTGAGCCTATAACTAAGCAAAGGCATGTTGATGATGTGGAATGGAGAAACAAAATAGCTAAAACACACATTAAATACAACACCCATGAAATTTAATTTAGAGAATTCAGTATTTTCACCACTGAGGTCTCTGCATTTACAAGGCATTAAACATCCTGAACAGAAGACAATACAGCAATCCCAATGTCTGCTGTGAGACATCCACCCAATTCTAGTTGGTAATGTGAAAGGAATATATGTAGCAACTTCTATGTAGTCGTCAAAGCAATGTCTTTTTTTTCTAACCAAGATTTTATTAGTCTAATGATTTGTAAATCTCAATGAACAAACAGGGTGTATAGACAGTGCAGTGGCATATGACAATATATCTACAATGAGGGAGGCAACACACTGCCTCTCATCCCAGCACAGTTCGCCCCATTGTATTCTGGTAAATGCAGTATGCATACTTCAAAGTTGCTGTAGTTTTTCACCTAAGCTGGTGCAGGTAGTGCTGTTATCTCTAGACATGTGTTTGTGGGTTTAGTCCTTCATCAGCAGAGATTAAAAATAGTAGAGAACAGAGAAAAATCATCTGGGGCTGCTGAAATGCTGCCCAGGTCTTTACAAGTCACAGTACCACTCCACAGGGGTAAACACCCTTTACAACAAAACTTTTACAACGCACTACCGTTACAACGCGGTCATTACAACGCAAACCATTACAACGCATTGTGCTGGGGGGCGCTCTAGGATAGGGAATAAGTTTAATTTTCTATCCAACACCTTCCCTAGTGTCCACGGGGACTGGAGTTGGAATAGAAAATTTAACTTTTCACTATCCAGCACCTCTAAGCGCTATGCGTTGTAAAGGTATGCGATGTAAAAACCGCGTTGTAAAGGCAGGCGTTGTAATAGCCTGCGTTGTAACGTCATACATCCCTCCACAGGCCCACAGGAGCATCCCATGTGAGCTCATCAGCTCGTTGGCTCAAATGAGCTTTTTAAACACCAGGGAGGAGGGAGCATCCTGCCTCTCATCCCAACACAGTACACCCTATTGTATTCTGGTAAATAAAGTATGCTTACTTCAAAGTTGCTGTAGTTTTTCACCAAAGTTGCTGCAGGGAGTGCTGTTATCTCTAGACACTTGTTTCTGAGTTTAGCCCTTCATCAGTAGAGAGCAGCAGTTATAGAGAGCAGAGAAATGTCATCTGGGGTTGATGAAATGCTGCCCAAGTCTTGACATCACATCACTACAAATGTGTATTTTCAGAACAATGAAGCCCATAGTAAGCCCACCATTTCCCACAAAGTTGTTTGCGTTCCTCCAAGCACCCTCTGGTCACATAACAGGGTTCTTCTGGGCATCCTCTGCTCGACAGGAAAGTGAAACGTTTCCTCCAGTAGGTCACAATGACAGGACAAGTCCACACTGTGTGGAAGAAATCTCCTTGTTCCTCCGGATAGTGGAAACAGTGCCGGGATAGTGTTTGTTTGCATGCCATAGACAGGTTGGTGAGAAGTAGGACATGTGTAAATAGTACATCTGAATTAGCCAAAGCCTGGAGGAAATAGCGAGGACTCTCGGGGAAACACATGCATTCCTCTAGTCATTGTCGTCAAAGGGCCCCACCCAAGCCTCTCATTACTCCTTCAATACACAAGACCGATCCGGCGAATGTATTGCCAGAGATTTATAGATATGTAATGCCCATCTCTTCCCCAGAGACCCAGAAGAATTTTGTCTGCCAGTGGATTATATGCAGGCATAGCTTCTAGGGAGTCACTGTGGGATCTAAGGGCATGAGATACATTAAGAGAAAATGCCTGTCTCCAAGCTTAGATATATCTATGAGATCCCAAAATTCGAATTCCCGCAGGGATGCAGTGTGTCTTAGCCAGTTGCCATGCCACAAGGGGGTTTCCTTCGTAAGCCCCTTGTCCCACATAATCCAGCATAATGCTGATCACCATGACAACAAGGTCACACAAGTGGCTTTAAGGAGAGTGTGGGAGACAGGGTTCCCAAATAACATTTACAGAGTTGGGCCATCTCCAGGCGAAAGGCTGGTTGGCCCACCCCCATTCATCTAGTCATTCACTGCCAGGATCTGGGAGGCCAAGTAGATGGACTGAATATCTGCCATTCCTATGCTGCCATCGTATACAAATGCTTGCATTTGTGGAATGCTATTGAGGGGGTGGAGGGGCTTTGCTCCTATGGGAAGATGAGGATCTTTCCTGCAGGTTTGTGAGTCATTTCCGGGGGATGAGAAGGAGGAAGTTCTGAATGACTTAAAGGAACTAGAGTCGTGTCATAATCTTGAAGAGGGCCACCCTTCCTAGAATGTTGAGTGGCAGTTTAGCTCTTTGATGAGGTCAGTTGTTATTTTATGCATTTGTGGCTGGAGGTTTAAGGCTCATGTCAGGTGTGGATCCAGAGTAATGTGGATGTCCCAAGTATTAAATGCTGATACCACATCAATGCCTGCCAGTAAATCATATCTCTGTCCCCTCAAGGGGGAATCAGGAGAGATTTGTACCAATTGACTGTCAGCCCAGAGACCTCGCCATAGAGGTTAAGCATGTGAATCAGACGGTGCCCGGTGATGGCCCGCTGAGAGAAAAAATGTAAGATGTAATCTGCATATTGGTCTATTCAATTTTCTGCGGCTACCTCCTAGTTGAAGCCCCAAATCTGGGCATCACACCTGACCCAAACTGTCTGTGGTTCAATGGCAAGTGTGAATAAGAGGGGTGGACAATGGACAACCCTGTCTTGTGTCCCTGTCTATCTGGAAGGAAGGAGATAGTGCCCTGTTGACCTGGATTCATGCCCTGGAATGGGTGCACAGAAGATGGATGTAATTTATGAATTTGCTATGGCCCAAATCCCATCCTTTTTAGGGTGTCACCTAGGAAGTACCAGTCAACCAATTCGAATGCCTTAAGATCTGCACCCTAAATAAAACATCCTGTGCGATCATCCTCCTCAGGTTCACTAGCAGGATTAGGAGGACCAAGGTTCCTTAGATGGAAAGGGCATGCTCTCACAGGCTTGAAAGGCCACCTCAACTGCGTCTGTAATCATGTGTTGTCTGGAAGGAACAGTATGAAGGCAATGCCACCTTTAAATGCACTGCATCCTCAAATGTGGGCTGTAAACGGCACCTGTTAGTAAGAGGAAGAACATGCGATGACCAGCAGTACCTTAGTCTGTCGGGATCTACTTAAATATGAAAGGTGCTAGTGAAACCTTGTACAAAGTGCCATATTGAGGTCAGCACACCCACAAGGACCACAGCTGTCGTGTCTATTGAGAATGTGATATATTCCTCCCTCCACTGAAGGAAATATGACCATTAAAACCAGACCGCTAAGTAAGTACTGAGCAAGCCCTTTTTAGAAGCAGACTAACAGTCTGTATGGTTAGCAAGATGTTAAATGACCATACCTAAAATGTAAATATAAAGATACTAAGGCAAAGCCTTAATATCAGAAAAAAGTCACACCAAGAACAGATGCTGCAAAATATATTATAGAACAAAAACAAATCCTTACTTCAGCAGTAAGGAAGAGCATTCTGACACGACAGAAAAAAGGAACAGCAAGAGAGCTCATAGTTCCTTACATTTGTGGCACTGCTGAGAAAGTAGTGGCCATATTGGGAGAATTATTTCAATTCAGCTGGGGAATTACTTTTGTGGGACAGAGAATTACTCACAATGTAAGGGCTGTCTTGAGGTGGATGAACGAGGTGGTAATGTGCACATACACTAAATACCTTTAAGACTCATAGACAGGCACTGTGAGAAATTAATACTGCTTCCAGCCACAACTATAGAGCTCTCAATCGTGCCCTGTTGTGAACACTCACCCACACCCAGAGACATCCATTGCTCACTCAGTTCACAATATGTACTTTAAAACACTAATATGTTGCAGTAAAAACTTCAGAAAAACATCCCCCAAAAACGTAATACTTGAAGGAAATGCAAGATCAACTAAATTATGTGAAATATTTGTGAGAAAGAAATCAGAATTGTTGCCTGCAGTTAGAGATATGAATATTAGACTAATTAGGGACCCATTTCAAAATCAGTTTTTATGGCCTGGCTTGACAGCGCAGCTGTTGACAAACAATTATGTGAGAATCACCAGGAGTGGCGCTTTGGCTCCGCCTACATGTTTGGAGTCAGGAGTACATATTTCCACTGGGCACAAGTTGTGTGCTTCCACAAAAAAGCTTGCCCTCCACAGAACTGTGAACTCTGTTCTACGTTTTCTTAGCTTCTAATGTCTTAGCAATCCAGCTTGCACTAACATGAACCGAAACTGTGCTTCCTTCTGTTTTGAAATGATGTGATCATTGTTGCTATTGTTATTTTCCTGCTATAATAAAGAATTATAAGCTTTGCACTGAGAGACAGGGAACTTTTCTAGTCTTTCGTTCATAATGTACCTAATCAAGGACAACCTAGCTGTCAAAGACCATATTGTATACAGTGTTTCAAATCATGCTACATGAATAGTCTCTAAAAACCTCTGCATCTATTGTAATAGTATTATGAGAGAATCTTCAAATATATTCTGTAGTAAATTGTATCTGTATGCTTATTTCCCATTGGCGCATATCCTGAGAACCATGTACTGTGTAGTAATGTGTGAAATCCTGTGTCTAAAGTCCTATAAAAAGATGTAACATTTCCTCTGTTTAGAGGAACCCCATTTCCCATGCTTACAAAGCAAATCTATGCCGGATTTTCTCTTGAACTTTACTGAGTTCTTTGCACTTATGATTTATATGCCTTAATGATAACTTTATTGATGGTCTACCTAACGTACACTGCTTTGATAATTCTTTATATAAACCTTTAAAACTTTGGCACAAGTCTGTCATTCTTACTGAAAATGTTACAGCCTTATTCCTATCTGTAAGCTTTCTTGTGTCAGAGATGTGTCCAATTGGGGAGCACCAAAGTCAGTTTAGGGGCTACACTGCTCCTTTAGAATGTTCTTGGTGAATAAAAGAAAGACAGATTTGTACGTTGACACAGCTGTGATCATTTTGCTTATTTATCCAACTATCTGAGCTTGAAATTTCAAGGGCACACACATGACATTTTAAAGCTATTAAAGAGCCTTAGATAACTAGATAATTGATGGTGTTTATCTCTGGTAACAGCACAGATGGAAGTAGGGCAGTCATTAACTTACATGGAGTTTTAGGTCTAGTGTGTCAGTGCAACCCTTTAACTTACACTATTATTATTATACAGTTCTGTGCTTCCACACAAAGACATATTAATTCCAATGCTATATACTGGTAAAGCTTCAGAGCACCATACAACATTCCTTTATGGCCAGACCAATTGGCATTGTTGATGCTTGTTAATTACTAGGGATCTGAGACAGGGAGGACCTGTTCCACTTACAGCCCCGAGGAAGGGTTTCAGTTCTTAACCATAGAAAACTCAAACTCTTTTCAAATCAAATTTCAAAGCTTTATTCGACATTTGTCATAAAAGCAATTCCTCCCTAACACTATACAAATAAATAATATGTCTAAAAATACTCACAATAAAATACATATTAAACAATTGACAGTCGAATACAATGCACAATTAAAAACATTTACTTGATTCATAAATTGATAAAAAGAGTTTTATCCTAAAAACCATATTTTTAAACAGATACAATATCTAATAAAGTGCGAGTGCGGATCACCCAAGCCCAACCAAGAAATTTAGCTACGGCAATTGCAAAGAGCGGCGAACAATCTGTTTCTAATATTCTCAATGCAGTCGCCTGGCTACGAGTGCCCAGATTTAAACAAACTGGTCTTAGCCATTTGTGCCTTGGGCTAGCATATAGTGGGCAGCAAAACAACAAGTGGGAGATATGCTCTATTTGGTCTTTGCAATAATAACAGTTCTCATCCCGTGATGGAGACCAATGCTTTTTAAAAGCATTCACTGGGAGTGTTCCAACTCTGAATTGGAAGTATAACTTCCTATCACGCGGCCTTTCAATTATGTCCCAATAAGCTTCTCAGGATGGAACCATTTTAATATCCAAAAAGCGGCCAGTTAGATTAGCTCTTGACCCAGCACAATAGATTGAGGAATACACCATCTCCCAATATATTTCCTTCAGTTTTGCTTTAGTTGGAAACTTTGTCACATCCATATTACCCCAAAGATGGTCCAGCTTTAACTTTGTCAGTAGACCCCTCAGATCTTTCAACCAAAAAATACAGTGAAATTGATCAAACTTGACAACATCTAACAATGCAGATGCATAGTGGGCTAGTTTCAGCGTCACCATCAGGCGCCTCCAATACAACAATGGGCGCAATCGTGCTATGTCCTCAATGCTTCTCAGTCCAAGGTCCAGTTTCAATGGGATTGTTGGTGTACTTTGCGGGACCGTTACCATGCGACGCAAGAACCTGTTTTCCGCTGAACCTAGGTCTGCTAAATTTGAGAGACCCCAAAGTTCGGAGCCATACATACAAGCACTCAGAACTTTCATTTTGTAAATTTCGAGGGCACAGTTTATTGGCTTTGTCAGCGAGGCTCTATGTTTGAGTGCAACTGCTCCTGCAAGCTGGCTAAACTTTAATACTGCCATGTTGATGTGAGACTTCCATTTCATATTATCCTGTAATGTAATTCCTAAATAGGAAAAAGCCTCAACTTTCTCTAAAGGAGTGCCCTTATAGGTGATTACACCTTTAAATGTGGACTGACGGTTCAAACACATAAACTTGGTCTTAGTAGTGTTCAGCTCAAGGCCCCGGCTATCACAAAATTCGCCAAATGCATTTACAGCCTTTTGGAGACCGCTTGGGGTGCGTGACAGTATAAGCGTATCATCCGCAAACATGAGGACTGGGACTTTTGAGCCTGCAATTTTGGGGGCATCACTTGGAGATTTGTTCAGGAAATCCACAATACAGTTAATATAAATGGAGAATAATGTTGGGGCCAGGACACACCCTTGCCGCACTCCCCGCTCTACTGGGAATGGCTCCGTCACTTCTCCCTGCGCCCCCCACCTGATTTTAGCATAATTATTTTCATGCAGACGCACAAGGAGAGTGAGAAGTTCTGGGCTTATTCCTGCTTCGGCCAAAGTTCTCCACAGCTTTTGTCTAGGCACTAGATCAAATGCGGCTCTTAGGTCCACAAAAACAGCATATAGGGTACCCTTATTTAATGTTACATTTCTCCAGTAAATGGACATGAAATAGAAGACCTGATCTATAGAACTAGTCAAGGGACGAAAACTCGCTTGGTAGGGCGACAAGATGCTATTATCCTCTATCCAGGTTTGCAGCTTATTCTGCACTAGTCGGCCCATCAGTTTCTGAGCTGTATCTATGAGACTGATCGATAGTTGTTGGGGAGGGATTTGTCACCTTTTTAAAAGGGGTGAAGTCTATGGGACTTGCAAGAGTGCTGCTGCAGGATCGGATATCAGAAATGCAAATGTTTGTTTTTTCCTTACCTGTCAGGAGCACCGAGAGAAGGCTATGGCAGAGAGAGTGTGACAAAAATGTTGTGTACTTGCCTGCAGGTGCAAGTTACTGTCTGTGCATAATTCGAGAAACACAAGACCAGTCCCTGCAGAGTCTGACGCCCACCAAGGAATCAGGTTTTTGCATGCATAAATTGGGAGGCGGGAGACTAGCCTTGATATTGGTAGTCTCCTTTCTGAATCAGGAGGGTTAGCATGTATGGAAGTGACCTGATACTGGTCCAGAGCACATGCGGTAGACCTTGTGCATATGCACACACACACACACACACACACACACACACACACACACACACACACACACACACACACACACTTCTTTCAAGTGCATTAACAACCTAAAACATTTAATACTGGCAAGAAACACAGAGCAGTTGCAGCAGGTACCTTAACCCCTCAAGTTATCCTAAAATACAGATTGGTAGTTGTCAATAAAGAAAACGAGTTTTTCTAGCAGTTTCTCTTGTCAATTTATTTAGGGCAGAGTTTGAAAAAATTATGCATATTGAACAACAGACTACAGGGTGAATAGTCAGATACTCTGCTTCTCTACACCCCTCTTTGAAACCACTGCTAATATCCCAAAGTTTTAGATATATACGTATATCTTCTATTATTTTGTATTAAGAATCTTACACAGTCCACATTTAATGTTGATATCAAACATGGTTTCTTCATTCTATATTGTATCCATATCTTTATATTTATAGCACAGACCATCTTCCCCATGAAAATTCACAAGGAGCTGTATGCAAAAAGGATACGGCTGGATTCAATGATAACTAAAATGCAATAAAAAAAACGCACTAAACATTCTTTGGATCTTATTGAAATGAAAGAAGGCGTTTTCTCAAAACGTTTTAATATTTATACTACAAAGTTTTAAAAGTAGAGAAATATCAGACAAATAAAGACATTCCAAGATGTCCGACATGTTTGCATGCCCTTCATCTGCAGCTGAGCTATAGTCCTCTTTCAGTGTTCTGCTCATTCGAGGGTATCTTGCAGCTGTAGAATTTCATGGAGAAAGTTTAGCTAGACCATGTGTAGCGTGTACGCTGTCATACGGAGATGTATTTGCATGCATGTTCTCCTGGGCAGCTCGGCGAGAGCACGAGAAATCAGATCTTGCCATACTAGTAGAGAGCAGGGTCTCTCTTCCTCAGAAGTCAAAGCGTTCATTGAGGCGAACACAGAGATTTCCAAGGAGCACCTGACTCCAGAGATCAGACTCCGACTGCTCACCCCACGTTGCCCATTCTGGCATGGGCGACCCGATTCCTGGCCGTTTGCTGACCCCTACTGGGCAATCTACTGGCCGGGAGGCCAAGCGCTGTCAAGGTAGAAATGCTCATGAATGTCTTTAGAATAACGTGAATAAACGTAGTTAACTCTTTGATCCACTTTATTTTTGTGTTACGGCTTAAGAAATCTAAATAGTGAACATACGTAGTTTCCTTTAATTTGACAAAGTAGGATCTCGAAACTTAAAGAGCTTAGTAAACATTTTCGGTTCGTTTAGTAAGTGATAAGGTATTTATTTATTTATGCGTTTTTATATAGCGCGTACTCCACGCAGAGGTGTCGGAGCTTTTTAATAGAACGAACTCCTTTACATAAGGAAAGAGAGTAACATGGTAGTAAGTATCAATACTTTTATGTACAACAGTTACTCGTGGTGAGAGGTACAGGTTAACAAGTTACATATTCTCTCAAGATTACATATTAAGAAAAGATGGAGTGATTAGAGTTACACAAATACATATTTACATAATTGCGACAGATGGTCGTAGTAGCTCTCGTGAGTGTCATGTGACAATCAGGGTCATGACCTGGGATGACGGGACGTGTGTATAAGGGGAGCTTGGCGAGGAGAATCAAAAATTAGCTAGCATTCGCGCCAAGAATTTTAAATTCTATTAAGGACACGGAGGCAAGGATTATGCTTCTCTTTCTTATATTTGCTACTCACAGCAGCCAATTAAAAACGTTTTGTATGCAAATAAAACTACATTTCCCATGATGCTTGTACATACATCACATCCTGTATAGCCCCATAAGAGCTGCTGTACCCTGTGTCTCCTCCTCTTTCTTTGCTCGAACATATATAGTCCACACATTAATAAATCCAGTCCATTCCACGGAAAATGAGTCCCAATAAACATCCTTCAACATGGAGAACCATCGTCAAACTGGAAAGATTATGTCTTCTAAGCCAGAAGAACACCTGCTCCTTCTTCTTTACTCGAAGCTGAAAGGAATGAGACAGGAAAAACCCGTAACTTCTGCTGATACAGAATATCAAGTACATGCGGGTGGGTAATTATTACCAATACTGTAATAAACCGGGTGGGATAATCCTCGCCTCCGTGTCCTTAATAGAATTGAAAAATTTTGGCGCGAATGCTAGCTAATTTTTGATTCTATTACAGGACCGGAGGCTTCGGATTATGCTAGTTTAACGCTCATCAACACAACTACAGTCTTAAAACTCCCACCGGTACATAATATACTGTTTAAATAGAGTCTGAGAAACTCCATCAGAAGAATTAAAACTTGCTCAACAATGGGAATTATCAAAACAAGAATGATAAGTATTGTACTTGAACAAACTGCGTCTCACAATTGGTTCTAAACACCCATTCTGGCAAAAGGCCCTCAACCATCGGCTGTAATAGCCTCGTACTCACATATAAAATGTCAATAATCATTAACAATCATATGAGCAATTATACGAGAAAACCTCAAATTGTAAATCCGAGAATCATCGCTGTAAGTCATTAGGCATGGGAAGAAACACCCATAAAGTGCATTATCTCGAATTCGTGTGACCAGGCCCTGACCACATGCAGTTCAGACCTCGCTCACAGAGCAACTTCCTAGAGTATATACTGTACCTGTAAAACGAGGACTTGCCTCGCCATAGGAACACCTGAAGGTGGAATGCTCCGTAACACAGCTTGACAATATTTCATGTCCAGTCGACATACTATTATATGTCTATTAATAAAAAGGAAATCACGAGAATTTTTCCGGTTCGGGATATTTACGCCACCAAAAAGGATTTGAAAGAAAAACCCGACGCAAGTTCAGCAACCTGCCCTGAACCGAGAATGAGCCGCAGAAAACGGCCAAAATGGACGCTATAAGGTGAATGTTACTGAAGTCCCCATACATTATTTGGTAAATAATTCACAAGTAGAGAAATCAGTCCTCACAAAGCCGCCACATGGCGTACATATCAACAAAGCGACCCTCTATCGCCGAAACGTATGTCGGGAGTGGAAGGACCCAGAAATACGAAATGAACGCCCTCAGCGCGTTCGAAAAACCTGGAAAGTATTGTAGATACCAGAAACTTGATCGTAAATAAAGCAAAGTCGGAATACATACCACCTGGAGAAAACTGTACTTACCACATTGCTATGTGTCCAACCCAGACCCGTGCCTACTAAACGGCAACGATCAATCTGCGAGCCGTAGCTCCCTGGTGAACCATAAAGGCATCTGCCTTGATCTACATGAGTGCTACTTCATAAGAAAAAAGGGAAAATTCTAAGGTAAGGGAGGAAACCGAGCCGGCCTCCGCCGACCCAAGGAGCATTGGAATTTCAAAATGGAGTCCACCATGCACGAAAGTTGCGACCCAGTCGCTGGAAATACAAGGAAACCGGATGGAAAAATCCTTTACTGTCCTGTACGCTAAAGAGGTATACCGCAACAACCTAAATATGAAAATTTCGGCAGAATGGCCTGCGTCCTGGAACAAGTCCACTAAGAAGATGACCTATATGCCCATATCCGATGATCGTTCTCGCAGTCGAGATATTGCGCATGCTGAACAGTAAGCCTCAGAGGCGTGCACGATAAAGACCCCGAATAACTGAAAGATCGGAAAAACTGTTTGAATGACGGTGCCCAACGCACGGCTACTGTGGCACTCACCCGAAGGGAAACTCTTGCACTGATACCATCGGAAAGTCATCCTCGCATTGTACATTGGGTCGTACAACAACTGAGTCGCGTAGGATTGAGATAAACCTGAAATCTAATCTAAGAGCCACAAATGTATGAAGGTTATAACTGGGCTATTCCAGCACATCATAATCCGATGTCTGGGAATGTGAGGCCAAGGCCTGTTAAGATAGACCTATCCATACATATATATCCCACTAACTTGAAAGGTAAAATAACTCGGTACTCGGAGGGTACAAGAGAGCTGAGAGCTTGGGATAACCTATACCCAGCATCAACCATTAGAACCGCCACCGGAACAACTGCCAATGTAGGGAAGGAGGAGACCACCAGACTCTCTCCTGAACGCTATGTGCCAGAAGCTGCGGAAAACAATGGAACAGAACCGATCAACTAGTAGGAATGTGACCACAGGCAAAATACGTCTACCCTTTATACCCGCAACGATAATAATCTGTCCCAGAGGGCCCTGTCGCAAAAAGGCCTACCTGGATCGAGTGTCCTGGTGCCCAACATTATGAAAGGTTTTGCGCCTCTCGGACGATCTGGCGCAAATGGCGTCATACCAACGCCTATCGCCGATCGTGGCTGACTACGACATTGATTTGCAGCCTGTCAAATCTGTGAATACCTTTCTAAGACGACTAGAAAAAAAGAAGCCTGGCGACGCCATCGGGCAATTCCTCAGCTATACCCAAAAAGGGGGGGTCGCAACGCCCTAGACTGAATCCCGTCACATGCGCGCGGCTGCCTTACGTATTGGTGAAAAGGAAATACGAAATAAAAATAATAAATAAAATAATAAAATAAAAAATAATAAGTAAATAGATAAAAACAAAATCATGCTCAAGGATTTGTGGTAGCAGAACGATAATGGGCATCAATCAAGCCCTGTCACTCTGAGTTAGAGAAAGTCATACTCGAGGCCCTGTTGACCACACAAGAACGTGAAGAACCTGGGTGTCAACATAATTAATTCAGGAGGCTCTTGCGCTCCTATCGGTTAGTTGTCATCCTCCAATATATATATATATATATATATATATATATATATATATCTGTGACTCCACCTGCGGTTCCCTTCGGGCAGGCATGGCGCTCTTTGCTGGAGGTGCGTCGCTTTACGGCAGAACCACGCGTTACATATTCCCCAACATCTTCCACAAAGAAAGAAAGTAAGCCACACACCAACAGCGGAGCCTTTGTGTTTTTATTAAAAGTACTTTCTCTCACCCGGCAGTCCTGACATGTTTCGCTCGACCTTCGAGCTTTTTCAAAGGTGCGCCATGAGTCCTTGTCCTTTCAGCTGATGGAAACCATGCTCTCATACTTTTTCCGTTTTGACACGCCCCCAATGGCTGCTGAGACTCCTGGTCTTTGTAGTCTGTAATGGTTCCCAGGCTGAAAGGAAATGTTTTTCAGTTTAAATTTTTACACAAAGAGTCTGTTGTGCCACTGTGAGCCAAAAATAGGGATGAGGTTCAATAGAATGGTTTGAAGGTTTTGTTTTCAGAATACTCTTGTAGAGGGCATCTTCAGTGATTAAGTCAAAGCCTAGGGGAAAGCCTTTTATTAGACCTAGTCATATGCAAATCAGTCTTGACCCTGTTCCCCAGGGGAACAATGCAGCATGCCAGGCCTGGTCCTCCGTGGACTGGAAACATGCATCCTAGGACCGGTTTCAGTGTATCGGCCCTCATAAGGCAGGCTAGCAAGTCCAGTGGCATGGAGAGTACGGGACCCACGTCTGGGCCTACCCTTTCCACTGGGGTGAGGGGGGACAGATGCAAAAAGAACAATTGATGAACAGAATGCTGAGCAATGCCATGCATTCATCCCAGTACAGAGATCTGGGCCTAAATCGTCTTCCCCCATCAGGCAGTAAAAATGTATTCAAAGGAACATAACTTTAAAAGTTGTTTGTTAGTCAGCTCAGTTGTTTTCATTTACTTAGGATTTATCACAGTAATTAAGCCTAGACATGCCAACCGCATCAGAGTGTTTTAAAGTGAAATATATACAATTAACGCTGTAAAATACAAAACAACATTTTTTTTTTTACCATACACGAAAATATATGCAAGTCTTCTATAAAAGCAAAACCGAGAGACAATCTGATGCAAAGTAAAATAGAACAAAAATCACTTCTAAAATAAAGGGAATAAGTTTGATGTTGGTCTTTCAAGAGTCAAAACAAGCGTTGGCAAAGGTAATATGTTTTTCCTTTATGGCTTATTGGCTTTGCCAATGGTTTATAGCCACACTACACAGCATTCGTGATGCTGTGCAACATGGCTAAATAAAAAAAATAATAAAAAAGAAGCCTTTGACACGGCCGCTCGCATCATTTTGTAGGCACACGCACTACATATATGTGCTTCTACAAAATGATTGGGGCACTTCATCATCAAAGGATCTTTATTCGGTGATTAAAAAACTTCATAAAAGCACATATATATATATACACAATTTAAAACATAATTAAATGTTATCTAGACCCTGACTAATGTTTATACAAATGAATTAAAAAGCTTTACAAAGTCCACGATCAGGCCGACCCTCTTGTTTTCCTTAATCTTAAAGAAACTTTCAAGAAATTCATTACACAGCACAATGTACGGGGGTCATTCGCCCTTTACAAGAAGAGTAGAACGGCTTTAGCACGTCTCAAATTGGCCTGTTTTAAGATGTCCACCAGAAATCTATGCCTAGGTGTTACATAAAAAGAACACAAAAGTACAAAATGAAAGGGGTCTTGCGAAGACCTATTGTCGCAGCCGCAAGCACCCTTCTGCTCAAGTGATGAAGTAAAAACCTGGTGGATCAGCTAATAGATTAGGTAAAAGGTTGAGCCTAAAACGAGACATTAAAAACCTCTCCTGAGCATTATACATGAGATAAACGTACGGTTCCATTCCCTCCCTGCTCTTAACAAGGCCATGGGCATTTACTGAGCGTTTGGTCCCTTCAGTTACTGCTCTACGGGTGGCTCTCCAGTCCAAAAACGCTCTCTTAATTTTAGGTATGTCCAGTGGTAAAATTACTGTAGGGTTTATAAAAAGATCCTTATGGTCTAGGTCTTCCAAGGTAGTCTTCACATATTTCATCCACAGTATTTCCAGGCCTTTATCCCTGGATTGGGGCACTTATTTTTTTTTTTTTTTTAAAACCTTTATTTGGAGACAAGCAGGTACAAGGGAAGTGTACATTCAAAACATACAATCACATTCGGCCATTACAGTGGTATGTCAGAGCCTAGAAAGCATACGAAAAAGAAATAAGGAGACACGAGGAAGTACAGGGCAGGGCATCAGTCAATACAAGGAGCAACAACGAAATGTGCAGGAGATATTAAAATACAATGATCCAGCATGGGCAGGCGAGCCAATAAGACAGTGCAATATGAATACAGTACATTAGCGGAGAACACGTGAGCCAGAGGGGACACAAGTATGAGGAGCACAGGAAAGAAGGGTGCCGCATAGGGATACAATCTGGATTCCCGATAAAATACCTGTCCGAAGGGAGACTCCCACCCCCCAATAGCTCGCAGGAAAAGGAGACAGTCAGCCCCCCCCCCCGATATCGGAAGAACAGCAGGTGTCGTGTAAAATCCCAGCCCATCACGTTGTCATCAACCTATCCCCTCACGGTCCTCAGGTTCAGAATCAGAGTCCCGCGCAGCCCTGGTCAGGAGGTACACCTGGAGCGGACTCCAAAAATCCTTTGGTCTGCATCGAACAGGCATCAAGTCAGAATAGATATTATACTGATCCTGACAGTAAATGAGGTCAGTCACCCAGTCTTGAACGCGCGGCACCCTACCACGACCCCAGCAACAAGCAACCCTACGCTTAGCCAACAACAGGGCCACGTCAACAAATCTACGGTGAGAGGCAGGTACGTCCTTAGAGAAGCCAAGTAACATCACTAAGGGGTCAAACGCCACCCCATCCTCCGCCATAACCTGCAGGGCTTCATGAACCTGAGACCAATATTCCAAAACCCCCGCACAGCTCCAAGCCAAATGCAAAAAGTCAGCGCCTTCCGCCCGACACCTAGCACACCTATCATCCTCCGCCAGATGAAACCGCAGTTTCCTCGCCGGGGTATAGTAGTACCTCTGAACAAACTTGTAATGGATAATTTTAAGGCGACAACTAGAAGAGACATTGGCCGTGAGCCCGCAACAATATTTCCACTGCTCGTCTGTAATAGGAGCACCCAATTCGGCAACCCACTGCTCGCGCACCCGATTGGTCGGGACCGATCGCTGTCGGCGAATAGCCCCGTATAACTTCGACACCAGGTGTCGCCCATCTGAAACCAGCAGCACATGGAGGGGGAGGGTTACCCCAGGCTCCGAAGGGTAGTCCGGTAGCAGAGCACGCATGCCCTGCCGCAGGCGGACAAAGTAGAACAGGTCTAGAGGGGAGCAAGCAGCCGAACCGAAGAAATGAGCCTGCGTACGGAAGGCACCTTCATGAAACAAGTCGCCCCACGTGAGGATACCTAGCCGCTTGCACATTCCCTGAAACCCCGTCTCCAACAACAGCGACAGATCCGGATGATAAGACAGAGGCAAGGCCGGCGAGTATAGAAAGGAAACGCCTAGCAAATGAGCCATCCGCTTCCAAGCATCCACCGTGCATGTCACCGTCGTGCGGGGCGTTTCCACATCTGACACCTTGCCCAAAACCATCCCCTCCAGTGGGAGCGGGTGGGCGACCCAATGCTCAGCAGCAATCTGGGGCATGAACGGCGTGGGGCGCATCCAATGATAGGCATAATGCGCCTGAGCGCTGAGATAATAAAGTTCAAAGTCAGGGACGTCGAAACCGCCATCAGCATAAGGCAACGTAAGGGTAGCCCAGGCCACCCGTGGCTGCTTGCCCCCCCAGAACAATCGCAGAAGCTCAGAACGAAGTCTATGAAAGAAATAAGCACCAGGATGATATGGGAGGTTTTGAAAGAGATAAAGAAAGCGGGGCAGAACTACCATCTTGATAAGAGACGCCCTACCGGCCATGGAGAGAGGTAAAGACATCCACCTGGTGACATCATCCGCCAGTTTAGTAATGGCCACACCATAGTTGAGACGAACCGCGTCTCCCCTATCCAAGGATACGACAATACCGAGATATCGCAACTCCGAGTCACACCATTCCAGAGGGTAGTCAAGGGGAAACCTGGCCACCGCAGCTGTGAGGGGGAAAAATTGAGATTTCCGCCAGTTGATATGAACCCCGGAGACACCTCCAAAAGCGACCAGCTCCCGCAGGAGCGAATTAAGGTTGTTCTCAGGGTCCTTGACATAGAGTGTGACATCATCGGCGTATAAAGAAATGCCGACCTGCCGCTGAAGACAATTAAAGGCACTCTGCTGATGAAACTGACGTATCCTACAGGCTAGCGGCTCAATGGCGATAGCAAACAAGAGGGGCGAGAGGGGGCAACCCTGTCGGGTCCCTCTCGTGAGAGGGAACGAGGGGGACAGCACCCCATTCACCACTACCCTCGCCATCGGATCAGTATATAAAAGCTTAACCCAAGAGATGAAAATCCTGGGGAAACCCATCCGACAAAGAACATCAATAAGGTAGCCCCACTAGACAGAGTCAAACGCCTTAGTGGCATCAAGAAAGATAGCGGCAACCGGGACAGTGGGATCGATGGTCGACACAAGCGAAAACAAAGTGCGAAGATTGTGAGAGGTGGCGCGGCCGGGCACAAATCCCGACTGATCAGGCAACACGATAACGGGCATGAGTTCGGCTAATCTCACCGCCAAGACCTTCGCGAGAATTTTAACATCGCAGTTGAGCAATGAGAGGGGCCTGTAGGAGCCCACATCCAGTGGATCCTTACCCGGCTTGAGCAGCGACGTGATGGCGACCTCCCGCATGGAGCCCGGTAGGCGTCCCTCCTCCAGAGACTCCTCAAACACCTCACGGAGCACAGGGGCCATGATGTCAACATAACACTTATAAAATTCAGCAGGAAGGCCATCCAGCCCGGCGGCCTTCCCATTAGAAAGAGACATGATGGCATTCCTGACCTCCTCAACCTCTAGGGGCCTGCCTAAGAACTCCCGATGACCATCCGATAGTCAACAAAGCGCCAACTCATCGAGGAAGCCACCGTATCGAGTCTCACCCGTCTGCTGTGTCGTGTAAAGGTGTGCATAGTGATCAATAAAAGTGCGCTGAATCTCCGAAGTGTCTCGACAGCGAGTGCCATCCGGAGACACCAATTCCAACACGTCCGACCCATGCCTAGGATGTCTAGTAAGGGCAGCGAGGACCTTACCGGGTCGCTCCCCTTCGCAGTATCGCCTCGACGTCCAGTATTTCCCCCTGTGCTTAGCCTCTCGAGCAGCCTCCTCCTCATACTCGGAGAGCTTAGTGCGGAACTGTGCCAAAAGAGCGGGGTCCGAATTCACCTGCATCCTGCGCTCCAAGTCTCGCAAATCAGCCTCCAACCTCTCGAGGTTCCGAACAATCAGACGGAGTACTCCACAACTTTTAGAAATAGTGACTCCCCGGATCGTAACCTTGAATGCCTCCCAAATGACCTCAATGCTTTCCACAGAGCCCTTGTTTCTAGGGAAGAACGCCTCCACCTCCGCACCGAGTTCCTCCTTGAACACCGGGTCAAGCAAAGCAGTCGGAAACAAACGCCAAGGCGGGCGCGGCCTGTGTAACCCGGGGACGGACAAATCAACCTTCACCGGACAGTGATCTGAATACGTCCGAGCCAAATGTGTAGCCCCCCTTAGGCCAGCCATCAACCCTCTAGAGAGAAATACATAGTCCAGTCTTGCCCATGAGCGAGCATGTGTGGTGTAATGAGTGCCCTCCCTAGTGGCAGGGTGGGTGAACCTCCAGCTGTCAACCATCCCAGCCTCCTCCACTATCCCCCGCAGCACATCCCTAGCCTGTACATTGTACTGAGGGCTACCCTCCGATCTGTCCAACTGGGCCTGAAATGCAAAATTAAAATCACCCCCCCACACAATGTGAGTAGCATCCACTGCAAGGACATGACCCCACAGAGTGACAAAAAAGATTGGCGTATCAACATTGGGAGCATAGCAATTAACAAACAGTATAGTGTTCTGCCCAAGCCGTCCCCACAGCAGCACATAGCGCCCCTCAGGGTCCCCCATAGATCCAAGTTCCTGAAATGCAAGCGACCTCTTAACAAGGACGACAACCCCACGAGCATAAGAAGAATATGAAGCAAACCCCCTGGCCGCAGCCCACCTTCCGCCGAAAGTGGGGGAGGGAGCGGGGCGCAGATGCGTCTCCTGGAGAAAAGCAACATGAATAGCATGCCTGTCCAAATACTGGATCACACTGCGACACTTCCTGGCATCATTAAGGCCCCGTACATTCCAGGACAAAATCGAGATCTGATCTACAACAGCAGTCGACATCACAGAAAGTAAGGGCCCCTCGGGACCCGATAACCAAGTACAGGGCATCCAACTACCAGTAACAGCCAACGATAGGTCCACGCCCCAGGGCACGGGCAGACCCCCACATACACTCCATACATTTCCCAGTCATCTCCAAAACAACCAAACAAGAACACAACAACTCCCCCCCAACCGACCCATCCATGCAGCAAGCACTCAGGACAGACTACGCGCCACGCGCCGCCAAGCCATCCCACACGGCCCACATCTCGCACACGTGCTACGCTCGCAGAGTGCGCCCCGGCACGTGGCAGCCTAAAATGGCGGCCGGCGCACTCGGGCCCAAAATGGACGGGAGCACGGATCCCAGAACCCGTCCCGTAAGATAGGAAAATGGAACAGCCTGGATAGCGGGCGCCACGACATTTCCGTGCACTCAAACAACAGTAGCAGCTACTAAAGCGAACCAGAAGTCCCAGGCAAACAGACATGGACAGCTTCATCCCCCCCCCATCCACCCACCTGACACCACCCCCCCATCCCTCAACACACATCCAGTCAACCAACATAGGACTAGAATCCAAACAAAAGGTAAACATGGGGCACACCCTCCGGGGAACCTTCCAGAGGTGCACAACGCCACTCCCTCACGCCACGCCAGTGTCCGCGCCAACGAGTATCAGGCGGCCCCAGGCGCAGCGCGGGGGGGTGGGTGCCCAGAGCGCGACATCCCATAACACCATCCTGCGGTGCCACCCCAACCCCACAAAAATAGCAAAACGCACTCACTCATCACAATACAGACACGACCCACGCATCAGCAAAAAAATCAAAAACGGACAATAGCCAGGCCGCAAACACTGAGAAGGAAGCCAGCAGGTCTCAATACAAAAGATACATGTCCACAATGCTCCAAAAACCGGAAAGAAGATAGACAAAGTCCAAAGTCACCAGAATCAGGCGACCTCCTCCTCAGCAGCCGAATGTTCACCCTCCGGATCTCGATCGTCACCACGATCCGCAGCAGCTCGCTCGCGCTGGAGGCGCTTCGCAAAGTCCTCAGCATGCTGTGGGTTGGTGAAAAAATGTTGTTTAGCCTGATGCGTCACACTAAGTTTAGCCGGATAAAGCAAGGCGTAGTCCACTTGAAGGTCCCGAAGCTTCCTTTTCACCCCCAAGAACTTCCGACGCTGGTCCTGCACCATCGGTGTGAAGTCGGGGTACATGGTGAAAGACACCCCTTCGAAGGAGAGAGCCCTGTTAGTGCGGGCAGCCTGAAGAGCAGCGTCTCGATCACGATAATTCAAGAGGCGCGCAATGATGGGACGCGGTGCAGCCCCAGAGGCCGGACGAGGTCCCAACGTCCGATGCGCCCTCTCGACGATGAACTGGGACGAGAAAACTTCCGTCCCAATGGCGCCCACCAGTAGCCTCTCCACATAAGTCTCCATTTTGCCCACATTCGTGGACTCCGGTACACCTACAATGCGCACGTTGTTGCGCCTACTCCTCGCCTCCAACTCCTCATTCTTGGCGGCAATGACACGCAAGATATTGTCCATCCTCGCCAGTTGGGTGGTATGGGTGGCCGCCGTGTCATCATGGTCCGAAATGCGCTGTTCTGCCGCCGTCAAGCGCTCCTCATGCACGTCCAATTTCTGAACGACCGCATCCATGCGCGACGATATCTTGTCCACTTTGTCCACTATAGTGGCGAACCCCTGCCTCATCTCCTGCATCATTTGGACGAAGTCCGGTGGAGGTGGGTGCGGGACACTCTCAGCGACATTCGGGGGGGGGGACCGCGAAGTCCCAGCCTCCTGGAGCAAACGCGCCCCACGCCTGGCCCCTCCAGAGTCAAAGGACAGTTTGGACTGTTTAGTGTCCGGCTTCCCCATAACGGTGGTACAGTAGGGGAACGAGGCAAATGGGAGTCAGGATACAGGTCGGACAAGGGACCCGGCCAAGCAGAAAGCAGCTCGAATCGTGGGGGCACGAGCAGGCCAGCACGCCCCGCCACTCCCAACGACGAGTAATGGCCGTCTTCGTTCCCAGCCCAAGGGGGCAAACCCTCAGAATCCAAGTATAAAATCCGTTGCGCCTCCGTGGGCGATGGTATATGGACAGGCAGATGGGAGAGCCGAGAGATAAGTCCGACAACAAGGAAGAGCCAAGCGTCTCGCCCGGCCAGCGATCGGGACTGGCGGAGAAGGGCGGGGCTAGGCCTACACCCCACGTGCAGAGCCCCGGACTGGCATGAACAGTGACGCCGGGCAAGAGGGCATCAGACTTCCAGAGCACGAGTCGGAGAAACTTGGGACCCTCGTAACTTCGGCCAGCAACCTTCAAATGGCTCAGGAGTTGGACCGTGGGTGGACAGCCGATATCCCAACCGAACCGTGGGGTCAGTGCAGGGCGCAGCGATGGTAATCAGGATACCTAGGCGGATAATAGCTCCGGGCAGCGGGAGCCTCACGACAGTGCGGCCATTCCGCAGTGCGCCCTCTAGCGCCCCCTATTTTTCTTTTTATTTACCTAGCCAAGTTGGATCTGTAACTAAAAGCAATTCAATAGGAAAAAGGATTGGTGAAGGGTAAGCAACATGGGGGAGGGTAGGGGGTGAATGATGAAGAAACATAGAAGGGTTTGTGAGGGAATGCCGGAGCAACAGGGGAGGGAACTCGAAAGCACGGGGAGGGGCTGGAAGGTAGCAAAAGCCATAAAGCGGGATGGTGAGACGTAAGCAACACAGGGGTTGGTGGAAAGGAACATGGAGGACATGGGTGGGGCGAAGCAATGAAGAGGTTTTTTCTATAGATCATTTTGGGCTGGGGTGCAGTCCTCCGTCCTCTAAGTTTTTTAGGCTAAAATAGATACTGTACCATGTCATGAAACAGTTGTTTTTTGGTGTCACTGTGATAAGCAGTTAGATATCATACAAATGCACTTTGTAGTGTTTTTGATTTCCGGCAATGAAAGCACTTGAGACACACTTACTAGAATTATTAGCTCTTACAGCAGATGCCAATTTATGTGATGGGGTTGTCTTATTATTTTATTGAAGCCTACTCGGAGCAAACATTAACAGTAACTGGTACGATTAGGCCCCTATTGTAAAACTCAAATATTACAAATAAACATAATCCTTGAAACTTTCTTCTTGCAGCTCTTTACTAAGGAGATCTAATTAGGAACAAGTTTGGTATGTAAGAAAGTTAGAATTAGACTGCTCTCAAGCAGAAAGTTAGGATAAAAATTAGGAGAGTTAATCCAAAGATCTGGAGTGTGCGAATGTCCATATTAACCCAGTGAACTGGGAGGATTTTATAACCTAATGTGCTAAAGTAGTCAATATATGATAGAGAACAGTCGCAAATAGTGATCTTTCTAAATTGGGCCCGTCTCTGTTCATTTGGTACCAGTGTAGGGGTGCTATTCAAGAAAATTAGGTCCTTGATTTCGAGGTAATGACTCTTCTCTGAGGGTTGTAATGCATGGGTTGGAGACTCTTATAGGACTAATTTAGGCCTCCTTATATGAACTTGTGTCCCTGCAGTGCAGGGAGGCCCTCAACCCTTCAAAGCAGGAGCAGGTAAACACACCTCCACAGTTATTGGAGCATTTGCGACACACAGTACTGGGAGTTCCAGCTCATCTTGTAAGGTGAAACAAGAAGAAAATGAAAGATGAAGTAGGAAGTGACATAGACGAGGGAGTACAGACATCATATTGTATAAAAAGTGGATTTTATAGATATGGGTTAAAATGGAAATTGAGAAACGTGTTGCAAACTGGATTAGAGGTAGGGGTACAGCCTATGTGGTTTTTATCACTTTTAGAGGTTGAAGAATGTACAGCGTGCTTAGTTGCTTCAGGAGAGAGTGGTGTGCTCATGCTTGCACAAATATAAAGTCTATTTCCTGACCCATGACAAGGGTAAGGAGACTGCTGCAATCCATGGCCAATGCCAGAGTTAGAGCCGCATTGAATGTGCGGTATAATGCCCCCTCACTTAAATTATGTATTGTGGCAGAATGAATTTAGAAAAGAGACTTCATAGCAGTGATCAGAAGGAATGTCACATGTGGCATTGGCACCCTAGGGACAGATGTGACTACTAGAGCAGCCCATGAAAGTGTAGAATCATCACTAGATGCAGTATTGAGGACTGAAGTGAGGATCAGAATGAGTAGCTTGAAGCTAAAAATTGCACGCATCTTGCCGCTTAACAATGTCAAGTGATTGATCTTCATAGATAAATTAGCACCTAACTCATGCAAAGCAACATTGTTATTATTTTGGATAGCAATTTGCTTAAAACTCATTTACATGATCTCTTTTGATGTCTGGTATGTACTGTCATTCACAAAGACAGACATAATACAAATGTGATTTGCACAGTAGTCCTCTACCAGAAGTGCCGGAAATGCTTCACTTCAGAATTTTCTTGACATTTTTCCTTTGAAGTCCTTTCTGTCTTGATCCAATTAAAACTTAGTGTGCTGTTTTTTCTACCATTTACCACCATTCTATCCACAGTTGAACCTTCGAAAAACAATTTGAAGAACTAGTCACATTTATGGAAACAATATGCCTACAGTACCCTCTTGAAGATTTTAACATCACAGGAAAATTCACTGGAAAAAAACAAAATGACATAGTCACTACATGGCTCCACAAACCAATTTTCCTTCCCATGCACAAGAAAGCTAACATTCTTGACCTAATAATTTCTCCACAAATTCATATCTTGCACCACAACACACTTGGACAACCCATCTCCATATTATTTGCCATTCTACACTGATTCCAAATAGGATTATTAAACGGTCAAAAATACAATAAGTTGGGAATTTATTTTTCAAAAGGCATACCCATTCATTAATTCTTGCAGGATCTTAGAACCACTGTTTTGTCTTCTAATGTAACAAGGAGTGTGGACTCCCACACAAACTACTACAGTGTATCAATGAAAGCTATAATATTCTTCCTTGCCCAGTAAAACCAAAACTTCATACACCATGGTACACCAGAGCTTTCCCCATCAACAAACAAATCACCAAAGAACTTCAAAAATCAACAAACTCTCTTGTTGCCCAAAACATTCACAGAAAATGTAATAAAATAATCATACTAACAAACAAGCCAGCTACCTCAGGGCAATAATAATTAAATTAAGCTACTAGCTGCTTTAGTACACTTTTCACCCACATAAATCACTGTGCTATCCCCGTTTCTTCAACAAAAACCACTAGCTCACAAACGTTTGTACTAGCACTGCTATCTTCTTTACAGTCAAAACAAACCAAATTCCTGAGTTTCAGAAACAACAAAAGGCTACTCTTTCTGTTAGCCCTGAAGTACTAATATCACTTGATTCTCCTTTGAATACCAGAGGTGGAACAAAATCTCAGAGACCAGCTGGGAGAAAACCCTTAACATCTCCAATCCTTCTACTGCCACCAACCTCGAACAGGGAGTGAAAAACTTTGAAGCCTAGATCACCAAATGTGCAGACTTCATCATCTCCATCAAGAGCAACATCATGAGAATATCCTTCAAAAAGGTGAGCTGGTACACCCAATTACTCAGAACACCGAAACAAGACTGCAAGCAGTTGGAGAGGAGATTGCGCACTAGCAAGGACTCCTCCGACAGGGCAGCCTACAAGACCTCTCTCAACTTATTCGACCACCTGCTGAGGGCATCAAAGAAGACAGCCTTTGCCCCCCTCATCAAAACCAGGGCCAACAACAGCAAGGAACTTTTCATTATTGTAAAGGAATTCACACAAACCCGGCTGCCAGCGAAAACAACATCAAACCCTCACAGGAGTTGTGCGACAATCTCGCCCACTTCTGCCACTACAAGATTGCACCTGTATACATAAACTTTTAAACCTCAACCCACAACTACGGACTTCATTGACAGATATGCCACCACTGTAACAGACAAGAACCACAAACTGAACCTCCTGGAACATCCTCTCCACCCAGGGCAGCATCTCTGCCATGAAATCCTTCCACTCTGAAGCTCCCACAGACCAATGCCTGTACCACATCTTCAACCTTGGAAACCAAAGGATAGACCAGGAACTCGCCACCCTTCTCAACATCTCTATCATCACTGCAACATTTCACGACACCTGGAAACACATCAAATTCAGAACACTTCTCAAAAAACCCTTCGCTGACCCCAACAAACTCAAAAAACTACCGGCCAATGCTCCTGCTCCATTTCCAGCAAAAGTATTGGAAAAGATCATCAACAATCGACTCATGACACACCTGGAGCAGAACTGGCTACTCGATACCTCCCAGTCCGGCTTCTGCAGAAACCAGAGCACCAAAACCACCCTGATCAAAGCCATCAACGACATTCGAACCCTCCTTAACAAAGGAGAAACAGCAGCTGTGATCCTCCTCGACCTCTCGGCAACCTTAGACACTGTATCCCACCATACGCTGATCGAAAGACTCCACCACATTGGCATCCCTGGGGATGCACTCAGACGAATCATCTCCTTCCTCACCGGAAGAACCTAGAGGATCCACCTCCCACCTCTCACCTGTGAACCTATGGAGATCACCTGCGGTGTCCCCCAGGAGTCATCGCTCAGCCCCACGCTCTTCAATGCATATACATCCCGGCTTGCCAACATTGTCAGATCCCACAGTCTGAGCATCATTTTCTACACAGGCGACACCCAACTCATCCCCTCACTCACTGACGACCCAACCACCACCAGTACCAACTTCCACAGATGCATGACAGACATTGCCGATAAAGAACAACTGCCTACAGCTGAACACAGACAAGACGGAAGTACTGATCTTTGTAGGCGTCTAGTTGAGGCCTTGTCTGCTCATAGATAGAACATGTTTCCATAATCCCGTCATGAAATGATCAAGACCTGAATAATCATCTTTTGGGCAGAAAAAGGATTCCTCTAACTGTTTTTTTTTTTGCCAATTCAGCACCACAATGCTGGTGGAGGCAACCTTAGCAACCTGAGGTTTCACCGACAGATTCTTATCCTGCCAGAAGTCTAGGTTCTTAGGGAGTGCACTTAGGTTCTCAGGCCAATGCTGTGGACCCCAGAGTTTGAGGTTCTTGCTTAGGGCCATTACGTTAGTCATTTCTCTATTAAGGTTTGGCAAATTATTATTCATCCATGTGGAAAACGGGAGTTCAGGGCCACAGAATTGTGGCACTGCGCAGAAGACCGAGAAAAGATGATTTGAGTGTCATCTTTGTATGAGAACAAAGCTAGGCCACAATTTCCACCACGTCCTCACGTGTACGGACATAAATATTGAATAGCATCGGTCTTAGAACAGTGAGGACAAATGGCTCCGTGTGCCACTGGAATCAAGCTAGCCTGGCTGATGAAGGGTAAAACCCAGAAACCAGTCCCAGGATGCTTGTTTCCGGTCCAGGGAGGACCTGGTTTGGCAGTTCGGTCTGGACTGTTCCCATGAGGCACAGGGTCAAGACTGATTTGCATATTCTCGGTCTAAACTGGGGTGGCATGGTGAGCAAAAGAACAAGGGATTTAACCCAGATCTCTTCACTGGGGGTGAATGTATGATTTATTCAGTATTCCGTCCATCATTTGTTTACATAGCACTCAGACATAGAGCTGGCTTAGAAAACTTGGAAAGTGCGATCTTTCAGAAAAGAAGACATTGAGGATAAATCTGTCCCCTGTAGACCCAGTTAGGCCCATCTTTCCAAGAAAGTGAAATGAGACAACGTACTGAAGGCAAGGCTAAGATTGAGCAGAATCGGCTCGGCTCGGCTGTTCCACCTCATCTGGAAGTCATCTCGGATTTTCCATATTTCTAGGAGGGCGGATTCGGTACTGCGTTCTGCTCTAATACCTTATTGTGAGGAGTTCACCAAGTTTTGCGATTCCACAAAGATGATCTGTGAGTTCACATGTTTCTCCAGAATTTTGGAGAGAATGGGAAGCATTGAGATTGGCCTAAAATTAGACTAATTGGTGAGATCTATGTTAGATTTTTTAAGAGGGCATAGCCATGCCTGAGGAATGTGTTTCTTTTGTAACGATGAATGAGAAGTCTTACTAAGTTGTTTCTGGTCTGAGTCCAGCAGGTTGAGCTTGGTTGGCGGAAGGGGATCTCTGGAGAGCCCTATTTTATTGACTGAATCAAGGTCAGAAACTGAAGGGTATCCAAAGAGGTTAGTACATTCATTTATAGGTCTCGCCTGCGTGGGCTGCGCACATGCGCAGTCTCGCTGGCGAGATTGTTTGATTTAGAGGATGCGGCAGAAAAAGAGAACAGTCTATGTCGCGGCGAGCGTTTGTTTCACAAAGGCGGCCGGTGATTACCGCACACACCATTCGCGGGACTAGGCCTGTCTCTGAGTTCCTGCATAGCCGGTGACATTGCTTGTTTGACAGACAATAGCGTTATGAACATCTCTGCCCCGCTCTGACTACCTCTCTTCCTTTCCCCCTCCATGTGATCTGGTAGCGCTGCTTGGAGTCGTGGTTCGGTCACACTCCCTGGTATCTTACAGCGGGAAAGTGAAACAGTAAGAGGGAAGCCAGGGACTCGTAGACGAGAACGGGTTCAGTCTGTAGTGTGAAATGGCAGCGGGTAAACCGTTTGTTTACTAATCTTGTTTACGTGGACGCACATGTGGAATGTACACACAGCCAGAACCCTTAGCTTACGCGCCACCATCGCCACAATACTGCTTCCCTTCCCAAAATAAACATAAACATTTCTAGCACAAGAGTGGCTGATAATACCTGAACTTTGAACAATTCAAAGTGGTCACTTTGCGCCTTGGTGTTTTTCCCATTCCAAAATGGCAGCCAGGTGGGAGCTCATCCTATTTCGAGATCAATGTTGTGGGGAGGAAGGCGGTACGGCCCAGGACAGAGTTGGATCTCTTGCACTGTTTGCAAAGGATCAGAGGGTTTTTGTGCAGTTAGGTGAGTTTCGTTGTTGGTAAGTGTTAATGCTGCTGGGCTGTTCTTTGTCGAACCGTCGGGTCAAAAATTTCACTTCTGGCGAAATAGCTCAGCAGGTTGCTGCAACATACCGATGTGATACGAGTTAAAAACTTGCCAAGCTCCAATTTTCTCCTATTTATTGAAGGTGCGCATGCAGAATATGAGAGTAACCTACACATAGCCTGGTGAGGGACGGGCGTATCCTCTATCATAACAGTATTATTGTTTTATCTGTTAAACATGTATTCAATATCAAAACAGTTTATATTAGTTTGGCAGTTGTACATCATTCTCTATGAAAATTTACTCGCTGTGTCTTGTCATATTTAACTACCCCCAGACCAGTTTCATTGTCGTTTTGCTTCCGATATGGGCACATTATGGGAGTTTTATTCCTATGTTCAACAAGATAATTGTTTCCTTCAGACAATTGTATAGTTTGATTTGTGTTTCTTTCCCGAGAAGCGATCACAAAGTTGTTTTCTCTTGTATATGTCCATTTTGGGAGTTAACTTAGTGCTTTATGGAAATTGTTGTTTATTTTCGTAGACTGTAGCCCCAAATAGCCTTCCGTTCCAGCACAGTACTGTAAAAGGAGGCCGCTTTGTGTGGAATTTTAGTGGGACCAATAGATACATACCATTGTCTCCTCGTGTGTTGCATGCCTCGTTGTTTTGTTTACTGGTGTTTGCTATTATTTAAAATAAAAGTTCCCTTATCTTAATGCAAGGTTTGTAAACTTGCCAGTATTGGTCTCTACCTTTCCTCCATTTACGACCAGTCACTCATGAACCCAGTTCTGGAAACCAGGCCTGCATGTCTCTCACTTCACTACAGACACACCTTCTTAATGCGGCTACCTTACCTTCAAATACTTCTTTGCACGTTTCTTCCCTTTTATATCTTAACATTGAGTTGGTTAAACACTTGATTTGATTTTTTAGTTTAGTGTACGTGTATCTAATTACAGCCATATATCATCTATGCATTCGGCGCAGAGAGCATTGTTTAACCTTCCGGTTTTAGGCATTGCAGGAAATGACTATCTCAGGTGTGATTAATTTCCTTCCCTCGCCAATTTGTGCGTTATCTGTTTTGAAGGTATTAGAACTCAGTGCACTTTACCCACGCCTAATAAGAGTAAAGTGCATGTGCTCTCCCTTTAAACATGGTTAAATTGGCTTACCTCTGATTGACCTGTTTAAGTGGTCTTTAAATCATCATCAATATCTTCATTAAATAGGACTTGTAAAAGTGACTAATCACCCGTGAGGGTATCCAGACGCTGAGAACCCTGCTGCTAGGAAGGGATCAGTTGAACAGCCTGATCTTGAGTCCTTTCCTAAATTCCTACAGATAGGATGAGGTTCGACGGTGAAGAGGAGGTCATCCCAGGACTTCGCATCGAATTAGAAGGAGCTTTACTGTTGCTGCCGAGCGCAGGTGTCTGGAGAGTTCATGGAAGTTCAGGCGGTGTTCGAGATGTTATCTTCACCTGTTGGAGGTTGCAACCAAGCACTGATATTGGGAATATTATCAACAGCCTGACGTTCAGCTGACCGAACCTTCACAAGAGAGAGTTGGATGTTTGACACCTTTTTAACAAAAAAGCATGCCAGCACCTCACATTGTGACTGAGACAGTGAAGGTTACGGAGATACTTCATAGAGGTCGTGAAGTTCTTTGACCTTTTTTAAAGAGCCTTTTGGAGCAGTTTTGGGAAGTTAAGATTTTATCTGAGTAGAATGATGCCTGAGAAGATCTACAAAGCAAATGATAGTTTATCAAAGCCGATTCATACAAGAGTTTCACATCCTCATCATAGGATTTCCTCCAGGTACTTTCCAGGCCTTTGCACTGCTTTTTCTCCAAATGTATAGCCTCGGCAAACCACAGGGCAAGGGGGTGGATTCTGACTGAGGAGCTGAGTTTGGCCAGCAAAATTACCACCAAGGAGTCACATATCCAGTCATCAACCACAGGTTGCTCTAAGTCAGTCCTCTGCTACAGGTTGAGTCTTGTATTCCGTATTTTAGCATTCAGAGCATTAGACCAGTTCCTAGACATGACTAACGTTTTGGCTGCCCCTGTAGAGGGTGTTAAATAAGTCAGGATGGAAAAGGGCACTGCCAAGGGGTCTGACTACAGTAACGGCAGGGGAGGTTCTGTAGTGAGGTCCTTGATGCTTGAAAAAATAAAGTCTAGAAAATGGCCCGCCCTGTGTGTGGGTGTTTGAATTAATTGGAACCAAATGTAACTCACTCAGATCCTCCATAAAGGCCCAACCAATACTGCATGTGGGGTCTTACAGGTGAATATTAAGATCTCCAAGAAATATTAAGTTAGGGCATTTGAGACTATATGGAGAGAGTAAGTCAGTAACCAAGGAAAACCAGTTCCCAGCATAGCCCGGAGGATGGTAAATTAGTGCACTGGATACTGTAAAATTGTGTTTGACAGAGTGAAAAAAACAAGGCTTCTCAAGCAGGAATAGATGGCTCCTCTACTTTACGTCCGTACTTATCCTTAAACACGATAGTGATCTCACCACCCGATTTATCCTGCCTATCCCTTCGAGCAATGGAAGAATTTAGCGGTAGTGCGGCAATAATATCGGGTACTGGGACAGAAGCCTCATGAAGCCATGTCTCAGTCAGAAACAGGGCATCAGGGGCGTTATCCAGCAAGAAATTGTATAAGTGCTGATGTTGCCTTGGGAGGAAGCAACAGTTGATGCTGAAAAAGCGGAATTCACTTCCTGACGTGCTACCAAGGTGACCGCTTTATTGCTTGAAGATCCGTGGGCGCAATCCATGGCGATCCACTTGCCATCTTTCTTTCACTGTTCTCTGATATGAAGTCTCTGTATCATCATTGATCACAATCTCGACCTGAATTATTGCATTTAAAACTAGCTAAATGTTCCTCCTTCCAACTTCCTCTTCAGAAAACTAAAGTGGTTAGTTCCACACTCTAACTTCTGGAATGCAGTATATGCACTTGTTGTCCGAAACCTAGATTGAGGAATGTAGTGCAAGCAAGCCTTCCCAAAATTCTCTATTGCTCCACTTAGAGGTATAGTCCATACTACTGTGTGACTTGTCATGGGAGCCAGAATGTTGGACCACATCATTCCCTCTCCAGTTAATTTGAAGCAAATTTTCCAAGTTTCTTGTCCTGAACTTGGCAAGGGACTCTGCGGTGGATACCTCTGTGCTGAAGTACAGCGTTTCTCTTCATCACTGTTGTGAATACCCGGGTGTCGGATAGACAAATCTTAGGCATACCTGCTGAAAGTTTGCCTCATCTTTTCCTTAAGTTGCAGATAGTTCTCTATTCAACAAGTCAGCTGCGATGCTGGTTGTGGGCTGGTATGCCATTTTGCTCCACTTAGACCGGTACAGCCAAGATTTTTTTTAAATAAACTGTGAGCAGGAAAGTGGGGTGGAGCTGGGAAACTCGGGTCTAGAGAAACCCAAAACAAAAAAGGCCAGTGAGGCTGCCCCAATTAGCTTCCTGTTAAGCTGGGGGAAGGGAAGTGGAGAGGTAGCCCTTCCAGAGAGCAATGAACCAGGAAAAAGCGGCGGAAAACTGTGTGACTACAAATCGACCTTCACTCTCACTTCTCAGAGTTTCAACACCACAAAGGATACCTGGAATGTTCTTGGGAAGAGAAACCCTGAAATTCCCAACTTCTCTCTGAGCTCCTCCTGTAACCCGTCATCTTAGGTACCACTAAAATGAGCTTTGCAGTAAAAATATTGTGGGGGGGAAATTACCTGAAAATACTTGTTAAAAAGATTTTCCACTATAAAAAATAGAACAAATACAAGTTGTGATACAAAAAACATAACATTGGACCATGCCATACTTTAGAGGTGCAATTGAGCCTAAGGAACCACAGCTGTGACATAGAGGGGCATAGGCTAGATGGCCGCCGCGTAGCTGTGGCTGTTTTACAGTGGAGCAGTGAGGATGAGGACGGGGCCCTAAAGAGCCTGTGTTAATGCAGCCACGGGACCCCACATACGGAAAATAATCAGTTTTAATCCGAGGAGGCCCTGATGACGATGATCTCTGCCCTTACCTGTCGCGGATCGGCAAGACAGTTAATGCGGGTGCTGGCGTTGGCTGTAGCTGTCCTCTCTCCCTGCCGCCGGCTCCTTGCGAGCACATGAGGGCGGAACTTCCACACAAGGCAGCGGAGCAGAGCGGAGCTCAGTGCGGAGCCCAGAGGAGGCAGCGAGCATTGGGGATTGCAAAGCCTTTGGTGCCGCAGGAAAGGGAGGCGAAGGGGAGCCATGGCCCCAAAAGTGAACACGGGGGTAAAAGCGGCAATGACCAAAAAGAAAGCTGGGATGGAAGGGGCGGCAGTGGCGGCTGAGGAAGGTGAAATTCGGCAGAAAAATCAAACGCCCTCGGTGAACTAGTGAATATCGGACCTCCAGGGCAAAACGATACAAAACGGGGGAGCAGGCAGGCAGGGCGCTGGTGCTTCGTATCAGACAGGATAAGGTCAAGAATATAATCTCTAGCATACATGTGGATGCCAAAGAGTATACCGAGCCAAAGGAAATATTACGGGTTTTTAAGAACTTTTATCAAACATTGTATTACGAGGAGGGCTGTACTAGGCGTCAGAGTGAGGAGAGCGGGGATGAAGGTCCAATGCTGGATGAACAGGGTAGAGAAGAGCTGGACAGAGATCTGACTATGAGTGAGATCACAGTTGCATTACAGGAGCTAGCAGCCGGTAAAGCTGCAGGCCCCGACGGAATTCCCTTGGAGGTCTACAAAAGCATTGAAACCGAGATCGCTCCATTGCTATTAGACCTCTTTAATGGTATATTGTGTTCAGGTGTAATTCCAGATTCCTGGAAGGAAACGAATATAATTGTATTTCATAAAAAGGGTAAACCAAAGGAAAACCCAGGGTCATACCGCCCAATCTCGCTTATCAACGCGGATACAAAGCTGTATTCTAAAGTTTCGGCTAAGAGAATGGGCAGGATCATTGGCGGTCTCGTCTCCCCGTGGCAGCATGGGTTTGTTCCTGGGCAAGGAACGACGGACCATACTAGACGAGCTATAGCACTGTTCGATGCCCATGGTGCCGCGGGGGGGGGGAGATGGCCATGATTCTCCTCGACGCGGAGAAAGCATTTGACCGCGTGGCCTGGGATTATCTTTGGGGCATTCTGGCTGGTAGAGGCTTTGGACCTAAAGCTATGAGAGCTCTTAAAGCAATGTATAAAGATCCGGTAGCCCGAGTTTTAGTAATGGGAGAGGGCTCTGATAATATAGTAATTAAGAGGGGGACGCGTCAAGAATGCCCCTGCTCTCCGATTCTTTTGTCATTATACATTGATCCCCTGATCCAGAAGATCTTAGGTTGCCCACAGATCAGCCCAGTGGTGCTTAACGGCTATGCAAACAAACTGCTGGCCTACACCGACAATCTGGCGGTAATAACCACCGATCCTCAGCAGGCGATGCCTATTTTGGCCCAACTGGAGAAGGACTTTGGTAGTCGATCAGGGTACCTACTAAACGAAGGAAAAACACAAATAATCTGTACTAAAAACATCATTAAGGCAGATGCCAGATACGTTGATTCAGCTGTATATCCCGGGGTGAGAGTTAACGCCTCAGTCGATAAGATTATTGCAGATGACTATCTGCCGCTTATTAAAGCGATTGAAGCCGATTTGAAAAGAATAGACGTGTTACATCTCTCTCTGATAGGGAGGGTAAACATCTTAAAAATTACAAAGTTCCCCAAAGTTTTGTATTTGTTTCGGGCCGTACCACTTTTGTTAGAGGATAGAGTAATCAAAAACTTAGAATCAATCTTTATAAGGTTTATTTGGCAGTATGGCAAGGTCAGGCGCTCCACTAATTTTATGTCACTTTCACTGGAAAGGGGCGGGTTGGCCATGCCAAATCTTAGGCTATATCATTGGAAATGCCTCTTGACACAAATGACCATACTTTTTCAATCAGATTTAAGCCTGGCTGTTGGTCAAGGAGATAATCAGTGTCCCCCTTCCATTTTTGAGCTTTTATTGGGGAGAAAGGCTATCGGTCTATTGATGTGTGAAGTAGACCGCAGGTACTATAAGGGGGCCTGGTATAAGATCCTGGAAGGTGTGTGGGGGACCTGGAAGGCGGCCCAAAAGTTTTTGAATATTCCAAAGATAACAGCAAACCTTCATTTATGGAACTCTAGCCTTTTTCCCCATTTTGGCATGGATAGGAATTGCTTGTTTTGGAAGGAGCATGGTGTGAGGATTTTAGGAGATTTTATGGCAGGAGAGGATATCCTTGGGTTTGAAACAATTCAGCAGAAGTACAGTATCCCTCCCAATCATTTGTTCTTGTACGGCCAGGATGTACGAACCTTGTCTGCTTTCAGACCTAGATCTCTCTGTCAACAGTTAATCCAATGATTGATTATTTAGTAAAAGGAGGCAAGAAAATAAAAATAGTTTATAATCATCTGCTGCTGAGATTACAAGATGACCTGGAGAAATCCGAATCAGCACTGGCGCTGAAGCTGGGAGACCCAGACGTCGATCTGGATCAAGCCCTTCTTTTAAATAAGAAATTATGTCGGTCCTCAAATTTGAGGACACAGCATTATAAAACACTGTTTAATCTTTATCATACCCCTGCGAAGCTGTTTGTTTGGGGGGTCAGGGAGGATGATAGGTGCCCTAGATGCAATGTTGGCCCTGCAGATCTACTACATATGCTCTACCATTGTGATCAGCTTGTCCCAATTTGTAGGTAGATTACGAGCTTCTGGAAGGAGCTGCTAGATCATAAAATCAATCTATCCCCTACCCTGATGTTATTAGGCATGGATGGTAAGCTGAAGCTGGGAAAGGAAGCAGAAGCTTTGGTTTTTATCTCAGTGGCTGTACTTTGGATTCTTATCTCCACGGTGATGGAAAGATACCACCGCTCCCTCTTTCTAAATGTGGCTCGCCAGATTATTGGGAATGCATAATATAGAGTCTTGTTTATGTGAGCAAAAGGACAAAAGAACTCGAGAATTGGGTAGAAGTATCTGGGCACCACTTAAAAAGTGGAGGGATTCAAGACTTTAGCAGAATGTTTTATCTACGAATGCTAATATTAATTGTTGGAATTTTAACACCTTGGCATTTTTAGAGCTGTTCTTATGTTATATATACTTTTACCATCTGTTCGTGGCTTTTATTATTCATATATTACTCATTAACTTTTCTGAACATGTATGATGATATCTGTTTTTTATAAGGACAAAAAAAAATCACATACTTTAAAAGGCAAATCTAAGTGTAGTGGGATCGAGGGTTAAGGAGCATCCCTTGAGAGAAGCATTTAAAGTGCAATGTTGAAGAGGGTGGGCTAGTAAGGGTTTTGTGGGATTTAGGGAACGGAAACATTAAGGGTACTAAGGGGTTGATTGGATTCTGAGATTGGCAACGTTAAGGGGAGTTACAGGCTTAGGTGTTTTAGGGAAGGGTAGGATTAAAGGGTAATAATGTTTAATTAGGGTTCGGGGACTGTTAGTAAGGGATTTTTCAGGGTTATTCAGGTTCAGTAAAAGGAAAAAGCGTAAAAGAGTAGTAAGGTTTTTGTGTTCAGGATAGTACGTTTTATAGGGTTCAGAGAAAGATAGTAATAAGAGGAAGTAAAAACATCTTTGTGTTCAATGAAGTATATCTTTAAGGGATAGTAACGGGTTTTCTATGATTCAGGTAATTAGCATTAAGGGTTAGTTGAGGGTTTTTACGGTGCACAGAATGCATGTAACAAAATTGACTTTTAAAACACAACATTTGGGGACATATCATTAGTAATAACGGAGAACAGGACATTAATACAACAGTCTTTAAGATTAACTAAAGCTTTGTGTGAACTTTTATTTCTTTGTGCTAGAAAGTACCTGCTCTACTACAAACCTGAATAGACAAACACTATGTCTTTGTTCAATTATAAGACAGTAGTCCTGATATCTGAATGTGCCCTACTCGGGTGTTAGCAGTTTTTTTAAGGGTACATTTTTAATTTGCGTTGTGGCATTGGTTGTTTACATCTCATTGTCTTAATTAAGGATTACACGAACAGAATTCAATAGCAGGAAAGGATAAGTTACATTAAAGCTGATAGGGGACAATTTATAATTTTCAATGGAAGGGGTAGAGGAGACAGAAGGGTGGAAGCAAGAGAACAGGACTACGAGTGTGAAGGGGAAAGGTGGAGGAAAATGGAGTGGAGGATAACAGTAATGAGGAGGGTAAGGAATCGTGAGATGGAGGAAAAGTAAAAGATATGACTAGATGAGGCAATGAAGGAGAAAGAAGTTTTAAAGGGACAGAAATAATTAAGGCGCAGAGGGTAGGGTGACAAAGTGCGAGAGAGGGATTGGGGAGGGGCTCAGACTCCTTAAAAACTTTGACACATATGGGCACCAATCTCCCAGTTCCTGCTTTGTGTGCAACGCTTCCTCACCATTAAACACCCCTCATACCAGCCTCAGTGGAACTCCAGTTTATCTCTAGTTACAGGCATCCATTTACCTCTTGTGTGTCCCTACTTCCCTTGTTATCCTACCCGTGTTCCTCCCCTTGTCCCCTAGTCCTCACTTACCTAAAGGAAGATGGTAAGTGCATCAATACATCAACCATCTCCAAGTCTGGCCATCTCGGCTCTGGAGAGGAGTTGATATATACGGCTAGAAAGGCCCTCCTCCTACCCTCTCTTGATGACTGATTGGTCGGCAGCGTGTCTGACACCTCCCTTTTCCTCTCTTTCTAAATCTTATTGGTCTGATATGATTCAGAGGCCCCCACACCCCTTTAAATGGAGCGCTCTGCCCATCATCTTGTGGCATCGTCCACCATAGGCGTCATCAAAGACCTGTGTTTTCGCCCGGCTGCTGCTTTTTCCTTTTCGCCAACACGAGTGCCTGACCTGCACTGCTGCTGCCTGAAAAACTGTTTGTTTACCAGAGGTTTGAACTTAAAGATGGCCCAGCTCATAAAGGTGACCTGCCCAACCAAACCGAGCCACCTTTCCAAACCATGGAGATTGACATTTATGCCAGACAATGTACAGATAGAGGTGATTTGGGTGGCTCCGTTATGTCCCTATGTATTCCTGTAGCTGGGCTTTAGAAATTCACTGGTTATGTTATGTTATATTATGTTATGTTATGTTATGTTAAATGAATTTGTAGTTCGCTTGTTTACCCGAAGGTGTCCTGGCGCAAGGTCAGAGGTTTGGACAGGAAAGTGGAGAGAGGAGTTGGCCTAACGGCTAGGGGGGTCGACCTCAAATCTAGGGAAATGGTTTCGAGTCTCTGCAATGACGCTGAGCATCCTGTGATTCTTGGCATATCACTTAATCTCCCTGTGCCTAACGAAAAAAATGAATGTGTCCTCATTTAATGCAACTGGTGCTATGTAAGGCGCTCTGATACCTGATCCCTTCAGGTCAAGTTCACGCTGTGTAAAACTCTGTTGAAAAAAATAATAATTAAAAAAAAAAAGTGGACTGGGCCTAGATATTAAAAAGCCACGTTTTCAATTCTTTTCTAAAGGTGAGCAGGTTGAAGGCAGAATGCATAGGATACCGTAGCGAGTTCCATGCCTTGGCCGTTTAGGTGATGAGGCTTCAGCCTCCCCAGGGAGTGCTCTTGAAATTGGGAACAACAAGGGGTTGAAGAGCCCAAAGAGCGAAGTGTTCTGTTGGGTTCGTACCATTTAAAATTCTGCTTGAGGTGGGAAGGGCCTTTATTGTGTAGGGCCCTAAAGGCTGTACAACGGGCTATGAATTTGACTTACCGGAAGCCAATTTACTTTTTGTTTTGGATTTCAGTTTTGACTGACTTGAATTTAGGTGTTCACCCCAACTTTCATGTATTTCCACTTCACCCAGAAGCTATCCCTACTCGTCGTCTTTTGAGCATGCTCTGGCTACCAAGTACTACCCCTTCCTTAACTAGCATTCCCCCTATTGCCAGCATGCTTGGCTCCTTTTACTTGGCCCTATCAGTATTTAGTCTTTAGGCAGCACCACTCCCCTCCCGTACTCCCGCCACCCAATACCTGCTCCCTCTTCTCCCCTCCTTGCATCTCCATCTGCCCCAGTATCATCCCCAAATCACCTCCCTCCTCACCTGGCCACATACATATTTCTGTCTGCCCCATGGTTTGCTCACAGTGCCTGATATCACGAAATGTCACTTCCTCGTTTTTAGGTTTCGCCTAAGTGAAAGCTGCGCACTGCGCAGCTTTTCACGAAGGTGAAAACCTAATGAGAATAGTATGTGGCTTTTTGAATCCGCCCTCTGTTCCATTGGCTAGCTCCTTAAATAGAGGCTAGCCATTGGAACAGAGAGCTGTCCGTCATGGCCGGACCAGATTCGTGGGCGTTCCCGCAATTTCTTCCCTCTCCACCCTTTTCTGATCGTCATCGCGGCGGTGGGTGTGTGCTATTTTATTTTTTCGTGTCGGCCTGTTTGGTTCTTTTTAGAAGTGTCTGTTGCTGGAGTTGGCTGCAAGATTTAAGTTCCCACGAAGCGATCAGGTAGGGAAGGTTTGCCCGGCCTATTTGCAGGTAAGCGGCATTTTTAAATATTTTTTTTTATCCAGTTTTCGCCCCCCCCTCCCGCTGTCCGTGTGCCCGTTCCCGCCCCCCTCACCCCTCCCGTTGTCTGTTGCACTTTATCGTCTCGGGGCGCCTTGCAAGTGGCACTAGCACGCGCTATCACCACCCGTGGAAGAACTGCTTTTACCCATGTTATGTGGGTCACACTAGATACGGCGTGGGCCACGCAGAAAGGAGGCCAGGTATGTGACGGGCTGCCACCGCGCGCGCTCTTTCACCATCACGTCACCTGCATGTGTTTGTGGTGCTCTTCGAAACATGGTATTTAACGAACATGTTGTTCATGTACAAGTTTAAACGCCACCGATTTGTCGTTTGATAGTGCTACAGGCAACAAGTGGGAACTATTAGGCCACTAAATAATGTTCATATCATCGGCCTCAGAGGGATGAAAATCTGAGACAGCCCTGAAGGGAATGGAATCTGTAGCCCAGTGAATACATCATGCGCTGGGGGAGGGGCGAGGGTGGCACAGGAGGGGTGGTGGAGGTAGGCGGCCACGCACTAACGATACTCCTACGTGTTGTTTGAATGCAGGGGCATTATTCCGTTCTTGCTTCTGTTGAGAGAGGACTCGGAGTAGCTGCCAGTGACGTAATGCACCGCTTGGCGTATCTTTGATGCTTACTATGATATCCCACTGCACACAGTTGCAGCTTTTTACTGATTCGGGAGAAGTTAATAACACGCAGTAGATGAGTGGGTGCAGCGCCTGCTGCAGAGATCCGGGACCTTGTCCGTCACATGTTCGTACAGCCGCCGGGTAAAGTCTGGCTCTCATCTTTTCTAGGTTGGTAAAAATGTGCAGTGGGTCAATTCAGGGCGGGGGAAGATGCAGAATAATAAACAGCCAACTGACAGGTGACCACTACTTCGCCTTTCAGATCCGTTCTTCGAAACATGGTATTTAACGAACATGTTGTTCATGTACAAGTTTAAACGCCACCGATTTGTCGTTTGATAGTGCTACAGGCAACAGGTGGGAACTATTAGGCCACTAAATAATTTTCATATCATCTGCCTCAGAGGGATGAAAATCTGAGACTGCCCTGAAGGGAATGGAATCTGTAGCCCAGTGAATAACCCCAGGGGTTCATCTTTTATTTCCCTGCACACTAAACTCACTAAGGAGCTGTGCTTGCTTCCCTGCCCCCTGGCTGTGCTTGCTTCCCTGCCCCCTGGCTGTGCTTGCTTCCCTGCCCCCTGGCTTTGCTTGCTTCCCTGCCCCCTCGCTGTGCTTGCTCTCTTGAGTGTGTGTGTGGCTTTGGGTGGGTGTGTGTGGCTTTGGGTGGGTGTGTGTGGCTTTGGGTGGGTGTGTGGGGCTTTGGGTGGGTGTGTGTGGCTCTGGGTGGGTTTGTGTGGCTCTGGGTGTGTGTGTGTGTGGCTCTGGGTGTGTGTGTGTGTGTGTGTGTGTGGCTCTGGGTGTGTGTGTGTGTGGCTCTGTGTGTGTGGCTCTGTGTGTGTGTGTGTGTGGGTAGGGCTCTGTTGGCGTGTGTGGGTCTGTGTGTGGGGGTCTGTGTGTTTTTGTGTGGCATTTGCCAGAGATTAAACTATTGGCATTGTAAATGACAATGCCATTTATTTATCTGTTTTCAAAACCAACACATAAATACAAATTTTATCATTTACAATGCCAAGAGCTCAAACTTTTCAAAAGGCGAAACCATTGCATTATAAATGCGTGTTTCTTTCTGCTCCCTCTCCTGCCTCAAAGCTCGCCCTTTAAGGCTGAGTAGCTCAAGGGAATTTGGAAGTTGGCACTTCTGTTTGGCTCCCCTGATAGCATGATTGTGGAATAGGTAACCACAGACAGCCTCAGGCACTCTCCCATTAAATGTATTACAGCCCTGCAGAGAAGTGAAGGCACTCGGTGGCGGTAACTCCCCATGTAAAGCACTGGGTCACAGCTGTAGAAACAGGGTCGGGTCGGGATCACAATTAGACTCGGGCACTCCGAAAAAAAAGTGGACCACATTCCCAAATGGTTAGCATTTTTTGTAGCTTTATATAGCGTGAATTCGGTCCAAAGGCATCAGAGCAATTTAGGCATCAGAGCAATTTAAGCATCAGCTACATTGAACAAAATCAAAGGGATATTAAGTGATTTGCCCTGAATCACTGGATAGTGAGCTGATGCCAGAACTCCAACGTACTACCCCAATTACAACATCAGCAGCTGTGACACCATGACGCTACGTCATATTTTTTTTCCCCTCAGGAAACTTGACCCCGCAGCGATGCCTAGGCAAACACTCCCCCACCCCTCCACCAATGCCTAAAAGAAACTGGGACCAAGGTGACAACACCTGGCCCCTTACAAGGCCACTTCTCTTACTAACCCCCTCTCCATCCCATTATGGCCGCAGGGTATGACCCTGCAAGGGTTGGGGGGGGGGGTGGGCAGGGGGGTGGTTGGGAAGCTTAGGTGAGAATGTGCATGCAAAAAACACATTTTTAGAGACAAGGCCACTTTCTTCCGCAACCAACTAGACCAGGCGAAGAATAGACCTAGAGAACTCTTCAACATTGTTAAAAGTCAAACAAATGGCACACCCTCTTAAGAAATAAATGCAACCAAGGATAGATGCGGAGAAACGCCAGCTTCTTCACAGATAAAGTCACAAAAATTGAGCAATCCTTCATCCAAACCTCAAATCCTCCCTCCCTCACAACCTGCCCCTCTTTAATCACCCTTGACCAAACCGATTGAAATCTTACCATAGACAACCAGGTTCGCTTCCCTCTAAAAAATGATGCTAATTGGTCAGACTTCGAACTCATGTCGGAAAACGAGGTCTTCAATATAATTGCAAGCCTAAAGCCTACTTCACACACTATTGACCCCCTCCCACCCACAAAAGTGAAGAAACTCCACTACATCATTGCCCCTTTCTGGACAAAAATGATCAACTCCTCTCTTACATCAGGCTGTGTCCCAGACTCCCTTCAACTAGGACAAATTACATCCATACTCAAGAAACCAGGAGCCTACCCTAACGTGCTCAACAACCTCAGACCTATCTCCAACCTCCCGTTCCTATCTAAATAATTGGAGAAGTGCGTTCTCCAACAACTTAACAAACATATGGATGACTTCAACCTCCTCAACAACTTTCAATGGGGATTCAGGAAAGGTTATAGCACCGAAACAGCGATGCTCAATATTTCAGATGATATCATAGAGCCTTAGATGAAGTGAAGCCTGTCTCCTCATCCTTATTGACTTAGCGGCATTCTACACAATAAATCATCCAGCTCTAATTGAGACTTTGCAGAGGCGCTCTGGCATTAATGGCACAGTACTAAAATGGTTCACTTACTTCCTTCAACAACGTTCACAACAAATTAAAATCAACTCCTGCCTCTCTATAGCAACACAAGTCACACTTGGAGTCCCACAAGGATCAATCCCCTCACCATTCATCTTCAATCTCTTCAAGGAATCCCTTACAATTATTCTGAAACAAGCAGGGGTTCAATACCACCTATATGCAGATGGCACACATATCTACTACAACGTCAAACACCTCAATGTTATGCTAAGCAAGATCCAAACTTGGTTTAACGCAAACCCCTTAAAGCTGAACCCGGAAAAAATGGAATTAATACTGTTCTCTCCGAAAAGTATCCACCGACCAATTCAAGACTGGCTCGAGAATCTTGATGCTCTAAACTGCTCCCTCGTCCTATCCGACTCGGTAAAGCCACTAGGCATTACCCTAGATAAGAACCTATCAATGAAGGACCACATGAAAAACTCTGTAAAAGGTGCACTCTACTCACTAAAACACCTCAAGAAAATTAAACCTTTCATTCCCCAGGATGATCTCAAGACAATAGTTCAATCGCTAGTCCAACTGGACTATGGGAACACCTTCCTAACAGGGACACAAAGAGCTCACCTAGCCCCACTAAGGTCAGTCCTTAACATGGCAGCTCGACTCATAACTGGTGTAAAAAGATTTGAACACATCATACCAGCCCTCAACTGGCTTCCCATGGAAGGTAGATGTAGCTACAAACTGGCCTGCATAGCACACAAGGCCCTTCACGCACATTCCCTCAACCACCTAAACAGAAATCTGGTAAAAGCAGGAAAATCCCGAACTCTGAGAAGCACCGATTCCACTACTTCTCATCCCTCCGAAATTGAAAATGAAAACGACCCAGTGCCGAGCCTTTTCTGGTAACGTACCCAGGATGTGTAACTCTTACCTCTAGACCTCAGATGCAACCCCTCCTTCTCCTGCTTCAAAAGGGACTTGAAACTCCATCTCCTCAACAATTACTTTACCATCCAAGCCAACTAACCTAGGCTTCAATATCCTAGTGGACTCCCCTCTCGCTTGACCTTCAAGGATGGGTGGTTATCTGACTGATCCAACCACTAAGTTTTTCTCCCCTTCACTGCATTTAAAAGTATTATATTGTTGCTTATATCTTTATGCTCCCTCTTATCCTGCGATGCAATGCTAATTTTTCTTTTCCTTTGTGTATGTAGAGCGCTCTGATACCCACGGGTCAAGCTAGCTCTATATAAAACTTTATAAATGAAATAAATGTCTCCCCCTGGGAGGCTCCCACCCTCTCCACTCCCACCATGGTGTGAAAGGGTTGGGGGACGACTTTGCTTCTGGGCCAGGACGGTCACTGGAGGCAGGGGGCCGGGGTAAGAATGCCCTTAGGCAGTGCTTTAACTGGGCCGCTACTCACTGGTACGGAGTACCGGCACTTCTTTTTTCCCCCTCCGAGAGTACCGGCACTTTTTCCTTACAAATGAGAGTACCGGTACTCATTCAAGCAGGTCGGCATTTTAGGTCTAGTGAGCATATGTCACATTTTTATACAGTGACACATGCTCGCACGATGGCCATTTCACACCGGTTTCGCACCCTGCATTACACAAGCACACTAAAGTCAGAGCGCCCCCTCTCCTGAGAGCTGGAAAGCCCATCGGATGGCCTGATTGGTGGATGTGCTGCACAGATCTGCCCATATTCAGACTGGCTCGGCTGCACCCTGTGTGCTTGGCTGTGTTCTGCTAGGCAGGTGGCGGCCATGCAGCTTTGGAAGTAAATTTGAAAAGGTCCCAGCTGGGGGCGGCAGGGGGCAGCCACCGGGAGGGGGGGTGGGGGATAGAACACATCCCAACCTGCTTCTTCTGAAAGTTATTTGAGGATGGCCGTGTGTCGGCCTGGGGGTATTGTGTGGGATCATTGTTTGGGAGGAGTGAATGGCTGCTCTCAGGCCCACCCCCGGAAAGGGGGCAGAGGGTGTAAATCTTTGGTTTTGACTTGACACTGCACATGCTGATAATGGCGCTCTCATCTGCCCACTCTTGCCTCGGCCGGAGGATGATGGTCAGGTGGGTCTAAACATCCAACATCCTGCTCTCGGTTTTAACTCAAGACATCACGTCTGGGGTGGGGGTGTGGTGGGTCATCTCCTGGAGCCTGCTGTTCTTGACAGATTCAGGAATACTGATAGGGAGGGAAAAGGGCACCTCTTCTACCAGAAAATAGTTTATTTCAGATTAGAGCGGACTGATTACACTGTTCAATTTAAAAGTTAGGTGATAACATTTTTCTATTTATTTATTTATTCATCCAATCGCTGCTGGTGTGAGAGGACTAGACCACAAACAAATGCAAAACGATGGGAAGAGCAAGTAATGCAGGGGCGGCTTCAGCACTTCACACCGGTGCCCTGCATTACATCTCTCCAAGGGGCCCATCAAATCCTGCGTTCCAGCAGAGGCAGGAACAAAACGAAAGGGATCTAATAAATTCATTTCCTGCTGTTTCTGCCTCTGCTGCTGTGTTTCGCTCTGGTCCTCACTGCTGGCCCGGCTCCTCTCTCCATGGGCGGATCTTCAGGTGAGTTTGTTTGGGGTGACCTCCCCCCCCTCCTCCCCCCCCCCCCCCAACCCAATTATACTTTCTATTTGGCATTTATTTAGGCCAGTTAGTTGGTTCAATTAATATGTGTAGGCAGCAGCAACTGGTATCTGGGCTAGCAGACCTTTAAAAAAATCACAGACGTGGAGATTTCCTTCTTGATGGCCCCTGGAGTGCTATATACTGTTTTGGTCTTCGGTGCCGTTTTTATGGCTGTTGTCCTTTATACAACTCTCCAATTTACACAAGAAGTGGTGTTTAGATTTGTACCTAACAAGTGGTATCATGGGTTCTCACCAACATTTATTTTGCTTAGGATCACACAATTTGGTAAAGTGCAAGGGTATCAAAAATATATTACAGATTGAAGCAATTTGTCATTATTTGCTCCCCAAAATATTCTTGTGCCCTTTAAAGTGTCATTAGCCCTGCCCATTGTCCTGCCTCCTAGCCCCGCCTTCTTGCCATGCCCCCAGCTCAATTTGATGAGTACTTGCACTTTTTTCCCCCATTTAAAGCACTGCCCTTAGGGCAGGGCACAAGTCCTAAAAAAAGGAGTGGGGGGCGCTGACGTCACAACAGGAAGTGATGTCACGAAAGGTAGCTTGCACCATCAGACTCATTGCCTCCCCTCGCTCACCCCTTAGATGCGATTGCATCAGAGAAGCCAGTGCGTGAACAGTGTTCTGAATTCGTTCCGATCTCGCCCCAGAGAGGCCTTTGAGTGAATGTGTGGCTCCATTTGCTCCAGTTATCAATCTCCCTGTAAAATAAGTGGGGGGACACCTTACACCCGCATGGTAGCCCGACTCGAGCCCTGCCTTGGGGTCAGAATAACACTTGGCCCCCAGCCTCAGTTAGTATGACAGGGGAATGCAAGTAATACTACCAACACTTCGCAGTGGCCTGCCAGGACCGGGGAAGACAGTAAGTCCCTGTGGGCCGGTTTACATGGGCTCTGAAAAACCGGCCTTCAGATGACCATGAGGCACCGGCGCCCGACTGCCCGCCTTACCAATCCGACCCTGTGTAGAAACTCACTCCTTTCCAAGTGTGCACTGTCCTGCTGTCACATTACGGATACCCATGGAGAACTCTGTTGGTCTGCGCCGATGCTGCCTCACGGCCCACTCTTAAATTCAAACACTGAGACCTACAACCATCTCTAACAATGCACCACACCTCGGGTCAGATGTATGTATGTAAATACCTCAGAACTGTGAAATGTAGTAGTTGGGCTTTACATTGGGGTGGCCTAACCTATATATTCTACTGTAGAAATGCCTTTGACTGGGCGGTGCATACCCCCAGCCTTTACATCCGCTGTGGCTACATTGTGAAAGGAAAATGTGGTACTGGTACATTGCTGCTTAAGTATGTGCAAAAACAACAGTTGATGGACAGAATGCAGAACAATGTCATACATTCACCCCAGTACAAAGATCTGGGCCTAAATCCATCGTTTTTTTGCTCACCACACCACCCAGTTCAGACATGGCGTATGCAAATCAGTCTGACCCTGTGCCTCATGGGAACTGTCCAGCCCGAACTGCCAAGCCATGTCTTCCCTGGACCGGAATCAAGGATCCTAGGACCGGTTTCTGGCTATCGGCCGTCTTCAGCCAGGATAGCTTGAGTCCAGTCAGTGGCGTAGTGAGCACGGGACCCACGTCTGGGCATACCCATCCCACATAGGGTGAACAGCAAAACACACAAGATGATGGACGGAATGCAGAACAATGTCATACATTCACCCCAGTACAGAGATCAGGCCCTAAATCCATTGTTGTTTTTGCGTTTAAGTATGTGCAGCAGTTTCTTGGATGTACTTGTTTTGCATCAGAGTAGGCAATGACCCCCTGAATTGCATCTGTGTAACATTCTATATTAACATTTATTGGTTGGTGCCAAAATACCTCTACCTCTGCCTCGTGTCTCTTTACTTTTGTAGCTGCATTCTTGTTTTTGGATTGGAAAGTGCAGCTGTCTAATAAGACCTGTTGTTTCCAGTAATAAATACAGTGGGGTTTGGGTCTGCCGATTTAGTTTTTTAAAGACGAACTCGCCAGCCTTTCGCCTAATTCCATTTGGTGTTTGGCTGTATCCTTCCGTCTAAAATGAAGTGTACGACATGAGGGATTGTTGTACATCGCCTCGCTCCTCTACCTGTTGTCCCGTAATCGTTTAAAACATGCTTAAATTCATAAATATATGAACTATTTTAAATACATAAATATTTGAAAGCTACTCCATCAAGACGAGACTCGTTTTTCTGCTTGGTCTAAGTTTAGCCACTAGAGGATGCTAGACACCATAAAATGTGTTTCGGATTTAACGCATGTCCAATTATAAAAATGTCGAAGGTTTACATCCTGTGTAATTGCCACTTCTGTGAAATGCCTCCGTGCCAGCGTTGAGGACGATGTTACAGTTAAACAAATCCCTAAAAGCAAACGGAGATTAAAGAGTGCATCAGTGCATGTCAACACACGCTCGCCAAGGAAGACTGGCCATCCGCCACAGAGTCGAGAATCGGGGCCGGACGGACTGGGAACCAAAGGAGCCCTGGCAATGTTGTGTGACCAGACCACGTAAAGTGAACACCAAGTGCAGGGCGCGAGCCTGACCACTACAAAGGGGGTTTTGGGAGGGCTTCTCCCGCCGCCCCCCTAAAATATTGGGGAAAATGGTGCATTCTACAGCACATTTGTCTTTATATATTCAATAGCGATTAGCTTTTAAAGCATAGGAAATGATGCCCTTACTGTGCACCATGATTTCATAATCTTTGTTGGCGCTCTTCAATGATGCCCTCGCTACCCCCTCCAACAGTGCCTCTCATTTCTCCACTGCCCCTCTCCTACGTGTATTTCATTTGTTTTATAAACAATGTAGGGCGTGGGAGCACTTTCCATCACACGCAAACGGAGACAATGAATCAGGCAATTGTAAATCAGTATATAGAAAATGTTCTATAGACTACAAGGTGTAGGATTCACATGCTCTCCACACTGGCAGGCACTTTATAAGAGTGCATGGTCTGGAGAAGCTAACTCAGGATTCAGTACACAACATTGTGGTTAGAGTTGACTTTAATTATAAGAATTTAATTCTACCCAAACAAACCATTTTAGAAACTTCGGGATAATGAAAGACTGGGATAAAACCCATAACTTTCTAACCTTTACCATGCATTTTTTATGCAGCTCTTTGATAGAAGTTCATAGCTCACTGTGCTAGGTTACGATTGAAACTTATAAACTACACCGTAACAAAATAATCTGAGACAAAAGCAGTAACCCACTGAGCTATGCACATACAATGCAATATTATGTATGGCACACTTTCTTTGCAGCAGGCATATTAACCTCCCGCGCTACCTTAGGTGAGTCACACCTGCCACTAGACAAAACTCCCAACTTTCTCCAGCAGGTACGTTAATCACCCGCGGGAACTTGACATGTATTGTTGCCCGAAAACGTCTGACTACAGCGTCGGATTGGTAACGCGGGCATTCGGGCAATGCCCGAGGGGCCGGTGTCTGAGTGCTGCTGTGAGCCTCTTTTTTTAGCAGTCTGGGGGGGCATTTGGGCGCTGTGTCTATTGTTCGAATACAGACAGCGGCCCAGTAGGTGTCTGACTGGCCTTTCTAGAGGCGATGGGCGCTATTACCTCCGTTTAGCAAGAGGTGTCACTCCCTTTGTCTCGCTGGCCGGACCATTAATGTCTGCACATGCTGAGTGGTGGCAGGGGGCCTGAGTAGAAGTGGCCTCACTTGTTTCACCACTGTGAACTAACACGTGCATTTTTTTTACCCCCCCTCCTAAAGTTTTTTTTATAAGATTATGTCGCAACAGTGATTTGAGGAGTGATTGTGCAAATGTGGGCCGATATTTTTTTTTGCATACCTGGGCTGATTTTCAATCCCAATCCAACCCTGTCTGACTATACAAGAAATTCTGCAGTGCTTTTAAAACTGCTGCACTGCTACAAAGCTGCCCCGCCCACTAACAAAACACCCCTCCCACCTTCCAGCCTCCCGGAGAAACACCCGATGCCTGGTAAGGCAGCCTGGCCTTGCTGAGTATCCTGTTCCAACGTAAACACAGATAAGGAGCCTCGCACAAGTGCACTGAGTGGCATCACACCTACCCCGAAGATCTAAAGTAGAAAGTTACCTACTACATAGAGTACTGCTCTTCATGTTCTCTCGGCTGAGACCTTTCAAACCAGCACTGCTTGCTGTAGCCGTTAGTCCCTCCTTGACTGCTACAATATAATTTCATTACCATGGAGGTAGCTGGACCAGAAACGGAATCTGCTCCACACCCAGCTCATGCACATGAGAATGGCCCAAAGCGCCAGATTTGCATGTCTCCGATAAGCATGCAAACAGTTCCCTGCTTGGAGTTCTTTCTGTCTGGTTGCACCCCAGCGTCTCCACAGGTTTTGGGTGCCTTGAAATGCTGCACAGATGATTTGCCCACTGGCTCTACAGCTACTACCTTGTTACATGACTCTTTCTACCACCTCATTTTATATGGTCTTCTCCTGCTGAGCTCAATGCTTCTTGCACCACCAGCATTATCATCATCATCATCCTCTAGCAGTCAACACATTGGGTACCACTCACTCTTGGTGTCTTTTCTCCACAACTCGAAACCCCTCGATGCTGGCCTACTGAAGTGCCCCTCTGCGAATGGCTGCGCCATGAATGTTCATGACCTCATCAGTCTGTCCCAATTGCAGATACGTATTTGGCAGAAACATGGACAGCTTATTCGTTTTACACGCCACAAATTTTTCATGACATCATCCTGGTTTCTTTGGGAATGGTGAAGACCAGTGGAGACTGTGCAGTAGGGGAAAGGGAGAATACACAGCTTGAGGGCCACATATGCTGAATTACAGGCCTGGTTGAAATTGTGGTGCAATGCAGCATGGCTCTATGGTGTTGTCTGTTCCAAAAAGGCTAGCTTTCTCCTTATTGGTGTTATTCCAAGCGCCACTAATTCATTTTCGGATTCAGAAAGATTCCATGCAATACAGTTCTAATCTGATATCGGAAACTCTAGACACCAAAAGCCTTCCTAGTCATTTATCATTCGAGTCAACAACCAGCCATTTTTAGGTCTCGCCTGTCGATGCGCATGCGCATCGAGCTTGCGAGACTATGGGGGCTTATCCACTCTTGAACCGACTTGCAAGGAATCGTGGCGATTCCTTGCAGTGCCCGTGACTTTTAAGCTCAATGCGCATGCGCATTGAGCTTAAAAGCGCGTGCACATCAGTTCCCTCATCCGCACGTCGCATTTCTCCTCCCCAGCTCCGCCCCCTCACTTCTTGATTGCACGGCCGCTAGGCCGTGCCTCCCCTACTCTCCTCCCCCCTCCTCCTCCTACTCTGCCTGCCGTGTCGCACCTCTCCCCGCTCCGCCCCCTGCACACTGGCCTGAATTGTACCGAAGACTGGACCTCGTATGCCCTCAATCCATATTGTGGACCCCTTGACTCCAGTTCCCTCAAGAGTGTCGCCGCAGACGCTCTGCATGCACCTTTGGTCTTTCCATATATTGTTTTTTCATTACACTCCCAACCCAAAATGGCCGACACTTTCTGCCGCGCGCCCATTGGTCATTTGCTTCCATGTGACCGCGAGCGGCTTGCGGAAGAGAGGGAGGGGGCATGGTACGGTCTTTGGTGCTCATCGTGGAGGAAGGGTGACGCCCCATTCACCCACCTTCCCAATCCATGCAAGATTCAATGTGCTGAAGAGGGAATTTCACACAGTGCTCTATGCTCTGGATCCGCGGCTCATTCAGCCTCTGCGTCCCACCCCCTCTCCCACACACAGAGGAGTTTCTTAGCAACACCAGAGTCCAGCTCGGAGTCCGCGAATCTGCAAGGCAGCCATTGATCAGGCCCAACATCTTTCCGGCGCTAGATGCAGCCGGGCTGTTGCAAGTGGCGGGGGATTGTGAGGAGGGACAGGGTGGAGGGAACGAGGTACTAAGGGGCAGGCCGCATTAGCATGCATATCAGGGCTAGATCGTAAACGTGGCCCACCATCTCGCAGCGCCTTATCCGCATAGACTGCCCTGGCTTCAAGCATGCGTTCACGAGAACAGGAGGAAAGCCAGGTCTGGGCGAGCTTCCCTGTCAGGGGAGCCACACAGGATGCCCGCTTATGCAAAAAAACACAATATGGGGTTGCCGAGTCATTTTTTTAATTCACTGACAGGTCGCCATCGGTAAGCCTCACTCACTGTCCCTTACTCCTGCACTCCTTTAGAGTCCTTCACTTATGGCTAGCAATGTTGCATTCCAAATGCTATAGGTGTCACATTCGCAAAAGTTATAACTATTGGCATTGTAAATGACAAAGCTATCAATTTAGCTATTTTAAAAACCAACAAATAAATAAAATATTTGTCATTTACAAGACCAATAGCTCCAACTTTTCTAATGCGAGACCTATTGCATTTCCAATGCTTATTATTATCTTTTGTATGTACATTGACATTAGGTGGGTCTTCACTGCATAAGAGTTGTCTCACTAGAGAAATTCTTAAGCATTGTTCGAGCACAAGCATCACATCTCTTCCTGATTGACCAGTGAAGTGCCATTTACCCACTGGTAGTCCCGTCATTTGCAGTGGAGGTGGCTGGTCTCCTTGGCTTGTCACTCGACACTGGTGCTATTTGTATGGTGCACCTTCTATGATTAGTCAAGGGCAGGGATGGATCAACATGTGCTGTCTCAATGCTCTATTAGTGGCTACAACTTGTTGAAGCTCCTTGTGAGGTTACCTCTGATGTAGTGCTACCAGGGTAGTAGTAGTTAATCCCTGAAACAGGATACCACTTCCGTCAGTTGATCACTGCAATGTTTGAATGTGGTAACCTTCTTGCTATTGACTACTGTGAATTGAGCGTGGTTAAATGTTGCTATTGGTGGCTCTCAAACCAGCTCTTCACTTTAGGGAACATTTTGGAGTTTAATGTGGTGCTTATATTTTGATTTGTTGCAGACTTCACATTTTTTGCCTGCAAGAATCCTCTTTGTGAGCACTGTTAAAACTGAAATGAATAAGTCTTCAAATAATGTAGGCGTCAGTCATGGGGAATCTCCAGTATAATTTTATTGTGCTTCCGCTGCAGCAGTGGTGTCTTTGAGCATTCACCAGAGAGTCCGCTTCAGCTATCAAACTACTCTGCTTATATACATTTGCAGTTACATAGGAAATATGGAAAAACAATGATCTCAACAAAGCATCATCCCCCAATACAAAGGTCCTTGAGAAATGTCGCTGTAGCAAGAGGATTTCAGACAAATTGCCATTTATCATTAACAACAGTTCAATGGTTTCCTTCCTTTCTCAAGATGCCTGGTTACACTTTAAATAAACCATTATTCACTAACCTTGACAACATAATGTCAGGGATTCACTTGTAGCCACCATCTTGCCACCGGGGGAATCACGCTGGTGGCCTTTGCCTACATACCTGCAATTCTCTTGGCACCTTCTTTGGCATTCTGTGCTCACATCCACACCTTGAGCGCTTGCCGCCATGTGGCCTCCTGCGCATACTTTCAGTTCTTCATGTTCTAGGGTATGTAGGGTAAAGAGCTCGACACCTTAGGTCACCTTTTTGGCAGAACAGTAGGGGATCTCTCTACCTCCATGCATGGTGGTTTATGCTTTAATTGATATTTGGCTCAAATTTTGCCTCACACTTTGGAAGGGGGTCTGAATACTGGTGAGTCATCCTCAGCTGCCGAATCGTCCACAACAGTGAGTCATCCTCAGCTGCAGAGTCATCCACAAACACCAACAACATGAGGCAGCCTGCTAAGATCTCACGAGACCTCAAAATCTCGGTGGCCATTTTCAAAACTCTGAACTATAAGTAGCCTGGCTCCCAATCATTTGATCGTTCGCAACAAGGAATTCAGACTTGAAGCATCTCCTGCCCAGCCTCCGAATTACGATCACACTTCTCTATCTAGGTACAATAAGTGCTCTATTAAGAGCTCTCCCCCGCTTCCATATTAGTCCAGCTACTGCAGTGCTCCTTGATAGAGCATTTGTTGCCTTCCTTGGGCCTCTGGCTGCATACCTGGATAAAGGAAAGCTCAGTACCACCCACCACCGGTGAAAACTCTGCGCATTCAAGCTGCTAAACATTCTAAAAACAGCTCTTGTAGGGTTATTTAGCTGCGCAGCTAACTTTGTTGATTATTGTGTGTATTGTGTTCTCTTTTAACCTCCCTAGGAAATCTTTATTTCTGTGCAATGTGATGTGCTATTGTGTGAGGAGAAACATAAAACATCGGTGTGAACTTGATCAGCATACTAGTAGAAATCACACATCTACTAGGTACGAAGGTTGATACTCTACATGGGTTATGTGTTGGGGATATATAATCTTGAGCTGTGACCAGTAATGTATGTATGTACATGTTGTATACTGTATATATTATCTCTGACACGAGATGGCACGTGGCTTTACTCGTGACATCTCGTGTCAATCGCTTTCTGTTATGCACATGTTGAGGTGATGGTACTGAATGCGAACCTGAAAGGAAATTATCCCTTTTAAAACATTGCCTTGGGGGGATTGGATTAAAAGAATTCGTCACTCTTCCAGCTTTAACCAATCCTGGTGAAAAAGATGTGTATGAATGTGCAGCAGAAAAATTAAAAATTAGATTCGGAAAGAAAAAGAACATTGTCATGGAGAGATTTATTTTCTATTCCCGCAAACAATCTGCAGATGAACCAATTGATGATTTTGTATCCTCTCTCAGATCTCTTGCCGTAACTTGTGATTTTGAACATATAAACTATGAACAGGTATTAAGAGATCAAATTCTCATGAGAACAAATAACAAAAAGGTCTAGGAAAGACTTTGGACAACTTCGGATATGTCTCTAAATGCAGCCATTGACATTGCAAGGTCAATTGAACATTCCGAGAAGTTTGTAAAGGAAATAAGAGGAAGTGAAAAAGGAGATGTCTTTAGCGTTTCCAAAGAAGGAGAGAAATTTAAGAAACCGTTTACTTTTAAAAATGATTTTGCTAACAATAAGAGTGACTCAAAATTTAAGTACACTAAAAGTGATAAGAAGAGCAATACTCAGTGGATTTGTTTCAGATGCGGAAGTTCAAATCATTTAGCAAATTCTAAAGTTTGTCCTGACCTTGATAAAATGTGTTTGAAATGCAATAAGAAAGGGCATCTAACAAAGTTTTGTAAATCCACTACCAAAAAAGTTAATATTGTTCAAGATTTTGATGACTATGATTCAAATGAAAATGATATCAATACTGTGATCAATATTTGTGGTAGTGAAGGTGTAAGTAAATTTCCATCTTGCGATGTGATTATAGATGGAAAGACAATTAACATTTTTGTTGACACCTGTGCATGGTATACATTATTGGGTTTAGATGTCGTAAAACAAATTGGCCAAACAAAATTTTACTTGAATCTGACATTTCCCCAGGGGGTTATACTGGACATAGGATTGAATTGGTAGGTTACTTTTGGGGGAAAATCACCTTTGCCAGTGAATCTACATATGGTAAGATCTATGTTGCTAAGTCTGGGCAACCTTTGTTAGGATGGCCACACCAAGATCAATTGGGCATTAAGATAGATCCAAGAGCCAATCCTCCTGTTTACTCCGTTGCTAACACCAATGATCCTGATCGTAATCTCATGCTTGATAAATTGAAATCTGAATTTTCAGATGTTTTTATTGGGAAACTTGGTCAGTTTTTGGGTTTCAAACACACTATTAAACTCAATGATGGTGTTGTTCCTGTTCGGCACAGAGTCAGGAACGTTCCTCTTACCTACAGGGATAAACTCAAAGTTTTACTCAAAGACTTGTGTGACAAGGACATTATTGAGCCCATTGAGTCCTCGCCGTGGGTTTCCCCGATCGTGATTTCGGTTAAATCCAACGGCGAACTGAGGCTCTGTGTAGATCTTCGCAGTTTAAATAATTCTATTTGGGTAGATGCCCATCCCTTGCCAAATCTTCATGAGATGGTTTCAACATTAGGAGGTGCTGAGATTTTCTCGTGCATAGATTTGGCAAGTGCCTATCATCAAGTCGTTTTGGATGATGACTCCAAAAATCTGACAGCCTTTATTACGCCAGAAGGTCTCTTCAGATATAAACGCATGCCTTTTGCATTGGCTAGTGCCGCTTCCGTTTTTCAAAGGCTAATGAAAGAGACACTTGAAGGGTTGACAGGGGCAATCGCCTTTCAAGACGATATTCTTGTATTTGGGAAAAATGTAGAGGAGCACGATGATAATTTAAGGAAAGTTATATCTACATTATCCTCTAAAGGTCTTACTCTTCGTCTTGATAAATGTAAAATTAGAGAAAAAGAAGTTGAATACCTGGGACATTCCATAAGCGGTGCTGGAATTAGACCTAAGCAAAAACACATTGAGAGCATCATTAAAGCCCCGGTTCCAGTTTCTAAAGAACAATTGGTAGCCTTCTTAGGATTAATGGAATTCTATGCCAAATTTATTCCAAATTTCTCTTCTAAAGTTGATTCCTTTAGACCACTTCTAAAGAAAAATGCAAGGTTCTTATGGTCTGATGTAATGACGGAGGCATTTCAGAACCTTAAGGCTTTTGTTGTGAATGCACCCTGTTTAAGACCTTTTGTTATTGGAAAAAAATGTACCATCATGGTTGATGCAAGTAGCACAGGGTTGGGAGCTGTGCTCATGCAGAATGATTGCGGAAAAGAATGGATAATTGCCTATGCTTCAAGGGCGTTGAGGGATGCTGAAAAACACTATTCAGTTATTGAAAGAGAGTTATTGGCGTCAGTTTGGGCAGCTGAACACTTTAAAACATTCTTGTGGGGAACAAAATTCACTATTAAGACTGACCATAAGCCTCTTATTTACATGATGGCACCAGGTGGAGGTCGAACTTTATCGGCTCGCCTTGCCAGACTGGCATCCAGACTACAATCCTTTCATTTTGAGATGGTATATGTAAAAGGGAAAACTAACATTCATGCTGATTGCATGTCCAGGTTGCACACTTCTTGTGATGTTCCTTGTGATGATGATGAGTGTGAAGTAGCTTTCACTTCGCAAGACATTATGTTAGTGTATGGGGAGAAGTTTGATTTGAGTAAGGAGTCTTGGGTAAGAGAAATGGAGAAGAGTATTGAATTAACTCAGGTTAAAAACTACATTTTACAAGGATGGCCAGAACAAAGGAAGTTTTCAGGCGAGATGATGAGTTATGCAAAAGTTCAGGATGAGTTAGCAATCGAAAATGGGGTTCTCATGAGAGGTGATAAATGTATTCCTCCTTTTTCCTTGAGAGATACTATCATTGGCATTGCCCATGAGGGGCATTTAGGAATCTCGTTTACCAGGAGACGCATAAAAGATTTCTTTTGGTGGCCAGGAGTGGACAGTTGTGTGGAACACTATGTCCAAAAATGTTCAGAATGCGCCAACAGTGATAAGTCTGCTGTCCCTTTACGTCCTGAACCCTGTCCTGTTGAGTTTCCTTTCGGTCCTTGGCGGAAGTTAGGTCTTGACTTCATTGGTCCATTTTCCGTTTTACCTGAACATGAGAAATTTGGCATGGTTTTGATAGATTATTTCTCAAAATGGCCAGAGGTAAAAATGGTTAGGGAGATAACAACTAGAAATGTAGTTGAGTTTTTGGATGGGGTTTTTTGTCGAGAAGGAATTCCAGAAGAATTAGTGACTGACAATGGACCACAATTTACCAGCAAGGATTTTCAATGTTTTATCACCAAATGTGGGATTACGCACAACAAAATTGCTGTGTTCCATCCTGAAGCCAATGGCCAGGTTGAAAGATTCAATAGAGTTGTGAAGGAGGCTATCCAACTTTCTGTTAAAGGTCATTTGAATTGGCGTAACGCTCTTCAGTCTATGTTATTGTCCTATAGAACATCTCCTAACTCTGTCACTATGGTTAGTCCGTTTGAACTTTTAAGGGGTCGGAAACCCAGTACTCGTTTAACTCCATGGTGGCTAAAAAGAAGTTTGAGTGACCATTGTGGTTTTTCTAAAGTAGATTATGATTTGGTTCGAGATAGGGTCAGCGCATATAAGGATAAGATGAAGGAAAGGATGGAGGCAAAGCAGGGATCAGTGAGTAAACATGTCATTAATGTTGGTGATTTTGTTCGTATTAAAAGAAAGGAAGGTGTTTTGAAAGGTGGTCAAATTTGGTCACGTCCCAAGGAAGTTATTGAGGTTTTCAAGCATGCTGTCAGAATTGAGGATGGGAGTGTTTGGAATTTGAACAGAGTTTCCATATTTAAAGGCAAAGATACGTTTGCGTCAGAGGATGGCAGTAGTGCTTTACTTAAAGGCAAGGATGTTGTTGTGTCAAGCGATGATAGCAACGTTTTTCTTGACTTTGAATCTGACAGTGGGGTCCCTGGAAATGTAGAAATCACTTCTGGGAATCTTTTGAGTGAGAATGCCAATACTAGGGTTGTAAGGACCACTCCATCTGTGGTACCCTCAAAAAATTGCCATAGGTCTCACCGTCTTCCTGTAAGATACAAGGATTTTGTCATGAATTAAGATAAAATTGTATGGGATTATTCTTTATAGTTTTGTTATTATGTTGTTTGTTTTTTTCATTGTTTTTTTTCATTTACAGGAAGGGAGGTGTGTTGTATACTGTATATATTATCTCTGACACGAGATGGCACGTGGCTTTACTCGTGACATCTCGTGTCAATCGCTTTCTGTTATGCACATGCACAAGCCACTGCATCTTTCGAATATGTATGTTTGACATGAGTTTAGAATGATGTGGCATTAACTGTTAGACTGGACTTACTCCAGACGTGTTTCCATTAAACTCTCTTCTCATCAAGCTTCCTGTGTCCTCCAGTCTTTCCTACAGTACACTTGTGATATTCTTCTTTGTGTACATCATTTAGAGGTCCTAGTGTGTTGCCCTTCTCCAGAGTGCTCGATTAGTAGGTGCAGTATCTTGTTTCTCCCCTTCAGCAAACGCTAAGTACCCTTTAGGTAGCATCTGTCAGTTTTTGTTTTGGGTGATATCTGTCCTGCTTTTCCTTATGATTACTCATTCTGCCGGTCCAAGTTGGATCTCTGGAGGATAGTGGATCATCATGTTTATTTTGGTAAATAGCTTAGCTTTTTATTTTAGCGTGTTATATTAGTTTGTTGTTTATTCCCAAGCCTCTTTCCCTTGTGTTCATCCAACACCATGGTGTGTTTCTTCTACAGGTGGTGGTGTGGTGGATTCAGGGAAGAAACAGTGCATGCTTCACCCGTTGGTCTTGGACCTCGTGGATGATGACATAGAACTTCAAATCTCTGACACAATCGGGGCCGGACTGAGAACCAAAACCGGCCCTGGGAAAGTGCTCGGCCAGCCCCCTGGGGGTGCAACCGAGCTCTTTGCCGGGGCCGGTTTTCGGCCGATTTTGTTACAGGGCCGATTTTGCAGCTATGCTGCAAAAACGGCCCTGTAGCAAAAACGCCCCCCAGGGGCCCAGAACCGGCCCCCACCCTTGCGGCGCACCGGGGGATTGACCGGTGCCCGCAACGACCAGTCCGGGCCTGGACACAATGGGGTGTTTGTAGTATTTGTATCTAGGGCTTTTGGTTTTATGGTATTTGTCTTTTTGACATTTCTTTCTGTATTTATCCATATTTATGTTTTGCTATTTATGTATTTATCCATATTTATTTTGGTATTTGTGAAAACATGAAGCTATAGGTAGTATATTTCCACATTTATTTAACCGATAAATGTGCACTTGTGCTTGAATGCCAGACAGATTTTAGTGATATGAACACCCACAGATAATACATCAAGGCACTTATATAAAAAAAATGCTAATTTCAGTATCCACTTTGTGCATATCTACTGGTGTTTAAGCCTTTTTACCGAAATGTATTTCTTTTTTAAACCTCTTACCTGTCAATCTGCACAGCTATTGGCCTGGTAGTCACAAGTGACAGCATGTAGAATCACTTAAATAAAAACAATTTCTGTTTTTATCCACATTTAAGAATAAATACAGACAGGAACATAAATGGTTTTCGGTCTGCATTTTCTGAAAAAATCAGTAAAAACCGAAAACAGGGAGCCTTATTCATAACTGATGTTATGAGAACAGCATAATCTTCCTTACTGGCTTCCATGCCATAAGGAAAACAGTGGAAGCTTTTCCTTAGGCACATAATTCAACTAACCTTTCCATGAACCTGTCCGTTGTTCTCACAGCACAACAGGAGTCATCCCATTAATTCAAGTACCTTTATTCATCTTCTGGTTACAGCATGTTATAACACGTCCTGTCCCCTGCCCAGTTCCTGGCTCTCTGCCGTCCCCCACTCCTTGACCGGAAGTGGTGTCCAGCTCTTTGCCCCCTCCCACCAGTCGGGTCCAGGGTCCTAGTGCCCTGTCCCCAGGTCACAACATCTCCCCCTTTGTTGCAGAAAAGACAGAGAGATTGTTGAGAGAGAGAACAAACATTGGTCCCCCTCACATTTCTTCAATCAGTCTCTTTGGTCTTTTGCACTCTCTTCTCTGCCGTGTGTCTCCGTTGTCCATCTGTGTGTCCTCGTCCTGTCTCATGCCTGTGTCTCCTGTTGCAATCGCTCCTCCGTCTTCATCAACTATCTTGAGTTCCTTGAAGTGTGAGCTGTTTGCACGTGACGTGGTAACGTCCCGCTGATACTGTTATCATGGGCTCTTTCACCTCGGTCACCGTCAACGGCTCCTTTGAGAACGGGCTGTTCGATTTCCTCAGCTGCCGCACCACCACTGTGTCCCCTTGCTTTAGTTGCGCCGGAGTGGTGTGTCTCCTTGCATCTGCACAGGTCTTCAATTTCTCCTTTGCCTCTTGATCTTTGGTGGCAATGCTGCTTTGCCCTGGCTTTGCTGCTGCTTCCAGCTGCGGTAGCCTGGTCCTGCTTGATCTGCCCAGCACTAGCTCGGCGGGACACCGCCCTGTGGAGCTGTGGGGGGTGTTTCGATAGTCCCTCATTACTTGGCACAGAGCCTGCCCTATTGAGATCTGCACCAGTTTTGCTGTTTGGACAGCCTTCTTAATGTTCCACATGAATGTTCCACCATGCCATTTGCTTGTGGCCATAGGGGCGTTATTTTCCTGTGATGGATCCCTAGATAGTCCATACATTTTCTGAATTCTTCCCCTGAGAAGGGTGGACCATTGTCCGTGTTTACTGTTTGCGGGGAGCCCCACACCGCAAAGACGCCGTCCATAGTTGGCAGGTTGCGCTTGCTGATGTTGATGAAACGTGTCGCACAATGGGAAATCTGGAGAATTCATCAATTATCACGAGCAGGTAGTTGCCCGTTTCCAGGGGCCCGTAGAAGTCTGCTGCCAGTCCTGTCCACACTGCTCGCAGGAGCTCTGACATTTTTAGTGGTTCCGGTTTTGCTGGTTGCGCCGTCACTTGGCAGACGTGGCAGTTTGTGACTGTGGCCTCTACCATGTTGTCTAACCCAGTGAATCACACTTTTTCCCGTAGCAGTTTCTTCGTCGCTACCATGCCTCTGTGTGATTCGTGAGCCAAGTTCACAGTCTGTCTCCACAGCGCTCTTGGCATCACTATTCTTGTTCCTCTCATTAGTATTTCATTTTTGGTCTCTGATAGCTCTTCATGAATCTTTTTAAATGCCAGCATTTCCTCTTTGATCACTCCGTTTTTCCATGATGCTGTTGTTGTTGACATGCCTCCATCTCTGTTGTCTTGTTACCATTTTGACGGCCTGCATTGTGGCGTCCCTCTCTGTTTCCAGCTCCAACTCCGCCAGTGTTATATATGCCGGAGTACTTTGTTTTAGTACAAAGTTCAGGTACTCCCCCGCTATTGATGTTACCTCAGGTGCCAGTGGCAACGGGTGCCGCAACATATCTGCCGGGTTGTGCTCTTTCCCTGGCTTGTGCACAATCTTTAAGTTGTAGTCCATTAGCCGTATGCCTCATCTCTCTATTATAGGTGGTATTTTTGCATTGGGATTTCCATAGATCGTTACTAGTGCTTGATGATCCGTTATGATGGTGAATGGTTTCCCATATATGAACATGTGATAGTGCTCACACGCCCATACTACTGCGAGGCTTTCCTTTTCCGGCTGCGAGTATGCCCTCTCAACGTCAGACAGGCTTTTGCTTGCGTATGCCACTATGTGTCTTGGCGACTCTTTGCCTGGCCTATGCTGTGCCAAGATCGCTCCTAGCCCCACCAGGCTGGCATCCGCCGTCAGTTCTGTGCATAGCAGAGGATCAAAGTACGCAAGGTGGTCTACCGCCATCTCTACATATCTGATGTCCTTGAATGCTTGGTTGCAGTCTTCTGTCCACATTAATGTCTGGCCCTGTTTCGTCACTTCTCTCAGCGGGGTGCTTACCATGGCAAAGTCTTCTATGTATCTCGTGCAGTAGCTGGCAAGCCCAAGAACGACCTCACTTCTGCAACGTGGTTCGGGGGTTTCGCTTTTTCTAGCATTTCCACTTTGCTCCGATCTGGTCGCATCCTTTTTTTTGAAAAGATGTGCCCGAAGAACACCAGTTCGTCTCTCCCTATTTCGCACTTGTCTTCATTCAGCGTGAGTCCTGCTTGTTCCAGCTGGGAGCATACGTCTCGCAATGCTTTGTCATACTCGTCATCTGATCGACCAAATACCAGAATGTCATCACTGTAGTTGAGGCTGTTCTTTACCGGCCTTATCACTTGCCGTATTGTCTCTTGAAATATTTCCGCTGCCGATTAGATGGCAAAACTAAGTCGTTTGTAGCGAAAGAGACCCATGTGCGTGGAAAATGTTGTGATATATCTCGACTGAGGGTCAAGCTCTAGCTGATGATATCCTTTGCACAGGTCCAGTTTTGAGAATCGGCATGTGTCAGTTAGGCAGCTGATCATGTCGTTGAGGTGTGGTCCAGGGTGTCTTTCATGTTCAATTGCTGTGTTTGGTATCCTCATATCGACACAGATGCGAATTTTCGTTGTGTTCTTCTTTGGTACTGCCACTATTGGCGACACCCATGGTGTCGGTCCCACTGCCGGCTCTATGATGTCCTGGCTTAGCAACACTTGTATTTCCTCCTCCACTTGCGGCTGCACGTGTATCGGCACTCGCCTGTGATGTTGAGACACTGGTCTTACTGCTTCATTGATGTGCAGTGTTATTTTCCGTCCGTTTAGCTTCCCTAATCCATGTAGAATTTCTGGATATTCTCGCAGGATCTTCTTCTTCTCTGACATGTGGTATGTCATTGCTAGGAGGCGCATTATCTGCTCTGTGACTTTACTCAGTAGGCATGGTGCTGGAATGTCACCCTTTAGTACATGTATCTCTTCCTTGCTTGTTTGGTCTTTGTACTTCAGTGTCTCAGTGAATTTTCCCATGTTGGTTACTGGTTTTCTTGATCACCACGTAAATACATCAACTCTGGATGGCGCTAGTGCTGGCTTTATCTTCATTTTTTCATATTCGGAAACACACATGATGTTGCATGTAGCGCCGCTGTCTAGCACAAAACGTGTTTTTTGTTGCCCCACATCTATGGTCACGGCCTCAGTCTTTTTTACTTGATGCTTCTCCATTAGGTGGATGCTCCCTCGCCCTTTGTCTTCTTCCACAGCATCGGACATCATGTATAGTCGTTCTATGTTCTCTTGCACCGCTTCTCCGTCAGATTCAGCCGATGAGCTGCGGTTTGTCGTTACCATGTACCTGGCATATCTGTTTGTCATCATTTGCGGTCTTCCAGGTCTTCCTCTCTTGCTTCTGAATTGGGTGCCTAGACATGCGCTTGCAAAGTGGTCGCTCCTGTTGCATTTCCTGCATGACTAACCCATTGCCGGGCACGCCCCAGTGTGTGGAAATTCCAGTCCGCATCTGTAACATGTTTTTTCTTGTTGTCTCCTTGTCGGTTGCTCATTGTTGTCCTTCTACCAGGTGTTCGTGTGGTTGCTTCTGATCATGCGGTTTGCTTGTTCCAATCGCCTCTCCTTGCCCAGCTCCATCTGCTTAGATTGCGCCGTTGCTCTCGCTTCTGCCCTTGCCATCATTAGAATTTTCTCCAGGGAGGTCGGTTCTTTCAGAATTCATGTGCGAAATTCCATTGACCGACATCCCTCAATGATGCGCAGGCGAATCGTTTGTTTTTCTCACGCTGGTCCTGTTGCAGCCGGGGTGGGCTCCAGCGCCGTGACTCTGTTATGTCGCTTGGACCAGGGTGGGCTCCTGGCTCCGTAGCTCTTCACTTTTTTGGGGCACTGGACACACGTGTAGTTTGTCACCTCATCGCCAGTTGTTGTATCGTTGTTCTCACATCATAACAGGAGTCATCCCATTTATTCATGTACCTTTATTCATCTTCTGGTTACAGGATGTTATACCACGTCTTGTCCCCTGCCTAGTTCCTGGCTCTCTGACGTCCCCCACTCCTTGACCGGAAGTGGTGTCCGGTTCATTGCCCCCTCCCACCAGCCGGGTCCAGGGTCCTAGTGCCCTGTGCCCAGGTCACGACATCACCCAGCTGCATTCAGCTAAGTTAGATAAACAGGTTTATCCCAAGAATAAGTTCATGTAAAGGATACAAAAGAGAAAAACAGCAATATTAAAAAAGAGGAGCTCTCTCGGCATTATACAAGTCTCATCTTTTCGCCAGATGTAAACTGATCAAATTGGTCCAGCCCTTCTTTCCACGTCAGTCCCAGACTGCTGAAAATGCCATGATAAATGATACTGTGGCGCAAAGATACGTGGTTGAGCCCTTCTTTGTCTTGCTGTTGGCCTATTTCTTTTTAATGTTATTTATGTTGTGCCCATACTGCTTACTTGTACTCTTTGACTCTCTGACAGCATTCTACTTTGGGTCCCTGTAGGTGCACTGCCATTTACACCAATTGTTATTTACTACTTACTGTATTTTCTTTGGTTAGGTTTCTTACATTTTGCAGGGTCAGTTACATGGCCTCTGTTTTTTATTTACTTCTTTCCATGTGTCCAGTACTATTTGACCATTGACTCTCATACACAAGACTTACTACAAAATGCCAAAGTACCGGGCTGAATTTTACCTCATCCATGCTCATGACGAGCCCAGCTCATCATGAGTCACAGTAGAGCTGTGCTCATGACGAGCTGGGCTCGTCTTAACTGCCGCGGTCCACCCACCCATGATTGATTCCCCGCTTGTGTGGGAGAATTAATCAGTGGGCGCAGTCGTGACGAGCCCAGGTCATCATGAGCACAGCTCTACGGTGACTCATGACGAGCTGGGCTCGTCACGAGCACCGCGGCGCCAAAGCCCCCCGCCCCCAGCACCGTGGGGGAATTACCCCCGCAGCAAAGGGGTTAACACTATTAGGACTGCCTGGATGTAAGATGCCCGCCCTGTCTTTTTGTAGTATCACTCTATCTTGCAATACCTATAATGGAGCATGATGTGCTATGATTTCAACTGAGCACTAAAAGGTCTGATTTAAGTATCATCACTCCTCCCTCACTTTAATTGTGTCTTGCGAGACTTTGCTGTACATGTGTTTCAGCTTCATTGATGACTGTGTGGTGGTTTATGGCATATCACTATGTTATATTACAAACAAAATTGGAGAGCAAAGGGATTTTATCCACCTTGGTGGACGGAAGGGTACTCCCGATCCACCAAGGTAACTGTATAACAAAATAAGGAGTACCACCAAACATAAGGTTAGAAACCGATATCGGTGGGATGAGACTCTAATGGAGAAAAAGAAGAAGTCCTTCTTTGTTTTTAAGGAAACCCTCACTCACCGACCTGGTCGGTGACATGCTTCATCATCGGGGCCACCTTGACAGCCGAGTGCCGTCAAGGTGTGCTGCAACACCTGGGATACAGTGGAGCGGGTAAGTGAGTGATGAATGTAAAGAAAAAAAGTCAGTGAGTTAAAAATTGTCCTGGTATGACTTATCCAAACATTATTTATTCTAAGACTACTGGACAATGCTAAAAACAGTGTATGTCGATACAGTGAAGGCTTAATTAGGACCAAATGTATCTGTGATATGTGTTAGGTCTACATGTTTCAAACCAACAAGGGGATTTACCGTTTTTTCTTCAGGACCAAAAAATATAAAGGAATTGGGTGGTCAGGGTACACTAACACCCTGCCATACCTGCAACCCTTTTGACCCAAATAACTAGTTGCTATGAGGGTGAAAAAATGTAACCCAGAGGTGGTTACATTAAAATGCAAAAAACCTGTGAAGAAAGAGAGGATCATAAGTCATCAAAACTAGTTACGTGCCTGCAACGTAGTGAAGTGACGCAGTCCGCTCTATCTGTGAATCATCCCACATTCATTTAATGCGAATTATCCATAGTGCGGTGAATCAACATTGCTTCTCAGTGGAAGTTTGGATGCTAACAAAGCACGCCTATCAAAGTAAGTGTGAGGGTGAACACGCATATACATTTTATAGCCCGTTTGTTACAAGCTTGATAGTGCGTGCCTAAGTTATGTCCATATATTAATAGTGCCAGGGATTACTGACGTGATAATAGTTCAACTTGATCCAAAGTTACATACAAGACAAAACAGACGACACACTGTACACATAATGCCAAAGTTTAAAAACGCTCACTCCTCGTTAAGGGATTATTGGCTGCACGGGGATTAAGGGGAGAGTTCACAATGCTCGAGACACTTCCTGAGTCTAATGAGCAATTGAGAATTTCACCTGTCAAAGGGAGAATAGCCTCAATGCCTTCAGATAAAACATGAGGGGTTGTTGGATCTAAAGGAGATCCTGATTTGGTTGTATTCATAAGGGCCCGTACTATGTCTTCATTCCTAGGTGTGAGCTAAGTTAAAACGGGAAGGTTAGGAGTCACCAGAAAGTCTGTTGCTTGACTTGGGTCTGTCCCTGTACCCCCTTGGAATGAGTAATAGATATCTGAAACCTTTTTTTGGAAAAAGAATGCTAACTCATTGCATCTTTTCTTGGAGGATTGTGAAGGGATATTACCCCGGTTTGGGGTTGTCAATGCTTTGACAACTCTTAAAAAGTCCTTTAGGGGAATTTGATGCCCGGTTTATCTTTTCCTCAAAATATTGGGCTGAGCGTTTTTCATTTAATTGTGGTGCAACCTGATGGTCGATTTTATATTTTCCTTTTAAAGATGGATCATAATCCTCCCCGAGTTTCTTTGTAGCTTCTTGCAGTCCTTCCTTGGGGAAGCTAGATGGGTGTTGAACCAGGGGGCTCTGTTTGTATTAATTTCAGACTGTTGCAGTTCTTGGGATACATTCAGTTAGTGACTGAGTGATCCAGTTTGCCTACTGAGTGTAGTCCTCATCCAGATTACATATTAAATTTGGAGAGGAGGTTTCCAGCATTTTCATCCATACTCCGGGGACAAGTTTAGACCAATTCTACACTTGATTAGAGGGAATTATTTGGATGTCTTTGGGTGGATATATTAGTCGACGTAAAAGGAATAAAATGGTGATCTGACCACGGCACGACAGTCTGGGGCGGAGACTTGAATCTTACGGTCATTAGAGAATATGGGATCAAGTATGTGCCCTTTCACGTGGGTAGGGGCGGATACATATTGTGTTAGTTGTACCACCTCTAATTCCTGCGACAACCTATTAATATACGAAATACCGAATTTGTCAAGATGTATATTAAGGTCGCCCAAGATGGTGATGTGCTTTTTTTCCCACTGCTAGACTAGCTAGAGTGTCTGTCAAGTTGTCTATGAAATTTGCACTAGGACCCGGAGGTCTGTAAATTAAGGCTCATGAGAAAGTGTATATAGGGGAGAATGAGATGGCAAATTGTAGGCTTTTACAGTCTTATATTAGGAGGAGAGTAATGATGCATTTGAATTCCTTCTTTAATATAATTGCTAAGCCACCCCCTACCTTTCCTATACGGTCGTGCCTATGTATTTGGAACCCAGAAGGAAGGGCCATTAATATATCCAGGGTGCAGCTGTCATTAGGCCAACTTTTCGTGATAAACAGAACATCCAGGTCTCCCTCTTTCAACAAGATCCTCGTTTCTCTACTTCTGGGGGACCTTTCCTCCTATCACACTTTCCCAGTACTGTTCTACCACTGTCTAAACCTTTTCCTTGCCCAGCTTCTTGAACCCCGGTCCCACCCCTAACAGAAAGTTGCGTCTAGTTTCCAGAGGAAGCTCTTGAGTTCTGCTGCCTCTTGTGCTCTTGTCTTCCAGGAGGGACATCTTGGTAGAAAATTTCTCTTTTCTGTCGGCTCAGCTAGAGGGCACTCTTCAATGTGGTAGATCTGGGATTTTACTGCCCTGTATTTGTTTCATGTTTGGGGTGTCCAACAGGGCTTTTGATTGTGTCAAATATTTCCTATATGGTCTCTGCGTATGTATTCTTCTATGCAAACCAGCTTCCTTTGCAAACGACTCACCATCTGTGTTCCACATGTATATCTGTTCTTTTATTATGCTTTTTAGGTCTCGCCCACTAGTCAGCACATGTATCCTAATTTTACAGTGGGCTTACAGTCTGCCTATTTTTTTACTGCTGGTTGGCTCCATTGTCACTAACATGTGCTTGCTTCTTATTCGTTAGCTTGCATGGCTTTTTTGCCTCTTCTTGTATCTCTTTTTCGCCTGGTCTCAATTCTTGTGTTCTTTTACTGTTCATTTTTCAGGAGCTATTTTTTTCGTATTGTTTAATCACTCCACAAGGGCCCAAGTGTTTTCCATCTGTCTCACTAGTGTGCTTCTCTTCCATCCTCTGTGCTCTGTGTTCTCTTTCTCTTGCCCATGTAGGTTTAGTGCTTAGAGTGAGTTGAAAAGGTGTGGCATAAGTGATTAAGGGCATGGCTTTAAACATGTGATCCACAATACTGTGCTTTACCCACCAGCATGCTGCCTGACCAGCATTTAGGTGTCTTTTATGCGTTTACTGCTATTGCACCCAGAGAGCTCACACAATAACAAACATGTGTCTGAAACAAGCCAGACCTAGAGGCTTTCTGAATGCTTGTTAACAGTTTCAAATAATGAGTAACAACAATTATTTTGTTGTAAATAATTAGTTGGTAATTACAAATGGCTCATATGAGGCCATCACTAAGTTTGCTTTGGAGAGAGGCCAAGGATTGGATGATAATGTAACCTGAAATCTGTTAGGACCCAATGACTCACATTGCCTTTAGCCTTCACTTCAGAGCTCTCAATTGTGCCTGATCAAGAATAACCTTCCGCAACCAGAACTCCCTGGACATCTTAATGCTACTTAGTACATATGTACCATACAAGCATTGGAAACCCCCAAACTGTATCTTTTCAGAACCAAGACCTCTTGGTTTTGCGAATACTTGGTGAACTAAATTCCAAAATTGCAGTAAGGCAAAGAGAGCTTCCAAATGTTAACTAATTCAAAGCCTACTTGTGTAAAATATGGAGAGCCTGATTAACAAACTGCACTTTGTTTTCCATCTTGTAGTACTACAAAACTTATGACAAAATGTAACTTTTACTTTTACTTATGTGTGCGGATTTCTCTGTCCCAAATGTGGTGTCTCTACACACATAATTCTAGGCTTTAGTAGTAAATATGGGAGGGACACAGAGGCGTAGGCGGGAAACGGGTCAGACTTACTCCTAAAGGGGATGGGCTTAGAGAGACGTAAGCGGGGTTTAGGGAGGAAGATCACCTACCTACACAAGAGTATGCCAACTGCTATAGTCTAGGGGTGGAGACATGCAACCAACACTTTTGAAATAAGTCTGTACTGAATTTGTGAATACCGAAAGTAGTAAACTTACTGCTAAGTGTAAACCTATTTAAAAGTGAATGTTACCTTTGTGAATCGGGCCAGTAATGTATCTATAGTAATATATTACTAAACCGTTGGCAAGGGCAATAGATCCCAAAGATGAGACTTATTGGCTTTATCAGTGTTTGTTTCATATATACATCCATCCACTCTTTATTGTTAACTTCTATTTCTCACGGAACTATTCCTCAGACATTGGGATCACCCAATTGTTTCTGCACCTCATCGGCTTATCAAACCAATGCCATAAGCTGGAGGTTTGACAGCTATTTTCCTTTTACTGAACCAGGGCAAAGCCAAGCTATTCATCATCATGGGTCAGCCTCATTGCAATGTATTTTTTTCTCAGAGTTTCTTTTTTCTTTCCCTCCCTCAGCCAAGCTTTTTAGGTTTCGCTGGGGGGCGGAGCCGTTAGGCTCCTCCTCCAGAGAAATCTATTGAGTACAGTAAGGCACTATGGAACACGCCCCCCGTCCCATTGGCTAGCTCCATAAATGGAGCCTAGCCATTGGACGAGGGGCCTGTCCATCAATGCCGGACCAGACACGGGGGCGTTCCCGAGATTCTTTGGCTTTTGCCGACGTCACGCGACGCCGGGAACGCCCCCGAGTCTGGTCCGGCCCGGCCGTGATTGCTGCTGTCCTGGGCATGTTTTTCCCCGGCACGTTTCCCGCCTCCCTCCCGCCGTTCGTGTTCTCTCCCGCCCCCCTCCCCCCTCACGCCCCCTGTGTCCTCTCCCGCACCCTCCCGCCGTCCGTTCCTCTCCCGCCCCCCCCCCCTGTCCTCGTAGGCCTCCCTCCCGCCGTTCGTGTTCGCGTTCGTGAGTAAACGCACCCACTGTCAATTGGACGTGGAAGGGACCCCGCCGGCCGCTTCTGATAGCCTGCCCTCTCTTGTTTTGCCAATTATTCCTCCATGCCATTGATAAGAATTTTTTTAATGTTTTTCTTCTAAACAAAAAAGTGCCCAGTGCTGGTGCCGCCGGAGAGCGCTTTCTTCTCGCGCTCCAAGCGCAGAGCTTGAAACGCGTCTTTAAAGTCGACGCCCGGGTCTGTGGTGTCGGAGGTGAGCCCGGAACAGCAGGGGTGTTTTTGAACCGGTGCTGTGCGCTCCACCCAGGTGCCCTGTTACCACCGCCAGGCTTTCATCCGGCAACTAATCTAACGTTTATGACTGTGAGTGAAGATGCGGCGGTACAGAAAGGCGCTGCCATGTCGATTTAACATCAACTGCCCCGCTGCCCTTCTGATAACTCGCCTCCCTATTGTAGTATTGATAACTTCATGTCAGTATTTTTTTTTTTTAAATCAAATGTTTATTTTTCGTTCCATTGGAGATATCGTTCTTCTTCCTAAAATTAAAGAGACTTTACATTCCACAGCTGGGTCAGTGGGCTTCAGTGGGTGTGTTGTTGACCTTGTGAATCATGCGGCACCCACATTCCATCACCAGTCATGCCCCCCTGCCCCCCCCCCCCCCTCGATGCTTCAACTCGTCCGTTTGTTTGGATGCTAACACGGCACACAGTCAGTGCTATTGTTAAATGTCAGTGCTTCGTGGGGGGTCTAGCTTAAACTGCATTTCTGGTCGGACCCTTTCTTAGCATTCCTTTCTCTTTTTGACGGGTGATTTTAATGTCAGATTCGTTTTCCTTAAACAATTTGTTTTGACTTTGGCTAGAGTGTGTAACATAGCGCTTTGTTGTGTATGTAGTTGAACTTTGTAACATAGCGCTTTGTTTCTTATTTGGCTAGACTGTGTAACATAACGCTTTGTTTTCTATTTAATTAGATTGTGTAACATAGCGCTTACTTTTGTATTTAGTTAGACCATGTAACATAGCGCTTTGTTTTGTATTTAGTTGGACTTTGTAACATAGCGCTTTGTTTTGTAGTTAGTTAGACTGTGTAACATAGCGCTTGCAAGGCTGTGCCTCTCACGCTGACCCGTGTGAGTACCTACCGACCCAGGGGGGAGCGTCAGCTCTGCTGTTGGTGACGTCTACTTGCCCCTCTCTCTCACAAGGTACACAGAGTCTACTCCCCTCTCTCTGCGTCTCTTCTCTCCCTCTCTAGCTCTTCATCTCTCTTATTCTGCCTGTTTCCTGCTCGCTCGCTCTCGTGCTCCCTCTCTTTCGGTCTCTCTTTCACATTGTCTCGCTCCTGCTCTAGATGTGTGTCTCTCTCTCTCTTACTCTCACCCCTTTCCATTCTGCTTTTTCTCCTTTCTCTTTAGCTCTTGTTCTTTTTTTCGTTCTCACTTTATCTCCCCTCTCACTTCATTGCTATTTCTCCTTCTTTCTTTTTCTTACTCTCTCTCCATCCCTTCCTCTCCCTCCCTAACTTTTTTCTTCCCTCCCTTCGTCTCCCCCTCTCTCTCCCTCCCTCCTTCCTCTCTCCCTCCCAGCCTCCCTCCCTGCCTCTCTTTGTCCCTCCTACTCATCATCCCTCCCTCCTTTCCTCTCTCGCTCCCTTTCTTCCTCCCTCCCTTTCTTCCTCCCTCCCTCTCCCTCCCCTCCCTCCCTCCTTTCCTCCCTCCGTCCCTCTTTTCTTCCATTCCTCTCTCCAGTCCCCCTCTCTCAACACCTCCCTCCCTCTCCACCTCCCACCCCACCTCACTCCCTCTCTCCCTCACTACCTCTCTCCATCCCTCCCTCTCTCCGTCCGTCCCTCTCTCTACCACCCTTCGTCTCTCTACCTTCCTCCGTCCATCCCTCTCTCCCTCCCTGCCTTCCTCTCTCCCTCCCTCTCTGTCCCGCCCCCTCCCTCTCTGTCCCTCCCTCTCTCTCCCTCGCTGCCTCCCTCTCTCCCCCTCGCTGCCTTCCTCTCTCCCCCGTCCCTCTCTCTCTCCCTCCCTCGTCTCTCTCTCCCTCCCTCCCTCTCTCCATCTCTCCCTCTACCTCCCCCCTCCCTCCCTCTCTCCCTCCCTCTCTCCCTGCCTCTCTCCCTCCCTCTCTCCCTGCCTCTCTCCCCCCTGCCTCCCTTCCTCTCTTCCTCCCTCACACTCTCCGTACCCCCCTCTCTGTACCCCCTCTCTCCCTCTCGCTCTCCCTCTCTCCCTCCCTCTCTCTCTCTCCCCCTCTCCCCCTCTCTCCATCTCTCCCTCTCTCCCTCCGCCCCTCCCTCTCTCCCCTGCCCCCCTCCCTTCCTCTCTTCTTCCCTCACACTCTCCGTACCCCCTCTCTCCCTACCTCTCTTCCTCACTCTTTTGCTCTCATTCGCTTTCACCCTCTGTGTCTCGGAGACTCCCTCATGCTATCGGTCCATAAGCCTGAAGACTACTTAAGGAAGCCTGGGACCCACAATTCCCTGGAGCTCGTGGGGGATCAGTACCACTGAACCCCCTGAGATGTGAAACCGAACCCACTGCACCCTCTTATGTGTGAGCTGCTGCTATGTTACGATATTCTAAATACACCTCACTGTCTCCGAATATTACATATAAACACACATTTTGAATTTGGACGAGTGCCCCTGTGCACTGTCAGTGATCTGGCCAAAGAGGGCACGAACTACCTGAAACTGGATCATAAATCCAAGACGTTCCAAACAGGGTCCCCAAAAATACGTTTGGCCCAGAGCCCCCAAAATCCTTAAAATGTCCCTGATGACAGCGCTGTAGTGATGGACTTCCATTCCTGGAACGTGCCAAACCTGGACCATAGGGCATCCCGACTGACCATACATCCTCCTCCCGGTGACGGGATCAAGTTCCTTCATAGCTCATCCTGCAAAGTGGTTCACTTCAAGGCGTTCAGGTGCGTTCATTGTGTCTGGTGGTTTTGAAAAGCGCCAGATTAGGAATATTGGGGTTTTAAGCGTTGTACAATACAGCGCCCCTACACTCAAATCACACAAGGTCAGGTAGGTGAAAGGAGAGATGAGACTTCATGCCCATTCAATCCACAGGGTTTATTCTAATACTGGCAGCGGGAGGAGCTTGTGTACCAATTACATAGATGCCGCCAAAAGGGAACAAGCATTTACAATGCAATGGTCTCGGCATTCTTAAAGTTAGAGCTATTGGCATTGCTCATGACATTATTTTTATTTATGCTTTTGTTTTTAAAACATAAATAAATGGCATTGTCATTTACAATGCCTATAGCAGGGCAGGAGAGCA